>NC_089843.1:43858262-44515762 GCF_035609145.1 Eleutherodactylus coqui | reverse complement strand
CCTTAAGTATTTTGCTTCTATTTTTTTAAATGGTGAGCTGAAACACCAGACAGACCCTGTATGCAGCGTATATTATGTATACTGTTTCCCTCTGGCGCTATGACGGCGGTGATGTAACGGGCACAGCAGAGCCAGGAAACAATTATGCGCAAGCCTGCTGTAACGCTTAGCTGGGTATTAATTATGACTACTACTCCCAGCAGACACGCAGTACACTGAAGACGGTCACAGGCAGCCCAAATATAGTATTTTTCCCCAATTTTTTTGAAAAAGCCCACTGCCTATATAGACAGTATATCTCTTTCACCTTTCCCACTGTCCCTGCCTCACCAGTACTGCCCCTATACTCTGTAAAATGACTGCAGACTGAGGACGCAATGGTCTGCACGCCCGATATACAAAAAAAAAAAAATTGTGCAACACTGCTAAAAGCAGCCTCAACAGTACTGCACACGGTCAGATGTGGCCCTAAGAAGGACCGTTAGGGTTCTTGAAGACTAAAATAACACCTAACACTCTCCCTATAGCAGCAGCATCAGCAGCACTTTCCCTGATCTCTGTCAGCATGCATCTGTGGCGATCCGCGGGCGGGGCAGATTTTAATACTCGGGTGTCACCTGATCTCCCCAGCCACTCACTGCAGGGGGGTGGTATAGGGCTGGAACGTCACAGGAGGAAGTTGTAATGCCTTCCCTGTCTTTCTATTGGCCAGAAAAGCGCGCAAATGTCTCAGAGAAGAAAGTGAAAGTAACTTGAACATCGCGTGGTGCTCGTCTCGAGTAACGAGCATCTCGAACACCCTAATACTCGAACGAGCATCAAGCTCGGACGAGTACGCTCGCTCATCTCTAATCACCTCCATTCACTGAGCGATGATCACTTCTAAGTGAAAGCACAGGAGCATTTACTACTTGGATGACTGTCAGGTGCTATTGCACCCAACAATCGTCCTGCTATAATCTCCGTAAGTTCTTGCAAGATGCTTCCTTCAGTCTCACAATCCCCATCCATCAGCATCAGAACACAACAGTCAACTCCTCCCATGTCTCAAGCACTCTACTGTACAAAATGCAAGACACAAGGGAGCAGTTGAGTTCTGATCATGTGAGTGGCATGATAGGAACTTATAGTGAATACAGCATTGTTGGGTGATCCAAGCGACTGTAACAGATGGCATAGATCATATTGGGGCAAGGGTGAGCCTGGTTGGAAATTCTGAGACCTATAGCTAATCCACTATCAGTGGCAAAGTTTTACCTACATGTGTAATCACCTGGTGTGGCACTACAGTATAAAGATACTTTGGCTGCAAGTTCAGAGCAACGGTTCTAACTACCTGCTCATGTGAAAAAAGGTAGTTATGCTGGATCTCATTTAATAAGAAGATGGAGTCAGGATAGGGAACCAAAGAGCTAAGGGTGTACAGGCAGTGTACGGTCGTAAATCATTTATTTGTAGCTGAGCTGAGACAAGCTCCCAGAATGAGGGAAAAAGGATGGTTGGAAAGGATAATCAAAGATGAGTATTGAGTGACTCAATGAGCAGTTCAGTTAAAGTGGAGAGAGAGGAGCCGAGATGGACACGGAGGACACGGAATACATTGCATTGTAAAGTTTCTTAGATCACTTGTACTATTGATTTGTGCAAAGTTTTAACTATGACCATTGCAGCCTGTGCTAGCCATGACAACCATGCAGTGCTTGTATGAGCCTTCTGGCAGTTAGTATAGGGATACATAACGAATGTTAATGTCTGCACTTTCTTATTTAAAGGTTTACTTGCAGAGACCTTGTGGATCATATCAGTGTTACTCACTTGCCATGTTTGGCTACAGCATAGCAGGGGACTTTTCACTTTAAATAAATGTGAACTGGAGCAGAGCTATCCTCTCCTTCTCTATGTATTGGTCTATAAACAATGTTTATGTGAAGGTTCTATTTTCCTATTTACTTTTAAAACACATTTTCACCCATTCTCTTCAGTTCTAGATGTTTTATTCACAATTCAATCAGGTATCAGTAGTAGAAAATCACGTATTATAATGTCACTACAAAGGCTGTGCAGTAACAGGAAATATCAGCTGGGTATTTGCAGTCCTGGAGCCCCATCTGCTGGTCAATCATATTCTTACAGCAGTGTAAAAGCTAAATCCTTGTATTAAGATGCTTGAAAGAAAAGGCGAATATGTTTACACTGTAAATCGGCAATCTGACAATATAAGTTATTTGCACTCCTGTACAAATTTATTTTTTATTCCTCCATTTCATTAAAATAGAAGTAACTTCATAAAAAGTCTTGATTACAGAAAAACCCTTCATTTAACCTCATAAGGACGCAGCCTTTTTTGGCCCAACACACGCAACATTTTTTTTTGTTATTCTTATTTCTACTTTTCAAATGCTATGGCCTTTTTTGTAGTTTTTCACCGAAATGGCCATATAAGGGCTTTTTTTTTCTTACGTGACAAGCTTTAAAGGAGATGTCTCGAGGAAGCAGTTAAATTTTTTTTTTGCCCAGTCCCCCCCATTAAACATACATTACTAATTACCCCTGTAAATGACATTTCTAGCTGGTTCGTACTTACCGTTCCAGCGTTTCAGCAACTTATAAAAGTTTCCTCAAGATGGCCGCCGGCTCTTTCCCCGTCGCTCGCTGCAGCCCGGCGTGCGCGCTCCCGAGACGCCGCCAGCTGTGTCTCCATGGCAACCGGACGCATCGCAGCCGCCGACCAGACGCCCCTCAGCCGCCGACCAGACACCCACCGCCAGGCAGCAGGTAACCGGCGCTAGCCCCCGGCTCCCCAGCGCTAGACCCTCAGCCCAGGTGAAGGCCCCGGAGCCCAGCGCTAGGTTCCGGAGCCCAGCGCTAGTTCCCCCGGCCTAGCGGCAGCCCCCCCCCGACCTAGCGACAGCCCCCCCTGGCCTAGCGACAGCCCCCCCATCGCAGCGACAGCCCCCCCGGCCTAGCGCTAGTTCCCCCATCACAGCGGCAGCCCCCCCCCGGCCTAGCGACAGCCCCCCCGGCCTAGCGCTAGTTTCCCCATCACAGCGGCAGCCCCCCCCGGCCTAGCGACAGCCCCCCCATCGCAGCGACAGCCCCCCCGGCCTAGCGCTAGTTCCCCCATCACAGCGGCAGCCCCCCCCGGCGCAGCGACAGCCCCCCCCCGGCGCAGCGACAGCCCCCCCCCCCCCCCGGCGCAGCGACAGCCCCTCCGGCAAATCACTTACCTGGGAGGCTTCTCGTGGCTGCTGGGCTGGGCTGGGCTTCTCCGCTGGGCAGCTCCAGTTTCTGCACCTTCCTCTAACAGAGGAAGGTACAGAATGGCCGCTGCAGCGCGCTCCCGAGCAGTGACAGCTCGTCTGCGCATGCGCAGAAGAGCTGTAGCGGGGAGCACACTGAAGCGGCTCGTGCTGAATGGAGAAGACCGGACTGCGCAAGCGCGTCTAAAAAAGCAAGCTGCCAGCGAATTTAGACGGAACCATGGAGACGAGGACGCTAGCAACGGAGCAGGTAAGTGGAATAACTTCTGTATGGCTCATATTTAATGCACAATGTACATTACAAAGTGCATTAATATGGCCATACGGAAGTGTATAACCCCACTTGGTTTCGCGAGACCACCCCTTTAATTAGTACTATTTTTGTGTAGATATAATGTATTGTAAAACGTTAATCATTTTTTTTACAGTAGGGAGAGAAAACACATCAATTCTACAATTTTTTTACAGCATTAATCCTGCAGCATAAATGACAATATATTTTTTTCTACAGGTCGGTGTCACTACAAAAATTCCAAATTATACTTTTTTTTAGTTTTTTCCACTTTTTTACAATAAAAACGGGGTTTTTTTGAAAGTCATTATTTTTTCTACAACATTGCATTTAAAGTTTCATAACTTTTTTTTCCATAAACAGAGCTCTGTAGGGCTTGTTTCTTGCGTAATTAGTTGTAATTGGTACCTTTTGGGGTACCTACAGCTTTACAGTTTTTGCCATGCAGGATTAACAGTGCTTTCAATTTATTGTACATGTCATTACGGATATGCTGATGCCAAATATGTGTAATTTTTTAAAATTTAAATTTTTGCTTTATACAAACAGAAGAAAGTGTGCAAAAAAGTTTTTTTATATTCTTTTGCCCTTTACATTATTTTTATTCTGGTTTTATATGGGGACTTGAATCATAACAGCTATGGTGATGCATTGCAGGCCTTCTGTTCTGCAATACCTTATTGCTTACAATAGGGATCATAGGCAATGGCAAGCTGGGACACCAGTATCTCGCATCCTGGCAAACCATAGACCTTCCGTGATTACATTGTGGAGAGCCGATGACGTCACATACAGAGCACACTCCCTCTATGAACCCTTTGCATGCCGCGATCTACATAGATAACAGCATGTTTGGGGCTAACAACAAGGATTGCTTTTCCTATGTACCCCTGCTGTTGCAGCGGGAGGCCAGCTATAAGTCACAGATGGCTCCCACTGCCAGATGGCTTGGACTTTGCTTCTGAGCTCATGCCATGTACAGTACATAAGCTTATATTCTGTTGTGTTAACTACCCTGCAGCTACGATGCAAACTTACATCCTGTATCGTTAAGTGGTTAAAATTAGAGATGAGCGAACGTACTCGTCCGAGCTTGATACTCGTTCGAGTATTAGCGTGTTCAAGATGCTCGTTACTCGTAACGAGTATCACGCGATGTTCGGGTTACTTTCACTTTCATCTCTGAGACGTTAGCGCGCTTTTCTGGCCAATTGAAAGACAGGGAAGGCATTACAACTTCCCCCTGTGACGTTCAAGCCCTATACCACCCCCCTGCAGTGAGTGGCTGGGGAGATCAGGTGTCACCTGAGTATAAAAATCGGCCCCTCCCGCGGCTCGCCTCAATTGCGTTGTGAGATAGCTGAGGGACAGTCGTATCGTGTTGGAGCTGCTGTAGGGAGAGTGTTAGGAGTTAGTGTAGGCTTCAAGAACCCCAACGGTCCTTCTTAGGGCCACATCTAACCGTGTGCAGTAGTGTGGAGGCTGCTTCTTGCAGTGTTGCATTTTTTTTTTTTTTTGGTATATCGGCCGTGCAGAGCATTGCGCCCTGCACTAACAGTCCAGGGACAGAAGTGTGGAGGCAGGGAGAGCGTTAGGAGTTATTGTAGGCTTCAAGAACCCCAACGGTCCTTCTTAGGGCCACATCTAACCATGTGCAGTACTGTGGAGGCTGCTTTTAGCAGTGTTGCACATTTTTTTTTTTTTGGTATATCGGCCGTGCAGAGCATTGCGCCCTGCAGTAATACTCCAGGGACAGAATTGTGTAGGCAGGGCCAGAAGACATATATTATTGATTGAATATACGCAGTGGTCCTTTTGAAAAAAATATTGAAAAAAAATCTATTTGGCCTGCCTGTCACTGTGCTCAGTGTTCTGGGTCCGTGTCTGCTGGGGGTAGTATTTCTCCAAATAAATACGCAGCCAGCTAAGTGTTACAGCAGGCTTGCGCCAAATTATTTCCTGGCTCTGAAATCACCGGTCTGTTGCAGTTAATAACACTGCAACACTGCAGTTCCGTGACACACACATCAGGGACAGAATTGTGTAGGCAGGGCCAGAAGACATATATTATAGATTGCATATACGCAGTGGTCCTTTTGAAAAAAATATTGGAAAAAAATCTATTTGGCCTGCCTGTCACTGTGCTCAGTGTTCTGGGTCCGTGTCTGCTGGGGGTAGTACTTCTCCAAATAAATACGCAGCCAGCTAAGTGTTACAGCAGGCTTGCGCCAAATTATTTCCTGGGGTTCCGTAAACGAAGTCAGCCTCCAACCACAGGCCAATAAGCGGCACATTTAATTACAGCGTTCTGTTTCTGCACTACTGCTAATACACCATGCTGAGGGGGAGGGGTAGGCCTATAGGACGAGGATGCGGGCGAGGACGCGGAGGCCCAAATCAGGGTGTGGGCACAGGACGAGCCAGTGCGGTGGCCAGGTGTAGAGGCAGGGCCAGACCGAATAATCCACCAACTGGTTCCCAAAGCGCCCCCTCGCGCCTTGCCACCCTGCAGAGGTCAAGGTGCTTTACGGTGTGGCAGTTTTTCACAGAGACGCCTGACGACCGACGAACAGTGGTGTTCAACCTTTGTCGCGCCAAGATCAGCTGGGGAGGCACCACCACCAGCATGCGCAGGCATATGATGGCCAAGCACCCCACAAGGTGGGACGATGCCCGTTCACCGCCTCCGGTTTGCACCACTGCCTCTCCCCCTGAGCCCCAACCTGCCACTGAGATCTAACCCCCCTCTGAGGACACAGGCAGTACCGTCTCCTGGCCTGCACCCACACCCTCACCTCCGCTGTCCTCGGCCCCATCCAGCAATGTCTCTCAGCGTAGCGTCCAGACGTCGCTAGCGCCACAGTTTGAGCGCAAGTGCAAGTACGACGCCACGCACCCGCACGCTCAAGCAGTAAACGTGCACACTGCAAAATTGATCAGCCTAGAGATGCTGCCGTATAGGCTTGTGGAAACGGAGGCTTTCAAAAGCATGATGGCGGCGGCGGCCCGCGCTACTCAGTTCCCAGTCGCCACTACTTTTCCCGATGTGCCGTCCCAGGCCTGCACGACCACGTCTCCCGCAACATTGTACGCGCCCTCACCAACGCGGTTACTGCCAAGGTCCACTTAACAACAGACACGTGGACAAGCACAGGCGGGCAGGGCCACTATATCTCCCTGACGGCACATTGGGTGAATTTAGTGGAGGCTGGGACAGAGTCAGAGCCTGGGACCGCTCACGTCCTACCCACCCCCCGAATTGCGTGCCCCAGCTCGGTGGTGGTATCTGCGGGGGTGTATGCTTCCTCCACTAAACCACCCTCCTCCTCCTCCTCCTACGCAACCTCTGTCTCGCAATCAAGATGTGTCAGCAGCAGCAGCACGTCGCTAGCAGTCGGTGTCACGTGGCGTGGCAGCACAGCGGTGGGCAAGCGTCAGCAGGCCGTGCTGAAACTACTCAGCTTATGAGAGAAGAGGCACATGGCCCACGAACTGCTGCAGGGTCTGACAGAGCAGACCGACCGCTGGCTTGCGCCGCTGAGCCTCCAACCGGGCATGGTCGTGTGTGACAACGGCCGTAACCTGGTGGCGGCTCTGCAGCTCGGCAGCCTCACGCATGTGCCATGCCTGGCTCATGTCTTTAATTTGGTGGTTCAGCGCTTTCTGAAAACCTACCCCCACTTGTCATACCTGCTAGGAAAGGTGCGCCAGCTCTGCGTACATTTCCGCAAATCCCACACGCATGCTGCCACCCTGCGGACCCTGCAACATCGGTTTAATCTGCCAGTGCACCGACTGCTGTGCGACGTGCCCACACAGTGGAACTCTACGCTCCACATGTTGGCCAGACTCTATGAGCAGCGTAGAGCTATAGTGGAATACCAACTCCAACTTGGGAGTCATCCTCCTCAATTATTTACAGAAGAGTGGGCCTGGTTGGCAGCCATCTGCCAGGTCCTTGGAAAATTTGAGGAGTCTACCCAGATGGTGAGCGAGGATGCTGCAATCATTAGCGTCACCATTCCTCTGCTATGCCTCTTGAGAAGTTCCCTGCAAAGCATAAAGGCAGACGCTTTGGAATCAGAAACGGAGGCGGGGGAAGACAGTATGTCGCTGGATAGTCAGAGCAACCTCATGTCTATATCTCAGCGCGTTGAGGAGGAGGGGGAGGAGCATGAGGAGGAGGGGAAAGAGACAGCTTGGCCCACTGCTGAGGGTACAGATGTAGCTTGCCTGTCATCCTTTCAGCGTGTATGGCCTGAGGAGGAGGAGGATCCTGAGAGTGATCTTCCGAGTGAGGACAGCCATGTGTTGCGTACAGGTACCCTGGCACACATGGCTGACTTCATGTTAGGATGCCTTTCTCGTGACCCTCGCGTTACACGCATTCTGGCCACTACGGATTACTGGGTGTACACACTGCTCGACCCACGGTATAAGGAGAGCCTTTCCACTCTCATTCCCGAAGAGGAAAGGGGTTCAAGAATGATGTTATACCACAGGGCGCTGGTGGACAAACTGATGGTAAACTTCCCATCCGACAGCGCTAGTGGCCGAAGGCGCATTTTCGTGGCCCAGGTAGCAGGGGAGGCGCAGAGATCAGGCAGCATGTACAGCGCAGGCAGGGGAACACTCTCTAAGGCCTTTGACAGCTTTATGGCTCCCCAGCAAGACTGTGTCACCGCTCCCCAGTCAAGGCTGAGTTGGCGGGAGCACTGTAAAAGGATGGTGAGGGAGTACGTAGCCGATCGCACGACTGTCCTCGGTGACGCCTCTGCCCCCTACAACTACTGGGTGTCGAAGCTGGACACGTGGCCTGAACTCGCACTGTATGCCCTGGAGGTGCTTGCTTGTCCTGCGGCTAGCGTCTTGTCAGAGAGTGTGTTTAGTGTGGCTGGGGGAATCATCACGGATAAGCGTACCCGCCTGTCAACCGACAGTGCCGACAGGCTTACACTCATCAAGATGAACAAAGCCTGGATTTCACCAGACTTCTCTTCTCCACCAGCGGACAGCAGCGATACCTAAGCAATACGTAGGCTGCACCCGCGGATGGAAGCATCGTTCTCTATCACCATCCAAAACGGGGACCTTTTTGCTTCATCAATCTGTGTATAATATTCATCCTCCTCCTCCTGCTCCTCCTCCTGAAACCTCACGTAATCACGCCGAACGTGCAATTTTTCTTAGGCCCACAAGGCTCAGTCATATAATTTTTCTAAACAATTTTTATACGTTTCAATGCTCATTAAAGCATTGAAACTTTCACCTCAACCAATTTTTATTTTAACTGGGCTGCCTCCAGGCCTAGTTACCAATTAAGCCACATTAACCAAAGCCATTAATTGGTTTCACCTGCCCTCTCAGTTGGGCATGGGCAATATTTCTCAGGTACATTAGTACTGTTGGTACACCAATTTTTGTGGGCCCTCGCCTACTGTGTAATCCAATAAATTTTTGGCCCACCTGCATTACAGCTGACATAACATCAGCTGTGATGGGCAATGCAATGGGATATATTTATGTACCGCCGGTGGGTTCCAGGGAGCCACCCATGCTGTGGGTCCACAGGGAGTTGTAAATGCATCTGTTTCTACTTCTAAAGAACCCCAGTCTGACTGGGGCATGCAGTGTGGGCCGAAGCCCACCTGCATTAAGCACGACATTACATCAGCTGTGATGTGCAATGCAATGGGATATATTTATGTACCGCCGGTGGGTTCCAGGGAGCCACTCATGCTGTGGGTGCACATGGAATTCCTATTGCGGAGTTGTACCTGCCTGTGACTATATATAAAAAAACGCGGTCTGACTGGGGCATGCAGACACCTTGACAGAATGAATAGTGTGTGGCACATAGGTTCCCCATTGCTATGCCCACGTGTGCAGCTCCAGATGGAGGTGGCACAGGATTGGATTTCTCATTGCTTCTGTACAGCAGTGTGGACTATCGCCCCGCCCCTTTTAAAGAGGGTCGCTGCCTAGCCGTGCCAACCCAATGCAATGTATGCCTGCTTTTTCTGTGGCAGACGCACTTATAAATAGACATGAGGGTGGCGTGGCATGAGGGCAGCTGAAGGCTGGGCAGGGACAGTTTGGTGTGCGCTGTGGACACTGGGTCGTGGGAGGGGGGGTTTGGCAGCATGTAACCCAGGAGAAGTGGCAGCGGAGTGTCATGCAGGCAGTGATTGTGCTTTGTTGGAGGTAGTGTGGTGCTTAGCTAAGGTATGCATTGCTAATGAGGGCTTTTCAGATGTAAAAGTTGTTGGGAGGGGGGGCACTCTTGCTGCTATTGTGGCTTAATAGTGGGACCTGTGAACTTGAGATGCAGCCCAACATGTAGCCCCTCGCCTGCCCTATCCGTTGCTGTGTCGTTCCCATCACTTTCTTGAATTGCCCCGATTTTCATAAATGAAAACCTTAGCGAGCATCGGCGATATACAAAAGTGCTCGAGTCGCCCATTGACCAATGGGGTTCGTTACTCGAAACGAACCCTCGAGCATCGCGAAAAATTTGTCTCGAGTAACGAGCACCCGAGCATTTTGGTGCTCGCTCATCTCTAGTTAAAATCCATTCTGCATCCAGCTCATATACAGACCTCTATGGCTTCATATTTACAGACTGTAAATAATCCCTGTGTACTATGAGATCCTGTATTAAATTCTTTATCTGCCCTTCCTCTTTTTAATCTAAAGATGGTTGATAATAGAAGATTTTAGCAATAGTCGTCCCATATGGAATTAGCAACAGGGCACTGAGCGACAAATCACTCACTTGTCGGCGTTGCTTTTTTTTTAGTTGCTCTAAAAAACAATCAACCGTCAGCTCATGTGAACAGAAGTTGCTCAACTTTTGAGTGACTGCCTCTTTGCAGTGAATGGAGGTGGGCGGCCAGAGCAATCTCTGGTGGACTTCACCTTCATTCACAGAACACTCCTGTGTAAAAGCGTACAGGAGTGATAGTTGGTGAGGCGGCTGATGGGCACTAATGCACCATAAAAGATACCTTAACATGATTGTAGGATCAGAATATACAGAGCTTTGTTTAGACTGTCACCATGGAGACACAAGTTTGCATAAGAGTTGAAGTCAGAAACTAACAAAAACCTTGTTTTTCTTTTACGTTAGACATTGTAAAGTTGCTTCTCTTGAAAATGTTTTATACATTGGAACAATAAAAAGTGGTCACTAAAGTGTAAATGTCCTTCTCCTGGATTGGATAGATGCTTGAACACTAACATATGAATGTAAATAATTTCTATCTTGATATATGTGCAGCCGAACAGGTGAGGTGTGCGCCGTGGTGTCACTCCATGATATATGTGCAGCCGAACAGGTGAGGTGTGCGCCGTGGTGTCACTCCATGATATATGTTTGCTTGTACTCTCAAGTGAAAATCTGCATTTTTCATCTACAATGTAATTTAACGACTTATTTCATTCACAAGGTGTCGCTCTCACACATGCCCGAACATTCCATGTCTATTAGGATGGGTATTGTTTCTCCTTAAGAAGAGCACCTAGAAGATGTTTGAGGAAATGTATACGGCCATCCTGGTTTCTCCGGGAAATATGCAAAGGTGACGCAGTTGTGCATTGCTTGAATTGTGTCATAGAAATGTGTAAAACACTTTTGACTACAAGTAGAAAAGTAAATAAATAAATGAGTAGTTATCAGGTTAAAGGAAGCGACTACAGTCAAAGTATTTGTTAACTAAATTGAAGACGGACAAGGGTTTACGAAGGTAAGAGAAGTTGTAATTATCCCGATATACAATGATTGTCCAAGCTTTTCATTTATAGTAAAAATGTAAAGAGCATAAAGGTATTGCCTGCAAACATTTAATTCATAAACATATGTCTGGTTGATCAGAGTGATAGTTTAACCTATACTGGGGATGCCTAGACTTCTCCAATGTCTCAATATGATAAGATTTGATAATGCCACCACTTGGCATGCCAATATTTGGAATATCAGTGGAATTGTGTTTAGTCCAATATTCATCAATGCTAAAGATGGAATTTTTGAGACCGTATATCCAACCAAAGAGGGTAACAGATAAAACACAGTCTCAGTACTGCTGAAAAAGTGGGCAGTTTCACAATCTATGTAGCGGTGTTCCCCTTCTTCCACAGCTCCTCCAGCAATCATACATACAATTGATAACCCTCTGGCTCACCATCAGAGCCTGAGGTGCTGCATTTTTTATTTTCAATTTTCTTATTATTTGATCTATCTCTCTTTCAATCCTGAAACTTTCAGACAGGCATTGGATGAATAGGTGCAATTTGCACCCCTAGCTAAAAATATTGATCTAATTAGCCACAACATTACGCTATATAGGTTGCTTTCCACCTATGTTGCGGCTGTTCTGGCATGCAAAAGAGCTGACCATTTGTGGTGCCATTTGCGCTATGGATCTGCTGTAAATGGCCCTATAATAGGATTTGATATATCCATAAGGTGTCTTTACTGCCTGTAACAGCTACGCTCAATGAGCTGCATCCTTATCCTTTGGTTGGCTTTGAGCATTTAGGTACCACTGCCATATCTAAGCACCTTCTGTCAGTTCAGATAGGTTACTACTATCACCCGCTAAGCAGATGGTCCTTTGCTCACTGACCTTGAAAAATATCTTTCTACAAAGAATAAGTGTTAGCGCCTTATGAAAAAAGTGAGGCAGAGGATTATAATTACTCTGCTTCCTTTCTTCTAATGCTCTGTCTGAAATATAGCATATATATGCTCAATAGATCCCATATCCATAGGGTGATCTATTTATTGTCAGAGGTTGAATGAACTATCTAACTAACCTATAAGCGATCTCTACCTATCACGCAACACAGTAGTGTGTACACTGACACAAGTAGCCAGCCCAACATAGGCTCTGCTCCTGATGAACCACATACCTGTGGGGAAACGCGTCGAGCTCGAACTGAGCCTGAACTTGAGCTCAAATTGATGGACTCGTGTGTGCTTCTCAGATTACAAACAGTGATTTGATTGAAGTTCCATGAGTCGATATATATCTCTGTAGATCTTATGAATGAATCTACCTTGATTATATATATTAGCAAACACAATATAGTGAAGAGCTGTGTAGCTCACTTGTGCTTTGCTTCCGATCAGATTTATCGATCAGACACACTATAAGTCAAGATCAAAGAGTGTCCTTATCTATCGACTACCGTGTCTTTGATACTCACCATCAGGACCTCTTGACTCCGAAAAAGACTTCAAAAAATACGGAACTGTTGTGTGTGAAGGGATATTGTGACATCCCTTTGTTTTTTGTTATGTTAGTCCTATAGCCCATGCGTGTTTTTTAAAAGGATCTTAATAAAAAGTATTATTTTAGTCTATAACTGTGAAGGGCATACATACAATTGAGGTACATTTAGGCCAAACTAACTGGTGTGTAATACCATCTCAAAATAATTTTTATTATGGTTTCCACATGTGAGCTACATTTGAGTTCTTTATGTGTCAAGTGAAATGCTTGCCTCCACTCTTTCTCACAAAATCATTGAGCTAACTCCACACGAAAATGCATCTCTTCAGGGAGGCATACCATATCCCCTAAACCAAACCCCTCTTTACTCCTTCAGCCAATCACAGCCAATGACAATGATGTCATTGAATGGCTGTGATTGGCTGAAGGCACGTGTGTTTCTGGAGGCGGGGATTTCAAGCCCTGCGTCCAGAAAGCAATGCTCTGCCGTGGACCAGGAGGGAGCGACAGCCTGCAGGAGCACCGCAGAATGCCAGGAGAAGTGAGTAATGATTTTTGTTCTTTGCTCCACTGTATTGCCGGCGTATAAGGTGACAGTTGGGGGGTCGTCTTATACGCCCCGTCGCCTTATACGCCGGTATATATTTTTATTGTAACACATTTCTGGATGAATTGCAGGGAAGGGCTTATATATTTAAGCCCTTCCCGACAATTCATGCTGCGATCTCCGGCAGCCCATTGCTTTCAGTGGAACCTGCTGTATTGTTGGCTCCATTGAATTCAATGGGCAAACATCGTTCTTCTCTGCCACAGCTGTTACACCTGTGACAGAGGAGAACGATCTTTACGCTGACAGTGGGGGGGGGGGGGGGCACTCTTGCCGCTATTGTGGCTTAATAGTGGGACCTGGGAACTTGAGATGCAGCCCAACATGTAGTTCCTCGCCTGCCCTATCCGTTTCTGTGTCGTTCCCATCACTTTCTTGAATTGCCCAGATTTTCACAAATGAAAACCTTAGCGAGCATCGGCGATATACAAAAATGCTCGGGTCGCCCATTGACTTCAATGGGGTTCGTTACTCGAAACGAACCCTCGAGCATTGCGAAAAGTTCATCCCGAGTAACGAGCACCCGAGCATTTTGGTGCTCGCTCATCTCTAGTACATACTCATTACTCGTTTTTACACGTGCGAAAAATAATGCAGCATGCCCTATTTTTGTGCATGAGCAACAAAGGCCCCATACAAGTCTATGGGATGTGCATGCTCAATACCCACGTAATCGTACGATATGCGTGGCAATTTCCATGGCCCTGCAAGCACAAAAAGTACAGAAATATGTAAAAAAAATGCATGCAAAAGCGTGTCGTTCATGGCACAAATGTGCTGAGCTTATATGAACATTTTTGCACATACGCCCATGTGAGTCTGCCCTTAAGACGAGAGACCAGCAATTTTCCGAATTTGTTATTTTACGAACAATTTTGGGCTGTTAATCTTTTTAATTTCCTCCCATAACTCTGAGGTGAGTTGCTTCTGAATTTTTGCCTGCATTGAAAAAGCTCCTCCGTCTGCTGCGTTTCAAGAACCATAATTTTGTCAAGCAGCTCATCTAAAAGTCTGGTCCTTTCTTAATAAACGAGCCCCTTATATACACTTTATGAGCATTCCAAAAACATGAGGGATTACATCGGGGGATGCTTTTGTACAGGATTGTGTTATCCCTGAGTGTTGTAGTAACAGGAAGTAGTAGTCGCCTTTGGGCTAGAGTTGCAACAGATAAGTCTGTAGACGAAGACAGTGTTTGGTATGGAGAAGGTAATGGGCCTGTTTTCCTGGTAACCTCCAATAATTTCTCTTTCACACGGAAGAAGTGGACACGTGCCCGAACGTCTCTTGGTATACAATCTGCCAAATATTTGGGGTGAGGAAGTCTAGTAGCACTATCTATTATGAAGTCTTGCAGGGGCACTCCAGCAGAAATGTTTTCATAAGGTTTTGCTAGTTCTCCATCAGCTCGGAGAGAGGCACCATTTCTGGAATCCCCTGGAATTTAATAACTGTTACTGCATGACCTTTCTTCCAAGTCAGCCACTTTGCCTATAAGGCAGCCCAGCTCTGATTCAAAGTGTAATGTGCATCGATGAGATAATTATGCAATGATCCAAACTCTGCCAATTTAGTCTTGATGCAATGTATTTCTATTCTCTGCCTCAGCAATAGCTGAATTTATTATTGAAGTTAGATTGTAAGGAGATTTGCATAGGTTTCAGCATGGATTTCACGGAGGTGATAGTAACAGATGCATTCGTTAGAGAGATGTCATCAAAAATATTGGCCATATAAAGGGATGTAGTATTAGAAGGTGATTGATCACTCAACCTTACACTGGGTTGCCCCTCAGTAGAGTCCAGTTTCTGCCTTTCTTTTGCTGGGCTAGCAGAGGGGCAAGAGGCTGCATATGGCCATGTAAATGATGATGCTGTTGGGGAGGCTCCCATATGGTTTCCACATGACTCCCCTTTAAACCATGGGGTGAAGTTGCAAGTGGAATTGCATGGGTTTGATGAGAAGCCTCAATGTCAGGTGAAACTTAGCTGCTCCTTTATTGCAGCTCCCCAAAATTTAAATGCTCCCCTGCAAACCTAGAACTGTGTCAACTTGGCACCGCTATGGCAACCAAGAAAAAAGAAATTAATGAGCTTCTTCTACTTGTCGGTTGACCGCTTTTCTCTTCGTGGCATCCGGGAAGTGTGGTAAGTGAGTAAGACCTGTAGCTTTAGTCTACTACAAGGATGCACTGTTTCAGTAATTCAGCCCTTCCAGCAGTAACTGTAAGTTCCCAATACCTCACTTTGGTTACCGGCTGACCATTGATAAGCGTATCATCAATTAGCTGCTTTGGGGGCAGCAGAACAGAGCATCTAGGATCCAGTACTATTTAAAATCAGCATTTTTAATATTGGTGACTTGCGACCCAGTGTCTAGTAAGGCTAGAAGAGTTATGCCATCTAGGTTCAAAGAGACTTCAGGACCTGTCCGACATACTTTGACAGCCCTTTGGTGGGAGATGGACCTACACACTTTGTCCACCCAGCAGGCGGTCCTCAGACCTGGGGAAACCCGTTTACCTTCCAGCAGATATAGTCTCGGTGGGCACAGCACTGACAGTGTTTGCAGTAGGGCCACCCACCTCAAGGGTAGTTTCCCAGAGGCCCCAGTGCCCCAGGAGGGGGCCCATGTTCCCTGACTACAACTTGTGAGGAGGATATCTGAATCTCTAACTTCCCTACAATTTTACATAAAGTACCTACATTATGGGGCAGTTCAGCCATTTGCTATTGCATCTCCTGCACTAGCTCTTCTGCAAGTGTGCCAGCCTGGTTGGCTTTCCAGAGCTGCTTGCATTTACCAGGACGGTACTGCCACACTTCCCCATTAAACCACTAAAGGTTTCCAGCTCAGTTGTCATGGATGCCGGAGGTTTCGCTCCCAGCACTTGGATAGCTAACTCCTGAAAATTGGGGAAGCTACTAGTGGGGTGTTGGTCGGACAACATCTTTAACTGACTACTGAGTGCTTTGGTCAATGTCCCTTCTATAAATTCCTCCCAAAGGGCCTAATCTGCTTTGTTGGCTTACTTAGGGTCAGCATGGACCACTGCCTTACTAACTCACCAGGCTGCTGCCATTTATTAAAGAAACACTTTTTGATTTCTGACATGGTGCAAGCTTCAAAGATACTTTGCAGCCTTTCTAGCATGTGTTCTATTGTTTCTTTTGTACATGGGACCAGGTTTTTGCTTCCAGGGCAGCAGCTCCTTCTAATTGTCCTATCATTATTTCAACCTTCTGCTCCATGACTATTGTGTAGAGACGGAATATGGCCCCCATCTCTTTCCTGAATTCCTTTCTCCATAATATCGAGGCAGCCAAAGAGCAACAAAATAATAAGCCATCGTCAGAGGCATAATGGAAAAGAGATTAGGGGCTGGATCAATGTTAAACGGCTCTGAATCAGTGCCGTCGGACATGATGATAGGTTACTGGAGTCCTTTTCATTTTTTGCGCAATTATTTAAAATAGGGCACGGGCCCTTTCACCCGTTGATGCTATGGGATGTACAGTTACATCACGCAGCATCGTGGTATGTATGAAGAGTGATCGCGCTGCGATCTCCCTCTATACAACACAGGCGCCGGCTGTTTCCTATAGCTGGCGCCACAATGGTAACAACAAAAACTACAGGACATCCCGCAAAAAACAAGCTCTTGTACAACTATGTCGACGGAAAAATTAAAATGTTATGGCAGTCAGAAGATAGCAGGAGAAAATAAATTAAAAAAATTAAATATCTTTATAAAATAAATAACAGTAGCACAGCAAAAAAAGCTATATAGACTTGGTATCATAGTAATTGTACTGAATAAAACTATCATCTCATTTTTGTTGTAGTATGTACACCATAGAAACAAGGCACACCCAAAAATGGCGTAATTTCCTTTTTTTTCCATTTCACTTGACTAGAATTTTTTTAAAGTTTTTCAGTATACATTATATAGGACCATTGAAAAATACAACCAGACCTATAAAAAAAAACTCAAACAGTGGCAGCATTAAATAAATAAAAGAGTTATGATTTTGAAAAAGGGGGGAACAAAAACTGAAAATAAAAAAAGGGCCATGTCATTAAGAGGTTAAATACCAAAATGTTGCACACAATCTCAGGGCAGGTCACCGATGTCTGTATCCTGTTCGTGATGCCAAAAATCCATGTGCTGCAGCAAGCAGGAGTTGTCGCAGAGTAATTCAAGTGGGTCAGCACCTCTGGCCTTGTGGATAGCTCAAGCTGCAAGTGGGATTGTCAAGGGGTTTTTGGCTGAAGTGATTAGTGTAAATTCTTCGTGATGCCAGTGCCTTAGTGTAAATGAGTTATTTGGTGAAATAAAGAGATAAGTCCATTGATGCAACAGTAAAACTGAAGGCACACATCTTACTTTGGCTTGAAGACCGAGCACAATGTACAGACTTTTCTCATAGCAAACAGTAGAGTTTTCAACAACTTCTTTAACATGTTGAAACATATCCATTGATTCCTCCACACTCCCTTTAGAATGAGATAGGGCTTCCTGGCTAGGTAAAGCTGGAGTCTAAGGCTATTTGTGGAGCCATGGGTGGTATAGTGCAGGTTTTACTGTGGGTACCTTGACTCCTAACTGAGCAGGGACAAAGTGAAACACAGTTTCAATGTCCGGTCTAGTTCTGGCTCACGTGAAGATCTTCTCTGGCTCAGGTGCCTCCTGGCAGGAGTGAAATAAATTCTTCTCCTGCTCTGGGCTCTGTCCTCTCCAGGTGCTGGGCTTCTGCACTGCTCCACATGTGCCTCTTACTCTCTTCTTTGCTCTTTCTGCTGACCCACTTCCTATACTCCACCAGCTCCAACTCCCAAGCTTTTTTGACTCTTCCCAGGGCTCTCGTGGTCTCTGTTTTATCCAATAACCTAAATCTTATCATGAGAGGAGGCTGAACAACCAGAAAATTAGCTTCAGGCAGCCAATCACAAAGGGCACTTTTGCTGGGCAGGCCAGAACACCAGTGGCCCTAAGCACATTGGCTGTATCCGATTACATTGTGAAGGGCTGGGGATGTCAAAGAGGGAGCTTACTTGCTTTGTGAACCCTTTACATGCCCCGAAGTAAATTGATTGCGGCATGTAGGGGGTTAACTGCAGGGATCACTGTTCTTATTGATACCCACTGTAGCAGCGGGAGGCTGGCTGTAAAGTCATAGCCTGTGCAATCAACGTGAGTTTATATCCTCTAACGTTAAAGGGGTTGTCCCGTGAAAGCAAGTGGGGGTATACACTTCTGTATGGCCATATTAATGCACTTTGTAATGTACATCGTGCATTAATTATGAGCCATACAGAAGTTATTCACTTACCTGCTCCGTTGCTAGCGTCCTCGTCTCCATGGTGCCGTCTAATTTCAGCATCTAATCGCCCGATTAGACGCGCTTGCGCAGTCCGGTCTTCTCCCTGGTGAATGGGGCCGCTCGTGCCGGAGAGCTGGTCCTCGTAGCTCCGCCCCGTCACATGTGCCAATTCCAGCCAATCAGGAGGCTGGAATCGGCAATGGACAGCACAGAGCCCATGGTGCACCATGGGAGAAGACCCGCAGTGCATCGTGGGTGAAGATCCCGGCGGCCATCTTGCTAAGGTAAGGAAGAAGTCGCCGCAGCGCGGGGATTCGGGTAAGTACTAAACTTTTTTTTTTTTTAACACATGCATTGGGTTTGTCTCGCGCCAAACGGGGGGCCTATTGAATAAAAAAAAAAACGTTTTGGCGCGGGACAACCCCTTTAAGTACCCGGCTAGGATGTAAACCTATGTCCTGTAGGGTTAAGGGGTTAAAATCAGTGGGATATATATATATATACATTTATATATATATATATATATATATATATATATATATATATATATATATATATATATATATATATATATATAATATAATAATGTAACATGCTAGATTCTCCAGGGAATGAGATGCTTTTCCTATCCAGCACTTCCCAATAGAAATCTATGGGCACATATTAAATTATGGCTGCAACATACAATAGAAGCAGAAACCAAAAACGACAACCGCACTCATAATACATTTACTATCAGAGGTATACATACCTATAATAATCAATACTCTAACCACATTAAATAATGCAAGGTTCTTGGTGTATAATTTGATCACATTACATTGGCCTATCTACCAACGTCCAGGTGACCAAGCTTTCAGATGTGGTTAGAGTATTGATTACACTGGCCAACACGTATTTTGGTGCAGAGCGTTTGACAGCTGTTATAAGGTATATTTTGTACCCTGATTTCAAATATGCCATCCATTTTCCCCTATCAGCTCTAGTTTCTGTGATATAGGCACCGACTGAATTTTTTTACCCTATTCCATATTAGACATATGATTGATATAATTAAACAAATAGCGTACAAATTAGTGTTATTTTCTACAATATTGTGATACAAAGAACAAAACAAAGTGGACTATGTAACAATTTACTATTCCAAATAATGGAAATTAAACCATTGCACCTGGGCCCCTGAGCTTTAGGTACTCCCCTGAACACAATGATTGTATAGCTACAACACCCCACAACACCTCGGGCGACAAATGTACACAACCATTCCTCACTACTGGTCGGGACAAACTAAATGTACGAATAAGATTGGCTATGTGACGCAGCATGGCTGGCCATGCGCATGCGCCCAAAACTATAGCTGATAGAGAGAAACTGTTTGCATATTTGCAAATAAAAGGTCAAATATACACTAAATCAGTTGTAACATTCCCGACACCAAACAATTTTTTCAATTTTGTTGGCCAGTGTTATTATAGGTATGTATACATCTGATAGTAAATGTATCATGAGTGCTGTTTTAATTTTTGGTTTCTGTTTTTTCTATCCAATTTCTACTATGACACTTAAATCGTGGACCAATTGTTAGAACACCCCTCATATATTAACTCATGTCCTAACAATGCATTTAAAAATTGGTTTTCTAACCCGGACAGCCCCTTTATGGAGTACCAAGAAGCTAAGTAGCAATAGTATAGATATAGCAAAGTTTAACTTGCCTCCTAACGCGATAAGATAACTTTCTATTCAACAGTGTATTTCCCCTTCCAATTGCTTTTTAATGACTTTTGTTGTGTTTAGGTGAGATAACAATAGCTTTTGAATGGCTTCAGAAAAAAAATACTTCTTGCAGAAGGTTATCACAGTCAGGTTAAACTTTACTACATCTGTAGAATCATTCAACATATTCATTAATGTTTTGAACATAACAATGATGATTGTATCAACCATCACCAATATTCCTATTAGGTATTCACTATGCAGAAATGTATAAGAAGAATCTGGATAATACCTGGAAGATGTCTCCTACATCGGACATGTGAGTCTGGGTTTATAGAGAGTAAATAGAATTATACAGATCACAATAATCATCATTATAGAAAATAACCCTTGAGGTTGTGAAAATCATTGTAGTGTATCTTCTCTCCACTTACTACATAACTGGTACAGAGAGTGTTCTGTATATATAGCGCTTATTACAGTAATTTCTGAGGAAGGGAATGCGTTCTGAGTCCCTGAAATGTGTTACATGTTTTTTTCTGTTTTTAAACCTTTAATAAAGAAGAACCAGCTAAAATTACTAATTTGAATACCATTTCATGTGAGTTGTGCCTCCACATAAATTTCCATGAGGAGATGGAAAGCCTTTTTGTTAATTAGCAGGTCCTCATGGATGACATGTGTTGGGAAATCTTCATCTATAACTAGAAAGGAGCCATTCATCCAGATAAAAAGACCTGGTCTGTGATATGTGACTTATGAGAAGAACTCAGAATCATCAGTCAGCGATCTGTATATAAATAATCTATTCCCTGTGGAATGACAGATCCGGAGATGTAAATATCACTGAACGCTCTGCTAATTCTCTGCACCGTTATCTCAACAGAACATTGTAATACAGTAACATAACGGTGAATGAGGAAGGAGGTTTTTGTACGGCTCTGTATCACTGTGTGAGAGGGAGCTCATCACTCTGCTGACAGATATAATGTGCTATATCGTCTGCTGTCACTCCTGTGATTGTAAGAGTGAAATCAGTTTCATATCCGGATCCAGAGAACCGGTCTGGGACTCCTGAATATCTGATGGTTGCAGCATAGATAAGAAGCTTTGGTGGTTGTCCTGGTTTCTGTTGGTACCAGGCTATGTAGTCGCTTACACCAGTACTGGATGTACATGAGAAAGTGACTGTATCTCCGGGGGACACAGAGATATAATCTGGAGATACAGTCACTGTAATCTCTCCACAGGATCCTGAGGATTAGAAGAGACATAGTCATTAGTGATAAATGGGATCTATTCCTACAAATCCTGATCTGATGATTGATCCCACCGTATAGATTTCTCTACACACAATCATGGAATGATCCTAATCTCTCACCCTGAATAGAAATGAAGATCACAGCCAGCAGATAACTGCGAGAAACCATCTTGGTGTTTCTGGACTGTCAGATACAAACTATAAGATGAGACTGTACAATGAGATCTATATAGAGAGTGACGGGGGAGGTTCCAGGAGTCCCCAGAGACTGTATGGAAATAAGAGACAAATACACAAATTGTGGTTTCCGTTCTTTCATCACTAGTTTCTGTAGTACTGCACCGTTGGGTACTTCAGCACTTCTGTGGTTATGTGAGAGTTAAATCATGTTTTATTGTTGTGTGTGCTAAATATGAAGGTTTATGCTGTTATAATGTTCATAATTTCTCACTGTATTGTGTGTACTGGTAAATATTCTCCAGCCCCTAGTAAATTCATGTCACCTAGCAACAGTCAGAGGCATGTGTAGTCAGATTCAGAAAGAGAGAGGTCCTGTGATTGGTAGGTTCCCTTTATAGGCTGTATTAGAGTGACCGTATAAAAGGAGGAGTGGGCGGAGCTTAAGACAGTCTAGAGCTGAGTCTGAGCTTGACAGAGAGTGGGGAGGAACAAGGAGAAGCCTCTGCTAGGCCATCACAGAGCAGCCAGTGTGATGAGAAGGAAAGCATCTCAAGTGGGAGTTCTCAAGAGCAAGAGCTGTTTAGATGAGAGCAGAAGAGGGAAAAAAGAAGAAGTAGAAGAAGATAAGAGGAGGAAGGAAATTAAGTGAGACAGACATAGGCAAAGCCAGGAAAGCAAAGCTGAAAGGAGAAGTACAGGGTACAAACATAGTTCCTTGTACCAAATCCCTAAGAATCTGCAGAAGTAATTAATGCCTGAAATGCACCTGGTCACCTTAAAATCTTTCCATGTGAACTGCTTGAATCAAGTTAAGTTAATCTCTTATCTGTTCTTGGAGAATAAAAGCGGTTTCGGTTTACTTTAAATATGAATCCTGGAGTCCGTTTCCACCAATTTAACAACCTGCACTGAGGTACCACACTATGTGGTCCAGGTGGGTAGAGGTTTTACCCCTGTTATATTTTTTATTTTGTTCGGAATGGGTCCCTACTCGTAAACGGAATGGCGTCATAACAAAACAACATCTTCTCCAACATGATTTCACAGGTAGCTCACCATCTTACTCTGCCCAATCCCATGGGCAGCACGCAATAAGAGCTGCCAATTTTACCACTGTGTGTTTCCGGACTAGATTGTGTTTTCCGTTGGAGAGGAATGGTGGCACCACCATGCCTACCATCTCAATCCTTGCAGCTCTCTCCCTCCTTTGGCATGATCTGGGTCGCCACATTTCCAGGATCAGACAGCAGATATAAGAGCAGAAAAATGTTTATTCTACAGTTTTGTTTGATAGCAGAGAAGAAGTCAAAAGAGATTCAGAAGATCTGAGATGAAATACGATGGATCCAATAATAAATCATTCCTATTACCTTGTATATCTCACATGATTACAATAAATAATTATTTCAGCAAAATGTGAGCAACTACATGTTTGATCTAAGCCCATGGCATTGTAGACGAGTAATGATGCATAGTTTAAGACATCAATTTTAGAAAAAAAACATGTTGAAGATAGGCTTTGGGGCATTCTGAGAAATAGATATATTTTTATATCATACACTTATGACATATCTAAAAAGGTGCATAAAACCAACTTACCAAGATACTTTTTCACTGGGGCAGAAGTAGTCCAACACTGAAATACACTTCACAGACTAGAGTAATTTCTCTGGAGGCCACAAATCATCAGAGACCCCAATAAGCCTCAGAAATTATTTCAAATAATTTGATATGAATGGTAAGTCAGTATACCTAATAGCAAGACTGAACCTCTCAAACCACCTCAGTTTTAAATATATGATTCCCACAGAAAGTAGCAAACCTAGTGAGAGCAACAAATCACACTACTAAACGCTTTGGTATATTCTCACTGCTGTATTGGGGTCTCACCAAGAACTGCAGCTCCCCTGGAAGAAAATTACAAAGCTGCAGAGATGGTGGAGTTTAAAACCCCAGTATAACTAACATCTAATTGTCAGCTATCCACCTATAGAGTCTGCTAACCTCCTACTCCCTATAGACTCTAGCTGTCTCAAAGGTTATATTTAGAAGGAGCTGACAACCACGGTGATTGCCCAACCCTAACTCGTTAGATAATAGCAGCAGGAGGCTAATAATTCCTAGCTTAGAGGCTATCTCAATATCCAAAATAATAAAATAGAAAATAAATGATGAAAAAAACAGCAGTCCACAGGACATTCCACAAATGTCTGATTACATCCTTCCAAAACTGCACAAAGCTGGCAACCCAGGGAGCCCCATTAACTCAGGTGTGGGAACCCTCACTCAAGAAATCTCAGGATAGGTAGAAGCTCAAACCACTGGTGAGAAACACAACCAGCTATTTGTTGGACACCACGGACCTACTGAACAAACATGTTGGGGTTCTTCATCTGGGACTTGAGGTGGATGAGATTATGGAAAAAAGCAAACTGGCTGTGCTACACTATTTCTGTAACTCCCCTTCCCTTCTGTGTGAGAGGCATAAGCAGCCTAGAACATCTATTTTAACTATTTTCATAGTGTTTGCCACTAGTAGTCGCAGCAGACAAACTGGTTTACAGTCTCTGCCATTTTCCAATTTTCTAGGACTACGTCATCAATAGTTGATTAAAGGGGTCTACCATTTGGGATCTCAGCTCATCAGCTGTCTGACGAAGTCAGCCAACCGCCTCAGTCACATGACCGTAGAGCAACTCGGTCCTTTTCAAATGAATGAAACCCAGCTGCAATGTTAGGCACAGCCTCCATAAAATGTATGGTGCTGTGCCTGGCATGGACTGAAATGACAGTACTCAGCTGACTGCTGCCATAATTTCACTCATCAGTTCACAAGGGATTCCGAAGGAGGATACCTTAAAACAGTGAAACAAATGGTACTTACCTGTATTCAAACTTGTGATTCCTTCCGTCTTTGTTGACAGCAGAAGTCAAGTGACAATCAGAGGCCACAATGTCGCTCCATTCATTCTATTCACATCATTGCACCCAGGATATGAGTATTGATGCCAGGAGAACTGGTGGTGATTAGAGATGAGCGAGTATACTCGCTAAGGACAATTACTTTTTTGTCACTGGGGGCAAGTAAAGTCCAAAATGTTATGTGCAACTCTTCACTGTTAGGACTTTAAAACATAACCTTTAATAAAGCAATTAAAATTTAAAATAGTACTCACAAAGACTGACACACATAATACATAAAGAAAAATATTAATAACACTGGAAGTATCTCAGAGGATTCTTGAAAATGTAGATGCCATATATCGTGCTTTCTAGGTATAGTGTGATGCCTTAACTGGTATCTATTCGAGGCAATGAATAACCGTTTTAGGGTGATAATACACCCCCACAACGGTAGTATCTACAG
Source organism: Eleutherodactylus coqui (assembly GCF_035609145.1). NCBI lineage: Eukaryota > Metazoa > Chordata > Amphibia > Anura > Eleutherodactylidae > Eleutherodactylus > Eleutherodactylus coqui. Next base: position 44,490,522 of record NC_089843.1, on the reverse strand, counting down.
TCTTGGGAAACTGATGGTGCCCAAGACTGAGATTATTTGTGCTTTGTATTAGCACCAAGAAGGCTTAATCAATATCTGGTCCTTGGTCCGACGCGTTTCGCTCAACTTGAGCTCCTCAGGGACCTCTTGTGAATATTTAATATACCTCTCAGGATCTTAACAGCAATGCATAGTAACCAAATAGTGAGCATTCAGTTGGTCGCAGGTAAACATATATCTTGCAGATCAGATGTTATCTGCAATGAAGTATAATACCTCTTAATATTGTAAAAAAAAATTTTAAAGAATCTTTCCAAAAAATTTTTTTTCTGAAAAGTTCAGAGTAAGCCATGTATCAGAGTCTCGCGTTGTGCAAGAGACAGTGCTGCATGGGCTTTACACACCCATGCCCTGCATCTACCTTGATAGCTTGCTGGCCCCTATATATTTACTAATTCCTATCTACCAGTGGTAATAATGTTACCTAATAGTTTTTAGGTCACACACTGTAGAATTTCTAACTACTATCTCTCTCCGCTAATTAGGTTCTATTAGTGCCTTATTCCTAATGCTTCTCTGATTACAAGATAGCAAAAAGTATCGCACTAAGTAGCAGGTAGATCAGTAAAAAAATAAACAAGGATAGAGCAACAGCAAGCCAACCACCCTGATGGTGAGTGATTGGTATCAATGAGCAAAGTCCAAGGAGCTCTCTTAAATAGGAGCTAAAGTGCCCGCCTCAGAGAGGGTGTGTGTCTCCAAACTCCAATCAGGGTGCAGAGCTTGATTACTATAGGAAATGTTACCAAGGCAACCTACAATGCTTTCCTACACTGATGGATCAGTCACGACAATCATGATTACTTAGGATTATATATATCCTAAGTAATCATGATTGTCGTGACTGATCCATCAGTGTAGGAAAGCATTGTAGGTTGCCTTGGTAACATTTCCTATAGTAATCAAGCTCTGCACCCTGATTGGAGTTTGGACACACACACCCTCTCTGAGGCGGGCACTTTAGCTCCTATTTAAGAGAGCTCCTTGGACTTTGCTCATTGATACTAATCACTCACCATCAGGGTGGTTGGCTTGCTGTTGCTCTATCCTTTTTTATTTTTTTACTGATCTACCTGCTACTTAGTGCGATACTTTTTGCTATCTTGTAATCAGAGAAGCATTAGGAATAAGGCACTAATAGAACCTAATTAGCGGAGAGAGATAGTAGTTAGAAATTCTACAGTGTGTGACCTAAAAACTATTAGGTAACATTATTACCACTGGTAGATAGGAATTAGTAAATATATAGGGGCCAGCAAGCTATCAAGGTAGATGCAGGGCATGGGTGTGTAAAGCCCATGCAGCACTGTCTCTTGCACAACGCGAGACTGATACATGGCTTACTCTGAACTTTTCAGAAAAAAAATTTTTTGGAAAGATTCTTTAAAATTTTTTTTTACAATATTAAGAGGTATTATATACTTCATTGCAGATAACATCTGATCTGCAAGATATATGTTTACCTGCGACCAACTGAATGCTCACTATTTGGTTACTATGCATTGCTGTTAAGATCCTGAGAGGTATATTAAATATTCACAAGAGGTCCCTGAGGAGCTCAAGTTGAGCGAAACGCGTCGGACCAAGGACCAGATATTGATTAAGCCTTCTTGGTGCTAATACAAAGCACAAATAATCTCAGTCTTGGGCACCATCAGTTTCCCAAGACTGTAGATACTACCGTTGTGGGGGTGTATTATCACCCTAAAACGGTTATTCATTGCCTCGAATAGATACCAGTTAAGGCATCACACTATACCTAGAAAGCACGATATATGGCATCTACATTTTCAAGAATCCTCTGAGATACTTCCAGTGTTATTAATATTTTTCTTTATGTATTATGTGTGTCAGTCTTTGTGAGTACTATTTTAAATTTTAATTGCTTTATTAAAGGCTAAGGACAATTACTGGAGCGAGCATTGTCCTTAGCGAGTACCTGCCCGCTTGGAAGAAAAGGTTTGGGTGCCGGCAGGGGGTGGGGAGCGGCGGGGAGAGCAGGGGGAACGGAGCGGAGATCTCTCTCTCCCTCTCTGCCCCCCGCTCCCCACTGCTCACTCCTGCAACTCACCACTCACCCACGCCTGCACCCGAACCTTTTCTTCCGAGCGGGCAGGTACTCGCTCATCTCTAGTGGTGATGTTGCAGCCTCTGATTAGAAACCAAATGGCGCACATTTTGATGCAAATTTTGTCGTGATATTGTTAGAAAATTTGCTTTTGTAAAATATTTGCAGGAAATCTGCCCCATGTGTACATACCCAGATAGATAGGCCTCCTGCACACGGGCGGAAATTCTGCGGTGGGATTTCCTGCAACATTTTCGCCCGTGCACGCTGCCATAGGATTGCTTAGGATAATGCAATCCTATGCAGACAGCCCCGATTTAACCGTGCGAAAACTTGAGCAGTACACAATCACAGCATGTCCTATTTCTGTGCGAGCTTCACAGAGGCTCGCACAGAAACGTCATCTCTGACACACCGCCTCTGTACATGTGCCTGGATTGCCAGGGTTATTTAAAATCTCCCTGCACCTGGCTATCAAATGTAGCCAAGAACCTCGAGATTTCAGGGGGCCGTGGTACACAGTCCCTGGTCATGTGATTACCGCTATCCAATAGATAACAACGTAAAAGTGAAAAAAAGTTAAAATTTCACCTCCTGTTATGGATCTGATTCCTGAGGAGAGGGGAAATTTCTTATGTAAGGACTCTGGCGATGTTCCCCAATGGGTTCGTTATCCACAAACCTTTCTTCATCTTCGGTGCATACGCCCATTGGCAAAATGGCGGATGTAAGTGCAGAAGCTGGGGAGGGTCAGGAAATTTGATACTAAAGGTAGCAGAGAGCCTGGAGCAGTGACCGAGGGCCGCATCGAGCGGTCTCCGGTCACATGATCACTATTATTCAACGGATAATAGTGATAACGTAAATGTCTAAAAAAGTTGAAGTAATGCTTCTTTTGCTTTTGCCTCGTTTTGCATACAGAAATACTATGAGGGCCACAATGGGTATGTTTCTGAACACAGGACAAACAGGGGGATCCATTTTGGGTTGAAAGTCCTCATTTGTATGTGTGCTGTACAAAAAAAAAAACTGTTTTTAAAATGACACAATTGCCAAAAGAATGAAAATCATAATTTTTTTCCTTCTGCTTTGCTTAGATTCATTCAAAAACTGTGGGGTCAAAATACACAGCACACCCCTAGATGAATTTGTTAAGGGGTCTAGTTTGCAAAATGGGGTCATTTGTGGGGGTTCTCCATGAGTTTGGCAGCTCAAAGGCTCTACAAGTGTGCAATGGGGCCTAAGGCCTAATGCCCACGGCTGGATTTTTGCCGCATTTCACGCGACGGAAATCAGCGGCATTATGCTGCAGCTATTAGTTTGTATTGAACCTAATAGCTCACTGTTCACGCTAGGGAATTTTACAGCGGAATTCCGCAGCATGAAATAAACCGCGGCATGCTCTAATTGCCGCAGGAATACGCGGAACCGGCTTCCATTGTAGTCAACGGAAGCCGGCCGTCACACTATACTTCCGCTGTAGCACAGAGAAAGTATCACTTGATTACACGTCCCTGTCCACCACTGGCCCGTGTCATCCCGCACTGCCGATGCGTCACGCGCTATACTGCGCATGTTCCCCGGCTCACTAGGCTGGGTGCACAAAGCTGATCCGAAGAGGTGAGTATGGTGTCTTAGGGGAGCACTGTGACAGACTCCACTGTGATATTCCGCTGGCGGAGTCCGTCACGGGCCGTGGGCATGAGGCCTAAAACACCTTAAAGCAAAATTTCTGTTCTGAAAGCTACTGGCTGCTCCTTTCATTTTGGGCCAATATTACGGCCACCATGGGTATGAACACAGGGCAAACAGGAGTATCCACTTTATGTGCACTCTAGAAAAAAAACTGTCTATAAAATGACATATTTACAAAAATATGACATTTTATTTTTTCTCCTCTAAATTGCATTAACTCCTGAAACAAACTGTGGAGTCAAAATACTAATGACACCCCTCAGTGAATATATTAAGGGGTGTAGTTTTTAAAATGGGCTCAGGGCTCAGTCAGAGGGGCGTTTTTATCTGTGCGTTTGCGATCCGCATCTATATAGAACCAATGCTTTTCAATGTCGGCGGTCACATGTCCGGTTTTTACATGCACATAAAATTCACACCTACAAAAGATAGAACATATGGATACCAATGGACGTAGTCACACGTTTTTGTTTTTTTTATGCACGCAGTGCGATCTTTTTTATGCGCACATAAAAACGCCCGTCTGACTGAGCCCTCATTTGGGGGTATCTATCATTCTGAGTCCTTACAATCTTGTCTTGATGTAGGAAAACAAAATGTTCCTCAAAATACTGATAATTAATGTTAAATTTGTTTGTCTCCTAAGTGGTTAAAAAAAATAGAGTTTTTCAAATGAGCATCTAGAATATGTCCATCTAGTTCACCCTATTTCAACAACCCCTCTTGTTGATCCAGAGAAAGGCAAAAAACCCAAAAGAGGCAATCAGAATAATCCCTGGATCAACCTTTAAAGTACTATATGTGGCGAAACAACAATGTCAGAATTACTTGGATATGCAAAACCTTTACGGAGTTACTCTATGAATTGGCATGTCAGATTTCCAAAATTGTGCCTGGTCATTAAGGCACAAACAGGCTTTGTCACTAAGGGGTTAAGGAAAATGTAATGGATGGAACATAGTTTGGAAAGGCAGAGATCTATCTCTCTAACAGAACGTGTCACAAGGAGCATTTCTGGGATATTTGTGTACTAGTACATAATGACAATAACAGATCTGTCCGCGGAAGCTTGTTGATGGTTTGGGGTAGAAAGAAGAGATTCATTTCTCTACACTAAACAGCAAACTGATGACAATATGTTTTACAAATATTATGTAGTTACTGACAGGAGTCAGAGGTAATGAACCCTTACACTGCCGAGGACAGACAGTATGTTTGTGGAATGGCTTTAAACAGGTAGATTATCAGAGCTAGACATGTTTAATCAAGATTATCTTAGAGCTCTGAATTTTAGCTATTATACAGCATTTATATACAGGGAAACACAGGAACACAGATGATAGACGGGGATATCAGGTGCACAGATCATCTTCATGTAGGTAGGATAAACAAGCAGCATGCATGGCACAAACTACCAAGTACTGAGTGGGATGATGGACAAATGACCAGCACCCTTTAGTAAGAGGGGCTGGTATTCATGTGCACAGAATGATGGTGATTGGCTGGCTGGAGAACTCCGAAGCATCAGTCAGCCAAATCAACCACACCTATAGCAGTGTGCTCCTGGAAACCGATAGAACTACAGGTCCCAGGAACACAGTGTTACACATGCAGTATATGTAAATAAAGAGCTGTAAGTCACCGGCCAAAAAGTGCATTTTAATTTTTCCAGAAATTTCACTTTAAATAAATGTAATGTTAAATCCTTCTTCTTCTTTAAGTATTGTTCTATATACAAGGTTTTTTAACGTCTTAATTATTGTAAAACATATGGTCTTGGGATATTTGGAACAAGCATTCTTTAGGTCCTAAGTGAGGAGACTGGGAGGTGGGACGTTCTGCAGAGGGACATCGGTACATGCAGCCTGAGGAGAATCTAACGACCCTCTGCGCATATACATATTTTATTCCTCAGTTCCTCTAAAGTTACCTTGACTTTATAAAATTTTCAGTGCAAACAACACGTAAATACCTGTTTCAAATTAACTCAGGCGAAGCCGGGTATATCAGCTAGTGTACATATACAGCTTGGTAAGGGGGTTAGTGCACAGTGTTGATTTTCTGTGCTATGTATATTGTAGTGGTGCAATATCAGAATTACCTGCAGAATGTGCTAGTCAGGCAGTCTGATACCTGGAAAGTAGAAGTAAGGGTTAACACCTGATGGGTGTAGCAGGAAATGATTGCATTTAAGCCAGTTCCTGACAGAAGTATGGGGGAAGTTACAGCTTGGCAGTGCAGGACAGGCTGCAAGCTGAGGTCCAGTGTGGACCAGTTGGGTCTGTCACCCCGTCGGACGGAGTAAGACGTCCTCCGGACCCCCCCAGCAGTGGTTAGTGACAGAACCCCATGGGTTGTGAACCCCAAGCTTATGTGGACTGTGTAGGACTTGTTTGACACACTGTTTATAAAGGTTGGCAGGAGCCAGATCTAAAGAAACTTCTGTTGCTGGAGCCTGTTTTCGTGTGAGGTGTGTCACTTCCTGACCGTGTGGACGGTGATCCCATGGCAAGCAGACCCCAATTGTCACAATATATAAATAAATATATATGCGTGTGTGTGTGAGCAACATGCATATGATCAGCAGATAGATGTGAGGAAGTTTGTTAGAACTTCTACATATTGGAGTTCATTGAAACCCGACAAGGTTGAATATATTGTAGAAATGTTTCATCTCCACCTGTATTCTTATATACTGCAGTTTATTTAGGTCAATAGAAAGGTAATGATAATTAAAAATGTCCTCCCAATGGACAAAAATGATAAAGTCTCAGCTATAGCTGTGCTGTTGCATCATGGGATTGATTGAAAGTGAAAATTAAAAATATCACTGTCAAGATGGTTGCTGATAACTATTGGGCAGGGAGCTGCACTGCATGGAAGTAGCTGCAATACACAGAGGAGACCTCCACAGTGTGACCGGCAATCAGGTAAAGGGGGAAGGGATAGAGAAATGTATTTTCGCTCGTTAAGCATATCTATACCAACAAACTGCCACAGATTCTATAACTGGCTCTCAGTGTGGCTCCCTGTCTTCATATATAGTGCAGCAGCCTGGAATATTCCAGAACATGTCTAAAAAAGGAAGCAGCAGAGACTCTGATGAAGGGATACAGGGAGATGTGTGGGCATTTATCAAGCCCCACATTTATTTTGAGAACTAAAAAGTTTTGATTTGCATCGGGTACAACCTGGCACAGCTCCATATCTGCACTGCATCACATAGTATAAACAGGATAAATATGGCTCATGCTATACTAAACTTACTGCACATACTGGCATACTGCTAGGTGGATAGCTGTTAATAAGAAACTGCTCATATGTTACTTCTTTATCCCATAAACTATATGCACCCTCTTACCCACTAATGATTTAGCTAAAATGGGCACCGCAGCTGCCTGACCCCGGACTTCTGCCTATTATTGCCTAAATTGTGTGTAACAGTTTTAGTAAAGCAGCTCCATAACTGAGAATGTTATTATTATAATTAATGAGCACAAAAAGTTGTTACATCAGACTTCTGTGTATTCAGCATCTCAGCAAGAAAATGAGGAAGGAGGTTTTTGTACGGCTCTGTATCACCGTGTATAAGGATACTCAATACCCTGCTGACAGTAATAATATCCTGCATCGTCTTCTATCACTCTTGTGATTGTGAGAGTGAAATCAGTTCCAGATCTGGATCCGCTGAACCTCTCTGGGATCCCAGATTCTCGAATGTTTGCATCAAATATAAAAAGTTTTGGAGGTTGTCCGGGTCTTTGAAGGTACCAGGCTAGGTAATATAGGGATCGTGGACTGTAATAGACACTTTTACTACTTTTACATGAGAATCTGGCCGTATCTCCGGGTGACACCGACATATATTCTGGAGTCTGAGTCACTGTAATCTCTCCATAGGAAACTAGGAGCAGAAAGAGAAGAGATAATGGTGACAATCAGTGATATAAATGTGATCATTCTCCTCTTCCTACATGTATACAGGGATGTTCTATGTATTCCCATCTGTCCCACATAGTATAAACCTCCCTGGACATTACCTTGTATGTAAAGATACAGCACACAGAGCAGAGATCTCAGGGAAAGCATCTTCATTGTTCTGGAGGCTCACAGACACAGATCATTGGGTTCAGCTCTTATTTATATCACATGAAGTCTACAGGGAAATAGTCTGAGGGATTATGTAAAACAGCAAATATGCAAATCCTCCAGATTAGAAGAGATTACAGGATGTGAGTCTTTCATGGTTTCATATATAGCGAATTAAATAAGAGACTGGAATCATTCCCTGTAGCCGTTGTAAGAAACAATGTAATCTACCTCATCCATTATATATGAAGTTTCTTGTACTGTAGATTTTGCTGGAACAGTACAAGTTCTGTGTATAAAAGGTTGAATTATGAAGACGGGTCGTACAGCCGAATTCTTGTAACAATGTGGTGATTAATATAAATGTGGTCTCTGTCTACTCTAATTATAAGACTGCAAGGACTATAGACTAAAACGAGATAGCAGCACTTCACATTTTTGCTGTTAGTAGTAAACTGTGTGATGTGTTTCTGATACTGAGAGTAAGGCCTTTTTCATATGACCATGCGTAGGCCATATATGTAGCCGTGTCAAAAAATTGCAACCATCTGAAGCATTAGTTTCCAATGTATTCATTCAGATGAGCGATCTGTAGGCGCTTAAAAAAATCACACAGGGAATAACTTGTAAAGAGGAAGAACAATGTTCTCATCATGTGCCCCTCGACCTTTTTTGATACCCTATGATGTTTTTTGCCTTGGAAGAAGCTGCCTGACACTGATTGCTCCAGTTAAGTTTACAATTAACTAAAGAAAGCAAAGAGAGTTATGAATGTCAAAATAATTTTCTGTAGACCTTGAAAGATTGCATTAAGTTACAAATATAAGGAAGGTCACAATAAATCTAGTGCAGCATTGAAAGTCCTAAAGAAAACTGTAACAATGACCTCTATAATACTTAAGTAGATATTTAGATCCAAGACTTTTCTTAAAGCTGGCCATCCAACCAACCTGAGTATCCAGGGGTGGTGGCCAAGAACCAAAGGTCCACTCAGAGAGTTCTAGAGCTCTGATTGGTAGAAGGGAAATGTTCCTGAACCTGCACCATGAATACTGGTTTCTGCAGAAATGTTAGATTGATTTTCCTTTCTAACATCATCATAATTACTACTTTAGTGTTTGCAGGTCCTTGATGTGAGTCTTATTTTTTTCTTTGCCTTAAAGCACAATATATAACATGCAGATGTGGATGAGTAGAGGAGACACCATAGAAGACGTTTCATCAGATCTTCTTCTCCATAACAGAAAAGATTCTTCTCTGCAAGTAAATCTGTGACAGCTGTGACAGTGGATTTCTTCATCCCTGCTGGGAGTCCCCTCATCATCGAACACTGTGGCAGCTGTGGCAGAGGGGCGCATCTTCCCCCTATGTTTTCAATAGGGGCCGGTGCTGCTGCCGCTGGCCCCGCTGACAACAAGGTGAAGCCCCTGCATGTGAAAGCATTTGGGGGTTTCAAATCCAAGTGTAAGGGTTGTGCTGGCTGGGATCTGTTGTACCACGTGGGTTTCTAGCAGCGCAGCCCCACGGGTATGGACTGATTGAGCTGGCTGGGTGTGGTGATCTCCTGCTAGCCAATCCCCTGGGTCTTTGCTCACATATATACCCAGCTCCTGGCAGTGTCTGTTTGATGTCCAGGGTAAGCAGTTATATTTTCTAAGCTGTTGCAGCTTGCTGTGTGACTTGTGTCCTGTTGTCTGTGCTGTTGCAGCTTGCTGTGTGAACTGTTTCTGGTGCTGCTGGATCATGTGTCTTCCTAGAGTAGGGACCACAAGACGCGAGGACCCTTGATCACTGGACTTGTGGTATAAGTGACTTGGCCAATTCACAAGCTAATCCCTTGTAATTTATATAACAGCAAATCCATCTGCTTTAGAGTGCGGGGATGTTTGGTGAGTGTGTTGGTCATTTGTCCTATGTTATGGCTGTCCGTGAGTCCAGTCCACAGTATGCAGTTCTCTGTCCAGTTGGTGTTTCCGTCAGCACATCCACTCTGAATTCTGTTTTAGGTCCCCATGTTTGTGGTATCCCCACCTTTTTGGGCACGTTCATGTGGGCCTTGTGCCTATTTGCGCACACGAACATAACACCAAGGAATTCCCTGCTGCATCTGTCACACCCGCAGCAGGGGATAGTAATCTGCTCCCATTGCTTTCAATGGGGCGGCAGTAGCACCAGCCCCATTGAAAGCAATGGGATGTCATCATGGCCCTCTGCCACTGCACTGACAGCTGTCACAAGGGATGTCTTCATCCCCGCAGGGAGTCCCTTCATCACTGAACATTGTGACATTGCTGTCACAGTGTTTAGTGATGAGGGACTCCTGGCCGAGATTCTTTATGCGCAGCACGGACCTTACCAGCGCTCGCATTTCCTATCTTTTGCAGGTTCGAGTATTTTGCGCCTGTAAAAAATGGACATGTGAACACATCATAGGAAATCAATGGTTCTAATAGAAACACTTTTTTTTGCACACATAGACACATGCAAAAAATGCTTCACTGACCTCGACCCTAACATTTTTTGAGTAATTATGTGTCCAAAGAATAGGCATTGAATGAACAAATTATTTTTTTCATCACATATTTTAAAGAATTATCAAAGCAAAAAGTTAACACAATAACAAATAAAAAAAAATTATAATAAAACAGTTAGTTACGCCATAATGACTTTGCTAGGACATATATTTTGTGAACCATAAAATACTACGGATCACAAGATGGACCTATAATAACAAGCATAATAGAGATCAAAAGGGGTTTTCTTACTGTACACTTCCTATGGATAATATTCAGGCAATATGGTACTGACACAATTCCATGCCCATGCTGACCACAATAGAACCGGTAATAGGGTCTCACTACAATGCCACACACAGTGCCAACGGCATTGCCAGCTGAAGGCCCCACTGCCATTTACAGAACCGTACTACATTGCCAGACACAATGTCCCACCACACTCCCAGCCATAGTGCCCATAGCCATGCCAGCCACAGTACCCTACCACAATGCTGCACTAAATTCCCCATCATACCACAATATTCCTCTAAATTTCCACAAACAGAACCCTATTAGTGTACCTGCTGTGTGATACAGTGACTACAAATACTAAATTTAAACCAAACAATATATAGATTTTCATACCACTGTGATTTGGTTGGGTTTCTGCAAATACTAAGCTTCAGAAATAACTAGGCTTGCCATACCTATACCTACCGAAAAACATAGTGCCACACAGAAAACACCCCTAAACAATAATGCTAGATAGTGCCATAAAATAGCACTCCATACAATAAACATGCCATTTATTTTTATTAAATCAGACCCTTTTGATTGAAGTTGTATTTTTAGATAATCCCTTAATTTCTACACAGTTATACATGCATAAGTATAATATACATATAGCATATTGTTAAAGAAATTCACCAGACCAGGGAGAATTAAGATAAGTATCGTATACGACCTCACCTTAAAAGAAAACCAGACAACACAACTGTTAGCGTAATTTTCGCTATTCGATATATTGTGGGTGCCATATTAGATAGGAATAATGTAAAGGCCTGGAGACCCTTTAAAGGACAACACGTTTACATCATGTGCACCAAAAAAGTTCTACTTTATTTATGCTGGTAAAAATTTATATAAGCTTTTCAAACACAGGAAGTTGGGTAATTCAGGTTGTGTGCTGATAGGCCATTCTCAGAGGGAGGTATTTGTGAGGTAGCTGTGAGATCATTCACCCGGGAGGAGCTTCCCTTGAGCATGCTCTATTCATTCTTATACTTGTTGTCCGAAGGAAATACTTCCTGTTTCTCTCCAGCCATTTCCTGTCCTTTAACACAAAGACATTCCTTTTGCCATGCAGCTGTAACTTGAGCCCTGATTAAGTTCTCTGCTGGTCAAAACAGTTTTTTCCTGTTTTTGGACACAATACACTGCTCCTTCAATTCTTGTGGAGGTGGAGGGGGTGATGTTTCCTTCCCCCAAAAGGTTTAGATTAGAGACACAATATAGCATCCCCATGTTAGCAGCTTCACAGCTGACAACAGAAAATACAGACAAAATGGCAAACCTCTCAGCCATCTACTACACAACATTCTGATCTCAATAAGGAAAAAAGTTCTGAGTCAAGCAATCCCCCTCATACTTTATAGATAAAAGGGAAAGCGGTACGTTACATAATCAAATAACATAAATGGCTATATCTTGGCATAAAAATCATCTTCCCATAGTATAAGTGCTACAACGGTTTATATTTGCAAACATATCATGCCCTCTGGTGTGATGATCGTCAGTATTACACAATATTGCACAACAGACATCCAAATTCTAAAAACACCAAAACAATATAATTAATCATATATTTAAGCAAATTATAATCTCACCCATCTTCCCCAAAAAACTAACTCTTTCCCACCTTCTCACCTCTGTCCCTCAACTACTCTAAATCACATCAACTCTTCTACAATACCTCAATGCATCCAGCACTCAATTTGAACTATCCATTGTAGATATCAGAACATCTTCCCCCAAATTTTTTGGCATATCCCCTTTTCCAAAGATATAACCACTCTTATCTCTGCGACAAAATCTCCTGCTGCTGTGAGGGTGGCGGGCTGCATCCAACAGGCAATCAAAATCAGAATTCGCAAAACAGTATGACCATGAAGTCTAAAAAAAGTGCCATTTTCTGAACCCCAAACAGTCATAATTCTCCTCTTAGTGTCCTATTTGATATTTATTAAGATGTCATCCTGAGGACCACTATACCATGTGCCTGTAAAGAGCGTCTCTCGGTCAGGAGAAGGTATTGTACCTCAAATGAACTGTTTCTGTAGAAAGTTTCTGCACCCCCTGTAGCTAGTTGGTGTAAAGACTAAGGACTGACTTCGTGTTTTATAAAAAGCTACAATAAAGTTGCTGGAGATATCTGAGCCCTCATCATTCCTGCCCCATTAATACTGGGCAGTGGAAACCACCCAGTTGTCAATTTGCTAATTTATTGACAGATTTAAAAAATATGCTAAACGCAGGGAAATCGTGGAAGGGCACCAAGAAAAGGATTCAAAACCATCCCAAGAATCAGGAACTACAAGCTATACGGATACACTGTCAGACTTAGTTTTTGGAGGAGATGACAGCATGACAGATCATGTTTAAAGGCTAGAGGAAGAAGTGTTTTTTGTTTTATATTGCATCTTATCCTGTGATTATAGCAATTGTTCCTCATTAACTGGTTAGACATGCCTTCAGTGTAAATCTTTCAAATGCTTACACTTTATGCCAATTACCTTGTGCCTCTTGGTTACTCATATATTCTTTTATTAACCCCTTAGTGACCACACTTTTTTGCTTTTGTTTTTTCCTGCCCCCTTTTAAAAAAAAATCATAACTCCTTTATTTATCCATCGACGTCGCTGTATGAGGGCTTGTTGTACTTTTCAATAGTACTATTTAATGTACTATATAATGTACTGAAAAACTTTTAAAAAGTGGAGAGAATTGGAAAAAAACAGCATTCCGCCATTTTTCAGTGCGTCTTGTTTCTACGGCGCACAAACTGCAACAAAAATGATATGATAACTTCATTCTATGGGTCAGTAGAATTGCTACCAGGCCAAACTTGTATAGTTTTTTTTTTTTTTTGCTGTACTATTTATATATTTTTTTAAAGATATTTAATTTTTAAAAATTATTTTCTGTCTCTATCTTCTGCGCACAATAACTTTTTTATTTTTCCTTCAATATAGTTATGTGAGGGCTCATTTTGTGCGGTATGTCCTGTAGTTCCCGTTGGTACTATTTTGGAATACATAAGACTTTTTGATCGCTTTTTATTAGATTTTTTCTTGGCAATAGTGTGACCAAAAAAGCGCATCTCTGGCAGTTTTTTTCTTTTTTTCGTACGATGTTCCCTGTGTGCAGTAAATAATGCATTTCATTGATAGAACAGACTTTTACGAATGCAGCGATACCAAATATGTATTTTTTTAATTATTATTTAGTTTTTTTATTGTAAATATGGCAAGAGGGGGGGTTGAACTTTTATTACTTTTTTCAAAAATAATTAATAAAACTTTATTGCTGTTATTTTTACTTTTTCTTTCAGTCCCCCGAGAGGACCGCAACCAGCGATGCTTAGATCACTTATGCAGTATGATGTAATGCCATAGCATTACATCATACTGCATTCTGACAGGCAGCCTATCAAGCCACCCCATGGGGATGGCTTGATAGGCATTCTGCCATGACAGCCCTGTGGTCTTTCAGAAGGACCCCGGCTGCCATGACACCCGCACGACTTTTCCGATCTCACCGAGGGGGTGGGGCGTACGGGACCCCCGAACATCGGGGGATTTAAATGCCACTCTCTGAATTGACAGCGGCATTTAAAGGGTTAACAGTCCCGATCGGCCAGGTGGCCGAACAGGGCTGTTGCCCGCAGGTGTCAGCTGCAATAAACAGCTGACACATGCGATGTATGGAAGGAGATAGCAGCGCTATCTCCCTCCATGCACGTCCTGCAATGGCAGGACGTAAAAAGGCTATAGCGTGGTCACTAAGGGGTTAAACACAAAGTGTTTAAAGTTTCTTTTGGACGTACCTTTCTTCCATAACACATTCAGGGTCTTTTTTACCTGAAGACTCTTTTTTGCAGCAGACATTCTCCAGTCACTCCAGCAAAGTCGCCTCATAGCTGCAATTTAATCAATGAACTTTTAAGTAACTGCTCTCCTAGTCTTGTACCCCTGTGTTGTTCTGACCTTCAGAGTGCTGGACACCAATCTGTAGATTTCCAAAAGATCAAAAACATCAACTTTCAACACATTTCTACAGCTAAAGGAAAGTTTTTCAACATCTGCAGAGCCGCAGATGGGAGATCATCCCCCAGAGGATTTGCCCTCATACAATTCATTATAGAGAAGTTACTTGTATCTCTTCAAACATCTGTACATTGATATCATGAGGGATAGAGGAAGGAGGTTTTTGTACGGCTCTGTATCACTGTGTGAGAGGGGAGCTCCAACTCTGCTGACAGTAATAATATCCTACATCTTCTTTCTGCAGCCCAGTAATTGTCAGAGTAAAATCAAGCCCTGATCCTGATCCAATGAACCTCTCTGGGACCCCGGACTGACGAGTAGTCGCTAGATAGATAAGAAGTTTCGGAGCTTGTCCTGTTTTCCGTTGGTACCAGCTTATGTAAGCGTATGAACCGGTGACACTAGAACTGGCTTTACATTGCATCTTGATGGTGTCTCCCGGAGAAGCTGTGACGTAGTCTGGAGTCAGAGTCATCACAATCTCTCCATAGGAAGCTTAGAAAACAAGAAGGGTGATGTTATTATCAGTAGGATTTCAGAATTCTAGTATCTCCACAATAGACCCAACTAAGGGGTTAATGTGTAAAGGATGATCTAAGTCTTAACTAGTACTGTACCTTGCATGTAAAGATAGAAGACACAGATGAGATAGCTCAGAGACATCATCTTCATGGTTCAGGATTGTCTCAGACACGGATCACTAAGAACACAGACATTTATACCGTGTGAGGTCTACAGAGAGTTACCCGCAGTCTGTATATGCAAAAGAGGAGGACAGTATATGTGACTCTGCACACAACAAGCACTGAAAGATTTGTAATTCCAGTAAAATGTGTTCTCCATTATGGGGCCGGATTTCTTGGGAAGCGAGAGAGTTTTTCTTGTAGGCATCAATAAATCGTATCTTCCCTCCTCGTAGAGAGGAAGTAAGAAGAAATGCATAGACCATGGCAACAAGTTACCGACCCAGGCATTATTATCGGATTGTTTTTACCACCTTCCTGTTGACCTCAACATTCCTGAAAGTAATCTGCTGAACTCTCAATGTCCAATCTCACATGATGTAAATGTCCAGCTGCATTCAATACAGTCTCAGATACACATAGAACAGCGTATGCCAACCACATATGTCCCCGTATAAGTCAGAAGTGCCATTATAACAGCGTGTGCCAACCACATATGTCCCCGTACAAGTCAGAAGTGCCATTATAACAGCGTGTGCCAACCACATATGTCCCCGTATAAGACAGAAGTGCCATTATAACAGCGTGTGCCAACCACATATGTCCCCGTACAAGTCAGAAGTGCCATTATAACAGCGTGTGCCAACCACATATCTCACCGTACAAGTCAGAAGTGCCATTATAACAGCTTGTACCAACCACATATGTTTCCGTACAAGTCAGAAGTGACATTATAACAGCCTGTGCCAACCACATATGTCCTGTACAAGTTAGAAGTGTCATTATAACAGCGTGTGCCAAGCACATATGTGCTGTACAAGTTAGAAGTGCCATTATAACAGCGTGTGCCAAGCACATATGTGCTGTACAAGTTAGAAGTGCCATTATAACAGCGTGTGCCAACCACATATGTCCCTGTACAAGTCGGAAGTGCCAGTATAACAGCGTGTGCCAACCACATATGTCCCTGTACAAGTCAGAAGTGCCATTATAACAGCGTGTGCCAACAACATATGTCCCCGTACAAGTCAGCAGTGCCATTATAACAGCCTGTGCAGCTACAAATACTGTTATAGAACCATAACAGTCTGACAGCCACAGATGCCACCATTTCAGTATGGCAGCCACATATGTAAGTCAGCCCAAAGTTTGCTCACATGGATGCCCTCCACAGTACTAGCCGCAGATGTCTTCTGTAGCGCCAGGCACCTCTTGGTGCCTCATAACTAGAGGATATTTCCTATTTTCTTGTTTGCTAACATTGCAGCATTGGTGGAGCCATAACTATTCTATTTCCCCTCTGATGGCGCTGTGTGAGGACGGAGCTTTGTGGTGTTTCCAATGAGGCAGTACAAGCTTCTGTATGACTTCTTAACTAATTTGGATTTTCTCTTCTGGAAGGCGATGCAACCAAAACATGCAAGTCAATCATTTACAGTTTTCTATACAGCGGTCACTGAGTGGGATACATAATGGGACAGTTTTATTGTTCGGGTCTTAAAAATGAAGCAATGCTAACTTTTGTTTCGTTTTCAATTTTTATTCTTTACAAAAAAGTATTTAAAGGAAAAACACAATTTTCTTTCACTTAACCCCTTAAAACCACAAGGCGTGGGATTTACATGGAGTGGGATCGCAAGTCGATCCTGCTCTGTACAAGACCTGCTATAAGCACTAACGCTGGTTGTGGCTGCAAAATGCGTTAGTGAAGTACCTTTCATTGCTCTTGTCACAGCTGGAGGGCTTCTTTACAGGATGTCCTACAAAAAATGAGCCCCCACACAACTATATCGTCAGAGGAGTATAAAAGTCATGGCTGTCAGAAGATGGAAGCAGAAAATATTTACATTTCTCTTAAGTAGTACAGCAAAAGTAAAACTATATTATTTGGTGTCATTTTTGCTGAAAAACAGAAAATGAAAAAAAAAAGGGTGACATAAACTTCAAAGGAATCCTTGCTCAGTGACTTTTGTGTGTCCCCTCCACCTCACATGTGACCATTGTCAGTATCATAGTTTCTAGTCTCCATTTCTAAGTCCACAACCTCAGCAGGTCGCAGTTCTCAGCTCTTCTCCGGCATTTCATCCTCCTTCTCCGTTGTACCAACCATTACTTAGTAAATAACAGGACAATAAGCCTTTTATTCATCTCTTAATATAAAATGCCCTCATGGAATAGACAAATCAATCTAAAACTATATGTTATTAATATTCATTCATCACGGTAACATATAGGTGCCCCATAGCACAATGTTCATGCCCCGCCTCATGGGTTCGGTATGTGCATAAGTTGCTGAGCAACTTTTGTTCTTTTGATCTTTTCCTCGGCGATGGTTGCGGCTGTAGGTCACTATGGTAACGGAGACGTGACTTTCCCTACACTATACACTGACATTGGGGCGCACGCGCCGTTGATGTATGATGTCAGCACGACTCTGCGTGCGCCCCTAGGAACGCAAACACATTGTACTTGACGTGAGGGATGGATGTAATCATGCCAGTACTGGTCCACCCATGATACGCCCCTATATGACGGCGGCAACATGTGACACATGCAGGTTGCCATAACAATATAGGTACCAACGGGGTGATCGCTGACCGAATCTACAATGGTAATCATCCTAAGCGTAGGATTATGGTCACACTTGTGTGCGTGTAGGTAGAGAGCCTATATATCCCAGACAGGATGTGTTTTCCAGACTGGATCGCTTGTTATTACAGGTAATCATTTTAACGCATATGTGGTATCCGCCCACTGGGTTAGCCATTGGCTGGAGGAACATTAGAACTCCTCCTAGGGGTATTATTGTAGGCATATATAAATGGGGCTCGCCTCTGACGGCTTCATATACCTCAATTCATCATCAGGGTTGGGGGCTATGCTCTCTGTTTAATATTTTGTCTGCTAAATCCAGGAGACTTAGAGGCAGGCGATTGTGCTTGCCACAATTGGAGAGAGTAGGAAGGAATCAGGAGGGGAAAGGAATTATGGAGGAGAATTGAAGAAAAAGCAAATAAGAAAGAAAAGGAAAATTGAGCCTTCATTTAAACAATGATTGGAGTGCTCTGTGCTATATGACTGGTGTTAGACAGATAGTCGGACTGACTAATTATCGGAGGCCTGTGCTATAGGAATCTTACATTAGTCAGACTGGGATAACCCCTGAATAGCTATCACCTAATCACGCTGTCCGTAGTGATTGCCTTTACAGCAGTGTTAGTGCGGTGATTATATACATGTTATGACCATAGGTGTATCTAGGTTAGCTACCCACTACTATTAGCAATTTATACTAAGCTGTAATTCCAGGGGTTCATGTACACCAAGTTGGTTCCCCTCTTCTCAAAAATAACCCCATAATCCATATATCTGGTATTCATCTGGTCTATATGGGATGTACCATATGTGACTCACTAAAACCCTCCTCCTCAAATCACTTGTCTCACAACAGGGGATTAGTATTTCTAGACACCCTACTTATATGATTGCGTTCTTTCGGACAGATTATGTGTAAAGTACTTTGTCCCTAACTCATTAAACATTCCTGATGAACCACGATATCAGTAGGGAAATGTGCTGAATGAATATTGAGAATGAATACAAGACTCAACTATCAGTGAATGAATATATGAGAGCAATAAATTGTGAATGAAGACATCAGTCACTTGATTGTGAATGAGATTTATCAGTGAATAAACATACGAGATTAGATTAACTAACTGTGAATGTGGATATCAATTATCTGATAGTGAAAAGAAAAATCATTGGGCACTATACACTGTAACCCCCTGGGCCCCGACACTCTGTATAAAGTGTGGTATTTATACTTGGACTTATTGGTCCTGTAGTTGGTATTGATAGACCTTGTGCTACTTTGAGCCTGTATTACGAGGCATAGGTCTACCAGTGTTTGGGGTTTACCATCGAGGTGGCAATTATCTGGGTGATAGTCACCAAATCAATAGAGGAAATCACTATTCCCTTAACACACCTCTATAAATAATTTACTTACATGTCTATCAGGACATCAGGGTGGTTCTAATTGTTATTGTGGTGTGTCTATGACCACCAATAATCTACTTCCCTATATCTAGATTATCCCTGAGTAACAGTAGCAAAAAAAATTATATCCCAGACATTATATACAGTAATGTAACACAACAGCCGTAATTGTCCCTTCACCGTCACTATTTGTACACAAGCATTGAGTTCTCCATAAATACTGGACTGAATATTTCCCTTTTTGCTATATATCATCATTAGAGATGAGCGAGCGTACTCGTCCGAGCTTGATACTCGTTCGAGTATTAGCGTGTTCGAGATGCTCGTTACTCGAGGCGAGCACAATGCGATGTTCGAGTTACTTTCACTTTCATCTCTGAGACGTTAGCGCGCTTTTCTGGCCAATAGAAAGACAGGGAAGGCATTACAACTTTCCCCTGCGACGTTCAAGCCCTATACCACCCCCCTGCAGTGAGTGGCTGGCGAGATCAGGTGTCACCCGAGTATTTAAATCGGCCCCTCCCGCGGCTCGCCACAGATGCATTCTGACATAGATCAGGGAAAGTGCTACTGATGCTGGAGCTGCTATAGGGAGAGTGTTAGGAGTTATTTTAGGCTTCAAGAACCCCAACGGTCCTTCTTAGGGCCACATCTGACCGTGTGCAGTACGGTTGAGGCTGCTTTTAGCAGTGTTGCACTTTTTTTTTTTTTTTTTCGGGCGAGCAGAGCATTGCGTCCTCAGTCTGCAGTCATTGTACATAGTATAGGGCCAGTACTGGTGAGGCAGGGACAGTGGGAAAGGTGAAAGAGATATACTGTCTATATAGGCAGTGGGCTTTTTCAAACAAATTTTGGGAAAAAAAAACTATATTTGGGCTGCCTGTGACCGTCCTAAGTGTGCTGCGTGTCTGCTGGGGGTAGTAGTCCTAATTAATACACAGCTAAGCGTTACAGCAAAAGTGTTTCCTGGCTCTGCGGTGCCTGTTACATCACCGCCGTCATCCTGTCCACATTGAAACAGTATACATATATACGCTGCCTACAGTATCTGTCTGCTGTCTCTGCTCTGCCGTTCAAAAAATAGAAGCAAAATACTTAAGGCCTACTAGTGGCGTTTTGCCACTTGAGTGCTACTGCGCTGTGAATTCCACTAGCTCAGTCATACGCAACAACGTCTCACTGCAGGCGTGCGCAAAAGTGTTTCCTGGCTCTGCTGTGCCCGTAACATCACCGTCGTCATCCTGTCCACATTGAAACAGTATACATATATACGCTGCCTACAGTATCTGTCTACTGTCTCAGCTCTGCCGTTCAAAAAATAGAAGCAAAATACTTAAGGGCTACTAGTGGCGTCTGGCCACTTGACTGCTTCTGCGCTGTGAATTCCACTATCTCAGTCATACGCACCTACGTCTCACTGCAGGCATGCGCAAAAGTGTTTCCTGGCTCTGCAGTGCCCGTAACATCACCGTCGTCATCCTGTCCCCATTGAAACAGTATACATATATACGCTGCCTACAGTATCTGTCTACTGTCTCAGCTCTGCCGTTCAAAAAATAGAAGCAAAATACTTAAGGCCTACTAGTGGCGTTTGGCCACTTGAGTGCTTCTGCGCTGTGAATTCCACTAGCTCAGTCATACGTACCTACGTCTCACTGCAGGCGTGCGGAAAATTCTTTCCTGGCTCCGCTGTGCGTTCCGTAAGCGAAGTCAGCCTCCAACCACAGGCCAATAAGTGGCACATTTTATTACAGCGTTCTGTTTCTGCTCTACTCGTAATACACCATGCTGAGGGGTAGGGGTAGGCCTAGAGAAAATGGACGCGGGCGAGGACGCGGAGGCCTAAGTCAGGGTGTGGGCACAGGCCGAGCTCATGATCCAGGTGTTTCGCAGCCGACTGCTGCGGGATTACGAGAGAGGCACGTTTCTGGCGTCCCCAGATTCATCTCACAATTAATGGGTCCACGCGGTAGACCTTTATTAGAAAATGAGCAGTGTGAGCAGGTTCTGTCATGGATGGCAGAAAGTGCATCCAGCAATCTATCGACCACCCACAGTACTACGCCGTCCACTGCTGCAACTCTGAATTCTCTGGCTGCTGCTCCTCCTTCCTCCCAGCCTCCTCACTCCATTACAATGACACATTCTGAGGAGCAGGCAGACTCCCAGGAACTGTTCTCGGGCCCCTGCCCAGAATGGGCAGCAATGGTTCCTCTCCCACCGGAGGAGTTTGTCGTGACCGATGCCCAACCTTTGGAAAGTTCCCGGGGTCTGGGGGATGAGGCTGGGGACTTCCGGCAACTGTCTCAAGAGCTTTCAGTGGGTGAGGAGGACAATGACGATGAGACACAGTTGTCTATCAATCAGGTAGTAGTAATTGCAGTAAGTCTGAGGGAGGAGCGCACAGAGGATTCCGAGGAAGAGCAGCTGGACGATGAGGTGACTGACCCCACCTGGTTTGCTAAGCCTACTGAGGACAGGTCTTCAGAGGGGGAGGCAAGTGCAGCAGCAGGGCAGGTTGGAAGAGGCAGTGCGGTGGCCAGGGGTAGAGGCAGGGCAAGACCGAATAATCCACCAACTGTTTCCCAAAGCGTCCCCTCGCGCCATGCCACCCTGTAGAGGCCGAGGTGCTCAAAGGTCTGGCAGTTTTTCACTGAGAGTGCAGACGGCCGACGAACAGTGGTGTGCAACCTTTGTCGCGCCAAGATCAGCCGGGGAGCCACCACCACCAGCTTCACCACCACCATGCGCAGGCATATGATGGCCAAGCACCCGACAAGGTGGGACGAAGGCCGTTCACCGCCTCCGGTTTGCACCACTGCCTCTCCCCCTGTGCCCCAACCTGCCACTGAGATCCAACCCCCCTCTCAGGACACAGGTACTACCGTCTCCTGGCCTGCACCCACACCCTCAACTCCGCTGTCCTCGGCCCCATCTAGCAATGTCTCTCAGCGCACCGTCCAGCCATCGCTAGCGCAAGTGTTTGAGCGCAAGCGCAAGTACGCCGCCATGCACCCGCACGCTCAACCGTTAAACGTGCACATAGCCAAATTGATCAGCCTGGAGATGCTGCCGTGTAGGCTTGTGGAAACGGAGGCTTTCAAAAGCATGATGGCGGCGGCGGCCCCACGCTACTCAGTTCCCAGTCGCCACTACTTTTCCCGATGTGCCGTCCCAGCCCTGCACGACCACGTCTCCCGCAACATTGTACGCGCCCTCACCAACGCGGTTACTGCCAAGGTCCACTCAACAACGGACACGTGGACAAACACAGGCGGGCAGGGCCACTATATCTCCCTGACGGCACATTGGGTGAATTTAGTGGAGGCTGGGACCGAGTCAGAGCCTAGGACCGCTCATGTGCTACCCACCCCCAGAATTGCGGGCCCCAGCTCGGTGCTGGTATCTGCGGCGGTGTATGCTTCCTCCACTAAACCACCCTCCTCCTCCTCCTACAACGCAACCTCTGTCTTGCAATCAAGATGTGTCAGCAGCAGCAGCACGTCGCCAGCAGTCTGTGTCGCGCGGCGTGGCAGCACAGCGGTGGGCAAGCGTCAGCAGGCCGTGCTGAAACTATTCAGCTTAGGAGAAAAGAGGCACATGGCCCATGAACTGCTGCAGGGTCTGACAGAGCAGACCGACAGCTGGCTTTTGCCGCTGAGCCTCCAACCGGACATGGTCGTGTGTGACAACGGCCGTAACCTGGTGGCGGCTCTGCAGCTCGGCAGCCTCACGCACGTGCCATGCCTGGCCCATGTCTTTAATTTGGTGGTTCAGCGCTTTCTGAAAAGCTACCCACACTTGTCAGACCTGCTCGGAAAGGTGCGCCGGGTCAGCGCACATTTCCGCAAGTCCAAGACGGACGCTGCCACCCTGCGCACCCTGCAACATCGCTTTAATCTGCCAGTGCACCGACTGCTGTGCGACGTGCCCACACGGTGGAACTCTACGCTCCACATGTTGGCTAGACTCTATGAGCAGCGTAGAGCTATAGTGTAATACCAACTCAAACATGGGCGGCGTAGTGGGAGTCAGCCTCCTCAATTCTTTACAGAAGAGTGGGCCTGGTTGGCAGACATCTGCCAGGTCCTTGGAAACTTTGAGGAGTCTACCCAGATGGTGAGCGGGGATGCTGCAATCATTAGCGTCACCATTCCTCTGCTATGCCTCTTGAGAAGTTCCCTGCAAAGCATAAAGGCAGACGCTTTGCGCTCGGAAACGGAGGCGGGGGAAGACAGTATGTCGCTGGATAGTCAGAGCACCCTCATGTCTATATCTCAGCGCGTTGAGGAGGAGGAGGGGGAGGAGCATGAGGAGGAGGGGGAAGAGACAGCTTGGCCCACTGCTGAGGGTACCCTAGCTGCTTGCCTGTCATCCTTTCAGCGTGTATGGCCTGAGGAGGAGGAGGAGGAGGATCCTGAATGTGATCTTCCAGGTGAGGACAGCCATGTGTTGTGTACAGGTACCCTGGCACACATGGCTGACTTCATGTTAGGATGCCTTTCTCGTGACCCTCGCGTTACACGCATTCTGGCCACTACGGATTACTGGGTGTACACACTGCTCGACCCACGGTATAAGGAGAGCCTTTCCACTTTCATACCCGAAGAGGAAAGGGGTTCGAGAGTGATGCTATACCACAGGACCCTGGCGGACAAACTGATGGTAAAATTCCCATCCGACAGCGCTAGTGGCAGAAGGCGCAGTTCCGAGGGCCAGGTAGCAGGGGAGGCGCAGAGATGGAGCAGCATGTACAGCGCAGGCAAGGGAACACTCTCCAAGGCCTTTGCCAGCTTTATGGCTCCCCAGCAAGACTGTGTCACCGCTCCCCAGTCAAGGCTGAGTCGGCGTGAGCACTGTAAAAGGATGGTGAGGGAGTACGTAGCCGATCGCACGACCATCCTTGGTGACGCCTCTGCCCCCTACAACTACTGGGTGTCGAAGCTGGACACGTGGCCTGTACTCACGCTGTATGCCCTGGAGGTGCTTGCTTGTCCTGCGGCTAGCGTCTTGTCAGAGAGGGTGTTTAGTGCGGCTGGGGGAATCATCACGGATAAGCGTACCCGCCTGTCAACCGACAGTGCCGACAGGCTTACACTCATCAAGATGAACAAAGCCTGGATTTCACCAAACTTCTCTTCTCCACCAGCGGACAGCAGCGATACCTAAACAATACGTAGGCTGCACAAGCGGATGGAAGCATCGTTCTCTATCACCATCAAGAACGGGGACCTTTTAGCTTCATCAATCTGTGTATTATATTCATCCTCCTGCTCCTCCTCCTGAAACTCACGTAATCACTCCAAACGGGCAATTTTTCTTAGGCCCACAAGGCTTAGTCATATAACTCTTGTAAACAATGTTTATACGTTTCAATGCTCATTAAAGCGTTGAAACTTGCACCTGAACCAATTTTTATTTTAACTGGGCTGCCTCCACGCCTAGTTACAAATTAAGCCACATTACCCAAAGTGATTAATGGGTTTCACCTGCCCTCTTGGTTGGGCATGGGCAATTTTTCTGAGGTACATTAGTACTGTTGGTACACCAATTTCTTTGGGCCCTCGCCTACAGTGTAATCCTAGTAATTTTTAGCCCACCTGCATTAAACCTGACATTACCTCAGCTGTGCTGGGCACTGCAATGGGATATATTTATGTACCGCCGGTGGCTTCCTGGGACCCACCCATGCTGTCGGTCCACACGGAGTTGTAACTGCATGTGTCCACTTCTAAAGAACCCCAGTCTGACTGGGGCATGCAGTGTGGGCCGAAGCCCACCTGCATCAAACCTGACGTTAGCTTTGCTGTCCAGTGCACTGCAATGGGATATATTTATGTACCGCCGGTGGCTTCCTGGGACCCACCCATGCTGTCGGTCCACACGGAGTTGTAACTGCATGTGTCCACTTCTAAAGAACCCCAGTCTGACTGGGGCATGCAGTGTGGGCCGAAGCCCACCTGCATCAAACCTGACGTTAGCTTTGCTGTCCAGGGCACTGCAATGGGATATATTTATGTACCGCCGGTGGCTTCCTGGGACCCACCCATGCTGTCGGTCCACACGGAGTTGTAACTGCATGTGTCCACTTCTAAAGAACCCCAGTCTGACTGGGACATGCAGTGTGGGCCCAAGCCCACCTGCATTTAATCTGACGTTAGCTCTGCTGTCCAGGGCACTGCAATGGGATACATTTATGTACAGCCGGTTGGTTCAAGGGAGCCACCCATGCTGTGGGTGCACACGGAATTCCCATTGCGGAGTTGTACCTGTCTGTGACTATTTATAAAAAAAACCCGTCTGACTGGGGCATGCAGACACCTTGACAGAATGAATAGTGTGTGGCACATAGGTTCCCCATTGCTATGCCCACGTGTGCAGCTCCTGATGGCGGTGGCACAGGATTATAATTCTCATTGCTTCTGTACAGCATTGTGGGCTATCGCCCCGCCCCTTTTAAAGAGGGTCGCTGCCTAGCCGTGCCAACCCTCTGCAGTGTGTGCCTGCGGTTCCTCCTCATGGCAGACGCACTTATTAATAGACATGAGGGTGGTGTGGCATGAGGGCAGCTGATGGCTGCGTAGGGACACTTTGGTGTGCGCTGTGGACACTGGGTCGTGCGGGGGGGGAAGGGGGGGGGCGGGTTGGACAGCATGTAACCCAGGAGAAGTGGCAGCGGAGTGTCATGCAGGCAGTGATTGTGCTTTGTTGGAGATAGTGTGGTGTTTAGCTAAGGTATGCATTGCTAATGAGGGCTTTTCAGAAGTAAAAATTGTTGGGAGGGGGGGGGGAACTCTTGCCGCTATTGTGGCTTAATAGTGGGACCTGGGAACTTGAGATGCAGCCCAACATGTAGCCCCTCGCCTGCCCTATCCGTTTCTGTGTCGTTCCCATCACTTTCTTGAATTGCCCAGATTTTCACAAATGGAAACCTTAGCGAGCATCAGCGAAATACAAAAATGCTCGAGTCGCCCATTGACTTCAATGGGGTTCGTTACTCGAAGCGAACCCTTGAGCATCGCGAAATTTTCGTCCCGAGTAACGAGCACCCGAGCATTTTGGTGCTCGCTCATCTCTAATCATCATCATTATTACCACCCCAGTGCTTGTGAGCTACTGGTGATATTTGTAGTGATATTTTCTATATCTTAAGAATAATCTGGAAGATGCAGCAGTGCATGAGAAGAGGTGAAACCACAGAAGACGTCTAATCTGAGCTCCTTCTCTGTAATACAGAATATGATTCTTCTCTGCAAGTGAATGAGGAAGGAGGTTTTTGTACGGCTCTGTATCACTGTGTGAGAGGGAAGCTATAACCCTGCTGACAGTAATAATGTGCTATATCATCTTTTGTCAATCCAGTGATTGTTAACTTGTAATTGTTTCCAGATCTGGATCCAGAGAACCGCTCTGGGACTCCTGGTTGTCGGTTGCTTGTGCTATAGATAAGAAGCTTTGGTGATTGTCCTGATTTCTGTTGGTACCAGTGTAACCAGCCGCCTACACCAGAACTGCATGTACATGAGATGATGGCGGTATCTCCCGGGGACACAGCGGTATATTCTGGAGACATGGTCAGTACAATCTGTGCACGGGATCCTGGGGAGAAATAAGAGGAGACATGAATGTATTTCTATCATGGCTGTAATATGACATCTGTGCTGCTGGACTTTACACTGTGTCAGTAACTCTCACCATGAAGAGACATCAGTAAGACACCCAGCAGAAGCCCCTGAGAAGCCATCTTTATGTCTCTGGAGTGACAGCACAGACTATAGAGATGTCACCTGTACAATGTCTCCTATATAACAGCTGGAATCACTGGGGAACGGCCCTGAGAGCAGATACACAAATATCACATGCAAATCATCTTCTACTTCTCAGTATCACAGTTATTGTCTCTTTATGACAACTTCATTCAGTGAGCAGAAGATCAGATATAAGAGCTCTAATAAGGAGGGAACTCTCTATTACATAACTCATCTTCCTCGCTCTCTGCTTCCTGTTATCTCGTTAACAAACTTATTATGCAGAATACTAAATAACATGTGAAAATGACCTAAATGCCTTAATGTTACTATTAGCCCCAAGTACAATATACCGTTATATAGATATATACAGAGAGATGCAGGACGTTCTGTGTAGAAATAAGATGACAAGTAAATGTTTCTCTCAGTATAGTTCACATTGCTCAAAATTAGAGATGAGCGAGTATATTTGGTAAAGGCAATTGCTCGAGCAAGCATTGCCTTTATCGAGTACCTGCCCGCTCGAGATGGAAGGTTCGGGTGCCGGCAGCGGGCACGGAGCTGCGGGGGAGAGCGGAACGGAGGGGAGATCTCCCTCTCCCTCTCTCCCCCCCGCTCCCTCCTGCTGACAGCCGCTACTCACCGCTCCCCCGCGCCGGCACCCGAACCTTTCATCTCCAGCGGGCAGGTACTCGATAAAGGCAATGCTCGCTCGATCAATTGCCTTTACCGAGTATACTCGCTCATCTCTACTCAAAATCAATTACAATAATCACAATTAAAATACTGTATTAAGTAATCCTCACAAGATAGTAGATAACAGGCTGCAGACATATTTGGTCTCCCAGTAGCTACAATGATCTGCACATTACAGGGAACACATTTATACGGATCGTTTATAAAACGGACACAATTTTGCCCATAAGAAATATTAATACAAATTAAAAACTTCCTTGTCACCCCACAACATCAGCGGCTCTCATGAAGACCAAGACCTCGTCCACTTACCTTCAGGTAACAGTAATTAGTAAAACTTCTGGCTGTTGGAATACAAGAAGGAAAACAACAAAACTATTCTCTGACTATGTGACCAAGTACAGCAGCCAAATGTCCAGCAGTGAAAGGGTTCAATTTGCGGCATATGGCTGCCTCTCTCACAGGATACGGTCACACAGGGCTGTTTTTTTGTCATTCATTAAGTTATTTAAAAAAAAAAAAAACAGACACAATGTGGTAAAAGCTGTGGGGAGAACACGTAGTACCTGGATGACTGTGTTAGTGGGAGGATTACTATCACACATACATTGGTGCTCATGGTGGGGTGAATTATTTGTGGACAGGACTAATGCAGGACAAACATATATACTGGATCCTAAAGAGCTAACCTTTATTTCCTAATGACATTAGGACAGTGTAATGTTCAGCCCATGTTTCTGGGGAATGGTTATATAGCTGCAGTATGCTATGTTACTTATATACTGTATATATTTCTTGGGGCTTGTGGCCCTCATCTTTTAGGATCCCAGGAATTCCCCTGCTGCTCCATTTATATGCTGACATGGCCATCAGAGATTCCATATGCGACTTAGTAGAAGAAAGTAATATCCGATGTAGCAGCCTCCAGCTGAGTAAAACTATAGGGAGATACGGAGACAGAAGCTACATTTGTATTTGGAGTTCCCTTTTGCATAACTGTGATTGGCCGAGGAATTTCCCTATTGTTTATACATTGTTGTATATGAAATGATTTGTATGGAGATAGGGCTCTGTCCATATTACACCCAGGGATGGATTGGGAACCCAAAGTAGCCCAGGGATAAAAGTAGAAAGTGGCCTCATGTTGTACAGTACATGTGCCAACCAGCAGTAAGTATATCAAACATAAGTAGGCAAGAGTCAGATAACCATCAGCTGCAGCCATGTTGGAGGTGGGAGAGAAGAAGTCTATGTGGTTTGTATAGCTCACCGTAGCAAATTTTCACTGAAACACAGAACATGTTGGAACTTGAAGTATATAATAGGAGGCTATTTTGCCTTCTCATGGCCGTGATGGGAAAACCTGGCGCTCTGTTCTCACCATCTGTCAGAAAGGGCTGAGCGCTACTGCTGTTTCTACAGCTCTCACTGACATAGGTAGAGACTATGGAGACACTGTGCTATGCTGCCTCCGTAGCTCCCTTTCACTTCAGTGCTGGGCTAAGCTATCAGCTCTTTTCGTAGGCTCAGGATGGATTGGAATACCCCTTTAAGGTGCCACCTATTTTTAGCCCAAAAAGCATCCATAAGGGCACACACCCACTTGTGTTTATTTAATGCTGCGATATTGCTGCGTTTTTTTTACGGGATTGTCAATGGGACGCAGGTGTGCAGGAGCCATTACATAAAAGAACATTATAGACTGGTTTGTCTTAAGCCTCTGTGACAGATATTTATGTCATGGGTCCTGCATCCACATGTTCACTGTGAGAGCTTTTTGCTGACTGACACCTGGGCTCTTGCTTTAATAGCCAGGTACATGGAAAACTCTGATCCCAGTAATTTAACTCCCTATATGCCATGGTCAATAGTGACCGCGGCATCTAGGTAGTTATACAGAGGAAGAGGGCACCCTTTGTCCCCATCAGCCCCTGCAAATGCAATAACAGGATGCTAGTGGCTAACCATGGCAGCCAGAAGCCAAGGAACAGCCTCCAGGCATCCCACACCTGTATGTCTACTAGGCTGAGTCATCAGCACAACCTAACAGATTGCTTTGCAGTTTGGGACTTACAGAAATAATCCTTTACTATACTGAGTATATCAAAGCTTTATAAAAGCAATAAAATAATCAGATTATGACTTTCCTGGTGAGACTAATAAATAACCAGACAAATATTAGTACATTTTATTAAAATAAAATATACAGTTTAAAAAATAAAACTTTTTTTTTTTAAATTTTGTAAAAGTGAAATAAAATCCCACATTCTGTATCACTGCAGTCCTCATGACTTGTATAATTATCTTCCTACTGTAACTATACAGAACTAGGATTAATACGTCCAATAATAATACTCTATACAAGCTACATAATACCCCCAGACCATTATCACATATAACTACCACACAGAGATCAATACCAACATATTGTCACTGAAGAAAGACGACAGCAAAGATCAATATTACTAATAAAACATTGTATGAGGGCCAAATAATACCTCCAGGCTGTGACCTCATAATACCCCTAGTGTTGCTGAGAAAAATACTGTACAAAAACCAATATTACCCCCAACCAGAAACCATATACCAGTTTATACCAGCTTTGCACAGCCCTTGTAGCCTTTTATTACTAATAATGGCCCTTGTGGCCCTGTATTAGTCATAATGCCCCCGGTAGTCTCCTATTAACAATAATGCCCTGGTGGCCTCCATTATTAATAATGCCCTGGTGGCCTCCATTATTAATAATGCCCTGGTGGCCTCCATTATTAATAATGCCCTGGTGGCCTCCATTATTAATAATGCCCTGGTAGCCTCCTATTATTAATAATGCCCTGGTGGCCTCCTATTATTAATAATGCCCCTGTGGCTTCCTATCACTAATAATGCTCTCTGTGACCTCCTAATAGAAATAATTTCCCCTGTTGCCTCATAATAAATATAATGTCCCCAGTTGCCTCCAGCTAATGCCCCTCATGGCTCCTAGTTTGTAATGTTGCTTATTATACATTAAAATAGTAAAAACAGCTCACCTGTAGCGCTTCTCCTGATCCCAGCCTCTTCGATCCGTGTCACGGCACTCACCTGAGAACTTCCTTGTAAAATGATCACATGATGGCTACAGCTAGTGCTTGGCCTAGTACACTATAGGGCCAGTGGCCAAGTCAGCGGTTTTTTGGAAGTGGTGAGGAAATAAAAAGATAGAACTCTGGCGCGACCTCCAAGTATACTAGATGTTGTCACTAGAGATGAGCAAACGTACTCGGTAAGGGCGATTTCGCAATCGAGCACCGCGATTTTCGAGTACTTCACTACTCGGGTGAAAAGTACTCGGGGTCGCCGGGGGGCAGGGGGAGGCGCAGCGGAGCGGGGGATAGCAGCGGGGAACAGGGGGGAGCCCTCTCTCTCTCCCTCTACCCCCCACTCCCCTCTGCAACCCCCCGCTCACCCACAGCGCACCCGAGTACTTTTCATCCGAGTAATGAAGTACTCGAAAATCGCGGTGCTCGATTGCGAAATCGCCCTTACCGAGTGCATTCGCTCATCTCTAGTTGTCACTAATAAAGTACATTATCAGCTTTTCTTTTTCTGGTATCCATATATTTATTGTCTACTATTATATATTATTTTTATAAATTATTATATATTGATTTAAAAAAACCTTGACATCTTAATTAGAGATGAGCGAACATGCTCGTTTAGAGCAATTACTCGATCGAGCATCGCTTTTTTCGAGCAACTGCCTAATCAGGCGAAAAGATTCGGGGGGCGCCGGGGGTGAGCGGGGGATTGTGGTGGGGAGTGGGGGGGAAAGAGAGAGAGAGAGCTCCCCCCTGTTCCCCCCTGCTACCCCCTGCTCCACCCCGCCCCCCCACCCCACCCCCTCGAATTTTTTCGGCCGAGTAGGCAGTAATTGTCCTAAACGAGCACGTTCACTCATCTCTAATCTTAATAATTTCATTTTTTGGAAAATTGAGTTTATATCCTTCTGATTTCAGTCTTTTTAGTAAATAATAAGTTTAACCCCACAATGCCGTGTTAGTTTTCACACTTCCTGCTATTTCAAGAAATTGTTTTGACTAAAAGTGTCAGACACCAGATTATACATTTGTCTTCTCTGGAACTATTTTAGTTTTGACTCATATTCGATTTTATTTTATTTAGATAATTTTTCACTCTCATTTTTATTCAGTTTTCTGTTCATTTTATTGTACTTACTTTACTATCTTTTACTTCCTCTGCTCTAGTTCTACTTTGTGTAATTCCTTGCTCTGTTAACACTAGAATGTTCCCAACTATCTGATGAAGAGTTCTGCGAACCTCGAAACGTGTTGCATTGCTGGTTTTAATTCGAAAAATTAAATACCTTTGCATCCTGCACAATTGTACTTTATTGGCCACAACACCTGTGACTGATTATACTTAGCGGTCGCGCCAGAGTCTTGGCTTTTTATTTCCTTACCCCTATCACTAACGCTGAGGTCAAACACTGGCCTTAGCGATCACGTAAACATGTGCTTGTCACATAATCCCTTTACTAGGAAGTCCTTGGGTAAGCACTGTGGTGCAGATAGCCAAGGCCAGGAGTAGAAGGATCATTACAGGTGAGTACAGGTGTTATTTTATTTTAGTACACATCCCTAGTAGAGATGAGCGAACGTGCTCATTTAGGATAATTACTCGATCGAGCATCGCTTTTTTCGAGTAACTGCCTACTCGGGCGAAAAGATTCAGGGGGCGGCGGGGTGGAGCCGGGGGTAGCAGGGGGGAACAGGGGGAGCTCTCTCTCTCCCTCCACACCCCACCGCAAACCCCTGCTCACCCCCGGCGCCCCCCGAATCTTTTCGCCCGATTAGGCAGTTACTCAAAAAAAGTGATGCTCGATCGAGTAATTGCTCTAAACGAGCATGTTCGCTCATCTCTAATCCCTAGTTAATTAAAAAAAGTTGGCTTCTGCACCGGCCTCAGAACCTGGATTTTTCTGACCAGCCCACCAGGATTTTTCTTAGAAGGTTAAAGGAGATGTCCCGCGCCGAAACGGGTTTTTTTTTTTTTAAACCCCCCCCCCGTTCGGCGCGAGACAACCCCGATGCAGGGGTTAAAAAAACCACCCGCACAGCGCTTACCTGAATCCCGGCGGTCCGGTGACTTCAATACTTACCGCTGAAGATGGCCGCCGGGAACCTCTTGCTTCGTGGACCGCAGCTCTTCTGTGCGGTCCACTGCCGATTCCAGCCTCCTGATTGGCTGGAATCGGCACGTGACGGGGCGGAGCTACACGGAGCCCCATAGAGAACAGCAGAAGACCCGGACTGCGCAAGCGCGGCTAATTTGGCCATCGGAGGCCAAAAATTAGTCGGCACCATGGAGACCAGGACGCTAGCAACGGAGCAGGTAAGTATAAAACTTTTTATAACTTCTGTATGGCTCATAATTAATGCACAATGTATATTACAAAGTGCATTATTATGGCCATACAGAAGTGTATAGACCCACTTGCTGCCTCGGGACATCTCCTTTAAATGTCCAGTTTGACCCTCGTTACACCTTTTATTTGTTGTATACATTGAGAATGATTCTTGACAAATGCGGAACCTCAGACAGAAGGCGCTGATATATGCCGCTGTATTGGTGTACAGCGGTATACTGTAACTTTAACTTAGTACTTAACTCATTACATAAACTGTGACACTGAACTTTTCTTGCCCTTTCATGATCTTTTCTATACCTTTTGTTGTGGTAAGATGACTTGTATTTCACAGTCCTGGAGCTCCATCTGCTGAGCAGTCGTTCTCTTACAGCAGTGCAAAAGCTGAAGCCCTTATAGCGTGCTACCACCGCATCAGTCAGTGATCTGACAATGTATCATAGGGTAAAAGCAGGTGAGTTTAATTG
Source organism: Eleutherodactylus coqui (assembly GCF_035609145.1). NCBI lineage: Eukaryota > Metazoa > Chordata > Amphibia > Anura > Eleutherodactylidae > Eleutherodactylus > Eleutherodactylus coqui. The sequence goes on along the minus strand of NC_089843.1, from coordinate 44,456,787 downwards.
AAAACTATTTGTAAACCGTCTCATTTATATGTAATATAGGAATGAAAAGTGGTTAGAAGGGCCAATATAAAGGATATTATAGATTGAATACACAGATAAGAGAAAGATCATCAATACAGCAAGTCTAAGCTGGAGCCACGTATTGTCTGTAGGTATTCTGCAATATTTTGGCTATCAGAAGGATGTAAATCAGCGGTTTCTTTGTGACAAATTCCATATCTGTAACATCAGTAAGTGCAGGTAGGTATTATTTCATTTATTAAACATCTTCATTTCATTGTACAGATGTAGCGATCGTTACCAGGACTGCTGCGTCATAATAACTCGATTTACTGTATTGTAGTTGTGTCCATAAAACAAAGCTGCAATCTCCCAGACATAAAAAGGGCTCAGACGTCTTGATAGAAAGGCAACAGTTACATCCAGTAGATACATGGCCTTACACTCATCTCATAGAGCAAACACACTGGAAAGTAGGAAAACCTTTGCCCCAGCACCTTCTAAATGTCTAGTATTATGTAAGGGATGGATTGTGGCCTTCCCATCAAGTTCCCTCTGTTTATACACTAATATCTCAGCACTCCAGACTATTGATGTCTTTGGTACATTTGTATCTGGGAGATTTCTTTTTAGTTCTATAGATGACATTGACCTGCAGCCACCAGATCTGATGAATACAGTGATGTCTATGGTAAGACACTTTTTGTTCCCCTACTTGACTTGTTCATGTGACAATTGAGGTCAGATATTTATTTCAGATTATTCTGAGATTTACAGTTGTCCAACAATTAATAGTTTTTAAATTTAACAATAAAGATTATTTTATTTATTTAGCTTTTCAGCAATAATATTTTGACATGTGAATTTTGAATATCTATGAGAGCAGATACACAAATATCTCATGCAAATCATCTTCTACTTCTCAGTATCACAGTTATTGTCTCTTTATGACAACTTCATATAATATTATTAGAAATGCTCCATGTGACAACTACTGGTGGAGATATGATATTACAGACAGCTCACCTGTCAAAACATTTGTACAAAAGTCATGTTACTGAAATAAAGTTAGCCTTTTGTTATCAAGTTTTATGTGCTCAACACGAATATAACAGTCAAAATGCAAATTGGCTTCATTTTTTTTGTAATCTGCAATAATTGTTTACAGCAGGAAATACATGCCAGTAGTAATAGACCTATGGTTCATACCTGTAGAACATCAAGTCCTAGACTACATCTTAGATGTCTTTGCCAGTCTTTTGTCCAGCTGTTCGGGAGCATCTCTGTGGAGTGTCCAGCAGTAGTCAGCCAGCGCGGTAGTGTCCAGCAGTAGTCAGCCAGCGCGGTAGTGTCCAGCAGTAGTCAGCCAGCGCGGTAGTGTCCAGCAGTAGTCAGCCAGCGCTGTAGTGGACTATTTTCACTGGCATTTTTGTTCCATTGTTGCATTATCTTCATGAAAACATTTCCATGTTCATCAGTAACCATACCACAGTTATCTGGAAAGAAATCCAGATGGGAATGAAGGAAGTGGAGCATTAGAGACATATTGCAGCCAAGTTTCTGATACTGCATCAGCATGTCTTGTACTAGTTCCTTGTAGTTTTGCCCTAACATTCCCGAGAACGTTTGTAGACACTAGGCAAAAAGCATTCCATGCTTGCTTCACATCACCCTGCAGCAGGTTGTTGAACCGGTCATCTTTGAAGAGCTTTCAAATCTAAGAACCCACAAAAGCTCACTCTTTAATCTTTGCCTCGCTGAGTTGAGGGCATTCTTCATGAAGGTATCAGAAAGCTGACAAAGTCCAGTCCATGGCTTTAACGAAGTTCTTCATCAAACCTAGTTTGATGTGAAGGGGTGTTGGCAGGATTTTGTGAGCCTTGACCAGAGCTGGGTGCTGGATATTCTTCTCTCCAACTGCTACATTTTGTCTGCGAGTCCATTCCTTCTGCAAGTACTGCAATTCCCTTGCTTGGCTATCCCACTCACATAAGAAACACATGTATTTTGTATATCCCTGCTGCAGTTCCATTAAAAGGGCAACTACCTTAAAATCACCACAGAGCTGCCAGCTGTACTTGTTATACTCAGTGGAATTCAGTCGCTACTTTAAATTATCATACGTCTCTTTCATGTGGGCTTTATATAGTACACTAGGGATTAGATGTTGATACATACACTGGTTCTGTGGGCTTTACATGGTGTATATGTTGGGGTTAGGAGTGAGGTAATGAGCTCAGAGGCAGTGACTGATCACATGATGGTGACATCACAGGTCCTGTAAGCACACAGCTGCTGTCTGGCTCAAACTGTAAGTGTAAGGATGTTGTTACAGTCCTACTGGATAAATTTACATGATGAAATACAGGAAGTGAACTACATGAAATAACTTCAAAACAAGAGCCAATAAAGATTTTTCATTGTCATATTCGTGATCAGCACACCAAGATACTACAGATTAGGACCTTTTTAAGTCAGTAACAATTTCAGTGTTGACCAGTGTGTCCTGGGGAAGATACAAGATGTTTCACCCTCTATCAGACTGATCTACAGTGCAAAGTATAACCTGTAGATAAATGCTGGAAATTCAGATTCAGGTCCCATCTGTGTGCTGTGATGTTTTTCCCTTACCTCAGTTGCGTTCTTCTGTAGATCTCCCATTGTCTTTTACAAGGCCATAGATAAAGACAATGCTGGCCAGGACAACCAAGTAGCATTACCATGAGCCGCCCAGTGGAGATTCTACAACTTCCACCAGTTGCAGGAATCAGTATAAGTACCAGTAAGTGGCTCCTGCCAGTGCTGCTGGGTTGTCATGTTGGGCTCTAGTAAAGAACAGAGAGTAGTCTCTGAAGTAGGGGCATACAGTAAATGTAAGGAGCTCTATGGGACGGGTAAAAAAGTGAATTTTTTTCTGCCAGAAGTTTTACTTTAAACAAAGGTGATGTAAACCTTCTCCTTCTTCGTGTATTGTCTTATATTCAATAATTTACATAGAGAAAAACAATGTTTGGTGATGTTAAATGGAAAATCCATGAATGGTGCAAATTAATGGGACTCATTTGAAAATCCTCATGTACAAAAAAGAACTAAATTGTCATCACTCCAAAAATAGCCTCTGTAGAACCCAAATGTACACAGCATATAAGAAGCAGTAAATGAGGAATGAGGTTTTTGTCTGGGGCTGAGGGAACTGTGCACCCTGCTGACAGTAATAATTCCCTTCATCATCTTGTGTTGCTGATTTGATTCTGAAAGTGAAGTTATATTCAGACCCCGATCCGATAAATCTGTTGGGATTCCACTTCATCAGCTAATAGCAATTTTGAGGGGAAATTTAGGAGGTTGTCCTGATTTTTGTTGAAGCCAAGGTAAGAGGTCAACCTTACAGAAGGAACTGTAAATCCTCTCAGGAAATGAGGACATCTTCTCCCGGTGACACTGATATGTATCCTGGAGTCTGAGTGACCGTAATCTCTCCACAGGATCCTGAGAAGAGAAGGAGAATATCTGCATTGTCTTTCTCCACACAGATAAAAGGTCAGGGCTGGACATATAATATAATGATGGAAAGCTTATTTCTATGTTGTTGTTGTTAGCTGTTTAGTCATTCACAGCCCTTGGCGACCCTGAAGGTGAGATGCCTCAATGTTTTCTGGTGTTGCACTGTTTCTTTCAGTTGTGTGATATCCGTGCCAGTATCAGCCATCATGTCCTTTGGAAAAGGACTTTTGCCACTGATCTGTCTAAGAATCATACATTTTTTGTGACTCTGCTCACATTACATGGCCAAAATACGTGAGTCTGAGTCTTGTCATCTTGGCCTCCAGTGATATATCTGGTCTTATACAATTCAGGACTTTTCTATTTGTTACTCTCGCCCCCAGCGCATACGCATCTGCTTTCACCAGCACCACAGCTCCAGCACGTCAATCCTCCTCTTATCAACTTTTTATGTACAGCTTTCATGTCCATACATGGCCATGGGGATAACGATGGTTTGCACTATCCTGCATTTAGTTGTTATACTGATATCCCTATTTTTCAAGATTCCGTCCATGTTTAGCATTGCACTTCGCTCCAGTGTTTTCTGCACACTATAAATAACACGTTAACTTTATTTTATGCTCCATATTCTCTTCACCTGTCTGATACATCTCACCAGTCTGAGTATCACCGCTCAGCACCAGTCACAGCTGTCTACCTTACTTTACTCCAGTGTCATCCATCCATCAGCTCCCCCCATCTGTCTCTATGTACTCGCCCCATAAGAGTCATACAATGATGTTTTATTGTAAAGCACATCTGGGATTCCACTGTCATTGCTTCTGCTTCCAGGATATGTGTTTCTGTCAAATGCAAATGAATGATTTACATAATATAGTCACATAGGAACAGGATCAGTGGAGTAAATAACCACTAAGGATTTGCCCTTATACAATTCATTATGGAGAAATTACTTGTATCTCTTTAAACATCTGTACATTGATATCATGAGGGATAGAGGAAGGAGGTTTTTGTACGGCTCTGTATGACTGTGTGAAAGGGAACTCATAAACCTGCATACAGTAATAGTATCCTACATCGTCTCCTATCACTCTTGTGATTGTAAGAGTGAAATCAGTTCCAGATCCAGATCCAGAGAACCGGTCTGGGACTCCTGTATATCTGCTGGTTGCACCATAGATAAGAAGCTTTGGTGGTTGTCCTGGTTTCTGTAGGTACCAGGCTAACCAGCTGCCTACACTAGTACTGCATTTACATGACATGGTGACTGTATCCCCGGGGGACACAGAGATATAATCTGGAGATACAGTCAGTGTAATCTCTCCACAGGATCCTGAGGATTAGAAGAGACATAGTCATTAGTGATAAATGGCGGATCTATTCCTACAAATCCTGATCTGATGATTGATCCCACCGTATAGATTTCTCTACACACAATCATGGAATGATCCTAATCTCTCACCCTGAATAGAAATGAAGATCACAGCCAGCAGATAACTGCGAGAAACCATCTTGGTGTTTCTGGACTGTCAGATACAAACTATAAGATGCGACTGTACAATGAGATCTATATAGAGAGTGACGGGGGAGGTTCCAGGAGACCCCAGAGACTGTATGGAAATAAGAGACAAATACAGAGATTGGGGTTTTCGCTCTCTGACATTTCATCAGTAGTTTTCAGAAAGTGACAGCAGATATAAGAACAGAGAACTGAAACCTGATTATTCTTCAGATTAACCATTTAAGAACTGCAATATTTTGTCATTTTTTGCTTTCATTTTTTTGTTTATGATTGTTTTTATGAATGAAACAGAAATTTAATAATTTTTACGCCATCTTTTTTAAGGTCCAAATGACACTTACATTTTTCCTTTTTTAACTCCTTTTATTGAACAATAGATGTGTCATACAATTTATAAAGGGATAACTTTGCATACATCATAGGCTCTTCAAAATCAAAGGAGAAATACACAGATACATTGCGCACGACATACATATAGATACAGTATATTGGTTCATTCGTTCTTGGTGTCAGTAGAAATCAGCAATTAGCACCCGCTTCAGGAAGCAGACCTAGACATAGCTCCACTTAGTAAGCTTTGGAACAGATCTTGTGTGAAGGTTGTATCTGTTGAGCCACACCATCTCCCCCACACCTTATTAAACTTCTATGGACATTTTCTATTTTTATAAACTATCCTCTTGTACGGCAAAGAAGAATTAACAATATTCTGCCACTTTGAGAGCGTCGGAGGGCGCCTGTCCATTCAACGTAGAGCTATCACCTTGCGGGCAAAAAATAATACCTTGGTAAGAAATACCCTGTCATGGAATTGCCGGTGCTCCTCATCTAGAATACCAAACAAACATATGGCTGGATCAAGTGGAACCGGTATTCCCAATAGTTGGTTTAAAAATTCTGTGACCTCGCCCCAGTATGTGAGAATGTCTGGGCAGCTCCATATTAAATGATTAAAGTTTGCACCAGGTGTCCGACAGTGGTGACATTAGTTAGTAGTTATCCTATTTATTTTATGAAGCCTGATCGGTGTCAGGTAACATTGGTGAAGGATATACAATTGGGTTAATTTATTATTTATAGCTGGTGATACCATAGTATATGAAGACATTGCAGAATCCCATTTCACATGTGTGAGAGGGGATAACCTCTTTCCATCTCTCCATCGCCATCATTGGTATATCAGAAATCTTGGAGTGTAGTAAATGGGTATATAACACTAATGTCAGGCCCCGGGGTCCTTGGGTACGCAGTATGCTATCAGTGGTGTAGAGGTGCACTATAGAGAATGGCCTGTATGGGACAACAGACAGGCATTCTGGTGCCTGAGAAAAGGGAAAACGCCCATAGGTGTGGTCAGGAAGTTGGATATAAGAGTACATTTCTGCTACACCCAGAGAGATGTTGGCTGAGAGAGACAGTGGAGCTGGGAGGGCTGCTAGCCCAGCATCTGGTGCAGACCAGGAAGGCAGGAGGTTGACAGGGTTGACCACCCTAACCTCAACACCCAGGCGGGGTGTGTATATGGACTTTATGTTTTTACTGAAGTACGTTATATGGACTCTGTTTACGTTGTTTGTGCTGTGAATAACGACTGGCAGGAGCCAGGTTTAAAGAAAATCCACGTCTCCAGAGAGTGTTTTTACACTGCTGGTGCCCATTCTGATCTGGAACTTGGCGATATGCAGGCAAGTAGACCCCAGCTTGCCACAGTGGGTATAGAGTGAAAGGTTGCCTGGGTTCTGGAAATTGTGTCGCAAGAGCATGCCTGAGTTGCAAATACCTAAAAAAACACGCTCTTGGAACCTGGTAAAGCTACTGCAACTGTTCAAAGGAGGCCAATATCCCGTCAATGTATAAATGTTCCAGTGTAGTGATTCCCAGGTTCACCCAGAACTGTCGATCTGGCAGGTTCACTAGATGTGGAAGCTCTCTATTATCCCACAGGGGGGTTTCCAAAGGGGTACCCTCCTGTTTAGTCAATAACTTGCATGCCTGCCACACAATAACTGCAAATGACACTTTAATTTTACTCTACAGATATTACAGTCAGTGACTTTGATTTGTATTGGAGCCGGCCCTGTTCAAAGAATTGCATGTAAATATTCATTACGCCAAAGAATGTTCCTTTTTAAGTTTGCTACATCTGTACAAATCCTTACATGTACACCAATATCAGATATGTATAATTTGACATCTGGCTGCTGTGCATCTACATACATAGTAGGTGAGTGAGGAGACTTATACTCCTCTGGGATATATATGCAAAGAAGGAAGATGGAACAATACCTCTGCAGCGCCACCTATTGGATGGCAGCATTCCTGTAAATCAATGTCCAACCCTTTATGCAGGTCTTTAGAACAATTATTAGGAATTTAAGTGGCAAAAACACCAAAACAGCTGTCTGTGTATGGATTTTAGTTTGGTGTTCAATTGCCAATCATTGTTCTAAAGACCTGTATAAAGGGTTGGACATTGATTTGCATGAATTCTACCATCCAATAGGTGGCACTACAGAGGTATTGTTCCATCTTCCTTGTTTGCATACATACATAACAACACGTCAATTACTGTGAGGAATGCCCCATAGAAAGCACCAGCTGAGTACCACACAAATCTTATATATTTTATGCAGTGTTATCTCACTGTGATAGCATATTACCACCAGTAATACAGCTGCACATTGACAGCATTATATATAATTGTGCTGCCAGAATTTTGCCACTGTATTATCTCTTATGCAGCCCTAAGTGTGTTTCAGGGTATAACCAATGCAAAAAATCACCCTGGGCATAAAGATTCAGCACTGGACACTCCACTGGTTCGATAAGGATGATGGACTCTACAAACTAAAGCATGGATCTCCTGCCTGGGACACCAGATAGTTTCCAGATAATATCAGTGATTATGTGATTTTGTGAGCTTATTATTTTAAAGTTATTAAACTGTATATTATAATATCTGTAACCTAGTGATGAGATATCCAGAATAACATCCATATGGAGCAGATAAACTAATCTAATCTATCGGTTATAAAATAGTAGAAAATGTGGCTGAGTTTGGGACATATCAGGAAAAACCATGAATGGACTCACAGGTAAAGTATCCATTAGTCTTCATACAGAGCAGAGCCATGCTGAGACTATACAAAGGAAGACAATGGCTACATTCTATTCCTCTGTGCTGCTTCACAAGGTCTCCATATGGTACCAGATGACAGAAAAATTCTCCATAGAAGCAACATCTGTAGGGGAGAACGTCTTCACAATGTGGCATCTTGTGGAACATGCCAAAGTCGTTTTCTGCCAGATTCATAGAGAAACATATTGGTGATATACCGAGGTGCCTCCATATTGAAATGTCTATATGGTAAATGAATCAAGTTACCAAAAACCATACAGCACCCATTTTCACTTACAGATCAGAAACAAATGTTCAAATTGAGGTGCTTGTCATAAGTGGATTTTTTATGTTTACTACTAAAATTCAATGTCCAACCCTTTATACAGGTCTTTCGAACAATGATTGGCAATTGAAGTGGCAAAAACCCCAAAGCAGCTGTCTGAGTATAAATTCTGGCTTGCTTTTCAATCCCCAATCATTGTTCTAAAGACCTTTATAAAGGGTTGGACATTGATTTACAGGAATGCTGCCATCCAATAGCTGGTGCTGCAGACATAGTGCTCCATGTTCCTTATTTGCATACATATATAGCAACATGTCAATCACTGTGAGGAATGACCCATAGAAAGCACCAGCTGAGTTCCCCCACAAATAGCTGATATCATATTTTATCTTTGGTATTAAAAACAATAGCGATGTTAGTATTCTGCAGTGTTATCTCACTGTGATACCACATTACCACCAGTAATATAGCCGCACATTGACATTATTATATTTAACTGTGCTGCCAGAATTCTGCCACTGAAATATCTCTTATACAGCTCTTTGTGTAGTTGGTGGTATAACCAATGCAAAAGATAACCCCAGGCTTAGAGATTCAGCACTGGACAGCTCCACTGGCTTGATAAGGATGATAGACCCTACAGCATATAGCATGGATTTTTTGCCTGGGACACCAGATAATTTCCAGCTAATCTTAATGATTATGTGCCCTTAATTTTATAAAGTTATTAAACTGTATATTATAATATCTGTAACCTAGAGATGAGATATCCAGAATAACATTCACAAGGAGCAGATAAAATAACATCTATCTACCAGGTATAAAATAGTAGAAGATGTGGCTCAGTTTGGGACATACTCTTCACAGAGGCAAAACAGTCTATAGTAATTTAGAACAACTCACCGAATAGACGGAGCTAAAAACTCAAATATTATTAATGAAAAATTAAAATTGTTTTATATATATATAGGGCTCAAAACACACACACCACGTATCGCCACACGGCAGCAAAATTATATTGGTGAAGGAGTGGCAATAACTGGGAAAATGGGGGGGGTCACAAAAACTTGGGGTCACCCATTAATGTGGGAAATGATACACCCCAGTACCCAATTTCTCAATAGAATTATGATAAAAAAAGACTTTAGAATACACTAATTGGGAAAATTACCCAGATACGAAAAATTAGCAATCACCCCAATAAGCGCATAGGAGATGCGGCTTCATTGGATATACTATCACAGTTTAATGGTACGCAGTTCAATGCATTTCACTGTAGATGGTGCAGCTCATCAGGAACCGGAGTTTGATTATTAGATTTGATTGCAAATTTATTTAGAGGAAGATAATTTCCAAAAAGATAACTACCGTCCCCTACTAATAAGGGGGAAGGGAGATATTATAGCAGCAGTCTAGATTAGAGTTGGTTCAATGGCAAAAAATATCCTATAATCTAGGGAATGATAAGGATGACATTACACCATATAGGTGGCTCAACTAATATTCCAATGCACGCAAAAAAGAGGGATGCAAAAGATTGCTGGGCAGAGGAAAGAAGGCTGTTCTATTGCTCAAGCAAAACCCTCACTCATAGCATAGAAACGGCTGCCTAGGTTCCTTATCTAAAGTCAGAGATACAACGCAAAATAATAAAGTATAGAGTATAGAGTCTAGCCATGTAACCTTGATGGTAGGCTACCGGCATTGAGATGTCAATTAACATCTTAATTATTTTGTTTTTTGAAATCTCGAGTTTACATGATGTGATTTATATATCCGGCTGATTTCAGTCTCTTTAATATACAGTATAATACATTTAACCCCACAATGCCTTGTCAGTTTTCTCACTTCCTGCTATTGCAAGAAATTATTATACCTAAAAATGCCAGACACCCGATTCTACATTTGTCTTCCATGGAACTATTTTAATTATGACTCACATTCAATTTGATTTGATTCATATAATTTTTAACTCTCGTTTTTAATTTGATCTTTTATTCATTTTAATGTACTTGTTTTACTTTTACTTCCTCTGCTCTGGTTCCACTTTGTAATTCTTTGCACTGTTAACACTAGAAATGTTCCCAACTATCTGATGAAGAGGCCTGCGAACCTTGAAACGTGTTGCATTGCTGATCATTCAAAAGATTAAATACCTTTGCATCCTGCACTATTGTAGTTTATTGGCAACAACACCTGTGACTGATTATACTTACCGATCGCGCCAGAGTCCTGGCCTTTTATTTCCCTACCAACCTCACCCAAGCTGAGGTCAAACACTGGCCTTAGTGATCACGTAAACATGTGCTCGACACATAATCCCTTTACCAGGAAGTCCTCGAGTGAGCACCGCGCTACAGATAGCAGAGGCCAGGAGTAGAAGGAGCATTACAGGTGAGTACAGGTGTTGTTTTATTTTAGTACACATCCCAGTTAAATAGAAAAAAGTTGGCTTCTGCACCGGCCTCGGAACCTGGATTTTTCTGAGCAGCCCATCAAGATTTTTCTCAGAGGGTTAAATGTCCAGTTGGCCACTTATTACACCTTTTGTTTGTTATATACATTGAGAATAATTCTTGACAAATGCGGCACCTCAGACAGAAGGCGCTGACATATGCCGCTGTATAGGTGTACAGCAGTATACGGTAACTTTAACTTGACACTTAACTCATTACATAAACTGTGACACTGAACTTTTCTTGCCCTTTCATGATCTTTTCTATACCTTTTGTTGTGGTAAGATGACTTGTATTTCACAGTCCTGGAGCTCCATCTGCTGAGCAGTCATTCTCTTACAGCAGTGCAAACGCTGAAGCCCTTATAAAGTGTTATCACCGCATCAGTCAGTGATCTCACAATGTATCATAGGGTAAAAGCAGGTGAGTTTAATTGAAAACTATTGTCTATAGGTATAATGAATATACTTTGGCCATCAGAAGGATGTAAATCAGCGGTTTCTTTGTGAAAGATTCCATATCTGTAACATCAGTAAGTGCAGGTAGGTATTATTCTATTTATTAAACATCTTCATCTCATTGTACAGATGTAGCGATCGTTACCAGGACTGGCGCATCATGATAACTCGATTTACAGCCTTGTAGTTGTGACCAGAAAACTAAGCTGCAATCTTCCAGACATAAAATGGATCATAAGTCTGGATAGAAAGGCAGCAGTTACATAGATACATGGCCTAAAGGCTGATTTAGACACAACAATTCTCGCTCAAAAATGTCTCAAAGCCGTCTGACATTGTGCAGTTTTCATTAATGAATTGCTGATCGTTCTCTTTCAGCATGCTGAAAAAAGAACGATTAGCCTTATCAGGAGTTCACAGCGGGATACAGCTGATACTATTGTTTCATCAGTATCCTGCTCCCTCAACACAGGCGGGGTATGAAGGACACAGCTGTCTAGCTGTGTTCTGCATACCCCGCACGGAGCGCACAGTGATTTTTCGGGAAAGGGCTTTACATATAAGCCTTTCCCTGAAAATCATCACTATCGAGTATAACAAATAAAAAAAATGTATTCTCTTCAATTCTTTCATCAGGCTGAGCCCTCGCAGTGGAGGACAGGTGAGTATATATTTTTTCTATTGTTTATACTTGATAGGGATGATTTTCAGGGAAAGGCTTATATGTAAAGCCCTTTCCCGAAAAATCACTGTGCGCTCCGTGCGGGGTATGCAGAACACAGCTACCCTGCACAGAGCGCACAGCTATAAACCAGCTGTGCACTCCATGAAGACAGGAGGAGTATACATCAGACAAGCTTGTCTTCTGTATACCTCGCTCGGAGGACAAAGTGATCGCTCAAAACTGTCAATCGAACTGCCATTTGAGCGATCACTTTGCCCTGTAAATACACACAATGATTATCGCTCAAAAATCCATCAAAATACATCTTTTTAGCGATAATTGTTGTGTCTAAATGGGGTCTTACACTCATCTCATAGAGCAACCACACTCAAAAGTAGGAAAACCTTTGCTCTGGCACCTTCTAAGGCCTCAGTCAGACGGGCGTTTTTTCGCGCGTTTTGCGCATCGCATGTCGGATGCGCATGCGCAAATCGCGTGACCGGAGGCGAAAAATCGCGGGAAAAATCTGCACCTACCCGCGTTTATCGTCGCTGCAAAACGCCCGTCTGACCGGAGAAAAATCGCCGTGCGCATCAAAATGTGCATGAAACTTCGTCTGACCGGCGAAAAAAATGATTTTGGTGCGCACATAAAACGGCGAACGCAGATAGGCACGATTTGCGAATCGTCGTGTCCTATAATTTTTCGCAAAAGCGGACATGTGACCGATATCATAGCGAACTATTGGTTCTATATATGCGCGAAACGCATGCGCATGCGCAAAACGCGCGAAAAAACGCCCGTCTGACTGAGGCCTAAATGTCAAGTATTATGGAAGCGATAGATCCTGGAAAATATGCTGGTTGGGCGCGACACTCTGAAGACACAATGAAGGTCCTGGAAAAAATTCACTATTTATTTGAAATTTATAGAAAATAGTTGGCAGACCCCTAGTTTGCATTTCCTATTGAATTATTCATATTGTTCCACTGTTTTGTTCTTACTCCTATATAGGAAGGAATACGAGTACATTACACCACATGAGTGAAAACTGTAAATCTTAGGGTAAGGAACTGGACATCCCCCCATGGTAAAGCCAAAGTGAAATAACTAGCTTGAGAAACTACATACCTGCATTAGTGAAGGCATTCTAGTGGAGATACAGTGGATCTGGTCTCCTATTCATACCCTGCAGTAACCTAGTATTACATATCAAGATCCACAGCGCTTCACAGATGTGCAATAAAAGCTGCCCATCTCCCCCTCTCTCAGAGATATTTACTCGTTCCATGGTGTAAAAAGGAAACACTGTAACATCCTGTGCCTGTATGTCATACATTCAGGGGCGTACGTAAAGGCTCAGGGGCCCAGGTGCCAAAGTTCAGCTGCCCCCCCTCTATCTATACCTGTACCTATACCTAAACCGTGCTAATTTACATGCATGATCTAGCCCCTTAGCGTAAGCTTTCTCAATATGACTCATTTCCTGGACTACGTTAAAATCTGCTTTCACGGAGCCGCGAAGATTGTGTGAGATTTGTTCATTGCAAGACGCACAAATCCCACATCAATATGAACCCCATTCTTTCGAATGCTATCATATACATGAGCGATTTTTTATTTTTTGTTTTTTTTCTGCATCACAGGACAATATGATGATGTGATGTGAGCTGGTTTTAACACAAAAAACCCTCACATCTGTGGGGACAGATTCGGCACGGAAGGCCTCCATTGAACTCAATGCAAGCCGTCCGACCCGCCGTCCTGACACAGCGATGGCGCTGGAAAGTCAGTGATTAAAAAAATAAAAATGTACTGTGCAGGTCCGACGGCTCGCCTTGTGGACCATCCGCAGTGCAGAAAAAAGAAATTACAGGTACACATGGATGCCAGCGGGGCACAGGGTTGGATTCCACTGCGGGCTCCGGTATGCAGAATCCGACCCAGTTGTGTGCAGCCGGCCTAAGACTGTGTTCATGTATTTTGTTGTATTTCTGAACCACAATTAAAATCACATACATAGCTGCATGCACTATTATAAGCCGCATGTGGATTCATACAATACATGCGGTTTTTAAACTGCATGCAGATTTCTGATGCATTTTTCAGTTGTGTGTAAAGTGTTCAAATATACAGTATATACCCAAGTTATACCAGCTGTACATATATAATTATATACAGTATATACCCAGGTTATACCAGCTGTACATATATAATTATATACAGTATATACCCAGGTTATATCAGCTGTACATATATAATTATATACAGGAGAGGTATAACTTATACTAGCTGTACATATATAATTATATACAGTATATACCCAGGTTATACCAGCTGTGCATATATAATTATATACAGTATATACCCAGGTTATACCGGCTGTACATATATAATTATATACAGGAGAGGAATAACTTATACTAGCTGTACATATATAATTATATACAGTATATACCCAGGTTATACCAGCTGTACATATATAATTATATACAGGAGAGGTATAACTTATACTAGCTGTACATATATAATTATATACAGTATATACCCAGGTTATACCAGCTGTGCATATATAATTATATACAGTATATACCCAGGTTATACCGGCTGTACATATATAATTATATACAGGAGAGGAATAACTTATACTAGCTGTACATATATAATTATATACAGTATATACCCAGGTTATACCAGCTGTACATATATAATTATATACAGGAGAGGTATAACTTATACTAGCTGTACATATATAATTATATACAGTATATACCCAGGTTATACCAGCTGTGCATATATAATTATATACAGTATATACCCAGGTTATACCGGCTGTACATATATAATTATATACAGGAGAGGAATAACTTATACTAGCTGTACATATATAATTATATACAGTATATACCCAGGTTATACCAGCTGTACATATATAATTATATACAGGAGAGGTATAACTTATACTAGCTGTACATATATAATTATATACAGGAGAGGAATAACTTATACTAGCTGTACATATATAATTATATACAGTATATACCCAGGTTATACCAGCATGCTCCATATCACTATATACAGGAGATGTATATACATCTTCTGTATCCAGTGATATCGGCCATGCTGTAAGGCCGGGTTCACATCTGTTTTGAGACTTCTGGACAGAGATTCCGTCACAAATCCGGCATCAAATACTAGAAAAAAAAGTGCTGTGTGCAATGCTTTTTCTTCTGTCCAAAAGCCAGGCGGAAATCAGATGGACCTCATTATAGGGAGGCCGGAACCGGGGCCCGCAGGGCTGTAGGTGAAGGCGAACATGACGGGGTTAACGGGGAGGAAAGGGTTAATATTTTAAATGAAAATAAGGTGAGGTGGAGGTTAAAAGGGAGGGGGTAATGAGGGGGAGCAAAAGGATTATGGGATGGAAAGAGCGGGAAGGAAGGGGGGAGGAGTCATTCCAGGAGCAGCAGAGGAAGAAGACGGACCTGGAGCCTGGACGGGGAGAAGAGTCCCACCCACCCGCCCTTAGAGATAGGGGTAGGAGGGGGTTAGGTATATTGTCATAGCAGCGGTTAGGGAGGGGTCCTTGGAGTCAATATACGAGGGGGTAAGGGGGGAGGCAGGGGTTAGTAGAGTTACCTCCTCCCCCCTCCGGTTAGTTTTAAATTGTAGGTGGGTCTGTCGCCTCCTGTTTTTGGCAGGGGGTTACCTGCTAAAGTTGTGGTTGTTGTTAGCCGGGGTAAGGCTAGAAAGCCTCGGGGTCGGGAGGTTGGTGACTCGAGGTAAATGGCGAGTCTCCTGAGTCAGGTGATTGGAGACGGGAGGCGTGGTTTGGAAAATAGGGTCTCCCGAGTCAGGATTTTTAGGAGACGGGAGACAGTGACACCTATTTTCCTTGGTTGGTGAGGCGACAGATAGTTTGGTTGGGAACTCCAAGGATCTCTCCATAGTATTTAGGATCAGGGTTAAAAAAAAAAAAGTGTTATTTAGGATTTATTGTTGTATGTTTATAATAAATTGGCTGCTGTGGCCAAATTTAATCCAAAAGAAGTTGTCGGTGTTTATTTTAGATAAGCTAGGTTAAAAGGGGTAGGGGGGGTAAGAGGTCACAGCGACGACTCCGTTGTACCTAGTCAAGTCAATGGAGTCCTTCGGGCGCTGTTCAGTTCTGTCCAGAGATGGATCCTTCGTCTGCAGGGATTCCCTTTTCCTGCTTCCCAAACGGAACAGGAAAGCGAATTTCCCCAATGCAGGTGTGAAACCACCCAAAACTGGCTATCTTCTGTATATAATTATACATGTAGAGCTGATATAAGTTATACATTCTGTATATAGTAATATAGAGCATGCTGATATAAACTGGGCCAGGTTACACCAGCATGGTCTATTTCACTATATACAGGATGCATAAGTTATACCAGCTGTACATATATAATTATATGCAGGACATACACAGGTTACCCTAGCATGGTACATATCACTATATACAGTAAATGTATATCCCCCTGTATATAGTGGTATGTCCCATGCTGGTATAACCTGTGTATCTCCTGTATATAAATATATATGTACAGCTAGTATAACTTATACCAGCTATACATATTTAAGTACTTTCCCCGCTCTACTAACCTCTGCAGCAGTGTCTGGGCAGCCTGTAAATGAAAGTCCTGGTCCTTTGATCACATGACCAGAGCCGGGTCATGTGTTCTGCAACCACAGGTCCTCCTGTACTTTCATGTGCAGGCTGTGTATCCAGCGCTCTGGAGGTGAGTGGAGCCATACTCGCCCCCCCCCCCCCTGGTAATCGCTGGCCGGCAGATACTGATAGAGTGCAGCTGTGACCACTCACAGCTGTAGCCTATCAGTGAGAGGGCCCCGCGCCATGGGAGTCTGCAGCCTGTAATTGGCGGCCGACTCCACGTGTAACAGCCCTCCCCTCTGCGAGTTCTGACCTGTGGTGCTGCCTCCCACCTTCTTCCTCTTCTCTCCTTCTGCCTCCCACTACAAACACACTGTCGGCCGCAGCGATTATGCAGCCGACAGTGTTGGTAATGCACGCACTGTGCATTTTGAATATGGCGGGGCCTCTGGGCCCCTTCAGTGCAGGGGCCGGATCGCCATTGCGACCCCTGCTTCCCCTCACGGTACGCCAGTGCATACATTAATATTAAGGACACCCGCTGTGTAGAGATCTGTGCTGCTTCTACCTGCACACCGGGCGGCTGGGAGCCCCTATGTGCAGGGAGAACCTTGAGGTTTTGCAGTGCTAAAGCAATACTGTAACTTTTTCCGTCTCTTGATCTGTAGCTGTGCTGACAGATAGACGACCAACTATCAGAAAGCCATAACATATCCCAACCATCATAACTTTCTTACACATGGCTGTATGAGGCCTTGTTCTTGTGGGATAAGTTGTGCAGGATTTTCTATGTCACTGATTTCATCTAGATATAATGTAACTATTTACTGTTGGTGTGAAGGGTGAAGAAGCAGCAGTTTCACTATTATTTTTTTGTGACATTTTGCTGCTGTTTTCTGCACATTATAAATAACATGTTAACTTTATTTTATGCTCCATATTCTCTACACTTGTCTGATACTTCTCACCAGTCTGAGTATCACCGCTCAGCACCAGTCACAGCTGTCTACCTTACTTTACTCCAGTGTCATCCATCCATCAGCTCCCCGCATCTGGCCCTATGTAATAATTTACATATATAGTCACATAGGAACAAGATCAGCGGAGTAAATAACCACTAATCGCTCTGTTACTTGTATCTTCTCTCTGCCATAGAAATGTAATGATGAACGAGGAGGGAGGTTTTTGTACGGCTCTGTATCACTGTGTGAGAGGGGTGCTATAACCCTGCTGACAGTAATAATGTGCTTTATCGTCTGTTGTCATTCCTGTGATTGTTAACTTGTAATTAGTTCCAGATCCGGATCCAGAGAACCGCTCTGGGACTCCTGGTTGTCGGGTGGTTGCATAATAGATAAGAAGCTTTGGTGGTTGTCCTGGTTTCTGTTGGTACCAGGCTATGTATTTGCTTACATCACTACTGGATGTACATGAGAAGGTGACTGTATCTCCGGGGGACACAGAGATATAATCTGGAGATACAGTCACTGTAATCTCTCCACAGGATCCTGAGGATTAGAAGAGACATAGTCATTAGTGATAAATGGCGGATCTATTCCCACAAATCCTGATCTGATGATTGATCCCGCCGTATAGATTTCTCTACACACAATCATGGAATGATCCTAATCTCTCACCCTGAATAGAAATGAAGATCACAGCCAGCAGATAACTGCGAGAAACCATCTTGGTGTTTCTGGACTGTCAGATACAAACTATAAGATGAGACTGTACAATGAGATCTATATAGAGAGTGACGGGGGAGGTTCCAGGAGACCCCAGAGACTGTATGGAAATAAGAGACAAATACACAAATTGTGGTTTCCACTCTCAGACATTTCATCAGTAGTTTCCAGATAATGACAGCATATAAAAGAGCAGAGAACTGATTAGTCTTCAGATTAACCGCTTCAGGACTGCAATATTTTGACATTTTTTCTTTTCATTTATTTTTTTTTGTTGCTTACGAAAAGGTGAGTGAATGATGGTTGTTTTTATGGAATGACCTATATTTTTCGGTGTACATGTACAACTTAGTAGCTTTTAATCATTTTTGGGAAAGCAGCAATTTAATGGTTTTTTACACCATCTATTTAAGGTACAAATGACACTTTAACTTTACTCTGCAGATATTACAATCAGTGACTTTGATTTGTATTAGAGCCGACTCTGTTCAGAGAATTGCATGGAGATATTCATTATGCCAAAGAATGTTTCTTTTTAAGTTTGCTACATCTGAACAAATACTTACATGTACACCAATATCAGATATGTAAAACTTGACATCTGGCTGTTGTGCACCTACATACATAGTAGGTGAGTGAGGAGACTTATAAGGCCATGCATGCTCCTCTGCGAAATATATGCAAAAAAGGAAGTTGGAACAATACTTGTGCAGCACCACCTATTGGATGGAAGCATTACTGCAATTCAATGTCCAGCCCTTTATACGGGTCTTTAGAACAATAATTGGGAATTTAAGTGGCAAAACCCCCAAAGCAGCTGTCTGAGTATAAATTCTGGCTTGCTTTTCAATCCCCAATCATTGTTCTAAAGACCTGTATAAAGGGTTGGGCATTGATTTGCAGGAATGCTGCTATCCAATTGGTGGTACTGCTGATATAGTGCTCCATGTTCCTTGTTTGCATATATATGTAGCAACATGTCAATCACTATGAGGAATGCCCCATAGAAAGCACCACCTGAGTTCCCCCACAAATAGCTGATATATTTTATCTTTGGTAATAAAAACAATAGCGATGTTAGTATTCTGCAGTGTTATCTCACTGTGATACCATATTACCACCAGTAATATAGCCGCACATTGACATTATTATATCTAATTGTACTGCCCGAATTCTGCCACTGTAATATCTCTTATAGAGCCCTTTGTGCAGTTGGCGGTATAACCAATGCAAAAGGTAACCCCAGGCATAGAGATTCAGCACTGGACAGCTCCACTGGTTTGGTAATAGGATGATTGACCCTGTAACATAGGGCATGGGTTTCCTGTCTGGGACGTCAGATAATTTCCAGCTAATCTTAGTTATTATGTGACCTTATTTTTTATAAAGTTATTAAACTGTATATTATAATATCTGTAACCTAGAGACGAGATATCCTAAACAACATTCATAAGGAGCAGATAAACTAACATCTAATCTACCAGGTATAAAATAGTAGAAGATGTGGCTGAACATGGGACATATAATCAGGAAAACCATGAATGGACTCACAGGTAAAGTATCCCCTAGCCTTCATGCAGAGCAGAGCCATGGTGAGACTATACAGAGGAAGACAATGGCTACATTCTATTCCTCTGTGCTGCTTCACAAGGTGTCCATATAGTACCAGATTACAGAAATATTCTCCATGGAAGCACTGACTGTTGGGGAGAACGTCTTCACAATGTGGCATCTTGTTGGACATGCCAAAGTCCTTTGCTGTCAGATTCATAGAGAAAGATATTAGTGATATACCGAAGTGCCTCCATATTGAAATGTCTATATGGTAAATGAGTGAAGCTACCAAAAACCATACAGTAACAGCACCCATTTTTTCTTTTGGATCAGAAACAAACTTTCAAACTGAACTGCTTGTCCGAAATGGATTTTATGTTTAGTACTAAAATAACCATAGAAGAGAATGTATCATCAGAAAATGACCTGTTATACCAATCACATTTTTGTGTTAAACATGTTTTTAAATAATTGTTGGTGCCTTTTTTTTGGTCGCAATCTGTATTTTAAAAAAAAAAAATCCTGCATTTTGCACACTGACCACAGAGCCTAATTATAGGCAGCTACTTCCTGGTCTGTACAGAAAACTTTGCAGCAGTCATTGTAGTGGCCTGGAAATAGGCACCACGTAGCACTGTTTAGTTATGGGTACCGGTAATATAATAACTAGCCCTAGGGGTTTAATCTGAGTCAGTTTACACAAGGGATGCAGGCAACCTACAACTAGTTAGGATGTTTATTAGCCAGCTGGAAAAGTTAGAAAATATGCATAGAGACTCAGATGAGGCAGGTAGCCTAGCAACCAGATAGGCCGTGATTGGCTGCAGACAAACTGGTCAGGTGACAGAGATTATAAATAGCTGGAAAACGGTCACAGGAGGCAGAGTGAGCTGGAGAATGAGTGAGACACACCAGGCAGAGAGAGAGCGTCAGAAAAGGAAGTGCCCGGCAGGAGAAAAGAAAGTGCCAGGCAGGAGAGAGAAGTGAAAAGAGACAGAGATCAGCTGTGACAGAGAGAGAAAGAGAGAAACAGGAGAGGAATCTGGGAAAACCATGAGTAACTGAGGAGAGACGGCTTTGACAGTGAATAGAGAGAAAATAAAATAAAAGAGATGTAAATATGAAGAGAGGGAGATAAAGAAATAAAGAGATATAAAGACAAAGAAGGATAGAGAGAAGAAATCCAGAGTAAGCTCCCAGTATATGGAGTTAGACAAGTATCATTTATAATGCACTGAATGTGATGAAGAAAACGACCTCATCTCACTGCCTTATTTAATAATACCGTTTAACAACAAATGAAGCTAAATATCTGGCTCTGTGTATTATTCCACACCTCACCACTCACAACTACAAACTGTGCCCAAGGGCACCGGCGTCCGAACAAAACAAATCACGATTAATTGCCAGCCACAAAGAATAATAATAAAATTAGCGCTCACCATAGCGCTTTATGGCATCACAATAGTGTTGTGGGCTGGCAGGATAGCCATTATTGGTGACTCGGCATCACCTCACTAACATCACATGCAGGATTTCACTGACAGCTAACACCCATATGTAGATTATAAAGGATCCCCCATTCACAGTTGGTAATAAGCTGTGACTATCTACTATTCCCCACCCTTCAAAATCCCCCCTGTACAGGTCACAGAGCATATCTAGAACAGTCTCCTATACAAGTCAATGGGTCTCATCCTATACATTAATGAATGGCCTATGAGGCTGCTGTAAAGCATCTCTCTAAATGTTATAAATGCTGTTAAATGTAGATCAGGCAAGATGGCCGCCCCCTAGTCATGTATAGACAGCAGAATAAAAAATTCTACAATCAGTAAATTAAAAAAAATAAATAAAAAGATGCACAAGCTGTATGAGGGCTTGTTCTTGTGGGATAAGTTTTGCTGTATTTTCTATGTCACTGTTTTCATCTAGATATAATGTAACTATTTACTGTTGGTGTGAAGGGTGAAGAAGCAGCAGTTTCAGTATCATTTGTTAGTGAAATTCTGTGTTTTCTGCACACTATATATAATATGTTTACTTTAATTTATGCTCCATATTCTCTACACTTGTCTGATACATCTCACCAATCTGAGTATCACCGCTCAGCACCAGTCACAGCTGTCTACCTTACTTTACTCCAGTGTCATCCATCCATCAGCTCCCTGCATCTGGCACTATGTACTCGCCCCATAAGGGTCATACAATTATGTTTTATTGTAAAGCTAAGGTGACCAGACATCCCACTTTAGGCAGGACAGTTCTGCCCTGGGACCCCAGTGGGACAGTCATTTGTCCTAGTTTCGAGACATCTGGTCACCAATACACTGATTACATGCCGGGGTGCTGCGGCTCCCCGGCTGGTAATCATTCTTCTGCACCATGGCAGTGTGTGCATCCGGAATCTTCCTCCCCTCCTCCCCTGACCTCTTCTCCTTAGTTCCACAAGAAGAGAGGAGAATGCGCTGTTGCGGATGCACACACTTCCGCTCGCTAAGAAGAGCAGTGTCACTCTGAAGACCATGAGGAAGGTAAATATACAGGGGGGGTCCATTAGTACTGTGGTTACTGCGGGGCGCGCAATTACTACTGTGGCCACTGTGAGGGGTTAACATTACTATTGAGACCACTGTGAGGAGTTACTATTACTAGTAGGGGAACTTTGGGGGCCATTATTACTACTGAAACCACTGAGGGGGACACTATTACTACTGTCACCACTGTGTGGGTCACTATTACTACTGAGGGCCACTCTAGGGATTACTATTACTACTGAGGGCCACTGTGGGGGTCATTATTACTACTGGTGCCACTGTAGGGGTCACTGTTACTACTGAGGCCACTGTTGGGGGTCAGCATTACTACTGAGACTACTGTGGGGGTTACTATTACTACTGATGGCACTGTGGGGTTTGGCATTACTACTGAGGACACTGTTGGGGTCAGTATTACTACTGGGAGCACTGCAGGGGGTCATGATTACTAGTGAGCGCCACTGTGGGGGTCACTATTACTACTGGGCCCACTGTGGCGATCACTATTACTACTGAAGCCACTGTGAGGGCCACTATTACTACTGAGGCCACTCTAACTTAGGTTATGTTTACATGTGGTGGAAACTCTGCAGACTGTCTGCAGCAGAGATTTCCGCTGCTAATTCCGCAGCATTTCTGCATCCAAACAACTGTTACAATCTGCATCATTGGTGCAGCCTGGTCAGGCCATACTGATCAGGTGATGCTAGTCAGGTGAGGCCACGACAGGCCACTGCAAGCTGTTAGCCAGGGAGTGCTGACAGTGGGGAGATTGGGAGGAGGTGACTAGAGCGCCACAAAGTATGAAATCAACTGCGGATATGTGTCTGATTTCCCGTCAAAATCCACACTAATGGTACAGATTTTGACTGTTTTTTTGGATGCAGAAATGCTGTGGAATGTGCTCCCTGTCTTTTTTGAAATGGCTCTCTACTTTCTATAACAATTGAGGTAAAATCATACATTATGATTAGCCCCTCCCCTGACTACATTCCTGTATCACGCTTTGACCCTGGGAAAAACTGGTGACCTTAGGTAAAGCAAATCTGAGATTCCACTGTCATTGCTTCTGCTTCCAGGATAAGTGTTTCTATCTGATGCATGTGAACAATTTACATAATATAGTCACATAGGAAGAAGATCAGTGGAGTAAATAACCACTAATCGCTCTGTTACTTGTATCTTCTCTCCGCCGTAGAAATGTAACAGTGAATGAGGAAGGAGGTTTTTGTACGGCTCTGTATCACTGTGTGAGAGGGTTGCTATAACCCTGCTGACAGTAATAATATCCTACATCGTCTTTTGTCATTCCTGTGATTGTTAACTTGAAATTAGTTCCAGATCCGGATCCAGAGAACCGCTCCGGGACTCCTGGTTGTCGGGTGGTTGCAGCATAGATAAGGAGCTTTGGTGGTTGTCCTGGTTTCTTTTGGTACCAGGCTAACCAGTTGCTTACACCAGTACTGCATGTACATGAGAAGGTGACTGTATCTCCGGGGGACACAGAGATATAATCTGGAGACACAGTCACTGTAATCTCTCCACAGGATCCTGAGGATTAGAAGAGACATAGTCATTAGTGATAAATGGCGGATCTATTCCTACAAATCCTGATCTGATGATTGATCCCGCCGTATAGATTTCTCTACACACAATCATGGAATGATCCTAATCTCTCACCCTGAATAGAAATAAAGATCACAGCCAGCAGATAACTGCGAGAAACCATCTTGGTGTTTCTGGACTGTCAGATACAAACTATAAGATGAGACTGTACAATGAGATCTATATAGAGAGTGACGGGGGAGGTTCCAGGAGACCCCCAGAGACTGTATGGAAATAAGAGACAAATACAGAGATTGGGGTTTCCGCTCTCAGACATTTCATCAGTAGTTTTCAGAAAGTGACAGCAGATATAAGAACAGAGACCTGATTATTCTTCAGAATAACTCCTTCAGGATTGAAACATTTTAACTTTTTTTTTGCTCAAAAAGAGCAGTTTATGGTGATTGTTTTTATGGACTGACATATTTTTCGGTGATACCTACAACATAAGCTTAGTAGCTCTTTTTTATTTTTCGGAAAGCAGCAATTTTGTAATTTTTGTTTTATTTTTTTTACACCATCCATTTTAAGGTTCAAAAAACACTAATAATTTGACGGCTGGCTACTGCGTATCTACATACCAAGCAACTCGTCAATCAGTAGGAGGAACGCCCCATAGAAAAGCACCGCTGAGTTTCCCCACAAATAGCTGATATTGTGTTTTATCGTTGGTATAAAAATAAAAACAATAGCAATATTAGTATTCTGCAGTGTTATCTCACTGTGCTACCATATTACTACTAGTAATACAACCGTACAGTATTATATCTAATCATGCTGCTAGAATTCTGTCACTGCAATATCTCTCTGTGCTGTTATATTGTTGGTACTTATTGTAAAGCTAGTAAGATCAGCATCCAGCAGCTTACCGAGATTACACAACATACAGTATCAGCAAAAAATCTATTTTGAAACTAAAAAATGTTATATGGGACCTACATTTTTCAACCCAGAAGTCAAATACACCTATTGTAAAATAAGTAAATATTAACCCACTACGGACCAAGCACAGTAAATTTACAGCGCTTGGTCCTGGGCTTTAATCCCAGCCCATAGTAAAAATACATCAGGGGATTGATTAAAGCCTCTGCTTCTGCAATCAATCAGAAGCAGTTTGGGTTGTCAGCTGTTAGACACAGCTGATAATCCAGAGAAGGAGGGAGAAGTGGTTTTTAACCCCTTCTGGCTTTTCCTTTCACTAGTACATAGCACTCCAAGAGTGCTATGTACTGAAGAGTTAAAGTGGAAGTGTTTCTTCCACAACGTGAGCCGGCGGTCTCATGACCTCCGGGGTGCCCTGGCACAGCAGAGCTACAGGGTCCAATCAGACCCTGATCAGCTCTGCCAGTAACTATTGTCACTACAGTGGGATGTTTTCACTGTAGTTGTGGCTCCATGGATGCATCATCTACAGTGGAAAAATGTCAAATAAAAAAAAAAGAACATGTGAATATCCCCCAGAGGTCTTATATGACGTCATAGAGAACATAGATAGTAAAGAAAACTAATTACATAAAAAAGGAAAACAAAACTACAGAATAAAATAAATATATATACGTAAGAAAAAAATAATCCAAAGCCAATGCCAAACAAAAATGTCGCAGTGTGCACCCTGTAGTCCAAAACAATAAATGTTACATAGGAAAATCTCCAAAATAAAATGGTGAACCCATTCCAATACTTTATTTTAGCGTAAATATACAAATTAAAAAAAAACAAAACTATACATGTTAAAACAATATTTTTTTTAGCTTTTTACCCCCAATAAAATAAAATTAAAAAAAACAGAAAAAAAAGTTACTGAAAGAGATATTTAAAAAATAGCCCTATATTCCACAGAAAAAAGCAGCAAAAATAATTTTGGAAAGAAAAAGCTGCTTTAATCACAGTGCTTTAGCTTAGTGTTGAGGCTGCTGTAATTGCAGTGCTTTAGCAGAAATTTTCTCTACAGAAACACAGACAGCTTGTAATTAATCGGTTTATACTACTTAAGGTCCTAGCACGGTCCCTTGGGTGTGAACAGAAGCGTAGTCAGACAGTCCGAGTTGGGGCAGGCAGCACATTTCAGCATGAGGAATAAAGCGTAAGGCTTGGTCTCAGGAAACAGGTTCAATATGGACAGAAAGCAAACAGAATATAGTCAGATTAACTAGTCAAGGTCATGAGTTGACACAGGAGGCAAGCCAGGAAAAAGCTAAATATTAGAAAACTAAGGAGTCACACCAAACCTGAAAGTAAACCATGAGCAAACAAACCTAAAGGAACTCCACAGGTTGACGTTGTCTGAAATAGCCAGATGTCATATGCCATTGGAGAGGGATCATTTAGAACCGTAAACCCTTTAAGTAGCTGATCAGTGGGGTGCTGAGAGTTGTTCTCCCAGGTATCAATTGTTTATGATCTATAGAGATAAGCAAATCAAACCTCTAGAACTCAGTTAACTCTGCTAAAAAAAATCTGTTTGTCAAGAACTCAAACCTCAGGTAGTACATTAGTTCTAAAAAAATCCCTTAAAATAGTATACGGCAGCAGAAATTATGGTGGTCCTTCAATGGATATAGCTCAGTGGTTAGCACTGTTGCCATAGGGCCGAGGTCCGCAAATTGTTTGAACTCAGATTCAAACTCTTCATATAGAACAAATATCTAAATTGTCATCACTCCAAATATGGCCTCCGAGCAACCCAAATATACACAGTATATAAGAGGCAATAAAAAGGAAAGAGGCTTTTGCCCAGCTCTGTATCACTGTGTGAGAGGGAACTGTACACCCTGCTGATAGTGACAATATCCTGCATCATCTTGTGTTGCTGATTTGATTCTAAGAGTGAAATCATATTCAGACCCCGATCTGATGAATCTGCCTGGAATTCTACTTTATCTTTTAGCAGCATCATAGATGAGACCCTTAGGAGATTGTCCTGGTTTTTGTTAATACCAGGCTAAGAGGTTAACCATCCAGTATGAAATATAAATCCTTCCACTGACTTTACAGGAAATCAGGACATCTTCTCCCCGGGACACTGATATGTATCCCGGAGTCTGAGTGATTGTAATCTCTTCATAGAAGAGAAGCAGAATATTAGCATTGTCTTTCTCCCCACATGTAATGGTCAGGGCTGATCATATAATATAATGATGGAAAGCTGATTCTTATATGGAAGAAATATTACTGCACCTTGTATGTACATATACAGGAGACCGAGCAGATACCTCAGGGAAGACATCTTTATGCTTCTGGACTGTCTCATTCATCATTTGGTCTCAAGGAACATTGTATCATCTGATGTCTCTTGGGACCTCACAGAAGAAATGTATGCAACAAAGTCATATGCAAATAACCAACAGAGCTAAACAGGTAAGAGAGATGAGCAGATGGATCTGGAGAGAGGAAGAGAGAACTCCGTAAATACCTGCAGGATAAAGATGGAACCTCTACAGAGAAGAAACATTGATGCAGGGATTGAAAACAATGGCGATAGCAAACTTCTTCCCTGTACAATGCAGGCACCCGCTGTGTAGGGATCCATGATGACATTCCCTGCATAGTGAATGGCTGGGAGCACCAAAGTGTAGGGAGAAAACATGAGGACCACAGTGTTAATGGGACCTATCTAAGACATAGATTAGACATTATCGCATCTTTAAAAAAAACCAAAAAACTTACATTTATGTAAAAATGAAAAATGTTCCGTTTTTTTCTGCTCATCCTTTTTATATGATGCCGTTGTGGAATTCATCCTCTTCATCTGACTTTACCTGCACAGTCCCCAATGAGCCTTTTCAGCTCCGTGTAGGTGCACCTCAACAGCAGCGTCAGACTTGGGGGTCTGTCCTTCGGTTTGCATACTGCACATACACTGATGTTCCTCAGTGTACTTTACATTGGTGCATAGGTAGTACATATGAATGAAAGAACAGGCCTCACAAACTGACATAACTGCTAGAGTGCATGTACACTGAGCCACAAAGGTGGTCTGTGTACGTAACCTCAGTGCCACGTGGCTTGGATTCCAGAGTGGCATCACATCATGAGGGTCCCAATCAGAAAAACTGAACTTTTTGGCTAATATGAATACATGGCAAGTTTGGTGGAGCTATACAAAGAGTGTGATAAAAGCCCGACTTGGGATTCATATAACCCCTCTAACTCACTATTTTAACCCTTTCATTCCTATGTTCGGCAGTGGTCCTGTCCTTCAGACCCCCCATCAACCAGAAAATGATTGCAACATCCCTTTACTTTTATGATGGAAACCTTTTCAAAGATTTGGAGGTGTTACAAGTAGTCTCCCCCATTGCCAGACATAGGTTGTGGAATGTCACATGATTCGTTAGAAAGCTTTGCAGAAATGTAGGTCACAGTCACAATTGCTGCTAGCAACCAATCCAAGATCAGCTTTCATTTTACCAGAGCAAATGCAAAATGAAAAATTTACTGTGATTGGTTGCTAGCAGCAACTAAAACAGTTTTTATTTTAGACAGTTTCATAAATCCTCTGATGCATGTGTTGCAAACAAAAAATGACCAAAAATGTGCTCACATGATGGGGGTCTCAATTAGAAATAATTTGCTATGTTAAATATTTCTTACGTTTTGCATACTGAGAATATTCAAAGTATCCGAATTGTAAATCTACTGTACACTGGTAAATGAGATATCTATTTTATATGTGTCTATTATACCACCTAGTGGTTGTGTTATGAATCGCAGCCTGTTGATTGGAATCTTTAAAGGGGTTTTCTAGTTAAATACTATTGATGACCTGTCATCAGGATAGGTCATTAATAAATGATCGGCCGGGGTCCGTCACTTGGGCGCATGTTGTAGCAACGTAATAACACAGAGGTCGGAGCGGAAGCCTCCATGCCGACCTCTGTGTAGTGGCCAGCGCTTGTAACTGCAGGCACGGCTCTTATTGAAATCAATGGGAGTCGTGCTTGCAGTTACAAGCACTGGTCAGTACATGGGAGGTCGATGACATCCGTGTTATTACAGCGCTAGCAACATGCACCCGCTCGACTGATCGGTTGGGGACCCGAGCAATGAACCTGTTTAAATAAATTAGAGAAAAAATTAAGGTGGATGCACGTTATTGGAAAGCGCATTAAAATACCATGCCTGGTAATATGGAGTTGGTCCCGTTTTGCAGCTATGACATCTTCCAGTTCTTTGTGAAGGCTTTGCACAAGATTTTGGAGTATCTCTGTAGAAATGTGTGTCCCTTTCCATGTAAAGAAGCATTTGTGAGGTCAGGCTCTGATTTTGGAGGAAAAGGTTCGGCGCTAGATCTGCTTTCCACTTCCCCCCACAGGTATTGTATGCGGTGAAAGTCCAGGCTCTGTGCAGCCACTTCAGTTTCTTCTTTTCAAACTCATCATCTCAGGGGTTTATAGACCTTTCTTGTGTACAGGAGGGGTGCAGTCATGCTGGAACAGGAAAAGGCCTTTCTCACACTGTCAGCACAAAATTAGAGCCAACAATTGTGGAAAATGTCTTTGGTTGCTTTAGCATTAGCATTACCCTTCACTACAAATAACAAGCCAAACCCAAAAAGCAGCCTTGTACTATAACCCCCCTTCCATATAATTTTTCAGTAAGTAGGTAGAATCCTCTGGGCAAATGACAAACCCAGATACATTCATCAAACTGCAGATGGTATAACATGGCTCATCACCCCAGAGAACGTATTTCTCCAGCTCCAAATCCCACTATTGGGGCCAGATGTCTGCTATCAAAGATAGCTGACACCTGCTACGTATAGAGAGAGTTCGGCTTCCAGGCCCACTCCATATTAACCCTACGCATGTCATCCAACGAATATGCATGTTGGATGTTACCAAGGGGTTAACTCATGATGTGGACAGGTAGCATGAATTGACCATATGGCAAATTAATTTTCCATTTTTTATAGTGAGTACTTTTAACCCCTTTACGACCAATGACGTATTTGTACGTCATGGGGCGGCGGGGTATGTATGAAGAGAGGTTGCGTGGCAACCTCTCTTCATACAGTGCGGGCGTCAGCTGTTTATAACAGCTGACACCCGCGGGCAATAGCCGCGAGCGGCCGTGCAGCCGATCGCGGCTATTAACCATTTAAATGCCGCTGTCAATTCTGACAGCGGCATTTAAATCCCCCGAACGATGTTTGGGGGTCCCGCGCGGCCCCCCGGCGGTGAGATCGGGGGAGCCGTGCAGGTGTCATGGCAGCCCTTGGGCCTAATGAAAGGCCCCAGGGCTGCCTTAACAGACTGCCTATCAAGCCATCCCCGTGGGGTGACTTCATAGGCTGCCTGTCAAAAAGCAGTATGACGTAATGCTATAGCATTACATCATACTGCAGGAGCGATCAAAGCATCGCATATTAAAGTCCCCCAGGGGGACTTCAAAGCAATGTATAAAAAAGAATTAATAAAGTTTTTTTTAATTGAAAAAAAAAGTTGCAAAAGTTTAAATCACCACCCTTTTGCCATATCTATTATAAAAAAATCTAAATAATAAATTAAAAATATGTATTTGGTATCGCCACGTCTCTAAAAGTCCGATCTATCAAAGTAGTGCATTATTTTTCCCGCAGAGTGAACGTCGTCCGAAAAAAAAAATAAAGAACGCCAGAAATACACTTTTTTAGTTACCCTGTCTACCAGAAAAAACGCAATAAAAAGGGATCAAAAGGTCGTATCTACTCCAAATCGGTACTATCAGAAACTACAGAACATCCCGCAAAATTGAGCCCTTGCTGAACTATGTCCACGGAAAAATAAAAAAGTTATTGCGCGCACAAAATGACGGCAGAAAATAATTGAAAAAAATTAAATGTCTTTGAAAAAAAAAAGAGGAGTATAGTAAGAAAAAAACCTATCGTAGTAATCGTACCGACCCATAGAAAAAAAGTTATCATGTCATTTTTTTTGCTGTTTGTGCGCCGTCGAAACAAGACGCACTAAAAGATGGCGAAATGTTGTGTTTTTTTTCATTTTACTCCACTTAGAATTTTTTAAAAGTTTTTCAGTACATTATATGGTACTTTAAATAGCACCATTGAAAAATACAACTCGTCCCACAAAAAACAAGCCCTCATACAGCGATGTCAATGGATAAATAAAGGAGTTACGATTTTTTTAAAGGGGGGAGGAAAAAACGAAAATGGAATTAAAAAAAGGGCCGCGTCATTAAGGGGTTAAAGTTGAGGTCGCTATTAGTATCAGTGGATTTAAAAATTGTTTTTGTTAAAATTGTATTGTTTTCGTGATAGAGGATAAGATCCAAATATTCTATATAAGTATCTGAACTCTTGCCTGTAAAAAGGAGGTTAAAAGGGTTTTTATTCGAATGATGGGCAAAATGATTAAAATTTTCTTCAGAACTTTCCCATGTTAAAACTAAATCGTCTATGTATCTCTTATAAAACTTAATGTTCTTTGACCATTTGTGCTTGGACATGATATATTCTTTCTCAAAACCCCCAACATACATATTCACAAAGCTCGGTGTGAATTTCGTTCCCATAGCGGTGCCTTTAGTTTTGCAAATAGAGCTTTGAGTTGAACAAGAATTAGTTATTTTTTTACATGAAATTGATGGTGCTTATGATAAACTCCTTTTGTCTAGTGGGTGTGGTGGAATTTTGGTGTAAAGTGGAGTGAATGACATGAAGACCTTTTCTTGTGCAATATTTGAATACAGTGATGTTATGTCCAAAATGGCCCAGTGGTATGATGAATGTCAAGGAGTCATTTTAAGTACATGTATTAATGTTGGAGTGTCTTTGAGGTATGAATCCAAATTGATAACATATTTTTGCAATAGAATGTCAATATACTATATTGAGATAGATTGCTAGTAACAAAGTTGATATCAGAAATTATAGGTCTGCCCTAGGGGTTTAATTGGTCTCTGTGAATTTTGGGTAAATGGTAAAAGATGGGCATTCCGGGATTGTTTATGATAAGGAAATCCTTTTATTTCTTGGTTAGGACTTGGTTATTATATGCATTTTGGATTAAATCCATAAAAGATTGCTGTATATTGGTGGTGGGATCACTTGATAAGGGGCTGTAATATGTTGTATCTGACAGGATCTACATGGCCTCTGCAATGTATGTAGTCCTGAAGGATAATACCTCCTCCTTTATCTGCAATCCGAATCTTTGGATTCTCTGTGATGGACCTGAGAGCTGTTAGTTCGTTTTTATGGAGGTTTTATTTATGATCAAGTGGGTGAATGCTGTTGATATTCCTGAATTTCGTGTTGATAAGGGTGGAAAATGTATCAATATAGTTGCCCCGATGATGAATTTGGTTAAAAAAGATTTGGGTTTTAGTTCTATGTGAAAAGAAGGTGGAGAGGAGTTTGGGGTATATTGTAGGGTTGCAGATTGTCATTGGGGTTAGCTGGGAGATTTGTAGTGCCCATGGGCCTTGGATGGCAATATGTCTCTTAAAGGTAAGTTTTCTAATGAATTGATTGGTTTCAATAAACAGGTTAAATTTGTTAATTTTATCATCAGGACAGAAAGAGAGTTGTTTGTAAAGGAGGTCCCATTCTCTATTTGATAGAATCTGGTTGGAGAGGTTGAAATGTTTTATCGCATTTGTTTGTTCCTTTTGGGTAATGGGATATTTTCTCTTGCCCCTTTTTGCCTCTTTTTGTTCTTTTGATTGGTGTTTCCTCTTCTGACTCTTTGGGGATGAAGAATTTGGTAAACTGTGATGTCTTGAGGTTTTTGTGGATATTGACGGGGGTTTGGGTGTTAGAGAGGATGGAAAGTCTAAAAAAGACACTGAATGATTGAAGGAATTTAATATGGACTAGGACAGTTCCGATTGAGAGGTTAATGGGGTATTATCTAGTTGTGAATAAAAGGTAATCGGTGTAAGACTTGGTGTGTTTTATACTGTTGTTAAGGAGTCATCTAGTATGTATGGAGTGGAATGGGCAGAGAGATCAATGGAAAGGTTCTCTTTCTCACCGGAATCCTTGATTGAGGACTCTCTCAAAATGGTGCATGGAGATGTAGATGGTAAGGAAAGCGAGGGTGCTGTATTGATATCTTCAGATAATGGTTTGAGAATAATTTCTCTGTCTCTTTTATCTGTTGGTATTGGTTCCGATGATAAGGTTGTGGGCATTATAAGGTTATAAAGTATTGTAAAAACTTCACTTAAATAAAATATTAGTTAACAAAGGCAACAGTCTGATTCGTTATCACTAAGGATAGTGAGTATAAGATAAGCTACATTCTGCTATAACTTTCCATTTGGGATAGAATATTCAAATAAATATATACAAAATGAATAAATGATTACATTAAAACAATACTCTATTGCTTTAGTAGCTATTCCATCAGTCATAATAATGAAACACTAATAGAAACAATTATAGAAACATTGATAGAAACTCCACCTATATGAAATAATGCTAGGTGTCAGCAATCTGATTTTCCACCAATAGATAAAATAAGAGCTACTGTATGTAGCTTATTCCTCATGATTCAAATATCCTCTCCCCCTCCCCAGCCTCCAAAATAAATAATCAGTAAAAGCTGCCATTTTATTAGGACCATCTGGTTAAAAGGTTTGTAAAATATGAATATCATAAATCAGCTTTATACCAACCAAGAAGCCACTGTTAGAACACAGTATGGGGACACAGATTGGCTTGGGATCAGCAAAGGTGTCAGACAGGGCTGCATTCTGTCTAACACAGCCTGTCCTTTTATGCAGATGACACAACTCTGTTTGCAGAAACAGAAGCAGGTCTGAAGCAGCTGATATGGAAGATTAAAACTGAAAGTGAAAAAACTGGCCTCTAACTGAAGAAGACAAAAATTATGACAACTCCAAAAAATGGCCAAATTCAAATCCAAATCGACAACGAGGCCATAGAATGCATGCAAGACTTCAATTTCCTCGGTTCAAAAATTGACCAGGATAGAGAATCTATGCCAAAGATAAAACATAGGGGCAAAGCGCAATGCTAAACATGGGCATAAAATATCTATTACTTGGACTGATCAGTGGCAAAAGAAGACCTGGCTGCTAAAGGACAGTGTTAGGTGCACTGTTCAGATATAATCCTCTGCTTCTCTACTGGTTATCAGCTCAGAGCAAGATGATTTCCCTAGTTTTCATCTACATATGGGATTTGTACATCTGGTATCTTGTCTCCTATGCTGGGGTCGGCTGTCAACTGTGCTGGATTGGATCATCACCTGTCCAGTAGGTTGACACAGTAGTTCCACATCCACAGTCATTACAGACATGATGGCTTGATACTCTCAAAGCTGATACTGGCATGAATATCAACTAACTGAAAGAAGCAGTACCAAAACGGAAAAACGTGGAGGGAGCTCACCTTCAGGATCACCGAGGGTCATGAACAACTATACAGCTAACAACAACAACAAAATATGAATCCAATATGTTTCCCTTCTGCATAATGTTTTAAACCTAATGGTGATTGAATATAAAAAAAATCTATAAAAATGATGAAAAGTGGTCTGTTGTCACTGTTATGGTTAGAGTGCAGTATCGGAATTCCACTGACATAGCTGGGGGAAAGGTGGGGCATGTGCCCTGAGAGCAACCAGGAAGGATGGCATGGGGAAGTAACAGCCGGACAAAATTACAGCAGGATAGCTGATAGCTTTTGTGGAAGACTACTGAACTCGCATGGCATCTTTGTCAGTAACAGTCAACTATCAAATTGGCCCTGTGTGCTGAGTGATGTTCCAGAGCAGCAGTCAGCTGTTTCTGCAGCAAGCAGTAGCATACTGATGTGTGGACAGGTGGGGGTGTTGTCTGACAGGCAGAAACACCCTGTCCATGAAAAGGGTTGCAGCGCCTGAGTTTTCAGGTTCCATGTATATCAGTGTGTTTTAAAGTATAGAAGCAGTAGTTAAAGGGGTTGTCCCGAGCCAAAACCTCAAAATTTTCAATTAGCCCATTCCCCCTGTCACCCCCCCCCGGCATAAAGCAGCCCTTTAAAGCGGTTATAAAGCGCTTCCTACTTACCGTTTTGAAGAAAGAATAACTTATAAAGTTCTTCTTTCAAGATGGTGCCTGTGATGTCCCAAGGTGCACCGCGCTTCCAGGAGGCTTTCATGCGCGCTCACGAGACACTGGTCACGTGAGCAGGTGACTGATGTCATCGGTGGAGGCGTGTACTTGTAATGAATGAAACGCCGCTCCCGTGCAGTGATAGCTCGTCTGCGCATGCGCAGACGAGCTGTATCGCGCGGACACGCTGGAGCTGCTCGTTCACAGCGGGGAGAGTACAGACTGCGCAAGCACGTCTAAAACAGACTGCTGAGGAAGAAATTAGATGGCTCCATGGCGACGGGGACGCAGAGACAGCGCGAGGACAGAGACAAGTGAGTGAATAACTTCTGTATGGCTCATATTTAATGCACGATGTATATTACAAAGTGCATTAATATGGCCATACAGAAGTGTATACCCCCACTTGGTTTCTCGGGACAACCCCTTTAACATGCATTTTCTCAACAGTGTAGCTCAGCAGTGCAAGGGTTGGTTCTGTCTGCGATGGCAGGGCAGGATGTGTGGGCAGCGTGTTGGCAGTGGCAGCCCATTATGTGTACTGTCTTTGACACCCACAATCACCTCCATTTGCAGTAATGTTATAAATGAAGAAACTTGACTTCTGTGGAAGGGAACTAAGATGTCTTCAGTGACAAATCCAGGTATAGTTTGAACACTGATGATGGCCATGATTGTGTCTGGAAACCTAGTGGTGAGCTCCTCAATCTTGTCTTTGCTTTTGAGCGGCACACTTCCCCCACTGCTAGTGTTTATGGTGTGGAGGGGCCATCACATATGACAGTTAGTCAACCCTAGTAGTGGTTCGAGGGACAATGACAGCTCAGAGATATTCTCAGGACATCCTGTAGCCACATGTGTTGCCTTTTTTGGTGGGGCTTCCAAGAGTCATTTTCCGGCAGAATAACACTCAGCCGCACATAGCAAGGGATCAGAAAATTAGATTTTTTTTTAAATCAAAACACTGACATCAGCCATGCTTAGTTATTGACTTCTGTGGAAGAGTTTTGTGAGAAGCTCTGTGTCATGTACAAAGGTCACTGTGTAGGACAGGGAAGGTGAAAGGCAAAGCTGGGTCCTTCAATTATTGTAAAGCCTGTGATCCCGCTGTCCATGTGTGTAACAGAGATGTTCCCCTAGAATTACACCCAGTAAAACTCCCTGTAATCCCATCTTCATCTCCCAAGACTGTTGGACACAGACTAGAGAAGTCACCTGGACAATGTCTCCTATATAACAGTTGTGATCACTGGAGGAGTCGTTCCCTGAAAAATGATTATTAGAGATGAGTGAGCGCACTCGGTAAGGGCATGCGGGGAAGTGGTGCGGCGGGGGTGAGCAGTGGGGGGTAGCCGGGGGGGAGAGAGAGATCTCTCTCTCTCCCCTACCGCCCCCCCCCCCCCGCTACCTCCCCCCCCCAAGATTATGTAGAACAGGAAACATGCAAATTTTCTAGCACCTCTTTATGTTACTTTGTCATTTAAAAACCTACAGAAAGCCGAACAGCTCTAGAACTGGATAGGA
This sequence comes from Eleutherodactylus coqui, assembly GCF_035609145.1. NCBI lineage: Eukaryota > Metazoa > Chordata > Amphibia > Anura > Eleutherodactylidae > Eleutherodactylus > Eleutherodactylus coqui. The sequence goes on along the minus strand of NC_089843.1, from coordinate 44,420,168 downwards.
AATATTCCAGCTTGCTGATACTGTATATAAAGAATACACTTAATATAAGGGCTAAATTGTTGAACCTGCATCATACATACTCCAGGAATCTCTTCTCCTGTCTGTACAAAACACAACTTGAATACAATGCTTACAAATTAATTCTAAATTACCAAACTATTTTGATTTCATGTGCTGGAAAAATATTAAAATTCTCCTACTCTTACTTTTAAGTGAACTGGAAATCTTCTACAGTTTATGCTACAACAGTTTTTTGTATAGTCTAAAGGGTCGGTGATGTCTTTGTTTACATAGAAGTGATAAATAAATCCACACAGCATAAGTTGACAAGGGGTGTCCATTTTTCCAAAATTAAGGTACCTTTACATGGGACACATATTGGGTGCAAAAGCGCCCAACAGCCATCCCATGGACTATCGCCTGACTATTACTCCTGCGCTTAAAGGTCCATTTAGACAGGACGAATGTTGAGCAAACGATGTCCGACAGCCGTCCCTGTGTGTCCTTGCTCCCGTGCTATTGCATGGGAGCTAGCATCTCTGGCTTGTTCACAGTGTGGCCAGCAGGGGGGCGGGGAGGCTTCAGGAGAATTCTGTTCTCGCGCTTCCCCGCTCCTCTCCATTGACTTAACATAGTGGTTATTCAGTACTGAACAGCTGCTATTTACACTGAACAATCAGCGATCAGCTCATCATCCATTGTTTATGCTGCATAAAAGGTACAGGAGCTAGTATGTGCGGGGACTAATGACGGGCATCGTTTGCCCGACATTCGTCCCGTCTAAATGGAGCTTTACACAGGAGCAATAGTGGCTCTCTGAATAGAGGTAGAGCAGGCCAGAGAGCCTTCCGGCCCACCCGCCTCCATTCATAGTAAACAGCCAGTCGTTTGTAGTTGAATGACTATGGGCAATCCCCACAGAGTGTGCAGACAAAAGGATTGATGTGTGGTGAAGTGGACAAACATGCGTTACCTAATTTACAGCCACAGCTGTCTACCTTACTGTACTCCAGTGTCAGCCATCTATTGGCAACTAGCGTGCGGTCCTCTACACTCAGCTCAGGTTTCTACAACTAAGAAAGACTATATGTAAAGGTGGAACTTAGAGTTAATACTCCAGGACTTTCCACATGACAAAATGATCAGTTCTTTGTCTTTTAGAGGATCCTTTGACCATATACTATACATGTGCATATGGCGGTATTGCCTTCTAGCTTACCATGTGTCAGTAAGAGTGATCTAATGATTTATGGTAAATCACTTCTGGTATCACACAGTCATTGCCTCTGCTTCCTGTACATGTGTCTACTAACAGATGTGTATGAAGATTTTACATAATATAGTCACATAGGAATAACTTCAGCCATAAATAACCCCTGATCGCTCTGTTACCTGTATCTTCCCTCCTTAATTCTACTATAGAAGCGTAATGGTAAATGAGGAAGGAGGTTTTTGTACGGCTCTGTATCACTGTGTGAGGGGATACTCTTTACGCTGTATACAGTAATAACTTGATTCATCGTCTTTTGTCATTCCTGTGATTGTTAATTTGAAACTAGTTCCAGATCCGGATCCAGAGAACCGCTCTGGGACTCCTGGTTGTCGGTTGGTTGCACCATAGATAAGAAGCTTTGGTGGTTGTCCTGGTTTCTGTTGGTTCCAGAATATAGCAGTGCCTACATTAGAACTGCATGTACATGAGATGGTAACTGTATCTCCGGGGGACACAGAGATATAATCTGGAGATACAGTCACTGTAATCTCCCCACAGGATCCTGAGGATTAGAAGAGACATAGTCATTAGTGATAAATGGCCGATCTATTCCTACAAATCCTGATCTGATGATTGATCCCGCCGTATAGATTTCTCTACACACAATCATGGAATGATCCTAATCTCTCACCCTGAATAGACATGAAGATCACAGCCAGCAGATAACTGCAAGAAACCATCTTGGTGTTTCTGGACTGTCAGATACAAACTATAAGATGAGCCTGTACAATGAGATCTATATAGAGAGTGACGGGGGAGGTTCCAGGGGACCCCCAGAGACTGTATGGAAATAAGAGACAAACACAAACTTCATCAGTAGTTTCCAGAATCAGACAGCAGATAAAAGAGCAGAGAACTGAGACATGATTATTCTTCAGATGAAGCACCTCAGGACTGAAATATTTTGGATTTTAAAGGGAATTTCCAGTTACTAGACAACCACACTTCAATAGAGCTGAAGGACTTAAAATAGCAAACTCAAAAATAGTCCTCCTAAGCCGCTGGGATCCAGCGCTGCAGCCCCCCACCCCACCCCCCTAGTCCTGGTGGTTATTACTATTGATAAGTGACTAGTGGAATAATTGGTTTGTGTTGGTATCGGGATAATTTCATGAAATCACCTTAAATTTAATTATGCAAATTCAAGTTGTGCAAGCTCTGGCCACTCATCCAGCTTAGACCACCAGACGTCAAAGGGGCCAACGCCATATCTGAGTACATCCTCACGGGAGCAGGCATACTCTTGGACCATCATGGATAAGTGCTGCCTGTGACTATTGCTGCAAGCTGTAACAGGCTGATAAAACTATGCCACACTTCTGTTCAGGCTTCTACCCACTAGCGTTTTTTTGCTGCGATATCGCTGTGTTTTTTTCATTGGGACTTTGTAATGTGAAAATCACATCGCACAAAAATCACAAAAGCACAAACTTGCGATTTTGGTGCGATGCGATTTTAACATTAGAAAGTCCCATTGAAAAAATGCAGCGATATCGCAGCATTAAAAAAAAAAAAAACACTAGTGAGTAAATGCCCTTAGACTTCCCCTGCCACTGGTGATAGTGCTGCTGCAACGGCTTCTGGTTCATCCACCATGAGCCACAGAGCTGGAAACCTTTGTGAATGTATCCCTGTGACCATAGGGAAATGGTGTTCTCAAGCTACTTAAGAGTCAGTCCTGAAACTGCTACATTTTGAGGTATGTCTCCACTGACGGATTTAAATTTGACATTTTGGCATTATAGCAGGAATCAAGCAGGGTGCCCTCCCAGTAATGATCTGATGTTTTGATGTGGGCTATGTGACAGTTCGTCTGCAAACATTACAATATAAAAGCGCTCCCATGCTCCTAAGAGTAAGGGCCCATATTCCTCTCGTTCAGGACTAAGAATGTCCCCCGGCTGGTTCCACCATCCACATAGAGTTGTTGGGGTTAGTAATGGGTAGAAGGAACATTGTGTAACCCCCCTCCCTGCCTCTGGTTTTATATTATCCCTTTCATCTTCTTCCTCTTCTTCTTCTCTATACTTCTCTCATGGATGGACAAACGTGTTGTGGAAGATGCCTCCCTTTCTTGCCCAAAGCCACCCTCCCTGAGGTGTTGAGTAATGGCTGACTGGGCAGATAGTTGTGAGATTGGTATCCCTCCCTCCTTCTCCAAACAACAACATATTATTGCAGCATCTGTTCCAGCAGTTAGACAACAGGGATGGTCATAACGATCAGTGCATCATTATGACTAACCATTTTAGTCGCTTCCTCAAAGCAGGATAAAACAGCGCACACATGCAAAAAAGAAATAAACAGACATTGAGCGATCAAAATAATGCACTGGATTACAAGCATCTGCAAATATGTTTGTGTATAGCTGTCCAGTCAGCATTACTATAGCACCACATACACAGTACTATATGCATCCCACTCCAAACTGATGGAGCCAGGACTGGTCCGGAAATAGTAAATTGTAAAAAATGGTGGAGGACCAAAACCATATGGGATTAGAATGGCACACACTTAAACAGGGTGCAGTAGGTGTGTTCCACTGTCACTATGCTACAGCATTATGGACCACCACTTTCAGCTTCATGTCCCACCCGCAGGACATTGGCAGTGTGCTATTAATGATATGTAATGCTTTCTGAATCATGTGTCTATGGTTACGGGCACCCTTTCATTGACGGCATTCTTCAATGCTAGGGACATGTTATCACTCTCATGGTGGTGCAGGTTGGGGTGGTATTTTTTTGTTACCATATATGGGTGATAGGGGGCTGGCTTCTGACCTGGGGCATGCTGGAATATGGGGTAGATGTCAACATTGGTTAAAGTGGAGGTAAAAATGGCGGCTCAACTTTTGCTCTCTGTTTCCCACTCCTGGCTCTGAAGCCTGCAGCCCGATTGTTGATTCTGGAGGAGAGGCCTGAAGTAGATGTGCTACTGCCTCAACACAAAGCTGCCTCTCTGTGTTCAGAGACTACTGAATGTACAGAGAGGGAGATAGAAGAAATGACAGCTACAGCAATGGAAAAGAAAGCAGGATGAGGCTGACTCTTTGTTCTCTGGCTTAGGTGAGTTCTCCAAGGCAGCAAGTGGTGGGAGTTTATGTGACTGTACATACATGTGTTAGTGCAAAAAAAAAAATTATTGCTTTATGATATGTTTCCGGGGTTCAAATTCAGTTAGAGGATAGCCAAGCTCGGGAAATAACCTTCCAACCACAACACCATTTAGCGTGATCAAAGTTATCTGTTTATTGATTGACAGGCAGCAGTTTTTATAGAGGCAAATGCTTTAATTACAATAATTCAAATTTATTATATTTATTTTTATGTATTTATTACCATTGTTCAATAGAACAAACACAATATGAATATGCAAAATAAGGAATTTAAGATCTAAAATGCAAAAGAAATGCAGCACAGGTGCAGTAGAATCATACATGATTAGCTTCTCAGAACACAAAAGTACAGTAATGGTAAACAGTAAGTTGTTTAGAGAGTATATTTTGGAACATATATGAACAGCGAGAAACATGTCATCTCGACATAGGGGCCAGTCTGGAGGCCTTTTCATTATCTTCTCGTAGCTCTGGCCTTGGCTGTTTTCTCAAGGCGTTTTTTGAACAACTATTTAATATCTGAATCCAAAGTATGATAAGGTTGCCAGCTTATACACAAGATTTTCTCTTTAAAATATTTATTTCTAGTATTCAGACACTTGTTAAAAGATGCATGTCTCTGCTAACAAGTAGCTTACATGTTTCGGCTGATGCAACTGCTTTTCTCAAAGCTGCATGCTGCAGGACATGCCTTAGTTCAAAAGGATAAAAAGATCAAGTCTTCTGCTTTCAAGACTAGCTCTATCACAAAAAAGGACATTACAATGGACATGTAAATCCCTCCAGGGGGCTGACTTCAATATTAACCCTTTACAAAAGATACATTGCAATGGACATATATGTTTCTCTAAAGTGCTGGCTCCTAAGAAATTCTGCAATAGACATACGTAATCCTCTATGGTCCTGGCTTCAAGATTAACCCTTTTATATAAGAGACATTGAAATAAACATGTGAAATATTCGGGGAGGCAGCGATCCTCTGTCTCGGCTGTGAAAGCCATGGCAGAGGATTGTTGAGTTTCTCCCATTGCTTTCAATGAAATTGAAAACAATGGGGATGCGATGCACGAGCACACACGAGATATAACATGCCATGATTTGTTTCTCGCAAAGCATCACATCGCGGTGCCATGCAGGAAAGCATCGCTCATATGAATGACCCCATTCAAAAGAATGGCGTTCATATTTGTGCGGGATTTGTACATCTTGCAATGCACACATCTCACACAATTTTCTCACCCGTGTGAAGCTGGCCTAATTGTTATGATTGCTAAAGTCACAAGAACTGAGGTAATTGCTGCAGCCAATAACAGGCTGCAGCATCACCACTCATTCTCCTGCCATTGGTGCTCATTAGAGATGAGCGAGCACCAAAATGCTCGGGTGCTCGTTATTCGAGACAAACTTTTCGCAATGCTCGAGGGTTCGTTTCGAATAACGAACCCCATTGAAGTCAATGGGCGACCCGAGCATTTTTGTATATCGCCAATGCTCGCTAAGGTTTTCGTTTGTGAAAATCTGGGCAATTCAAGAAAGTGATGGGAACGACACAGCAACGGATAGGGCAGGCGAGGGGCTACATGTTGGGCTGCATCTCAAGTTCCCAGGTCCCACTATTAAGCCACAATAGCGGCAAGAGTGCCCCCCCCCCCTACACTGTCAGCATAAAGATCGTTCTCCTCTGCCATAGCTGTAACAGCTGTGGCAGAGAAGAACGATGTTTGCCCATTGAATTCAATGGAGCCGGCAATACAGCAGGTTCCACTGAAAGCAATGGGCTGCCGGCGATCACGGGATGAATTGTCGGGAAGGGCTTAAATATATAAGCCCTTCCCTGCAATTCATCCAGAAATGTGTTACAATAAAAATATATACCGGCGTATAAGGCGACGGGGCGTATAAGACGACCCCCCAACTGTCACCTTATACGCCGGGAATACAGCGGAGCAAATAAAAATCATTACTCACTTCACCGGGCGTTCTGCGGTGCTCCTGCAGGCTGTCTCTCCCTCCTGGTCCCCGGCAGAGCATTGCTTTCTGGACGCAGTGGTTGAAAACCCCGCCTCCAGAAACACACGTGCCTTCAGCCAATCATAGCCATTCAATGACATCATTGTCATTGGCTGCAACCCGTTACACGTCAATAATGTAGGGCAGTAGTCAGAGGCGTAACTTGAAGCTTCTGGGCCCCAATGCAAAACCTGTAACGGGGCCCCCAACTATAATGCTTTACTCATATTACTGGGTTCCCTATATGGAGAAGAGAGGCCTTATGGGCCCCCTAAGGCTCCTGGGCCCGGGTGCAACCACATCCCCTGCATCCTCTATAGTTATGCCCCTGGGTGCACGTTAAACCAAGGCTGCAACATACAATAGAAGCAAAAACCAAAGAATGGCAACAGCACGCAAAATACATTTACTATCAGAGGTATACATACCTATAGTAAATACTCTAACCACATTAAATAATGCAAGGTTCTTGGTATATAATTTGATCAAATCATATTGGCCCATCTACCAACATCCAGGTGACCAAGCTTTCATATGGGTCCTAACGCTAGTACCAGGTGGTTTAATCTTAACCTAGAAATGATGGCTACCTACCTCTAAGAATGCTCCTTTCTTGGTACTAAGACGCCCATTTACCTTCTGCCCCTCCGAGCATATAAATGGTATCCTACCTTCCCTGGTTTTATTTATAGGCTTTGGCTTAGTCCCAAGAGAGGTGAAATCATATTCGGTCCCGATGAATCTGTCTGGGATTCCACTTGATCTTGTACTAGCGCTATAGATAAGATGCTTAGCAGGTTGTCCTAGTCATCCTTTGAGAAAGCAAAATAAATTCTTCCACTGACTTTACAGGAAATGAGGACATCTTCTCCCGGTGACACTGATATGTATCCCGGAGTCTGAGTGATGGTAATCTCTACACAAGATCGTGAGAAGAGAAGCAGAATATTAGCATTGTCTTTCTCCCTACATGTAAGGGGTCAGGGCTGGTCATATAATATAATGATGGAAAGCTGATTCCTATATAGAAGAAATATTACAGCATCTTGTATGTACATATACAGGAGACCGAGCAGATACCTCAGGGAAGCCATATTTATGCTTCTGGACTGTCTCATTCATCATTTGGTCTCAAGGAACATTATTTATATCTTCTGATGTCTCTTGGGACCTCACAGAAGAAATGTATGTGAAACAGTCATATGCAAATAACTAACAGAGCTTCACAGATGAGCAGACGGATGTGGCGAAGAAAGAACTTTCTAAATAAATCCTGCAGGATAAAGATGAAACCTCTCCAGAGAAGTAAAGGGATGGCTTAATTTTTGCAAAGAGAAATGTTATATTAAAACAGCAAATGAAATACAAATATGTAAGCTGTTATTACACGGGTTTTTCATCATATAAATATTGCTAGGAGAAGCTATCACTATATGATCTTTGGGGGCCACCACTGATCCTGAGACTGAATGCAGTGCTAGTTTAAATCAGTTTTCTCCTTACAATGATATTCCCAGCACCAGTTATATAGAGATCTGTGCTGTTTTTACCTATACACCGGAGTGGCTGGTAGTACCAACGTGTAGAGAGAAACTTTGATGAGCCAAAGAGCTGAAGAAACTCCTTCATTGTCATGATCAATGGTGGTCCATTCAGTCTGGTCCCCACCAACCAGAATTTTTTTTGTGATCAATATGGAATAGGCTCTTTCTCTCCAGGAGCTTCATAGCAGCCACATGGTCTGCCTCTAAGTTATGTACACTCTTGCCCTTACCAAATCTACTGCATCTTCAATGGGACTGCGTAATATAGCTGGGTTCAAAGCTTGGCTATCTCTGGCAGTACCACTGAAATGATTGAGGTACTAGCGTGCAAGTTCAACCTCCAATTTATTTATTTCTACACCTTTAGGCCTCCTACAGATGGCTGGGTCAGATCCAGCTGCGAGAATTCTCGTATTGGGATGTGAGCCGTGCCTCTGCAGTGACCACCGCGGCTCACCTGCTCCCAGGGTCCATAGGATCAGCGTTCTCTTTATCTCTTGATGAGTTACAGCATAGTTAGATGTTTTCCCTTAAATGTACTTGATGTATGTAATGGCAAGACAGCACAGATTGTGGATCGATTGTCCAGGATTCTGGGTCAAGAGACTTTAATGGCAGATTCACCAGAGTAGAATTCAATTGAGAGCGGAGACAATTGAAGAATAAAGAGCCCTGGTCGGGGAAGCTGGGCCCGCATCGAAGGATAGCTGCAGGAGGAAAACACCGAAGGAAAAGCTTGACAGTAATAAATGACATGTAACTGAAGAACATCATGAAATCAAAAATGTATAATGAATGGAACCAAGTGACTGGACAAGAAGAAGAAACACGATTTTAAATCCATAGTATGTCTATTCATGCTTAGGAATAATGCTGCGGAATTCAACTGTAATACAAGGGTTTAATTCTGCAGCTGTTATGCAATTCCATTATGGAATGCCCAAAGCAATTCTGCCCTGTGAGAAGGTGACCCTAGAGTTCAACACTGCAGCAAACCACCTCGTGAATATCTACAATGTGAAGGTTAATAATGCAGTATTTGTGGTTTTGCCCAGGGCTACACTTTCTCTAAAACTATTTTGTTTCTATTCAAAACCATTTTAGAATAAGACTAAGACATAGTAACATTTTTAAAAGCAAAGGGTTGAATATTTTATGGATGCACTAACTCAGAATTACGCAGCAGACCTTGGGGTAGCTTTCAATCTATTCTCCAAAAGAATGGCTTATAAAACATGGAAGAAAAAAAGAGAGCAAACAGCACAACATAGGGTAAATACATCTACCACTTAGCAGGCTGAGATAATAAAGTAGCTACTAGAGATGAGCGAGCATACTCGATAAGGCAAACTACTCGAGCAAGTAGTGCCTTATTCGAGTACCTGCCCGCTCGTCTCTAAAGATTCGGGTGCCGGCAGGGGGCAGGGAGCGGTGGGGGAGAGCGGGGAGGAACGGAGGGGAGATCTGTCTCCCTCTCTCTCCGCTGCTCACCGTCGCAACTCACCTGTCACCCGCGCCGGCAGCTGAATCTTTAGAGACGAACGGGCAGGTACTCGAATAAGGCACTACTCGCTCGAGTAGTTTGCCTTATCAAGTATGCTCGCTCATCTCTAGTAGCTACAAGTTCACATTATTTAGAGGCTCATTTACAGCAAATGACATTATCTATATCACGGGTGATTTCAATGTCAAAGTCAGATGAAAGCAAATTATCTGAAAAAAGAGATGCTGCTTGGAATGGTCAGTGGTAAAGTGATTCAGAGAAGACAAAAGACATCTTGTCTGGACACCATCAAGGAGGACATGAGAATTGACATCAGGCGATTGAAAGCCACCTTAAAAGAATAGCAAAACATGGAGAAGACTGACCTATAGAGTATCTAAAAGTCGGACACAACTGAATAGATAGAAATGGAATTACAGCCAATTACTGATATGCCAGAGGATACCATACTGGACCAATCTGTCTCCATGTTTGCCCGTATCACATTTTGCATCCAAGCTAGAGGCGGCCTAGCAAGGTTCTAGAGCCTCACTTCAAGTGTTCAGTTTTATGCAATAAATTATCCGATGATATTGTAATTGGAGATGATCGAGCACCAAAATGCTCGAGTGCTCGTTACTCGAGACGAACTTTCAGTGATGCTCGAGAGTTCGTTTCGAGTAACGAACCCCATTGAAGTCAATGGGTGACTTGAGCATTTTTGTATATCGCCGATGCTCGCTAAGGTTTTCATTTGTGAAAATCTGGGAAATTCAAGAAAGTGATGGGAACGACACAGAAACGGATAGGGCAGGCGAGGAGCTACATGTTGGGCTGCATCTCAAGTTCCCAGGTCCCACTATTAAGCCACAATAGTGGCAAGAGTGAGACCCCCCCCCCCCGCACTGTCAGCATAAAGATCATTCTGCTCTGCCACAGCTGTAACAGCTGTGGCAGAGAAGAACGATGTTAGCCCATTGAATTCAATGGAGCCGGCTCCATTGAAAGCAATGGGCTGCCGGCGATCGCGGGATGAATTGTCAGGAAGGGTTTAAATATATAAGCCCTTCCCTGCAATTCATCCAGAAATGTGTAAAAATAAAAAAAAATATATACTCACCTTGTCCCGGCAGACGGAGTTCAGCCGCGGCCGGCTGCAGTTCTCCAGAACTGCTCTGAACTGCTCTATGTAGTATTCAGCAGCCGGTGATTTAAAATCCCCGCCTGTTGAATGAGCTGCCTCTGATTGGTCACAGCCTGACCAATCAGAGGCAGCTCTCACTCACACCCATTCATGAATTCATGAATGGGTGAGTGAGTGCTGCCTCTGATTGGCTCAGCGCAGGGCCAATCAGGGGCAGCTCTCAGCTGTCATTCAGCTGAGAGCTGCCCCTGAGCCAATCAGAGGCAGCACTCACTCACCCATTCATGCCTCTGATTGGTCAGGCTGTGACCAGGTGAGTATATATATTTTTGTTTATTTTTACACATTTCTGGATGAATTGTAGGGAAGGGCTTATATATTTAAGCCCTTCCTGACAATTCATCCCACGATCGCCGGCAGCCCATTGCTTTCAATGGAGCCGGCTTTATTGCCGGCTCCATTGAATTTAATGGTCAGTGCTCGTTTAATCGAGACGAGTACCGCGTGGTGCTCGCCTCGAGTAACGAGCATCTCGAGCACCCTAATACTCGAACGAGCATCAAGCTCGGACGAGTATGCTCGCTCATCTCTAATTGTAATCACTTAAAATGACAGCAGCCAATTAGCTATTGATGACCTATCCTGAGGATACAGGCAATCGCATTAAACTCAATGTAAAGTAAATAAAAGTTACAATTTCAGCTCCCCTTATGGATTAGATCCATAAGGGGAGCTGAGGATACTCACCCACGTCCTGCGCGATGTCCCCCGGCATTCTCGTCCTCCAGAACCTGACGCTGGCATCTGTGCATGCGTGCCTGACGGCATTACGTCATGAACAGGGGGCCGGGAGGCCGAGGAAATTTTAAACTTGCTCCCAGCTAGTATGAGTAAACAATGTCAGGGAGCTGTCACCGGTAGCAGCTGTATGCGGTTCATGGTCACATGATCCCTGTTATCCATTGGATGACAGCGATCATGTAAAAGTTAAAAAAAAGTTTTAAAAAGTGTAAAAGAAAAAAAGTTTTTCTTCAAAAGCCGTAAATATATCCTAAAATGCATGAGCCTTTAGGCCCAATGTCCACGGGTGGATTCAATTTATGGCGCCCGCGCGGGAGATCCGCAAATCAAGCTGCCCATAGAGATGCATTAGCATCCACAAAACAATTTAAAGAATGAGCTTGTGATTTCTTTTTCCCGGTGTGCGGACCCCACACGCGGGAAGAATTCACAGCAGGCTTTATTTTTCAGCGTATCCCACAGGATCGGTTTCCATTCAAGTCAATGGAAGCCGTCTGATCTGCGGCACAACCACAGCTGTCACTGTGGATGTGCAGCGGATTCTTGGGAAAGCAGGAGATTTTTCTAAAAATGCACTGCGCATGTGTCTGTTATGTCAGTCGGCGCGCTCAGACGCATTCACCAAACAGCTAAAGAAACAAGATCCGTCCGGCACAGAGGAGACCTGCGCTGGGTCTGAACAGGTAAGAAAATGTCTTTCTTTGCCCATGTCTGCGGGCACGGCTGCATTCCGCTGTGGGATTCAGCAGATGGAATCCCTGCGTGCCCGCGGGCATTGGGCCTTACATATTTTTCATGTACATTTCTCGCACATGTGAAAAGTAAATTAAAGTGCCAGCGTGGGCGGGCGAGCACAACACTTCTAATGAATTGTCTCTTCACTTTCACAACTTGTATCATGAACACTGATTCCTCTTTATGGCAAATACTGGGCTGAATATTTTCCTTTTTGGGAAATATAACCATTATTATCACCCTGGAGTTTGGGGGCTACTGGGGGGATTTGTAGCAACATTTTCTATATCTGAAGAACAATATGCAAGACAGAGAAGTGGATGAGGAGAGGCGACACCAAAGAAGACGTCTCATCTGAGCTCCTTCATATAGAACATGATTCTCTGCCAGTAAATGAGGAAGCAGGTTTTTGTACGGCTCTGTATCACTGTGTGAGGCCAGCTATAACCACCCTGCATACAGAAATAATGTGCGGCATCGTCTTTTGTCAATCTTGTGATTGTTAATTTGAAACTAGTTCCAGATCCGGATCCAGAGAACCGGTCTGGGACTCCTGGTTGTCGAGTGACTGCATTATAGATAAGAAGCTTCGGTGGTTGTCCTGGTTTCTGTTGGTACCAGTGTAAGTAACTAGTTGAACCAGAAGTAACAGTGGAGCTACATTGACATTGTATCACAGCATTATCTCCGGGAGACACTGCAACATATTCTGGGGTTTGGGATAATGTAATCTGCCCATAACAAGCTGAAAAACACAAATACATTGGTCAGAAATACAATAGAGTCATATGTAGAGATATATTATCTATCTATCTATCTATCTCCTATCTATCTATCTATCTATCTATCTATCTATCTATCTATCTATCTATCTCATGTCTATCTATCTATCTATCTATCTCATGTCTATCTATCTATCTATCTATCTATCTATCTCATATCTATCTATCTATCTATCTCATATCTATCTATCTATCTCATGTCTATCTGTCTATTTATCTATCTCATATCTATCTATCTATCTCCTATCTATCTATCTATCTATCTATCTATCTATCTATCTATCTATCTATCTATCTATCTATCTATCTATCTATCTATCTATCTATCTGTCTATCTGTCTGTCTCATGTAACATCATTCTACCTTGAATACAAATACAGCAGACAAGGACCAGCTGTCTCAGAGAAGTCATCCTGCTCACAATCTGCCATGTGGATCAGTAAGTTACAATACTATTTATACCTGATGAAATCTACGGGGAAATATCTCAGCCAATGTTTATGTAAAACCTATGCAAATTATTTTACTACCTGAACCCAACCTCCGGTTCACAGTAAATGTTTCACTGTAGATGCAGATTGTGTAATTGACTTATCTGGTACCCTTATTTTTCAGTGTTGCTGCCATGGTTCATCCCATTCCCAGTACTTTCTTCATGGATCCTCAGACTACCCAATACACATTGTGCTTCTGTCGTGTGAGACGCTCCTCCTGCTCTCCTGTAGGGGATGAGAGGTGATGCACACACTAATAATATCATCACCACTGGTCCATGTAAGAACAGAGGGAAGTGTCCCAGACTGCAGAAGCACACGGATAGGGGAAGAATTCGGAGGCCAGAAATAGGGTAAGAAAGGTGCATTCTCTCAATTTCATGTTCTATGTGCAAAAAACATGTCCTATAAATGATGGATTCGCAAAAATAAAATGAAACTATTTTTTACATTGGATTTGCATTACTTTCTGCAATGTTAACTCAAACTACTGAATACACTCATATATGAATACCTTAGGGGATGTAGGTCATATAGGATCACTTCTCAGGATGCTGCACTGCCCTCCCACTTTAAATCCTTTGCAGGCATGGAGTGGGACCTATAAGGTCAGCTTCACATCTGGTGAACCGAATACCCGCAGCAATTACACTGTAAGATTGCAGCGGCCAGATCCGCACAATGGATTTGGATGTATTTTTAATTGTGGATCTGCTGCAGGATTTAACCCTTTAATTTCAAGGGCTGAATTCTGCCGCAGAAGTCTGCATCATATCTACACGCTGCGGTTATATAATCCGTTGTGTTTTACGCTGTAGATTCATTGCTGATAGTTTCTGCGCCACGTGAAGGAGATTTCTGAACTCTGCACTTCATATTCTGCTGTAAATACTGGGGAATTTTCCCAGTAAAATCCGCTGCAGAATATCTGCAGTATTTCTGTTCAGCATGAAGCCGGCCGAAGTCATTCAAGCAAAATGATGTCCTGAGAGCTGCAGGGTGCTCTGTTCTTCCAGGGCTTCACCTTGTGGTCAGGCAGCGGACTACCATCTAAGTGGGGGTATTTCTGAACATGGGAGAGACGGGCCAATAAACTATAAGGTGCAATTCCTCAGTTTCATGTATTGTGTGAAAAATAAGTCCATTAATGATGTATTTGTCAACAAAATTATGTTTCATTTTATTCTTTTACCTTTTTTACAGTCTTGCCCATCTTGTGCCATCCCAGTACAGATTAGTGTAAGCTCTGCGCAGACTTCCTGGAGATTTCTGCCTAAATCTTTACCATCCAGGCCAAATGCAATAACTATAGTTAACACTGGAGGAATTGTCAGCTTACCCAGCCCTGTCATTTTCCAGCAGCTCAGAAGATATAAAAGGATTTCACTATTTCTGCTTTCTAGTAAAAAAAAATAGATAAAAACTCAGCATGAGTATTTGAAATTCCTACATGTTTCAAGCAGAAGCTCTTAGTCATACCGCCCGAGTTACTGGAAAACTTCTATTCTTCTTCTATACTGAAACTTAACATTCCCACAAGAAAGGCATAAGGAGTTGCCCTGTGGTAGATTTCTGTCCCTGGCACAGCAAAGCTAACTTTCAAACAGCAGAGGGATTTCTAGTCCAGCAATTACCTATAGCATTACCGAAAATTAAAGTAGCCCTAATGTGAATTTATATTTCCAAGTAGCAATTTCATTGAGAGAGACAATCACTTGATTGTTTGATCAAGAACTGCTGGAATATCAAATTATGAGAGGGAGAGAGACAACTGCTTAACCAACAGCTACTAAAATACAATGGCAATTTTTCGGATGGGCAATCATTTAACGGATAATCACTGAAATGGGTGTTTTTCAGAGGCAGGAAGAGAGGCAGCTACTTATATGGCATTTTTCCAGAAGGAGAGGGACAATCACTTGACCGATAATTGCTCAAATGTCAATTTTCCAGAGAGAAAAACAATCACCAAAATGTCAATTTTTGGAGGGAGATAGATAATCACTGGAATGTCAATTTTCTTCTCAGGGATAGAGACAATCACATGACCGACAATCTCTCAAATGTAAGTTTTTCAGAGGAGGAGAGATAATTGCTTCACTAACAACTGCTGAAATATTACAGTTTTACA
Organism: Eleutherodactylus coqui; assembly: GCF_035609145.1. Classification (NCBI taxonomy): domain Eukaryota; kingdom Metazoa; phylum Chordata; class Amphibia; order Anura; family Eleutherodactylidae; genus Eleutherodactylus; species Eleutherodactylus coqui. The sequence continues at coordinate 44,404,653 of NC_089843.1, read as the reverse complement.
GGGAGAGAAAATCACTTGACTGACAGTTACTCAAAAGGCAATTTTTCTGAGGGAGACAATCTCTTGAACTACAGCCAATCAAGGGGCAATTTTGGGGGGGAAGAAAGTTGCTTGATCAACAGCCTCTGAAATGTCATTGTTTTCAGAGGGAGTCTGAAAATACTTGAAATGTGAAATTTTGGAAGGAAGAAAGACAATTGCTTGACTGAAGACTGCTGAAACTGTGAAAAATTCTCTCCTTTTTTATTACTTTTGCTCCTTTTTAGGAGGAGGGGAAAGTTCCAACATGGATTTCTAGTATGAGCAAATATAAGCTGAATAAATGAATGCTAAACTTGTCTGCTGAAAGCTAACAAACCGCACCAATGGCGCATACACAGCTCACATTCAGGAACTGCGCGCACTCCGGCCTGCCGCTAGCATCTGCTCCTATCAGCCTGCCCCATTCTACCAGGAACTGGCAGGGCAGGGAAGGAGTGAAAGTTCAGAGACCCAGCAGTAGGATATGATGTTGGCAGAAGGAGGAAAAGCGCTTCAGTGTAGGTCACATGATGGAGGCGTAAAAAGAAATCCACATGGATAAAAATTATAATGCCCTTAAATGTATACAAATTATAAGTAAAAGCAGCCCTGATATACCCCTTCAAACAGTGAGGGTGCATTCACATGAGCATGTGCGTATACATACATACGTGCGCACATAACCATGCATCTATTAGAACCATTGGTTCCCTATGGTGTGTTCATATGTCTGTGTTTTACAGGCGTGCAAATGCACATACCTGCAAAACATAGGACATGTGTGCACCATAGGTCCACCATAGGTGTTCAGCGACAAGGGGACTCCCCGCTGGGAGTAAAGAATCCCCTGCCACAGCTGTCACAGTGATTTTCGGGTAAGGGCTTTAAAGATAAGCTCTACCCTGAAAATCATTCCAGTATGGTGTATCAAAAAAAATAAATACTCACCTCTACGCTGCTGACGGGGCTCAGGCGTGTCTGGCCTCTTGGGTCCTGGCACTGTAATGTAGATATTTAAGCATAAAGGATCATTTAACCCTCTCGTAAAGTGATAAGAGACACGGTCGCTATTTTCTAGTGATTTGTTACTTTGTACATATTTTGATTGCACCCTCTCATTTCAATGTCTTATTTTAAGTGCGTCTCCCTCTTATAACTGGACACAAGTCTATGTGGTGGCCAACGCAGCTGCTGGGGAAGAAGTGCAGCACCCAACAGTGTCCCTGCTGTCAGGATAAGCCCCCTTGTCTCCAAACCTACTTCCCTCTCAGGCACAGTAAGGGATGTTCACAAGCATCATATTTTTTGCAACAATTTCTTTGCCTGAAAGTCCGTTCCATACTCATGAATGGGGTCTCTTTCCAGTTGGGTATGCATGGATTTTTATGAGCCAATTTGATTAAAAGGCAAAGTAGAGGAAATTTGTACAACATTCTGCTGCATACAAATATATTGTAACTGAGACTTTCACACGAGAGAACAGATAACTAATCTCAACTATCTTTGGTCTTTAATAATTTCTGATACTCACTTTATACAGGTGAGCAGATATAGAAGGTGTGGAGGTATCACAAAGTGCCTCTGTTACACAAGAAGACACCAGTATTATACATGGCAATTGGTAGGTGGGGGACTGTTACAGTTTTTGCATTGGGGCTCAATTAAGTAGTTCTTTGTAGAAAAAATATTAAAAAATATATGAGGCAAAAATAAAACACTTATTAGCCATTGTTCACATCCCTTTTGTACCACATGACCAAAATGATAATGTCACAGAACAACGCGCTGCCTGTCTTATAGACTAAACATATTTTTTATTCACTTATCTTAAAACAATATACATAACAGAAAACAGGGAAGTACTGCCCTATTACACCCTACTACGGCTACCAGCAATGCAGAGTCCCTGAAAAGGACCAACCCGTGCAGGATCTTAACACCGGATCACCCTATTTCACCATATATTAAAAGGGGTTTTGCGGGTCATTTTTATTGATGACCTATCCTCAGGATAGGTCATCAAGAGTTGATTGGTTGGGATCTGATTCCACTTGATACTCTTTGAGTTTGGCCAATGACAGTGACCACTCAAACAGATGACTGGTTAGGGTTTAGATAATAGGTCATCAACAAAAATTGCCTGGAACACCTCTAAAAGGAGCAAAAAAGGAAACACCAAATGGAAAAAGGATTAGAAGGCTTAAACATGGGCCAATAAATCATTCAGATTCATGAATGCAGCAGGAATCTGAACGATAAAAGCGTCCAATGTAAATGCATTCTCCGACTGAACGCCGAACAAGATTTTGTTTGTTTCTTGTTTGTCATTCAGTTTCTGCATGCAGAAAACTGAAGAATGATTCGGCCCTCGTAAACAGGCTGTCATTCACTAGCGATGATCGCTGCTGCGTAAAAACGTGAGAACGATTATTGCTGGGACGCCCTGTCAGGTATCTGCGCTCAACAGATCATCTTATTTGAAGGCCCTAAGTGAAGGGTTGCCACCAGTACCAATGTGGTTCACTGTTTGAAATGCAGGGCAACCCGCCGAATTATCATGGCGTCATTAATAGGTTGCTGGTCTGCATGGTGAACTGCATATATCAGAATGGTCTGGCACTCTGTATCCACCATGTGTGGGAGTATACACCAAGCATCCACCCCCCTCATTATCAGGAGGCAGTGTGAGTGGCTGTCTTATCGGTGTCCCGCACAGGTGTTATTGGCTCCTCCATTTGGTAGTCAGCTACCTGCATGGTGAGAGGATGCATCTATATGCACTCCTCACTCAGTAAGTAACGGCCATTTTCTGTGATTGTTTTTAACATTTGTTTCCCCTTCTGTGACGCGTTATATTAGTGTAGGGACCCACTACAACGCAAGGAACCGTGAAGTGGTTAGTGGGCTGATGTATCTTGGCCAACATTCAACCAATGCCTTGCATTTATTATCTATCATTCACATGCAGTGTGGCATTGAGACTCCAGGGGGAGCCCAGGGTGGCAGTACCAATGTGGTTCACTGTTGGAAATGCAGGGCAACCCGCCGAATTATCATGGCGTCATTAATAGGTTGCTGGTCTGCATGGTGAACTACATATATCAGAATGGTCTGGCACTCTGTATCCACTATGTGTGGGAGTGTACGCCAAGCATCCACCCCCCACATTATCAGGAGGCAGTGTGAGTGGTTGTCTTATCAGTGTCCTGCACAGGTGTTATTGGCTCCTCCATTTGGTAGTCAGCTACCTGCATGGTGAGAGGAGGATGCATCTATATGCACTCCTCAGTCAGTAAGTAACGGCCATTTTCTGTGATTGTTTTTATTTTTTTGTTTCCCCTTCTGTGACGCCCCTAAGTGAAGGGTTGGGTTTATTTATGTAAATTAGTGGAGTTTAGATTGCCTTTTCTTCACTGGAAGGCAAGAGGGTTTCTGCTGTAACAAGCTGCCTCCCATAAAGTAATGTCTTTTCCCTGAACACAGTATTTAACATGCAGAGAAGAAGGGAGGGGGCTAAATAAATGTCTACTGAAACATACATCGATCTTATTCTATCAGACAAAGGAGGAGGAAGATTTCTTACCTACAGTTTTACAATACTTTGTACTTTCATTTTTGGCTTCAGTGTTTGTGAGGAGGAATTATTGATGTTGGTTTATTTTACATGCCACCACTTTTGACTAGTTATCAATACCATGAAAGGTAAAGTGAGCTATCTAGCACATATGTATTGTCATGCCATAGAATCTGAAGTCTTCAGGCCAGCATCTGCAGTTACCGGTAATGCAGAAACAAATTAAGTTATTCAAAACTTTTACTTTCACTTCATTTTTTTCATATTTTTCACCAACGACAGAATTGTTATTGCATGTAGTAGTTTTCCTTTACATGTGTTACACTAATGATTAAAAAGAGGAAGTAGGTTTTTGTACGGCTCTGTATCACTGTGGAGATGCTGGAATCTATATTGCATACAGTAATAACGAGCTTCATCGTTTGCTGTAAACCCTTTAATTGTCAGGGTGAAATCAGTTCCAGATCCGGACCCATTAAATCGTTCTGGGACTCCTGATGGCCGTTCGCTGACTTTATACATAATCAGTTTTGGAGGTTGACCTGGTTTCTGTTGCAGCCAGGCTAATGCGTCATACTTCCATACTGTATGGTAGACACTTTCACTGGCTGTACATGAGAGGGTGACTGTATCTCCTGGTGACACCGACCTATAATCTGGAGTTTGTGTCATCACAGTCTGTCCGCAAGATCCTAATGGGATAAATGATGGAATTACATGTTGTACATATAATCCTTATATCTAGAAATATCCAACACATTATAATTCAGTGCCTCATAAATGTTCCCACCAGAAGTATTAGCAGGGGGCCCTTACATCCATAACCAGATGCAGTTATCATCCTTCCTACTAATGGGATGATGTTACATGTATCAGGTCAAATATTACAGTACCTGGGATGTATAGACACAGAACACACAGCAGATATGTCAGAGGACTCATCATGGCTGAGCAGTCACACACACTGATTATGGGCCTTCAGTAGCAGCTGTTTATAGCACAAGAAGTCCATAGGGAAATACAGGAATAGAAGCAAAATGCAAAATATATGCAAATGTATCCAACAATCTAATAATAATACAACACACATCTTACTGCATTCTGCAAATCTCTATAATAGAAAGTCACTTCATCAGTAACTGATGTAAAAGATGGTGTTGGTGCCGGACAATGGCCAGAATGTACAGTAATATCAATGCAGCCTGTAATAAGTGAATGAGCAGCTCATCGTACAACTGGGAAATAGTCACATTACAGAGTCATCAACTACTGACTGTAGGTATTTAAGCATAAAGGATCATTTTAACCCTCACATGAAGAGGTCGGTATTTTCTAGTGATCTGTTGCTTTGTACACATTTTGATTGTACCGCCCCATTTCAATATGTTTCATTTTTTGTGGGTCTCCACCTTATAACTGGACACAAGTCTACATGGCGAACAACGCAGCTGCTGGGGAAGAAGTGCAGCCACCCAACAGCATCCCTGCTGTCAGGATAAGCCCCCTTGTCCCCAAACCTACGTTCCTCTCAGGCACAGTAAGGGATGTTCACAAGCATCATATTTTTTGCATATTTTCGTGCCTGAAAGTCCATTCCATACTCATGACTGGGGTCTCTTTCCAGTTTGATATGCGTTATGATTGCTATGAGTGCATGAGGAAATTTGTACAAGTCTGCTGCATAAAGATATATTGTAACTGAGACTTTCACACAAGAGAATTGATACAAAATCTCAACTATCTTTGGTCTTTAATAATTTCTGATACTCACTTTATACAGGTGAGCAGATATTGAAGGTGTGGAGGTATCACAAAGTGCCTCTGTTACACAAGAAGACACCAGTATTATAAATGGCACTTGGTAGGTGGGGGACTGTCCCAGTTTTTGCATTGGGGCCAAGTGCTGTAAGTTTTGCCTTTGAAATTCTAAACAAAAATCATAAAACTCAGAGATATTGTAGAAATCCACTTAATAAATGTTTGGACTGCTACAGGAGTATCCTTTGGGCCTGCGATGAGGTCGGAGGAATCCCTAAACTGCTAACACATGGACAATGCTCTCTGGCTTCAAAGTGTCCCCAACAATGAGCAGATTGTAGTGACCCCCATTGCTGGGACCACATAACAATTATATCCAGTCTAGACAATGATCTGTAAGCTGAATACAGCACATCAGCAGCAGCTCTATAAATCTCACTGGTATAATGTATTATTGTGGAATCCAGGTGGGTTCGCCCACAGGGCATTGTCTAGACTGGTACAATTTATCCACTTCTCAGCTGAGAGCAGGACTAGCGGCATCCAGGTTTACTGCCTCTGGATCTAAACAATAGTTTTCACCAGCTTTAGTTTACAGGTGTTTACCAAGATTACAAGTTATCTTTTATGCTCACAATGGGGAATAGCTTGCTGATTGGTGGAGATCTCACTGCTGAGACCCCTGCCGATCTTGTGTTCCCTGTCCTTGTCCCTGCTTGGTTACTGCAACCCACAGCAGTGAGTAGGAGACTGATTGGAGCGCTGGTTGTGCAAATACACTAGCTTTCTATACATTTCCAATGGGACTGTGGAGATGGCCAAACCACTCCGCCTGCACACCATTCACATTGATGTCACTGTGGGGTAAGAAGCAACCTTGGCAATAACATATCTTGGCCTGCACCTTTAGTTACAGTATATACTGGTAGACCTTATAATGAGTACTGACTTTTGTATCCCTTATATGTTTTCAAATATGACATTGTATGTTATCACAGCTTTTGTACCGTTTTGTGGACTTCTATAAATGACACATCGTATCATTTGTAATTGTTTGTTCATCTGTCTGCTTCTTTAGGAGGAGTTCACTGGAATTTCGGCTGCAGATTGTACATTGAAAGTACAGTATGATATAAGTGAATGGGTTTAACAAATCCCATTCACTTGCAGCAGAGAAAATAGCAGCAGACAGTCATGCTGTCCTTTTCCCGGATGAAATAGTATAGCATGTGATGCTATTCTGTCTGGGGCTTCATGCTGGATTTCTGCGGGGCGTCTAGTGCAGATGTGAACATGGACTTAGAATGGAGGTGACAATTACTTGAAATGAAGCAGAACCAAATATGTAAGAAACCACAGAAGACACTAGTAGTTCCATCCTTGTTACTCTCTATATAACGTTTGTGGTAACTGATATCTTGCTACAGAAGGAGGTTTTTGTATTGCTCTGTATCACTGTGTGAAAGGCAGATGTGCTTTCTGTATACATAAGTAACTTGCTGCATCGTCTTTTATCACTCCTCTGATTGTTAATTTAAACTCTGTCTCAGATCCAGATCCAGAGAACCGGTCTGGGACTCCTGGCTGTCGGGTGGTTATATAAGAAATAAGAAGTTTTGGTGGTTGTCCGGGTTTCTGTTGGTACCAGTGTAACTCTTGGCCAATACTAGAGCTGCATGAACATGAGATGATGGCTGTATCTCCCAGTGACACAAACACATAATCCGGAGTCTGAGTCATCACAAACTTTCCACTAGAAACTTAGAAGATAACAATAAGATATCATTAATCTCACATACATCCAAATACCCTGAGAAAGCTACAATGAAAAAATTATACATACATTAACTAATATCTGTAATAAAGGGCAAAAAGTAAAATAAATGTAAGACAACTGTGAAGTTATAACACAGATATTACCGGGAATGAAGAAACAAATAATACTGAGTAGTAATGTCAGAGCAGCCATATTTCCCTCCCTGGTGTATTACGGACATTGGTTAGTGAGGTATAAGACCAAGTCCTTATATAGCACTAAGGTCTATAGGAAAATATTGAAGTTTAATATGCAAAACAGAAACCATGTAAATTGTGTGACAGTGAACCCGGACAGAACAGTCTTTCCTCCCAAGATCCACAATATTAGGAGTAAGAAGAGAAGAAATTAGACCAGAGGGCATTTTTTAAATTGACCCTCTCTCTTACAAAAGATTTATGGTCGTTGGGTGAAAAAGTATTGGAAAGTCTAAACCCCAAATATGAATAGATAAAGTTAGGAGCCGTTACTTAGATTGGGGCCACATAGTAAATTTTGTTATAGCTCCTTGTATTCCCTGTGTCCCTCACTGAGAACAAGGCGACATGTGAATTACTGGAGAAAGAATGGGGACTAATCAGATTTAGTTATTACTAGAATTGAGAGATTATTGGAATATGCGGGTGTGGGAGTACCAGACTCGATTAAAAAATATACTGTATATATATTGTGAATCATGGCGGGCCGATTCCAACTCCCATTAAAATGAATGGAGGTAAAATTGGGTGCACTAGTATGGGTGGTAGTGGTGATAGTTCAGTTATTAGCACTGCTGCCTTGCAATGCTGGGTTCCTAGGTTCAAGTCTGATGAAGGACAACATCTGCATGTACTTTGTATCTAGTTTTTCTCCTCCTAAAAAAGGTAGACCAAGCATACAGGTTTAGTTGCTGGCACAGCTGCTTTGCAGTGCTGGAGTTCCAGTTCTGAAATCTGACAAAGGGCTATCTCTGGATGGAGATGTTATGTTCTATTTGTGTTTTTCTTGTTCTCCTCCTCAGAAGGTGAAATTACAAGTATGGTAGCTCAGTTGTTAGAACTACTGTTTTGAAACGGTGGCGTCACAAACTGACAACTACTACCCACCTCATCCTGAGGATTACTGGCCCTATCCTTTGCTACAGTAACTTGTTCCAGGACCAGGAGTTGGTAAGTGCCACCGTGACAGGTCCATGTACTACACCCTCCCAACTCTAGCCGTATGCTTGGGTAGTTAGACATTTCCCGGTAGCATTCTGAGCATGGGTGTTGCTATATTTGGTCTCATAATCAGGCTGTTATAAGTTGGCAGTCACTCACAGGAGATATATATGTATATAAATATATGTATATAAATATATATATATATCTATATATATATATATATATATATATATATATATATGTTTATTTTATATATAGGATTATTACAATGGAGCTTTTCAAAGTCATGCAGATGTTGACCTTGACAGTATTTGAACCTGGGACCCCAGCACTAAAAGGTAATTTATTGGAAATGCAATTTTTTGGTAAAAGTCGTCTCGGAATGGCCCGATCTGATTTCATCACCTGGCTGATCATGACGAGCAACACTAGTCATTACAATGGTTGTTTGATAGTTGAGTTAAAGTATACCTGAATTTTCAAATAAGCTTCAAAAATAGTCCAGGTCTTTATTGCTTTTTGCTTTGCTGCAGTCTGCACCCAGCTTGAAATCTATCTATTTGATTTTCAATGTGAATTTTCCATTTTTTCTGCAACCAAGATCAGGTGATCTTCAATGGGGAATAGTATGGGGATCTGTTCCCCTTCATAGACACTGCAACATTAGAAAATAATAGAGGTGAAACTAGAGATCAGAGAAGGCTAAATAACCCTGTCTGCTACAATATATGGGTGGTTGGGTAGGTAAACAAGCTCTGGGAATTTTTTTGCAAATAGATATCTACACAGGCAATGATCCAGATCCATTATAGCTATTTATGTTTTTGCATTAACCCAAACTCTGTATATGTATTGTGAGGGATTAGCGTTTAGGGGCAGTAGCAGCGTGGGCATCCGCGGCCAGAGACAGTGACACCGGGCAACAACGTTCTTTAGTCCAGGCTTTGCCTGGGTTTATTGCAGCAGGAACAAAACCAAAACGGAAATAAACACCTGCTTGTCTGAGCACTCACTATACATATGCTTGTTCCTGACTACTCACTGTCAGAATACTTCTTGCTTGCTGCACACAGCCAGTCCGGTCCTCAGACCTGTGGAGGTCTCGCCACACCCTCCTGGGTGTTGAGGTTAGCGGCGTCACCCTGTCCACCTCGCCTTTTGGCTCTCTCAGCCCACACGCTGGGCCAGCCGGGCTCCTTGCTCCACAGAGCCCTCTCTCTGGCTCTCAGCCAGACGCTCTCTCTGGCTCTCAGCCAGACGCTTTCTCTGGCTCTCAGCCAGAAGCTCTCTCTCTAACTCTGACCTGCAGGCCCAGGCTTTATAAAGCCTGGTACCAGCCTCACCTGGTACGTGGGAGTGACCATCCCACCCTTCACTTTGGTCACTCCAGGAAAAGCCGGCCCGGACTATGCGGCTTGGAGCCACTTACCAAACTACAACGTGTCAGTAACATAGCGTTACTGACACAGAAATGCTGGCTTCCTCCACCGAGCCCAGGCCGCTCGGTGGCACGTATCCACCCTCCAGCACTTTGTCAGTCACTGTCTCACAGTATGTATTATATACAGTAAATCTACGATTCATCCTTCTACATGCAAAATAATGATTGCATGATTGCATGATATTGCATGATGCTTATTTTATTAGATCCTTTCTCTTCTCTCTTGTCATAATCCTAGTGCCGTGTAAGGAGAAGCCATTCTGTGCTGCAGATGGCTTTCCCCCTCACAGTGTGCCCATTTCCTGCCAGACCCAATGCACCGTCAGGGTCTCATTGCATTGGATGTACAGTACTGTACATCACAATATGTTGCACTGAGACCCTGACGGTGCTTTGGGTCTGGCAGAAAATGGGCAATGTAAGAGGGAGAAGCTTTTGTGTCAAAGAACAGCTTCTACTTAAACATCACTAGGGCTGTGGCAGGAGGGAAGACAGGGACTAATAAAACCAGCAGTGCCTGACAGAGCAACAAAGCATAGGCGGTCAAAGTATGTTTAAAATCATTAAAATATAAAGGAGACATTCATTAATGGACCAGCTGTGCCTGCACTGTACAGAAGAGCGCAGGAGTAGCTGAAACTCCCTGTACTGCTATGTAGTTAAGCGAAGATGGATTTCTCAGCACCGTCTTCACCTCTCCGCATAGTTGAAGAGAGTTTTGTACAAAAGTGCATAGAATAGACTTATTAAATCTATTGCAAAAAAGTTTAGAATCGCCAATTCTGCACATTAAATAAAAAGTATTGCAGTGTACTATCACTTTTGCTCTGCCCCTACCCCTGTATATTGTGTAGCTGACAGCGGTCACTTGATCAACTGATTGTTGAGGATCAAGAGTGGCTGGTACCTGGTAATCAACTATTAATGACGGTGGCTGAGGATAGGCCATCAATAGTTTTTGCTTAGAAAACTCCTTTTAGATGTATTTTACCAGTAAATTAACAGTGAATGATCAGCGCAGAAAGCTTTAGGAGAAGTGTCTCATAAGTGGAGAAAGAGGTATTTTTCTGTAAAAGTATAGTATACTGTATTTATACTATAATGTAAAATATAGTATAAAGTTTCTTACATACTTGTACTATTGATTTATGCATTTTTTGAAACAGCAGTGACCATTGAAGCCCGTGCTAACCATGATAACATGACAGCTATAAGGCTAGTCCGACTCATCCCATAGGTTGTATAGGGAATATATAGTGAATGCACATTGCTACAATGCACAGTTTTAGTGTTTCCCAGCTGATAGCCTGGTCGCTCATGTCAGGTCAGTCATGTTAAACACATGCTTCAGTTGCAGCTTATTAGGAGACACTACCGTTCTCTGGAATAGCTGCATTCAGGTGTTTTAGAACCACATAAGATTGTGTAAAACTCTTGTTATGCTCTTACAGGTCTTATCCACCTGGCCTGCATTAACAAACTAAGAAAAGGGTCACAGCGAGACAAAATGGTCCAAGTAGGGCCCCACTGACAAACACAAAAGGGAAAGTTATCTTTAGCAACTTTTAAAGGAGCTGACCGTGCCTTCAAACAGGGATATCGTCCTGACAAGAATGGCTGTGCGTCTCATACCTAAGAGCCTAGTCTGTCCCTAGATGGAAAATAGGAAAGAGGACAGAACTAGACAGATGTAAAATAAGTCAGATGGGTATTCAACACACAAATGTTGCATACACACCCAACACATCAAACAAGACATGGAGTCAAGCATCTGTACACCAATGGCTAGAAGGGATTCACTCAGATGAGGTGTCTGCACACCCAGAGATGGTGGGGTATTCAGGTGTCCACACACCTATGGACGGAGGAGGACAAACATCACCAAATAGAACGAGAATTCCAATCTGCACCCAACAACAAAACAACTTAGAGTCTAGCTACTGCACCAACAAACAGACTACAAACATATGACACAACATAGAGCTAGACTCACACACCAAACTGAAACCAGACAGAGAGCTGAACAGCACACATCCTAGCACAAACAGCTATACTGCAGAATGTACCATACCCAGGCATGGGTGTGATCAGGATAGACTCACACCAAGGCACCGCCTCCAAATTGACCAATCAATCCATACTCCATGGAAGATGTTACAGCAGAGTGAAGAGGAAGGCCGCAGTGAGGTATTTCCAATCGACAATCTCAAAAAGACATTTTGCAGTGACACGTAAGAGGCAAACAGAAGAGGTGAAGTCAAGTGGGCGTCCTTAAAAGGAATATCTTCTTCTTTATGTATTGTCCTATATATTTAATGCTCTATAGGAAGGTTATATTTTCTTATTCCCATTTACAACACATTAATAAGACAAACTGCATTGTCCTTGCTCTCATTGTCTCTAGATATAGATGTTTAATTATGATATTAGTATCCGGTATCAATAGTAGAAAATCATTTGCTAGATTATAATATCCCTGCAAAGATTATAAGAAGTTGAAAGATATGAACTTGGTATCTGCAGTCCTTGAGCTCCATCTGCTGTTCTATCATTTCCTTACAGCAGTGTAACACTAAATCCTTTATATTAAACAATTGAAAAAAACAAACAAACTGTAAATTGGCAATCTTAGAATATGGCAAAATCGATAGAGGAGTTTAAGAGGAAACTAGTTGACTTTCTAGAGTGCTATGATATTACAGGATATAGACATTAAATAACCAGCGGGGTTGTTGATCCGGGTCTCGGAGTGAGGTAGGAACTCAAAACATTGATCCAGGGATTATTCTGACTGCCATTATGGAGTCGGGAAGGAAATTTTCCCCCCAAATGGGCTAAATTGGCTTTTTTTGCCTTCCTCTGGATGAACAAAGGGGGGTGGAAACAGGCTGAACTAGATGGACATTGTCTTCCTTCAGCCTAACATATTATGGTAATATGTTATGGGCAATACGCCGACCCAGTGGTACAACCTCGGTATCAATAGAGTCTTTAAATATAAGAAATAGCGGTCTATCTGTCACATCACTTAGTTCCCTTAGGACCCTTGGGTGTATTCCATCTGGGCCCGTCGATTTTTTGATTTTATTCTTTTTTAACTGGCTCTGGACTTCCTCCTGCATTAGGCAGTAGAGATGAGCGAATATACTTGTTTCGAGTAATTACTCGATCGAGCACCGCGATTTTCGAGTACTTCCGTACTCGGGTGAAAAGATCCGGGGGGGCGGGTGAGGCGTGGCGGAGCAGGGGGTAGCAGCGGGGAACAGGGGGGAGCCCTCTCTCTCTCCCTCTCCCCCCCCCCAATCCCCACTGCAACCCCCCACTCACCCACGGCGCCCCCGAATCTTTTCGCCCGAGTACGGAAGTACTCGAAAATCGCAGCGCTCGGGCGAAAAAGGGGCGTGGCCGAGTAGGTTCGCTCATCTCTATTAGGCGGGTGATATTTAGTGGGGGTTTCGTTTTATCCGCTGCATCTCATGTGACATTTCTTTGTTATTCGTGAATATGCTTGAGAAAAAAGTGCTCATTGCAAATCCTTTTACTGTTTAGATATATTTGCAAAATAGTTTGGGGTTATTTCTGCTCGCTTTGGCACCTTTTCTTTCTTCCTTGGCCGCTTTTATCTTTTTCTTACATGATTTGTTTTTCTCTGTATGTTTTTAGCGCTTCTTTGCTGCCTTCTTTTAATAATTTAAAGGCTTTCTGTTTTTCGCTTATTGCCCCTCTTACAGTCTTGTCGAGCCATTTTGGTTTCCTTCTACTTTAGTTTTTTTTTGAGAGTGCCAGTGTTTCGGGATTAACCATTTAGCAGCTACTAGCCACTAGGTCACCAGGTCATAATTTAGGGTCTGAAAAGGAAGGCACCGGTTTATACAGAGAATGAGTTGTATCACAGACTTATTTTACATGCACTTAAAAACAGCCCCTTTATTTCAAATAAATAGTTCATTTATGGTGTTCAGGTCAATAATAGTACAGAGTAGTGGATGATTTTTCTGTTAAAGGCCAATGTTTCGGACACATATGTCTTTTTTCAAGCTAGTCAAGAGCAAACGGTCATAAACTTCTCATTCGGAGAGGAAGTGGGTCGGGGAACTCCATGAATAAAAGTAAACAATCCCACAAAGAACCAAAAACAACCACTTTCGTCAGTTTCTGGAAGCACAAAACTTGTGAAAGCCTAGGATATAAGAGCCAAAGGTATGATAAAGTGTGTGGTGAGCGACATCTCCAACAGTCAGAAGTAGATAAATCTGATCCTTTAAGGAAGACAGGACTCTTATACCACCTTGTCAATGTTTTAAAGGAATTCTCTTGGATTCTATCGCAGCCAGAGAAGCCGTGGGAGTGCTTAATGATAAATTGTAGCTCATTTATTGAAAATGTCTTGTTTTGGCATTTTAAATAAACCTGTGGCCTCTTCCAAATGGCATCACTGATGAGCTACTGATGTCACACAATCCAGGCTTTACTGCTGTGCTGCATGAGAACTGGAACTAATAGAGGCGCACATTTGGGACATGAAGAGTATGATTTGGAAAATCGTACTGCTGCTTTATAATCACAGCATGTATAGCAGTATGTAATGCTAATATGGGAACATATTGTCCTGTACACAATCAGAAACTTCCCACCACCAGAAAAGTACCACTGCTGGGTTTATGAGCAAAGGAGGAGTAGGTGTCAATTTCCATAAATGAAAGGAATGATAGTAGGACAGCTTGAAAGCCAGAAGCGACGCCAGTGACTTCAGCTCTGACTCCGGATATCTCATTTCTATGATCATTTTGCATGCTTGTTCACTTTTTGTATGTGCTTCCAGCTCAGGGAAGCATCATTTCCATTAACCCTTGCCCCACATTTCATGATTTGCTACCGTACTATATGAGGGAATTGTTCACAACTCTCTGCTGATTTTACAATCTGTCCAGCAGGGAAAACATGGAGTCACACTCATGGGAACATGAAAAGCATAAACAACAACGTACCTACTGAACTACGGATTTCTATGCCACAAAAAAAATTTGGAAAGTATACTTTTTTTTAACATTGAAGTCAATTAGACATGTATGCTAATGCATGGCTGTATGTTACCGTACACTTCACATGTACATTTTGTGTGATCAGGGGAAGAATATAGTGTTTAATTACAAAACTTTATTATAAAAATGTATACCACACACACGACTATAAAACTGTAAACATATCCTGAATGCATGCTCCTTTACCCTTTTTTTCTGTACATTTTACGCAATCGTGAAAGTAAATGAGTGTGGGGGGCGAACACAACACTCCTAATGAATTGTCTCTTCACTTTCACAACTTGTATCATGAACACTGATTCCTCTTTATGGCAAATACTGGGCTGAATATTTTCCTTTTTGGGAAATATAACCATTATTATCACCCTGGAGTTTGGGGGCTACTGGGGGGATTTGTAGCAACATTTTTTATATTTTAAGAACAATATACAAGACAGAGAAGTGGATGAGGAGAGGCGACACCAAAGAAGACGTCTCATCTGAGCTCCTTCATATAGAACGTGATTCTCTGCAAGTAAATGAGGAAGGAGGTTTTTGTACGGCTCTGTATCACTGTGTGAGAGGGAAGCTCCAACCCTGCTGACAGTAATAATGTGCGGCATCGTCTTTTGTCACTCCTGTGATTGTTAACTTGTAATAAGTTTCAGATCCGGATCCAGAGAACCGCTCTGGGACTCCTGGTTGTCGGGTGGTTGCGTATCTGATAAGAAGCTTCGGTGGTTGTCCTGGTTTCTGTTGGTACCAGTGTAAGTAACTAGTTGAACCAGAAGTAACAGTGGAGCTACATTGACATTGTATCACAGCATTATCTCCGGGAGACACTGCAACATATTCTGGGGTTTGGGATAATGTAATCTGCCCATAACAAGCTGAAAAACACAAATATATCGGTCAGAAATACAATAGAGTCATATGTAGAGGTATATTATCTATCTATCTATCTATCTATCTATCTATCTATCTCATATCTATCTATCTATCTATCTATCTATCTATCTATCTATCTATCTATCTATCTATCTATCTATCTATCTATCTATCTCCTATCTATCTATCTATCTATCTCCTATCTATCTCCTATCTATCTATCTATCTATCTATCTATCTATCTATCTCTCTATCTCATATCTCTCTATCTATCTATCTATCTATCTTTCTATCTATCTATCTCATATCTATCTATCTATCTCATATCTATCTCCTATCTATCTCCTATCTATCTATCTATCTCATATCTATCTATCTATCTATCTATCTATCTATCTATCTATCTATCTATCTATCTATCTATCTATCTATCTATCTATCTATCTATCTATCTATCTATCTATCTATCTATCTATCTATCTATCTATCTATCTATCTATCTCATCTAACATCATTCTACCTTGAATACAAATACAGCAGACAAGGACCAGCTGTCTCAGAGAAGTCATCCTGCTCACAATCTGCCATGTGGATCAGTAAGTTACAATACTATTTATACCTGATGAAATCTACGGGGAAATATCTCAGCCAATGTTTATGTAAAACGTATGCAAATTATTTTACTACCTGAACCCAACCTCCGGTTCACAGTAAATGTTTCCCTGTAGATGCAGATTGTGTAATTGACTTATCCGGTACCCTTATTTTTCAATGTTGCTGCCATGGTTCATCCCATTCCCAGTCCTTTCTTCATGGATCCTCAGACTACCCAATACACATTGTGCTTCTGTCGTGTGAGACGCTCCTCCTGCTCTCCTGTAGGGGATGAGAGGTGATGCACACACTAATAATATCATCACCACTGGTCCATGTAAGAACAGAGGGAAGTGTCCCAGACTGCAGAAGCACACGGATGGGGTAAGAATACGGAGGCCAGAAATAGGGTAATAATGATGCATTTTCTCAATTTCATGTTCTATGTGCAAAAAACATGTCCTATAAATGATGGATTCAAAAAAATAAAATCAAACTTTATTTTTTACATTGGATTTGCATTACTTCCTGCAATGTCAACTCAAACTACTGAATACACTCATATATGAATACCTTAGGGGATGTAGGTCATATAGGATCACTTCTCAGGATGCTGCACTGCTCTCCCACTTTAAATCCTTTGCAGGCATGGAGTGGGACCTATAAGGTCAGCTTCACATCTGGTGAACAGAATACCCGCAGCAATTACACTGCAAGATTGCAGCAGCAAATCCGCACCACTTAGACACGGATTTGGCTGTATTTTTAATTGCGGATCTGCTGCAGGATTTAACCCTTTAATTTCAAGTATTGAATTCTGCAGCAGAAGTCTGCATCATATCTACACGCTGTGGATATATAATCCGCTGTGTTTTATGCTGTAGATTCATTGCAGAAAATTTCTGTATGACGTGAAGGAGATTTCTGAACTCTCCACTAAATGTTTCTACTGTAAATATTGTGGAATTTTCCCAGTAAAATCTGCTGTTGAAATTCTGCAGTATTTCTGTTCAGCATGAAGCCGGCCGAAGTCATTCAAGCAAAATGATGTCCTGAGAGCTGCAGGGTGCTCTGTTCTTCCAGGGCTTCACCTTGTGGTCAGGCAGCAGACTACCATCTAAATGGGGGTATTTCTGAACATGGGAGAGACGGGCCAATAAACTATAAGATGCATTTCCTCAGTTTCATGTATTGTGTGAAAAATAAGTCCTATTAATGATGTATTTGTCAAAAAAATTCGACAGTCTTGCCTACCATGTGTCATCCCAGTACAGAGCAGCGTGAGCTCTGCTAAGACCTCCTTGAGATTTCTGCCTAAATCTTTTCCATCCAGCCCAAATGCAATAACTATAGTTAACACTGGAGGAATTGTCTGCTTACCCAGCCTTGCTCTTCCACCGCACCGAGTGCACAGAAGCAGAGAGCCACTGCTAGCAAATATAGAAGAAAAAGTGAAGTTTTCCCACAGGTCAGGAGATATAAAATGATTTCTTTATTTCTGCATTCCAGCAAAAAAATAGTTAAAAGCTCAGCATGACTATTTAAAATTCCTACATGTTTCAAGCAGGAGCTCTTAGTCATACCGCCCAAGTTACTGGAAAACTTCTATTCTTCTTCTATACCAAAACTTAACATTCCCACAAGAAAGGCATAAGGAGTTGCCCGGTGGTAGATTTCTGTCTCTGGCACAGCAAAGCTAACTTTCAAACAGCAGAGGGATTTCTAGTCCAGCAATTACCTATTGCATTACCGAAAATTAAAGTAGCCCTAACGTGAATTTACATTTCCAAGTAGCAATTTCATTGAGAGACACAATCACTTGATTGCTTGATCAAGAACTGCTGGAATAT
This sequence comes from Eleutherodactylus coqui, assembly GCF_035609145.1. NCBI lineage: Eukaryota > Metazoa > Chordata > Amphibia > Anura > Eleutherodactylidae > Eleutherodactylus > Eleutherodactylus coqui. The sequence goes on along the minus strand of NC_089843.1, from coordinate 44,386,548 downwards.
CAAATTATGAGAGGGAGAGAGACAATCGCTTAACCAACAGCTTGGAGAGAGACAATCCTTTAACTGATAATCACTGAAATGGGAGTTTTTCAGAGGGAGGAAGAGAGGTAGCTACATATATGGCATTTTTCCAGATGGAGAGAGACAATCACTTGACCGATAATTGCTCAAATGTCAATTTTCCAGAGAGAAAAACAATCACTAAAATGTCAATTTTTGGAGGGAGATAGATAATCACTGGAATGTCAATTTTCTTCTCAGAGACAGAGACAATCACATGATCGACAACCTCTCAAATGTAAATTTTTCAGAGGAGCAGAGATAATTGCTTCACCAACAGCTGCTGAAATATTACAGTTTTACACGGAGGGAAAATTACTTGGCTGACAATTACTGAAAAGGCAATTTTTCTGAGGGAGACAATCACTTGAACTACAGCCAATCAAGGGGCAATTTTTGGTGGAAGAAAGACAGTCGCTCGACCAACAGCCTCTGAAATGTCATTGTTTTCAGAGGGAGTCTGAAAATGGTTGAAATGTGAAATTTTGGAAGAAAGAAAGACAATTGCTTGACTGAAGACTGATGAAACTGTAAAAAATCCTCTTCTTTTTTATTACTTTTGCTCCTTTTTAGGAGGAGGGGAAAGTTCCAACATGGATTTCTAGTATAAGTAAATATAAGCTGAATAAATGAATGCTACACTTGTCTGCTGAAAGCTAACAAACCGCACCAATGCCGCATGCACAGCTCACATTCAGGAACTGCGTGCGCTCCGGCCTGCCGCTAGCATCTGCTCCTATCTGCCTGCCCCATTCTACCAGGAACTGGCAGGGCAGGGAAGGAGTGAAAGTTCACAGACTCAGCAGTAGGATATGATGTTGGCAGAAGGAGGAAAAGCGCTTCAGTGTAGGTCACATGATGGAGGCGTAAAAAGAAATCCACATGGATAAAAATTTTAATGCCCTTAAATGTATTACAAATTATAAAGTAAAAGCAGCCTCGATATACCCCTTTGAACAGTGAGTGTGCATTCACATGAGCATGTGCGTGTGCATACATACGTGCGCACATAACCATGCATCTATTAGAACCATTGGTTCCCTATGGTGTGTTCATATGTCTGTGTTTCACAGGCGTGCAAATGCACATACCTGCAAAACATAGGACATGCGTGCACCATAGGTCCACCATAGGTGTTCAGTGACAAGGGGACTCCCCGCTGGGAGTAAAGAATCCCCTGCCACAGCTGTCACAGTGATTTTTGGGTAAGGGCTTTAAATATAAGCTTTTCACTGAAAATCATTCCAATCTGGTGTATAAAAAAAAATACTCACCTCTACGCCACTGACGGGGCTCAGGCGCGTCTAGCCTCTTGGGTCCTGGCACTGTATTGAAGTTCTTTCAGCAGGCAGGGATTTAAAATCCACACCTGCTGAAAGGGCTGCATCTGATTGGCTAACGTTCAGCCAGTCACAGGCAGCGCTCATCTATTCATTGAATGACAACTGAGCGCTGCCTGTGATTGGTTACAGCGCTCAGCCAATCGCAGGCAGCGCTCCGCCAATTAAATGAATTCAATTGATCCCAACATTGCAACTTCTTGATGCCAGAATTCTGGTGCAAGAGGCTTAAGACATATGCCCATATTTTTTTTTTATTTAGAGACTGTAATGCATTACTTTGATAGATCATACTTTTATGGATGCAGCAAAATAAAAACATGTTTTGTTTGTTTTGATTTTGTTTATTTGAAAGAAAGGAAAAGTTTTTTTTGTTTTTTTTTAACAGCGATCTAGTACTGCCATGGTTGATTGCCTATTAGAGATGAGCGAGTATACTCGCTAAGGCACATTACTCGAGCGAGTAGTGCCTTAGCCGAGTATCTCCCCGCTCATCTCTAAAGATTCGGGGGCCGGTGGGGGGCGGGAGCGGCGGGGAAGAGCGGGGAGGAATGGAGGGGAGATCGCTCTCTCCCTCTCTCCCCCCCGCAACTCACCTGTCACCTGTGCCGGCCCCCAAATCTTTAGAGATGAGCGGGTAGATACTCGGCTAAGGCACTACTCGCGAGAGTATTGTGCCTTAGCGAGTATACTCGCTCATCTCTAATAGGCAATCAACCATGGCAGTACTAGAGGCCTTCAGAAGACCCCAAGTTCACTTGGCAAATGAACGGCACCCTGCAATCTCTTTGTGGGGGCATTTTGGACCCTGTAAAACCAATTTGGGAATTTACAGGGTTAACAGCCACGATCAGCGCTAATGCTAATGTTGCTAGTGGGTGTAAGCTGTAAGAAACATGCCAGGAAATTCTATGAGGAATAGATCAAATAAAATAGATGGAGAGTTCTTGAACGGACAAGTGATGGTTCGGATCTAAATCCCATCAAAAAGCTGTAGAATTTACAACAGGCTTTACATTCAAGAAAACCCCCCGATATCATAGAGCTAAAATAAGCTCACAGTGGTAAAATATAAAAAGCACACTTTTCCACACAACTGTACATACTGTAATCTACACGGTTTTTACATGGCTGCACATATATATGTATACACTTTTGTAATGTGGCTTATTATATGGAGCTCAGCAACAAAAACAACTGCAATCATCTGCTCTCAGGGGTCTGCGGTCTGAAAACTAGGTGGCTTTTTAATTTAAACACTCGTTACGTATTTACATGTAGAGAAAAAGAGGAAGGAGGTTTTTGTACGGCTCTGTATCACCGTGTGATTTCTATTTTTCTGTATTGCATACAGTAATAACGTGCTTCATCGTCTGCTGTAAATCCCTTAATTGTCAGGGTGAAATCAGTTCCAGATCCGGATCCTTGAAATCGTTCTGGGACTCCTGATGGCCGTTCGCTGACTTTATACATAATTGGTTTTGGAGGTTGACCTGGTTTCTGTTGCAGCCAGGCTAATGCATCATACTTCCAATTTGGGTGAAAAATACTGTCACTGGCTGTACATGAGAGGGTGGCCGTATCTCCAGGGGACACTGAGATGTACGCTGGTTTCTGGGTCATCACAGGCTGTCCATAAGACCCTGGTCAAGCAAGTCATACAATAAATTATTTAACACATTATGTTGTATAAAAAGTGTTGCAAACTAAATTGGATTGGAAAATTATTATTTTTCCATTAATGACCATATTACAGTACCTGGGATGTATAGACACAGGACACACAGCAGATATGTCAGAGGAGTCATCATGGCTGAGCAGTCACACACACTGATCATGGGCCTTCAGTAGCAGCTGTTTATAGCACAAGAAGTCCATAGGGAAATACAGGAATAGAAGCAAAATGCAAAATATATGTAAATTTATACAACAATCTAATAATAATACACACAAATCTCACTGCATTCTGCAAATCTCTATAATAGAAACTCATTTCACGAGTAACCGATTTAAAATAGTAATGATACCGGCCAGAATGTACAGTAATATCAATATCAATGCAGCCTGTAATAAGTAAATGAGTCATCAACTACTGACTGTAGATATTTAAGCATAAAGGATCATTTTAACCCTCACATGAAGAGACATGGTCGGTATTTTCTAGTGATCTGTTGCTTTGTACACATTTTGATTGTACCGTCCCATTTCAATGTTTCATTTTAAGTGGGTCTCCACCTTATAACTGGACACAAGTCTACATGGCGACCAACACAGCTGTTGGGGAAGAAGTGCAGCCGCCCAACAGCATCCCTGCTGTCAGGATAAGCCCCCTTGTCCCCAAACCTACGTTCCTCTCAGGCACAGTAAGGGATGTTCACAAGCATCATATTTTTTGCATATTTTCGTGCCTGAAAATCCATTCCATACTCATGACTGCGGTCTCTTTCCAGTTTGATATGCGTTATGATTGTTATGAGTGCATGAGGAAATTTGTACAAGTCTGCTGCATAAAGATATATTGTAACTGAGACTTTCACACAAGAGAATTGATACAAAATCTCAACTATCTTTGGTCTTTAATAATTTCTGATACTCACTTTATAGAGGTGAGCAGATATTGAAGGTGTGGAGGTATCACAAAGTGCCTCTGTTACATAAGGAGACACCAGTATTATAAATGGCACTTGGTAGGTGGGGGACTGTCCCAGTTTTTGCATTGGGGCCAAGTGCTGAAAGTTTTGCCTTTGAAATTCTAAACAAAAATCATAAAACTCAGAGATATTGTAGAAATACACTTAATAAATGTTTGGACTGCTACAGGAGTATGCTTTGGGCCTGCGATGAGGTCGGAGGAATCCCTAAACCGCTAACACATGGACAATGTTCTCTGGCTTCAAAGTGTCCCCAACAATGAGCAGATTGTAGTGACCCCCATTGCTGGGACCCCACAACAATTATATCCCGTCTAGACAATGATCTGTAAGCTGAATACAGTACATCAGCAGCAGCTCTATAAATCTCACTGGTACAATGTATTATTGTGGAATCCAGGTGGGTTCGCCCACAGGGCATTGTCTAGACTGGTACAATTGCATCCACTTCTCAGTTGAGAGCAGGACTAGTGGCATCCAGGTTTACTGCCTCTGGATCTAAGCAATAGTTTTCGCCAGCTTTAGTTTACAGGTGTTTACCAAGATTACAAGTTATCTTTTATGCACATAATGGGGAATATTTTGCTGATTGGTGGAGATCTCACTGCTGAGACCCCTGCCAATCTTGTGTTCCCTGTCCCTTGGTTACTGCAACCCACAACAGTGAGTAGGAGACTGATTGGAGCGCTGGTAGTGCAAATACACTAGCTTTCTTTGCATTTCCAATGGGACTGTGGAGATAGCCAAACCACTCCGCCTGCACACCATTCACATTGATGTCACTGTGGGGTAAGAAGCAACCTTGGCAATAACATATCTTGGCCTGCACCTTTAGCTACAGTATATACTGGCAGACCTTATAATGAATACTGACTTTTATATCCCTTATATATTTTCAAGTATGACCTTGTATGTTATCACTGCTTTTGTACCGTATTGTGGACTTCTATAAATGACACATTTTATCAATTGTAATTGTTTGTGCATCTGTCTGCTACTTTAGGAGGAGTTCACTGGAATTCTGGCTGCAATTTTACATTGAAAGTACAGTATAATGTAAGTGAATGGGGTTTTAACAAATAGAATGAGAATTCCAATCTGGATCCAAGCAAACACCAACAGAAGATAGAGTCTAGCCACTACACCCACAAACAATCAAACTACATCTGACTCAACATAGAGCTGACACACTAAACTGGAACCAGACAGAGAGCTGAACAGCACAATGTTAGGAGGAGACTTACCAGTGCGGTCGGGTCTCAGCAGCTTGCCAGACCTGCTGCTTGGGTCCAGGCACGACATTCTTCCTTTCGGGTCCGGTGCCGGTTTCCTTAGGGCGGCAGCGCGGCTCTGAGAGTCTTTTCTGATGTGAATGGGTGGGTCTTCTTCCTCCACCCACCAGCATGTCATTGGCTCCGCCCCCTTTGCTAGACATAAAAGGCAGCCGCTGGCTAGGTTCATTGCCAGTGTTTGTTTGTACCTAGTGAGGTTAACTAGATCTCTCTGGTCTTCAAACCTTGCCTTAACCCTTGCTTCAAACCTTGCCTTAACCCTTGCTCTACCCTCCTTGCTGTAGGTCTTTCAGTCTTCAGTATCTCCCTGTTTTTGTGCTCCTTTTCCCCGTCCAGGCACGACATTCTTCCTTCCGGGTCCGGTGTCGGTTTCCTTAGGGCGGCAGCGTGGCTCTGAGAGTCTTTTCTGATGTGAATGGGTGGGTCTTCTTCCTCCACCCACCAGCATGTCATTGGCTCCGCCCCCTTGCTAGACATAAAAGGCAGCAGCTGGCTAGGTTCATTGCCAGTGTTTGTTTGTACCTAGTGAGGTTAACTAGGTCTCTCTGGTCTTCAAACCTTGCCTTAACCCTTGCTTCAAACCTTGGCTTAACCCTTGCTCTAGCCTCTTTGCTGTAGGTCTTTCAGTCTCCAGTATCTCCCTGTTTTTGTGCTCCTTTTCCCCGTTAGGATCAGGGTTCCCTAGACAGTATAGGGACCGCCACCCAGTTGTCCCCCTGGGTTTAGCCAGGGCGAGGCAAGTAGGTAGGGTAAGAGGGGTGGGTGGTTTTTAGGGACTCCCAGTCTTCTTCTGTACCCACCTAACAAACACTGGCCATATTAAAAAAATAAAAAAAAAACTCTTTTTTTTTTTTATTTTCCTCTCTCCCCAGCGCTCCAGTTTTTGTTTTTTATGGATGCGCTTACCACTCTTCCCGAGCAGGTTAGAAACCTAACTGGTGTGGTACAAGAATTGTCCAGCAGAGTTATTCTCCAAGAACAGACCATCTCCATGATGCCCCGTCCGGTTTCCGAACCCAAGATTCAGTTGCCGGACGTTTTTTCTGGGATTCGGCAAACCTTTTTTTCGTTTCAGGAAGGGTGCAAATTGTACTTTAAGTTGCGGCCCCATTCTTCAGGTACTGAAGCACAGAGAGTAGGTCTCGTTATTTCTAGGTTAAGAGGGGGTCCTCAGAATTGGGCTTTTTCCTTGCCATCCGATTCTCCCGCGCTATTGTCGGTTGATAGTTTTTTTTTTAGAGACCTCGGTCACATTTATGATGAGCCTGATCGTGCCGGTTTTGCCGTCAGCAAACTTTTAGAATTGCGTCAGGATAAACGCTCTGCAGAGGACTATTTTTCTCTGTTTAGACAATAATCGGTGGAATCTGGGTGGAATGACCACGCTCTTAAAGATCTGTTTCTCATTGGATTGTCAGATTCACTAAAAGATTTGCTTTTGTCTCACCCAGAGCCTAGAACTCTGGAACAGGCCATGACGTTAGCAGTCAGAGCTGACCATTGGCTTTGTGCTCGACGCAAGCCTCCCAGGGGTCCGGTCGTTACACCTCAGCGGAAGGAGCCCCAGGATTCTCCTTTGTCCACAGCTGAACCTATGGCTATGGATTCCATGTCCCCGCTAGAGCACAGAGAGTTTCGCATCAAGAATCGGCTATGTCTGTATTGCGGCAAACCAGGCCATGGGATCGCTGCATGCTATAAGAGGAGACAGCAGGAAAACTCCCACTCCTAGACGATTTGCAGAAGGATCGTCTAGGAGAACAGGTACTTCCGAGATTTTCTAAATTGTTTGTTCCTTGCGTCATTCCATTTAAAACTTTCAAGTTAGAGGATAGAGCCTTTATTGATTCGGGGGCAGCCGCAAATTTTGTCAATGCCGATTTTGCAAAGTCTTTGTCATCTTTCTTTATTTCTCTCAGGTCTCCTATCTGATTTTCTGGGATCGACTCAACACCACTCCAGGCTGGCTTCATTACCAAGAAGACTCCTGAGGTCTTATTTTCTGTGGGCGCTTTACACACTGAGACGTGTTCGTTTTTTGTTATGGATAATTTATCCGTGGATGTAGTTTGGGGGTTACCCTGGTTAAAGCGCCACAAACCCCAAATTGATTGGGTAAATTCTGAGTTAGTATGCTGGGGGGTTGCTTGTCGAGATCATTTAACTCATGTACTTGTTCCCTCCATATCAGGTACCGTGGTTTGCCTACCCTCATACATTAAAGAATTTATGGATGTGTTCTCTAAACGTTTGTCTGAGTCTTTGCCTCCACACCGAGAGTGGGGTTGCCGGATTGACCTCATTCCTAGTAGCAAGATCCCCAAGGGAGGGATTTATAATTTGTCTGTTCCCGAACGTAGTGCCATGAAGGAGTACATAACTGAGAGTCTGAATAAGGGACACATCCGACCCTCTAAATCACCCGCTGGGGCGGGATTGTTCTTTGTCAAAAAGAAGGATGGTTCTCTCCATCCCTGCGTGGACTACCGCGCGTTAAACGAGATCAAGGTTAAGAACCAGTGCTCGTTGCCACTTATTCCCGATTTGCTCAATTAGATTGTTGGAGCCCAGTGGTTTTCTAAGTTAGATCTTCGAGGAGCATACAACCTGATTCGCATAAAAGAAGGTGATGAGTGGAAAACTGCATTTAATACGCCCTTTGGGCACTTTGAGTGTTTGGTCATGCCTTTTGGCTTGTGTAATGCTCCTGCCATTTTTCAGAGTTTCATGAATTATATTTTTCATGACATTTGTGGGTCCTTTTTGGTGGTCTATCTTGATGATATACTGATTTTTTTTTCCCTCGACTGGGAAACACATGTAAAATGCCTACATATCATGTTATCTCGTCTCCACACTCATAACTTATTTGCCAAGTTGGAGAAGTGTATTTTTGGGGTTCAAAAGATTTCATTCTTAGGGTATGTCATCACTCCTACTAACATCCTAATGGATTCTGACAAGGTCAAGGCGATTTCTGAATGGGCACAATCCACCAACTTGAAAGCCTTACAACTGTTCTTATGGTTTGCAAACTTTTATCGTAAATTCATAAGAAATTTTTCCACTATAGCCAAACCTTTAACTGATATGACTAAAAAAGGGGCGGACATTAGCGCTTGGTCGGTAGAGGCAGTCCAAGCCTTTTCTCAGTTGAAGAAGGCCTTTTCTTCAGCACCAGTTCTTGCCCAACCTGATTTGGATCGGCCATTCGTTGTTGAGGTTGATGCGTCAGAGCATGGTGTGGGTGCAGTTTTGTCGCAGGAATTCCTAGGAGGCTCGGGCTTGCAGCCTTGTGCTTTCTTCTCCAAGAAATTTAACCCAGCCGAGCGAAACTATGATATTGGCAATAGGGAGTTATTGGCCATAAAATGGGCCTTTGACGAGTGGCGACACTTTCTTGAGGGTGCCCGGCATACGATTACAGTGCTTACCGATCATAAGAATTTAATTTACTTGGAAACTGCTAAACGCCTCAATGCCTGACAAGCCCGATGGACACTTTTCTTTTCTCAGTTCAACTTTATGGTTACGTACATTCCTGGTACTAAGAATGTCAAGGCGGATGCCATGTCGCACAGTTTTTAGGCACCTAATTCCATGGAGGGCCAACCAGTAAATATTTTACAACCAGGCATTGTAGTGGCTACTCTCTCCTCAAGCTTGGCAACTCAACTTCAAGTGGAACAACAGACAGCACCAGAAGGTGTCCCGGAAGGAAGGTTATTCGTTCCCAGTACCTTGAGACTAGTGGTTTTGGAGGAAGTGCATTCGTCAAGATTAGCAGGGCACCCAGGCATTAGAGGAACCCTGAGTTTATGTTCGCGTCTTTATTGGTGACCGCAAATGTCGCGGGATGTTAAGACCTTTGTTAGGGCCTGTTCAGTCTGCGCCCGAGGGATGGCCGTTCGCAGACCTCCGGAGGGCCCGCTTCTGCCTTTACCCATTCCTAACAAACCGTGGTCGCACCTTTCTATGGATTTTATCACGGACTTACCGGAATCGTTAGGTAACTCCGTCATCCTAGTGGTAGTCGACAGGTTGACCAAGATGGCTCACTTTGTTCCTCTTAAGAAACTACCCACAGCTTCTCAGTTGGCCACCGTTTTCACTAAGGAGATTGTTCGGTTACACGGCATTCCCACCAACATTGTTTCTGACCGTGGTGTCCAATTTGTTGCCCAATTTTGACGAACTTTTTGTAAGAGGATCGGTATTGAGTTATCTTTTTCCTCCGCCTTCCATCCCGAATCTAATCGAATTCAATACCTTAGGTTGTTTGTGAGTGACAACCCCAGTCATTGGGCCGAATTCTTGGCGTTGGCAGAGTTTGCCATTAACAATCATGTAAATTCTGCTACTAAGATGACTCAGTTTTTCTGTAATTTCGGTCTGCATCCTCGATTCTCTACTTTCAATTATCTTGAATCTAACGTTCCGGCTGTAGAGGATCGTATTCAGGAATTTCAAAAGATTTGGAATAATGTGCATATGAATATCGAAAAGGCATGTAAGGAAATGCAGGATCGTAGCAGAAAGAGGTGTACTATTTCTCAGCCTTTTTCTGTGGGTCAATTGGTATACTTGTCTACCAAGAACCTTAAATTAAAGGTACCTTCCTCTAAGTTCATGCCTCGGTTTGTGGAACCATTTGTTATTACTCGGGTCATCAACCCGATGGCCTATGAGTTAGATTTGCCCAAAACCTGGAGAGTCCATAAGGTGTTCCACAAGACATTATTGAAGGAATTCATGCCTGCGGTGGTGCCCACCCTCGTTCAGGGAGAATTAGAGTACGAGGTGGAGAGGATATTAGACTCCAGGATGCTTTGTGGTTCCCTTCAGTATCTCATTGCATGGAAGGGATTTGGTCCGGAGGAACACTCTTGGGTTCCTGCCAGAGAAGTTCATGCTCCTCGTCTTGTACGCTCTTTTCATAGGAGGTTTCCTCGAAAACCTGCCCCAATGATCGGGGTTCCGTAGGTCCCCCGTAAAAGGGGGGGGGGAATGTTAGGAGGAGACTTACCAGCAGCGCGGTCGGGTCTCAGCAGCATGCCAGACCTGCTGCTGGGGTCCAGGCACGACATTCTTCCTTCCGGGTCCGGTGCCGGTTCCCTTAGGGCGGCAGCGCGGCTCTGAGAGTCTTTTCTGGTGTGAATGGATGGGTCTTCTTCCTCCACCCACCAGCATGTCATTGGCTCCGCCCCCTTGCTAGACATAAAAGGCAGCAGCTGGCTATGTTCATTGCCAGTGTTTGTTTGTACCTAGTGAGGTTAACTAGGTCTCTCTGGTATTCAAACCTTGCCTTAACCCTTGCTTCAAACCTTGCCTTAACCCTTGCTCTACCCTCCTTGCTGTAGGTCTTTCAGTCTCCAGTAGCTCCCTGTTTTTGTGCTCCTTTTCCCCGTTAGGATCAGGGTTCCCTAGACAGTATAGGGACCGCCGCCCAGTTGTCCCCCTGGGTTTAGCCAGGGCGAGGCAAGTAGGTAGGGTAAGAGGGGTGGGTGGTTTTTAGGGACTCCCAGTCTTCTTCTGTACCCACCTAACACATACATCCTAAAACAAACAGCTATACTGCAGAATGAACCACACCCAGGCATGGGTGTGACCAGGAGAAATAGACTCACACCAAGGCACCCGCCTCCAAATTGACCAATCAATCCATACTCCATGGAAGATGTTAAAGCAGAGTCAAGAGGAAGGCCGCAGTGAGGTATTTCCAATAGACAATCTCAAAAAGACATTTTGCAGTGATACGTAAGAGGCAAACAGGAGAGGTAAACGCATAGTCAAGTGGACGTCCTTAAAAGAAATATATTCTTCTTTATGTATTGTTCTATATATATAATGCTCTATAGGAAGGTGTAGGGGTGCGCTACAGAGAGTGGCCAGTAGAGGGCAACAGACAGTCAGTCTGATGCCTTTGACAAGAGGAAAACACCTACAGGTGTGGTCAGTAAGGAGGATAAAGGGGTTTTGTTCCTGCTGCAGTCAGAGAGGTGTGTGTGTCTGGCAGAACTAGACTTGTGCTGTGACCAGACTGCTGGTAAAACGAACTCCTGTTGTAAGCAGAGACAGACGCTATCCCAGCAGGACGCTTGGAGAACTCTGGCTCTGGGATTGGGGTCTGGAGACGCTACGGCATGGTGAAGAGCTGCGCTTCTGGACTACTACAGGTCTGTGAAGGGGAACAGACTTGTTGCTGTTTGGCAGCTGTGGACTTGATTTCTCCTCCTGTGGACTGTGGAGGATTATATTGAAAGGACTTTGCAAAGGTTATCATTTATCTGGAGACCCAGACGTTTATGTTTTGCTGAAACAAACGTATGTTGAATAAATTAACCAAGAAGTGAAAGAGACCATTTGGTGTACTCATTAACCCCCGTGTTGCTATAAAGGTTATATTTTCTTATTTCCATTTACAACACATTAATAAGACAAACTATATTGTCCTTGCCCTCATTGTCTCTAGATATAGATGTTTAATTATGATATTAGTATCCGGTATCAATAGTAGAAAATCATTTGCTAGATTATAATATCCCTGCAAAGATTATAAGAAGTTGAAAGATATGAACTTGGTATCTGCAGTCCTTGAGCTCCATCTGCTGTTCTATCATTTCCTTACAGCAGTGTAACACTAAATCCTTTATATTAAACAATTGAAAAAAAATAAACTGTAAATCGGCAATCTTAGAATATGACAAAATCGATAGTGGAGTTTAAGAGGGAACTAGTTGACTTTCTAGAGCGCTATGATATTACAGGATATAGACATTAAATAACTATATGTCTTTCTTCAAGCTAGTCAAGAGCATACGGTCATAAACTTGGGAACTCCATAAATAAAAGTAAACAATCCCACAAAAAAACAAAAACAACCACTTTTGTCAGTTTCTGAAAGCACAAAACTTGTGAAAGCCTAGGATATAAGAGCCAAAGGTATGATAAAGTGTGTGGTGAGTGACATCTCCAACAGTCAGAAGTAGATAAATCTGATCCTTTAAGGAAGACAGGACTCTTATACCACCTTGTCAATGTTTTAAAATAATTCTCTTGGATTCTATCACAGCCAGAGAAGCCGTGGGAGTGCTTAACGATAAATTGTAGCTCATTTATTGAAAATGTCTTGACTAGAGATGAGCGAGCACCAAAATGCTCGGGTGCTCGTTACTCGGGACGAAATTTTCGCAATGCTCGAGGGTTCGTTTCGAGTAACGAACCCCATTGAAGTCAATGGGCGACCCGAGCATTTTTGTATATCACCGATGCTCGCTAAGGTTTTCGTTTGTGAAAATCTGGGCAATTCAAGAAAGTGATGGGAACGACACAGCAACTGATAGGGCAGGCGAGGGGCTACATGTTGGGCTGCATCTCAAGTTCACAGGTCCCACTATTAAGCCACAATAGCGGCAAGAGAGCCCCCCCCCCCCGCACTGTCAGCGTAAAGATCGTTCTCCTCTTCCATAGCTGTAACAGCTGTGGCAGAGAAGAACGATGTTTGCCCATTGAATTCAATGGAGCCAGCAATACAGCAGGTTCCACTGAAAGCAATGGGCTGCCGGCGATCGCAGGATGAATTGTCGGGAAGGGGTTAAATATATAAGCCCTTCCTTGCAATTCATCCAGAAATGTGTTACAATAAAAATATATACCGGCGTATAAGGCGACGGGGCGTATAAGACGACCCCCCAACTGTCACCTTATACGCCGGCAATACAGTGGAGCAAAGAATAAAAATCATTACTCACTTCTTCTGACGTTCTGCGCCGCTCCTGCAGGCTGTCGCTCCCTCCTGGTCCACGGCAGAGCATTGCTTTCTGGACGCAGGGCTTGAAATCCCCGCCTCCAGAAACACAGCCAATCACCGCCATTCAATGACATCATTGTCATTGGCTGTGATTGGCTGAAGGCACGTGTGTTTCTGGAGGCGGGGATTTAAAGCCCTTCGTAGAGAAATCAATGCTCTGCCAGGCTCAAATGTAAATAGGTGTACTAAAAGGTGTCATTTTAACAAAACATGTGGCCTCTTCCAAATGGCATCACTGATGAGTTACTGATGTCACACAATCCAGGCTTTACTACTGTGCTGCATGAGAACTGGAACTAATAGAGGCGCACATTTGGGACATGAAGAGTATGATTTGGAAAATCGTACTGCTGCTTTATAATCACAGCATGTATAGCAGTATGTAATGCTAATATGGGAACATATTGTCCTGTACACAATCAGAAACTTTCCAGCACCAGAAAAGTGCCACTGTTGGTTTTATGAGCAAAGGAGAAGTAGGTGTCAATTTCCATAAATGAAAGGAATGATAGTAGGACAGCTTGAAAGCCAGAAGCGACACCAGTGACTTCAGCTCTGACTCCGGATATCTCATTTCTATGATCATTTTTCATGTTTGTTCACTTTTTTATGTGATTCCAGCTCACAGTAGCATCCTTTCACTAATGTTTGCCACGCATTTCATGATTTGCTACCGTACTATATGAGGGAATTGTTCACAACTCGCTGCTGATGTTACAATCTGTCCAGCAGGGAACACATGGAGTCACACTCATGGGAACATGAAAAGCATAAAGAACAACGTACCTACTGAACTACGGATTTCTATGCCACAAAAAAACAATTTAAGAAGTGTACTTTTTTTAACATTGAAGTCAACTGCAAATGTATGGAAATGTATGGCTGCATGTTACCAAACAGTTCACATGTACATTTTTTTGTGATCAGGGGAAGAATATAGTGCTTAATTCCAAAACTTTATTAGAAAAAACCGTTTACAGTTAACAATGTATACAGTCTGTTTTTGTTTTTTTTTTTAAATAAAAAAATCCAAACTAAAGATGAGCGAACACCAAAATGCTTGGGTGCTCGTTGCTCGAGTCAAACTTTCCGCGATGCTCGCGAGCTCGTTTTGAGTAACAAACCCCATTTAAGTCAATGGGCGACTCGAGCATTTTTGTATATGACCGATGCTCTGCATAGGTCTTCACTTGTAAAACTCTGGAAAACCCAAGAAAGTCATGGAAACACCACAGAAACGGATAGGGAAGGGCAGGGGCAGCATGCAGGGCTGCATCTCAGGCTCCCAGGTCCCACTATTAAGCCACAATAGGGGTATGCTTCCCGTCCCCCCCCCCCCCCCTAGCAATTTTTACTTCGGACAAACCCTCACTAGCAAGGCACACCTTAGCTAAGCACCGCACTACCTGCAACCAAGCACAATCACTTCCTGCGGGTCACACCACTGCCTCTTCTCCTGGGTTACATGCTGCCCAACCCCCCACACGACCCTGCATCCACAGCGTACACAAAAGTTTCCCTGCGCCGCCTTCAGCTGCCCTCATGCTTCATAGCTACACCACTCTCATGTCTATTTCTAAGTGCATCTGCGATGAGGAGGAACCAGAGGCACACAATGCAGAGGGTTGGCAGGGCCAGGCAGCGACCCTCTTTGAAAGGGGGGGGGGGGCGATAGTCCACAATGCTGTTGAGAATCGATGATAAATTGTCATACGATCATCATTCCAATCTCGTGCCACCTCCGTCACAAAATTGTCAGGAGCCGCAAACGTGGGCATAAAGGGGACTCACGTGCCAGCCCAGCACTTCTACACATCTCCACAATGCAGCAATATTCTGTGTGGGAAGTATGTGAGCGGGCCCTGGGTCAGGCTCGGTCCCAGCAAACACCTTGTGTGGCCCAAGGTGCCGCGAGTGACATAGCAAAGGGGAATCCATGTGACCACACACTACTCATTCTGTTTGAGTGTCGGATACCTCATCGACAACGCAAGGGTAAACCATCTGCACTCTGCACCCTACCCAAGTCAGTCAGTGTCTTTGTGCCAGACAGGTAAAACGCTGCTATGGGAAGTCTGTGTGCACCCACAGCATAGGGGGGTCCTAGGAAACCCAAGACATGAACCGTGAAGAAATCAGAGTGCCCAAACATGGCAGACTTTCACTGCGCCGAGGACAGAGGCCTCTGCACAAACCCTCAGCTATCGCAGGCATAGAGCGGACTCCGATGCTAGTGCAGCAGTGAACGTCTTATTTAATGTATTGTGGTTGCTTTCACCGCTCCAAAGACTGGATTAACCAGGACCAAGTTCCACTGGCCCAACCTGGCGCAGTTGCATTTCCCCCAGGACATAGGCCTCTGCCCACACCCTTAGCAATCGCGGGCATGAAGAGGCCTCCAATGCTAGTGCAGCTGTGAACGTCTCATTAAATCAGTTACGGTTGCTTTCACCGCTCCAAAGACTGCATTAACCAGGAAGAAGTTCCACAGGCCCAACCTGGCACAGTTGCATTTTCCCCAGGACCTAGGCCTCTGCACAAACCCTCAGCAATCGCGGGCATAGAGCGGACTCCAATGCTAGTGTAGATTTGAACGTCTCATTAGTGCAGTATCGCTCCTCTTGTTTGGCCCAAACCAGTGTCGCAGATAACTGTGGTAACATGAGAGAAAATACATGTTGGCCTTGGCCCACAATTCATGCCCTAGTCAGTCAGTGTATTTGTGCCAGACAGGTAAAACACGATGGGAAGACTTTGTGCACCCATAGTATAGACGGACCCCTGTAACATTCCAGTAGCAAAGGTATAAGCAGACCCCCAGTTACATTTCTGTAGCAGAAGTATAGGCAGACCCCTGTAACATTTCTGTAGCAGCAGTATTGGCAGACCCCTGTAACCTTTCTGTAGCAGCAGTATAGGCAGACCCCAGTACCATTTCTGTAGTAGAAGTATAGGCAGACCCCAGTGACATTTCTGTAGCAGCAGTATAGGCAGACCCCTGTAACATTTCTGTAGCAGCAGTATAGGCAGACCCCAGTACCATTTCTGCAGCAAGAGTATAGGCGAACCCCTGAAACATTGGTGTAGCATTAGTGTAGGCAAAGTCCGGAAAAAATAGTTAGAAAACAGTATAGGCGAGGGCCAGAAAAATTAGTATACCAAGAGTACAAGTGTACCTCTGAAAAATTTATCAACCTAGAGGGCAGGTGAAACCCAGAAATATTTTTTAAAGATTCAGCTCGCTGTTGCTTAATTTGCAACAGAGCCAGGAGGCAGCGCAGTGAAAAAAATTGGTTTCTGGTAAAGTATCAATACTTTTGAAACTTTGAAAAATTGTAACAAAATTGTAAGCAGAGCCTTTTGGGCTGCAGAAAAATTGGCAGTTCAGCGTGATGACATGTTGTTTCAGGAGGAGGAGTAGCAGGAGGAGGACTAATATCCGAGAGTGATTGACAAAGCTATTTCCCCCTTTTTTTTCTGGTGATAGAGAATGCTTATATATCTGGTTGCAGCAAAAAGAATCTTTAGGTACCACTGCTTTCCGCCGGTGGTGAAGAGAAGTCTGGGGAAATCCAGGCTTTGTTCATCTTTATGAGTGTAAGCATGTCATCACTGGCAGTTGACAGAAGGGTACGCCTATTGTTATGATTCCCCCAGCTGCACTCCCTCTCGGAC
The DNA here is from genome assembly GCF_035609145.1 of Eleutherodactylus coqui. Classification (NCBI taxonomy): domain Eukaryota; kingdom Metazoa; phylum Chordata; class Amphibia; order Anura; family Eleutherodactylidae; genus Eleutherodactylus; species Eleutherodactylus coqui. Next base: position 44,369,720 of record NC_089843.1, on the reverse strand, counting down.
AAGACACTAGTGGCAGGGCAAGCCAGCACCTCCAGGGCGTACAGCGCAAGTTCATGCCACATGTCCAGCTTGTACACCCAATAGTGGTATGGAGCAGAGTCATCACGTAGGATGGTGGTACGATCGGCTACGTACTCCCTCACCATCTTTTTACAGTGCTCCCTCCGATTTAGCCTTGACTGAGTAGTGGTGGCACAGTCTTGCTGGGGAGTCATAAAGCTGGCAAAGGCCTTGGAGAGTGTTCCCCTGCATGCGCTGTACATGCTGACTGATCTTCGCGCCTCCCCTGCTACTTGGCTCTCGGAACTGCACCTTCTGATGTTAGCGCTGTCAGATGGGAAGTTTAGCACCACTTTGTCCACCAGGGCCCTGTGGTATTGCATTACTCTCGTACCCCTTTCCTCTTCGGTAATGAGAGGGGAAAGGTTCTCCTTGTACCGTTGGTTGAGAAAGGTGTACACCCAGTAATCCGTGTTGGCCAGAATGCGTCTAATGCGAGGGCCACGAGAAAGGCAGCCTAACATGAAGTCAGCCATGTGTGCCAGGGTACCAGTACGCAAGACATGGCTGTCCTCACTAGGAAGATGACTTTCAGGATCCTCCTTCTCTACAGCCCATACACGCTGAACAGATGGGAGGCAAGCAGCATGGGTACCCTCTGCAGTGTGCCCAGCTGTCTCTTCCCCCTCCTCCTCCTGCTCCTCCCCCTCCTCCTCCTCAAAAAGGCGCTGAGATATAGACATGAGGGTGGTCTGGCTATCAAGCGACATACTGTAATCCCCCGTCTTCCGTTCCAACCGCAAAACATCGGCCTTTATGCCTTGCAGCGAACTTCTCAGCCGGCAAAGCAGCGGGATGGTAACGGTAATGATTGCAGCATTGCCGCTCACCATCTGAGTAGACTCCTCAAAGTTTCCGAGGACCTGGCAGATGTCTGCCATCCAGGCCCACTACTCGGTAAAGAATTGGGAAGGCTGACTATCAATATGCCACCCATGTTGGAGTTGGTATTCTACTATTGCTCTACGCTGCTCATAGAGCCTGGCCAACATGTGCAGCGTAGAATTCCACCGTGTGGGCACGTCGCACAGCAGTCGGTGCTCTGGCAGATTAAACCGATGTTGCAGGGTCCTCAGGGTGGCAGTGTCCGTGTGGGACTTGCGGAAATGTGCGCAGATGCGGCACACCTTTCCGAGTAGGTCAGATAAGTGCGGGTAGTTTTTCAGAAACAGCTGAACCACCAGATTGAAGATATGGGCCAGGCATGGCACGTGTGTGAGGCTGCCGAGCTGCACAGCCGCCACCAGGTTAGGCCGTTGTCACACACGACCATGTCCGGTTGGAGGCTCAGCAGCGAAAGCCAGAGGTCGGTCTGCTCTGTCAGACCCTGCAACAGTTCGGGGGCCGTGTGCCTCTTGTCACCTAGGCTGAGTAGTTTCAGCACGGCCTGCTGACGCTTGCCCACCGCTGTGTTGCCGCGGCGCGCCACGACGACTATTGGCGAAGTGCTGCTCACATTTCTTAATTGAGAGGTACATTTCACGCATATGTGAAAGTAAATTAGTGTGGCCGGGCTAACACAACACTTCTAATTAATTTTTTCTTCACTTTCACAACTTGTATCATGAACACTGATTCCTCTTTATGGCAAATACTGGGCTGAATATTTTCCTTCTTGGGAAATATAACCATTATTATCACCCTGGAGTTTGTGGGCTACTGGGGGTATTTGTAGAAACATTTTCTATATCATCAAAACAATATAAAAGACAGAGAAGTGGACGAGAAGAGGCTGCAGTACAGAAGACGTCTCATCTGATCTCCTTCTCTGTAATATAGAAAATGATTCTTCTCTGCAGTAAATGAGGAAGGAGGTTTTTGTACGGCTCTGTATCACTGTGTGAGAGGGAAGCTATAACCCTGCTGACAGTAATAATGTGCTATATCGTCTTTTGTCAATCCTGTGATTGTTAACTTGTAATTAGTTCCAGATCCGGATCCAGAGAATCGGTCTGGGACTTCTGGTTGTCAGGTGGTTGCGTGTCGAATAAGAAGCTTCGGTGGTTGTCCTGGTTTCTGTTGGTACTAGTGTAAGTAACTAGTTGAACGAGCAGTAACAGAGGAGCTACACTGACATTGTATCACAGCATTATCTCCGGGAGACACTGCAACATATTCTGGGGTTTGGGATAATGTAATCTGCCCATAACAAGCTGAAAAACACAAATACATTGGTCAGAAATACAATAGAGTCATATGCAGAGGTATTCTATCTATCTATCTATCTATCTATCTATCTATCTATCTATCTATCTATCTATCTATCTATCTATCTATCTATCTATCTATCTCATATCTCTCTCCTATCTATCTATCTATCTATCTATCTATCTATCTATCTATCTATCTATCTATCTATCTATCTATCTATCTATCTATCTATCTATCTATCTATCTCATTTCTATCTCATGTAACATCATTCTACCTTGAATACAAATACAGCAGACAAGGACCAGCTGTCTCAGAGAAGTCATCCTGCTCACAATCTGCCATCTGGATCAGTAAGTTACAATACTATTTATACCCGATGAAATCTGCGGGGAAATATCTCAGCCAATGTTTATGTAAAACGTATGCAAATTATTTTACTACCTGAACCCAACCTCCGGTTCACAGTAAATGTTTCCCTGTAGATGCAGATTGTGTAATTGGCTTATCTGGTACCCTTATTGTTCAATGTTGCTGCCATGGTTCATCCCATTCCCAGTCCTTTCTTCATGGATCCTCAGACTACCCAATACACATTGTGCTTCTGTCGTGTGAGACGCTCCTCCTGCTCTCCTGTAGGGGATGAGAGGTGATGCACACACTAATAATATCATCACCACTGGTCCATGTAAGACCAGAGGGAAGTGTCCCAGACTGCAGAAGCACACGGATGGGGTAAGAATACGGAGGCCAGAAATAGGGTAAGAAAGGTGTAGGTGCATTTTCTCAATTTAATTTCAATGTGCAAAAAACATGTCCTATAAATGATGGATTTGTAAAAAGAAATCAAACTTTATTTTTTACATTGGATTTGCATTACTTGCTGCAATGTCAACTCAAGCCACTCAATATGCTCATATATGAATACCTTAGGGGATGTAGGTCATATAGGATCACTTCTCAGGATGCTGCACTGTTCTCCCACTTTAAATCCTTTGCAGGCATGGAGTGGGACCTATAAGGTCAGCTTCACATCTGGTGAACCGAATACCCGCAGCAATTACACTGCAAATATGCAGCAACCAGATCGGCACCACTTAGACACGGATTTGGCTGTTTTTTTTAATTGTGGATCTGCTGCAGGATTTAACTCTTTATTTTCAAGGGTTGAATTCTGCCGCTGAAGTCTGCATCATATCTACACGCTGCGGAGATATAATCCGCTGTGTTTTACGCTGTAGATCCATTGCTGAAAATTTCTGCATGACATGAAGGAGATTTCTGAAATCTGCACTTCATATTCTACAGTAAATACTGTGGAATTTTCCCAGTAAAATCCGCTGCAGAATATCTGCAGTATTTCTGTTCAGCATGAAGCCGGCCGAAGTCATTCTAGCAAAATGATGTCCTGAGAGCTGCAGGGTGCTCTGTTCTTCCAGGGCTTCACCTTGTGGTCAGGCAGCCGACTACCATCTAAGTGGGGGTATTTCTGAACATGGCAGAGACGGGCCAATAAACTATGAGGTGCATTTCCTCAGTTTCATGTATTGTGTGAAAAATAAGTCCTATTAATGATGCATTCGTCAAAAAAATTATGTTTCATTTTATTACATTGACTTTTTATACAGTCTTGCCCATCTTGTGCCATCCCAGTACAGATCAGCATAAGCTCTGCTAAGACCTCCTTGAGATTTCTGCCTAAATCTTTTCCATCCAGCCCAAATGCAATAACTATATTTAACACTGGAGGAATTGTCAGCTTACCCAGCCTTGCCCTTTCACCGTACCGAGTGCACAGAAGGAGAGAGCCACTGCTAGCAAATATAGAAGAAAAAGAGAAGTTTTCCCACAGGTCAGGAGATATAAAAGGATTTCTTTATTTCTGCATTCCAGCAAAAAAATAGATAAAATCTCAGCATAAGTATTTAAAATTCCTACATGTTTCAAGCAGAAGCTCTTAGTCATACCACCCAAGTTACTGGAAAACTTCTATTCTTCTTCTATACTGAAACTTAACATTCCCCCAGGAAAGGCATAAGGAGTTGCCCTGTGGTAGATTTCCATCCCTGGCACAGCAAAGCTAACTTTCAAACAGCAGAGCGATTTCTAGTCCAGCAATTACCTATAGCATTACCGAAAATTAAAGTAGCCCTAACATGAACATTTCCAAGTAGCAATTTCATTGAGAGAGAGAGATAATCACTTGATCAACAACTGCTGAAATATCAAATTTTGAGAGGGAGAGAGACAACTGCTTAACCAACAGCTACAAAAATACAATGGCAATTTTTCAGATGGAGTAAACTGATAATTACTGTAATGTGAGTTTTTTAGAGGGAGGGAGAGAGACAGCTTTTTATATGGCATTTTTCAGATGGATAGAGACAATCACTTGACCGATAATTGCTCAAATGTCAATTTTCCAGACAATCACTGAAATGCCATTTTTTTGGAGGGAGATAGATAATCGCTGGAATGTCAATTTTTCTCAGAGAGGCAATCACATGACCAACAACCTCTGAAATGTAAATTTTTCAGAGGAGGAGAGACATTCATTTCACCAACAACTGCTGAAATGTTACAGTTTTAGGCTAACTTCAAATGGGCAAGAGCAATTTTGCACTAGCGCGACATGTGATTTTTTTTTTTTTTTTACAGTGGACGTGAGACATTTTTGTTTGTCCTGACAGCCATGGCAGAGGATCACAGAGTTTCTCCCATTATTTTCAATAGGAAACCTCACATTGCACTGCGTGCACCTAGCACTTGGTGCGATGCTGCCGCCAGGCCCATTGAAAACAATGGGAGATGCAATGCGAGAGCACTCCCAAAGAAAGGAAGGAGTGAAAGTCCAAGGACCTCAGCAGTACAGATACAATGTCGGCAGGAGGAGGAAAAGCACTTTAGTGTAGTTCACATGATGGAGGTGTAAAAAAGCGGATGGGCTACATAATGGTAAGCAAACCACATGGATAAAAGTTATAATGTCCTTACATGTATTACAAATTATAAATTCAAAGCAGCCCCGATATGTCCCTTTAAACAGTACAACTGTAATGCACTCTGTGAAGCTGCCAGACTACAGCCGGCTTAGCAGTGAGAGTAAAGAGCATATTTACTTAGACCGGCGTTTTATACACTGTCTAACTAAACTTTGCAACAGATAAAAGCGACAAATGTATTAAGAGGCGCATTTATACACGTTTTGCATTTGGAGATACCACCATGCTCCTGACTGAAGCCAACAACTATACACTGGTGTAGGTTTCAGGCTTTATTCACACGAGTGTATATCGCCGCGCTTTCACGCCCGGGCCGATATACACTGCCCATCTGACGCATTGGTTTACAATGCATCAGGTCAGATGGGCGTATTCCCGCACCGTAAAAGCACCCAGCCAGCCAAGATAACGCATACGAGCGCATTTTCTGGCTTTAACGTTGGCCATGAAAGATAGTTCAGGAACAATCTTTCTGGCCAGAATACAGTGGGGGCCCCACAGACTCCTATGGGAGCCTATAGGAGCTGCCGAAGAAGGGAGGTGGGAGGGAGTTTAGCAGAATGTCTGCTAAAATCCCTCCACTTCCCTCCTTCTCTCTGCCCCTTGCCAGCTGTTTGTAATGGGAGGGGGTGGGGTGGGATGGGAGCTATTTCCTAAGCTCCAGACCCATCCTGCTCCCTCCCATTGCTGGCAGCCGACAAGGGGCGGAGAGGGGTGGGAGCTTTATTATAAATACAGGAAACATTTTTTTTTACTTTTTAAAACTTTTTCTTAACTGTGATCAACTATGGCAGTGCTGGGGGCCAAAGCTGACTTGGTAAGTGAACGGCTCTCTGCAATCTCATTGTGGGGGGCATTTTGGACCCTGTAAAACCAATAAGGGAATTTACAGGGTTAACAGCCACGATCAGCGCTAATGCTTATGTTGCCAGTGGGTATCAGCTGTAAGAAACATGCCAGGAAATGCTATGAGGAATGGATTAAATAAAATAAATGGATACTTCTTGAAAGGAAAAGTCATAGTTCAGATCTAAATCTCATCAAAAAGCTGTAGAATTTAAAACAAGCTTTACATTCAAGAAAACCGCCAGATAGGGGGCGTGGCCTAACGGAGCACCAAGATGGTCTCCTGATTTTGGAGCTCAGAGAACCTGTACCATCCAAAGCAACTAAAAGCACCTTCAGAGGCACCTAACCTCCTCCACTGGGAACCCTGAAGCCCATACAGCGGCTGATGAGACACCGCAGGTCTTCTCGCGTTCTGCCAGGATGCCTGGAAGACTTCTTTACAGCCCGCAGCAGTAAGCACTCCACTGCTCCCAAGGCCCTGTCTGCTCTGCTCACTGCAACAGAGGAAAGAGGTGACGACACCATACCTGCCAACCTCTCACCACTGACCGCTGCTGTGTCTGAGGTCCCGGTTTGCCTGCCTGCTCTGACAGAAGACAGAGGTGAGCTCACAGCTCCTGTTAACCCTGCACTGCCGGCCACTACTGCTCCTGAGATCCCGGTCGGCTTGTCTGCTCTGATGGAGGATAGTACACTGCTCCTGCTAGCCCCTCACAACCAGAAGCTGCTGCTCCTGAGGTCACAGACTGTCTGCCTGCTCAGTTGGAGGTCCACCGAGGGAGAAGATCCCGGCGGCCATCTTCACCAGGTAAGTAAGAAGTCACCGGAGCGCGGGGATTCAGGTAAGCACTGTCCGGTTTTCTTTTTTAACCAGTGCATCGGGTTTCTCGCGCGCCGAACGGGGGGGCTGTTGAAAAAAAAAAAAACCCGTTTCGGCGCGGGACAACCCCTTTAACCCTCACTGCCGACCACTGCTACATCTGAGATCCTGCTTACTCTGCAAGCTTTGACAGAGGTCAGAGGTACACTTCACACAGTTATTAACCCCTCACTGCCACATTTTACTCAAGAGGAGCGACCTCTGCTAAGTTTAGACCAAAACTCATCTGCTAAATCACCTTTGGATGCTGGGAAGAGTACAATGGCCTCTAAAGGGAAAAATCCACATAAGGGGATGCATGTGCCCAAGATGGCGCCGGCTATCCGTTATCAGATACAGTCACATGTCTCCACCTCTGAAAGCCTGCTTAAAGAGAGGCAGAGGCTGATGCAGGAACAAGTAGAAGAACCTGCAACATCTAATATGGAAGATTTGATCTCTGTTATGTCCACCTCTGAAAAAAACGGTTACAGAAACTTTCATGAAAGAAATGGTGGTTGCTTTAAAAAATTCTTTGCAAGCTAACTTTGACTCTCTGACATCTACACTGAAAGCTAATTTAGCGGAGTTTGATGAGAGGATTACCCATACTGAAAACAAAACAAAATGGGTAAATTAACTCATTCACATAATGATCTTATTGACTCTCACTATGCTTTGTCTGACGAGGTGGATAAATTAAAGTCCAAGCTAGCTGACATGGAGGACAGAAACTGCTCTAACAATGTTTAATTCAGAGGCATACCAGAGTCTGTCTCACAATCGGACATCACTAAATATTTACAATAACTGATAAAAGCCATTCTTCCAGACATGTCTTCTACAGAGCTAATTATTGATAGAGCTCACAGACTAAACCTAAATGCATAGCAGAAAAAATACCAAGGATGTAATTGCACAAATTCACTATTTTCATATGAAGGAAGCTCCTATGCAGGTGGTCCAGAAAACAAACCAACTACCAGCGCCATTCGGAGATGTGCGCCTTTACATAGATTTATCTCAAGCTATGCTACAGGCGAGAAGAAAATTTGCCAATATTACCAATGCCCTCAGGCAGGAAAAAAATCCCTACAAATGGGGTTTTTCCCCTAAACTGATAATCCAAAATGATGGAATAACCCATATTTTTTCCAAACCGGAAGAAGCAACCGTTCTATTGTCTTCCTGGAATATACATTTGACAGAAACTACTCCAGCAGTTCCATCTAGGCGACCTAGAACCCACGAGAAAAATCCTGTATCTGACTATCTAGGTCGCTGAACATCAACAATGGTGTCCAAGAAGCACATTTGTTATACCCCTCAGAGTTCTCAAAAGTGTTGAACATTGCCTACCCACAAGTACAAGCCCAATTTGTATTCCACGGACTTGTTCTGTTTCTCTATGATTCTTTTGAAAGAATCTCAGTTTCTTTTTTCAGAGATATTTTTTTTTTTATTGTTAGTGTAAGACATCCAACTAATTCCACATTACTCTATAGTATCTTACTTAATACATTTTTTTTTGTTTTTGCGACCAAATGTATATACGTCACCATCTGCGGCAATGGTTTCGAATGTATTCGTTCACATGGGCGATTTTACGGCGCGTAAAAACGGCAACCCGCGTAAAAACGGACATACGCGACCGAAATACGTGCCGGCGAATATTCGATGGCCGAAAAGACCGTTTGAAAAGTAGGAACAAACGAAAATACGCTTTCTAGCTCTGGTCAGTTCTTTCCGGCGATTATACGCTACGCTCGTGCGAACGTAAATACGCCTACGCTCTTGTGAACGCACCCTTAAACTGCGATACGAAGCTCTATTCAAAAATTATGGCTCAGAGACTGCTTAAAATATTACCAGATATCATACATTCAGACCAAGTAGGTTTTACTAAGGGGAGACAGGCACCAGATGAAACGAGAAGAATTTTAAATCTTTTATCAAAATTAGAGTCTTCACACACGTCCCACTGGGGATATGCTTTTTCAATCCTAGAAAAATTTGGTTTTGACAGAAACATACTCGGAGCAATTAAAGGGGTTGTCCCGCACCGAAACGGTTTTTTTTTTTTTTCAATAGGCCCCCCGTTCGGCCCGAGACAAACCCGATGCAGGGGTAAAAAAAAAAAAAACGGATAGTACTTACCGGAATCCCTGTGCTGCGGCGACTTCTTACTTACCTTGCTAAGATGGCCGCCGGGATCTTCACCCACGGTAGACCGCAGGTCTTCTCCCATGGTGCACCATGGGTTCTGTGCGTTCCATTGCCGATTCCAGCCTCCTACGAGGAGCAGCTCTCCGGCACGAGCGGCCCCATTCAGAAGGGAGAAGACCGAACTGCACAAGCGCGTCTAATCGGGAGATTAGGCGCTGAAATTAGACGGCACCATGGAGACGAGGACGCTAGCAACTGAGCAGGTAAGTGAATAACTTCTGTTTGGCTCATATTTAATGCACGATGTATATTACAAAGTGCATTAATATGGCTATACAGAAGTGTATACCCCCACTTGCTTTCGCGGGACAACCCCTTTAAGGCATTTATTACCTCCCCTTCAGCTAAAGTTCTAATAGACAGAACTCTTTCCAGCTCTGTTGGTGGGAGATATGAAAGGAGAAAAAGTGCCACCTCTTGAACTGGGAGAAAGAGTTGACCTCGAAATTCCCATTGGAAAAATAGTTTAAATCCTTCAGATGGGCAAAACAAGCCTCTAGATTATCACACTTGATAGAGTTTCATATGAAGGTGTTAACAAGATGGTACTTTACTCCCTTACAATTAAAGATTACGCACCTAATCCCAGAGGCTTCCTGTTGGAGAAACTGTGGCCAAGTAGGTTTTCTTTTACATATTTTCTGGTCTTGCCCTCAATTCTGAGTTTTTGGAAAGAGGTGTATAATCTACTAAACAAATTGGTAGAACAACCGATTCCAAAGAACCCAGCAGTAGCGCTATTGCTTCTAGATTTAGAGGAAGTAAGGCCCAGAAACAGAAGACTGACTAACCACATTCTGATGAGCGCAAAAGAACTGATAGCTAGAAAGTGGAGAACTAGTATGCCCCCTGAAGTAAAAGACCTTATTTCGAAACATAGCATTTATGAAAATGTTTTCGCTCTTAGAATCAATGTTATAGGTAACTATAAAACAATGTAGAATGCCTGGATTAAAATGTTCCCGTTGTGATGTCAAATACTTTTTTCTGACATGTGTTGAACTCTAAATATAATTTCTATACTATTTTATAAGTTTCTTTATAACCCCCCCCCCCCCTTATTTCTTTACATTTCCTTTTCTCCTTTAATTAAAAATTCTTTCTCTTCACTCAGCTGGCTGCTGCGGGATTAGGAGAGGGGCAAGTTTCTCGGGTCCCCAACTTCATATCTCAATTTATGGGTCCACGTGGTAGACCTTTATTACAAACAGAGCAGTGTGAGCAGGTCCTGTCGTGGATGGCAGAAAATGCATCAAGCAATGTATCGACCACCCAGTCTTCTATGCAGTCCACTACTCCCGGCTTAGGGACTGCTACTCTGAAGCCTCTGGCTGCTGCTCCTCCTTCCTCCCAGCCACCTCACTCCATGAAAATGACATCTTCTGAGCAGGCTGACTCCTAGGAACTGTTCTTGGGTCCCTGCCATGAATGGGAAAACCTGGTTCCTCTCTCACCTGAGGAGTTTGTCGTGACCGATGCCCAACCTTTGGAAAGTTCCCAGAGTCCAGGTGATGAGGCTGGGGACTTCCGGCAACTGTCGCAAGGGCTTTCAGTGGGTGAGGAGGATGATGATGATGAGACACAGTTGTCTGTCAGTGAGGTAGTAGTACGGGTTGTAAGACTGAGGGAGGAGCACCCAGAGGATTCAGAGGAAGAGCAGCTGGACGATGAAGTTACTGACCCCACCTGGTTTGCTAAGCCTACTGAGGACAGGGGTTCAAAGGGGGAGGCAAGTGCAGAAGCAGGACAGGTTGGAAGAGGCAGTGGAGTGGCCAGGGGTAGAGGCAGGGCCAGAGCGAGGAATGCCCCAATTGTTTCCCAAACCACCCCGTAGCGGCAAGCCTCCGTGTAGAGAGCTAGGTGTTCAAAGGTGTTAATGTTTTTCAGTGAGAGAGCGGACGACCGATGAACAGTAGTGTGCAGCCTGTGTCGCACCAAGATCAGCCGGGGAGCCACCACTACCAGCCTCACCACCACCAACATGCACAGGCATATGATGGCCAAGCACCCCACAAGGTGGGAAGAAGGCTGTTCACCGCCTGCGGGTCACACCACTGCCTCTTCCCCTGTGCCGCAACCTGCCACACAGATCCAACCCCCCTCTCAGGACACAGGCACGAGCGCCTCCCAGCCTGCACCCACACCCTCACCTCCACTGTCCTCCATCCCATCCAGCAATGTCTCTCAGCGCAGCATTCAGCTGTCGCTAACACAAGCATTGGAGCGAAAGCGCAAGTACGCCACCACGCACCCACAGGCACAAGCTTTAAACGTCCACATTGCCAAATTAATCAGCCTGGAGATGCTGCCGTAAAGGCTTATGGAAACGGAGGCTTTCAAAAAACATGATGGCGGCAGCGGTTCCGCACTACTGAGACCCCAGTCGCCACTATTTTTCCCGGTGTGCCGTCCCAGCCCTGCACCACCACGTCTCACCAACGCGGTTACTGGGAAGGTCCACTTAACAACGGACATGTGGACAAGTACAGGCGGGCAGGGCCACTATATCTCCCTGACGGCACATAGGATGAATTTGGTGAAAGCTGGGACCGAGTCAGAGCCTGGGACCGCTTACGTCCAACCCACACCCAGAATAGCAGGTCCTACCTTGGTGCTGGTATCTGCGGCAGTTTATGCCACCTCCACTAAACCCTCTCCCTCCTCCTCCTACGCAAACTCTACCTCACAATTAAGAAGTGTGAGCAGCACGTCGCCTGCAGTCGGTAACACGTGGCGCGGCAGCACAGCAGTGGGCAAGCGTCAGCAGGCCGTGCTGAAACTAATCAGCTTAGGTGAAAAGAGGCACACGGCGCCCGAACTGTTGCAAGGTCTGACAGAGCAGACTGACCTCTGGCTTTCGCCGCTGAGCCTCCAACCGGGCATTGTCGTGTGTGACAACGGCCGTAACCTGGTGGCGGCTCCGCAGCTCGGCAGCCTCACACACGTGCCATACCTGGTCCACGTCTTCAATTTGGTGTTTTAGCGGTTTATGAAAAACTATCCACACTTGTCTGACCTGCTCGGCAAGGTACGCCGCGTCTGCGCACATTTCCGCAAGTCCACCACGGACGTTGCCACCTTGCGGACTCTGCAACATTGGTTTAATCTGCCAGATCACCGACTGCTGTGCGACGTGCCCACACGGTGGAATTCTACGCTGCACATGTTGGACAGGCTGTATGAGCAGCATAGAGCAATAGTGGAATACCAACTCCAACATGGGCGGCGTAGTGGTAATCAGCCTTCTTAATTCTTTACCAAGGAGTGGGCCTGGATGGCAGATATCTGCCAGGTCCTTGGAAACTTTGAGGAGTCAACCCAGATGGTGAGCGGCGATGCTGCAATCATTAACTTCACTATCCCGCTGCTATGCCTGCTCAGAAGTTCGCTGCAAAGCATACAGGCTGACGCTTTGTGGTCGGAACAGGAGACGGTGGATGAGAGTATGTCGCTTGATAGCCAGACCACCCTCATGTCTATATCTCAGCACGCTGAGGAGGAGGAGGAGGGGGAGGAGGAGGGGGAGGAGGTGGGGGAAGAGACAGCTGGGCCCACTGCAGAGAATACCCATACTGCTTGCCGATCATCCGTTCAGTGTGTATGGGCTGTAGAGGAGGAGGAGGAACCTGAAAGTCATCTTCCTAGTGAGGACAGCCATGTCTTGCGTACTGGTACCCTCGCACACATGGCTAACTTCATCTTAGGCTTCCTTTCTCATTACCCTCGCGTTAGACGCATTCTGGCCACTACGGATTACTGGGTGTACACCCTTCTCGACCCACAGTATAAGGAGAACATTTCCACTCTCATTCCTGAAGAGGAAAGGGGTACGAGAGTGATGCTATACCACAGGGCCCCGGTGGACAAAGTGATGCTAAACTTCCCATCTGACAGTGGCAGTGGCAGAAGGCGCAGTTCCGAGGGCCAAGTAGCAGGGGAGGCACGGAGATCAGGCAGCATGTTCAGCGCAGGCAGGGGAACATTCTCGAAGGCCTTTGCCAGCTTTATGGCTCCCCAGCAAGACTGCATCAACACTCCCCAGTCAAGGCTGAGTCGGAGGGAGCACTGTAAAAAGATGGTGATGGAGTACGTAGCCGATCATACCACCGTCCTACCTGATGCCTCTGCTCCATACAACTATTGGGTGTCAAAGCTGGACACGTGGCATGAACTTGCGCTGTATGCCCTGGACGTGCTGGCTTGCCCTGACACTAGCGTCTTGTCAGAGAGGATGTTTAGTGCAGCTGGGGGAATCCTCACGGATAAGTGTACCCACCTGTCAACTGCCAGTGCCGACATGCTTACACTCATAAAGATGAACAAAGCCTGGATTTCCCCAGACTTCTCTTCTCCACCGACGGAGAGCAGCGGAACCTAAAGATTCTTTTCGCTGCAACCGCAGATAAAAGCATTCTTCTCTATCACCGGAAAAAGGGGGCATTTTGCTTTGTCAATCTCTCTCTGATATTAGTCCTCCTCCTCCTGAAACATCATGTCATTACGCTGAACTGTCAATTTTTCTGCGGCCCAAAAGGCTAATCTAACAATTTTTATTTCCAATTTTTCAAACGTTCAAAAGTATTGATACTTTAACATGAACCAATTTTTTTAACAGGGCTGTTACAAATTAAGCAACAGCGAGCTGTATCTTTAAAAAAACATTCACCTGCCCACTCGGTTGAGCAATTTTTCAGGGGTACATTTGTACTGTTGGTACACTAATTTTTCTGGCCCTCTCCTATACTCATGGTACCCTAATGTTTCAGGGGTTCGCCTATACTCTTGCTACAGAAATTGTACTGCGGTCTGCCTATACTTCTGCTACAGAAATGTTACTGGGGTCTGCATATACTTCTGACACATAAATGTTACAGGGGTCTGCCCATACTTCTGCTACAGAAATGTTACTGGGGTCTGCCTATGCTTCAGCTACAGAAATGTTACAGGGGTCTGCCTATGCTTCTGCCACATAAATGTTACAGGGGTCTGCTTATACCTTTGCTACAGAAATCTTACTGGGGTCTGTCTATACTGTTACTACAGAAATGTTACTGGGGTTTGCCTATACTTCAGCTACAGAAATATTACAGGGGTCTGCCTATACTTCTGCCACATAAATGTTACAGGGGTCTGCCTATACTCCTGCTAAAGAAATGTTACTGGGGTCTGTCTATACTGTTACTACAGAAATGTTACAGTGATCTGCCTATACTTCTGCCACATAAATGTTACAGGGGTCTGCTTATACCTTTGCTACAGGAATATTTCAGGGGTCTGTCTATACTATGGGTGCACTAAGTCTTCCCATTACGGTGTTCTACCTATCTACATAGTAACATGTTCGTAAGGCTGAATGAAGACCATGTCCATCTAGTCCAGCCTGTTTATCCTCCTGTGTTGATCCAGAGGAAGGCAAAAAACCCCAAGGGCAGAAGGCAATTAGCCCTTTTGGGGAAAAAATTCCTTCCCGACTCCCTAATGGCAATCAGACTGTTCCCTGGCACTAATACACTGACTGACTAGGGCATGAATTGTCGACCGAGGCCAATATTTATTTTCTCTCGCGTTACCACAGTTAACCGGGGCACTGCTTTGGGCCATACAAGAGTAGCGATACTGCACTAATGAGACGTTCACAGCTGCAGTAGCATCAGTGTCCAGGCTTTGCTCACGATTACTGAGGGTTTGTGCAGAGGCCTATGTCCTCGGCGCAGTGAAATTTTGCCATGTTTAGTCACTCAGATTTCTTTATGGTTCATATCTTGTGTTTCCTAGGACCCACCTATGCTGTGGGTGCACACAGACTTCCCATCGCAGTGTTTTACCTATTTGGCCCAAAAACACTCACTGACTAGGGCATGGATTGTGGGTCGAGGCCAATATGTATTTTCTCTTGCATTACCACAGCTATCCGCGGCACTGCTTTGGGCCAAACAAGAGGAGCGTTACTGCACTAATGAGACGTTTACAGCTGCGCTAGCATCGGAGTCCGCTCTATGCCCGCGATTACGGAGGGTTTGTGCAGAGGCCTATGTCCTCGGCGCAGTGAAAGTCTGCCATGTTTGGGCAGTCTAATTTCTTCAAGGTTCATGTCTTTGGGTTTCTTGGACTCACCTATGCTGTGGGTGCACACAGACTTCCCATACCGATGTTTTACCTGTCTGGCACAAATACACTGACTGACTTGGGTAGGGTGCAGAGTGCAGATGGCTTTCCCCTTGCGTTGTCGATGAGGTATCCAACATCCAAACAGAATGAGTAGTGTGTGGACACATGGATTCCCCATTGCTATGTCACTCGCAGCACCTTGGGCCACACAAGGTTTTTGCAGGGACCGAGCTTGACCCAGGGCCCGCTCACATACTTCCCACACCGAGTATTGCTGCATTGTGGAGATGTGTAGAAGTGCTGGGCTTGCACCTAAGTCCCCTTTTATGCCCACGTTTGCGGCTCCAGCCAATTTTGCGAAGGAGGTGTCATGAGATTGGAATGACGATCGTACGTCAATTTATCATCGATTCTCAACAGCATCGTGGGCTATCGCCCCCCCCTCCTTTCAAAGAGGGTCTCTGCCTGGCCCTGCCAACCCTCTGCATTGTGTGCCTCCAGTTCCTCCTCATCGCAGACGCACTTAGAAATAGATATGAGGGTGGTGTAGCTATGAAGCGAGCGTGTGGCATGAGGGCAGCTGAAGGTTGCGCAGAGACACTTTTGTGTGCGCTATGTCGTGCGGGGGGTTGGGCAGCATGTAACCCAGGAGAAGAGGCAGTGGTGTGACCCGCAGGCAGTGATTGTCCTTGCTTGCAGGTAGTGTGGTGCTTAGCTAAGGTGTGCCTTGCTAATGAGGGTTTGTTTGAAGTAAAAATTGTTAGGGGGGGGTGAGTGGGGCAGACTCTAGCCCCTATTGGGGCTTGATAGTGGGACCTGGGAGCCTGAGATGCAGCCATGCATGCTGCCCCTATCCTTCCCTATCCTTTTCTGTGGTGTTTCCATGACTTTCAGATGTTTTCCAAGGTTTCTCAAGTGAAGACCTATGTGGAGCATCGGTCATATACAAAAATACTCGAGTCGCCCATTCACTTTAATGGGGTTCGTTATTCGAAATGAGCTCTCGAGCATCGCGGAACGTTCAACTCAAGCAATGAGCACCCAAACATTTCCGTGCTCGCTCATCTCTAGTCCCAACTCGTTTTTTCAATTCTAGCGCAAAAGAATTAGCGCCCAAATTTTACGTACGGAATCTGGTTCTCTCACTTCATGATGTCATAGAAACTCGAAATTTGGCACTAGCATTGATCATGTCATAAATAGGAAAAGGTAATGGGTCCCAACTCGATTATTCAATTCTAAGCACAAAAGAATTAGCGTCCAAATTTTACGTACGGAATGTATTTTTCTCACTTTCCGGTGTCATAGAAACGTGAAATTTGGCACGAGCATTGATTATGTCATAAATAGGAAAAGCTAATGGGTCCCAACTCGATTATTAAATTCTATGCGCAGAAGAATTTAGCGTCCAAATTTTGCATACGGAATGTAATTTTCTCACTTTCCGGTGTCATAGAAACGTGAAATTTGGCACGAGCATTGATTATGTCATAAATAGGAAAACCTAATGGGTCCCAACTCGATTATTCAATTCTATGCGCAAAAGAATTAGCATCCAAATTTTGCGTACGAAATGTAATTTTCTCACTTTCCAGTGTCATAGAAACGTGAAATTTGGCACAAGCATTGATTATGTCATAAATAAGAAAAGCTAATGGCTCCCAACTCGATTATTCAATTCTAGCGCAGAAGAATTAGCTTCGAAACTTTATGTACATAATCTAAATCTCTCACTTCCCAATGTTATAGAAACATGAAATTTGCCATAAGCATTGAATATGTCATAAATAGGACAAGTTAATGGGTCCAAACCTGATTATTCAATTCTAGTGCAAAAGAACTAGCGTCCAAATTTTACGTACGGAATCTAATTCTCTTACTTCTTGGTGTCATAGAAACATGAAATTTGGAACGGGCATTGATTATGTCATAAATAGGATAAGTTAATGGGTCCCACCTTGATTGTTCAATTCTAAGCACAAAAGAATTTGCGTCCAAATTTTTTGTATGGAATCTAATTCTCTCACTTCCTGATGTCATTTTATATAAAGGAAACATTGCATGGCTACCTCCCCGTGGTATTTCCTGGGTAACGCAAAGAACCATACAAAATGGTGAACATATGTTTATCCCGTTATCTCTAAAGTAACCACGACTTCATAAGATTTTCTGTGTGAACACCAGATAAACACCAGTACCAAAATAACTCGGGCGAAGCCGGGTATATTAGCTAGTTTTATATAAAGGAAACATCGCATGGTTACCTCCCCGTGGTGTTTCTTGGGTAACGCAAACAACAATGCAAAATGGTGAACATATGTTTTTCCTCAGTATGTCTAAAGTAACCACAACTTCATAAGATTTTCCGTGTGAACATCAGATAAACACCAGTACCAAATTACTTCCGGCGAAGCCGGGTATATCAGCTAGTCTTTGTAGAAATCTTTGTATAATAAGAACTGTAAACATATTTTTGATGATATCCGATCATTAAGATGTAAATGTTGGTATTACGTTCTTTTGTGTACTTTCCTACAATAAAAATGTATTGATATAAAAAAGAAACCCCTCAGATATCATAGAGCTAAAAATATTGATAAGTCCACAGTGTTAAAAAATATAAAGCACACTTTTCCTTATGACTGTACATACTGTAACATACACAGGTTTTCACATGGCTGCACATTATGTATATTTTTGTAATGTGGCTTATTATATGATAACAGCTGATCTCAAGAAGCTCAGTAGCAAAAACAACTGCAATCATCTGTTCTCAGGGGTCTGTGGTATGAAAACTAGGTGGCTTTTTTATTTAAACACTCATTATGTATTTACATGAAGAGAAAAAGAGGAAGTAGGTTTTTGTACGGCTCTGTATCACCGTGTGATTTCTTTTGTTCTGTATTGCATACAGTAATAACGTGCTTCATCGTCTGCTGTAAATCCATTAATTGTCAGAGTGAAATCAGTTCCAGATCCGGACCCATTAAATCGTTCTGGGACTCCTGATGGCCGTTCGCTGACTTTATACATAATTCGTTTTGGAGGTTGACCTGGTTTCTGTTGCAGCCAGGCTAATGCATCATACTTCCATACTGTATGGTAGACACTTTCACTGGCTGTACATGAGAGGGTGACTGTATCTCCTGGTGACACCGACCTATAATCTGGAGTTTGTGTCATCACAGCCTGTCCACAAGATCCTAATGCGATAAATGATAGAATTACATGTTGTACATATAATCCTTATATCTAGAAATATCCAACACATTATAATTCAGTGCATCATAAATGTTCCCACCAGAAGTATTAGCATTGGGCCCTTATATCCATAATCAGATGCAGTTAGCATCCTTCCTACTAATGGGTTGATGTTACATGCATCAGGTCAAATATTACAGTACCTGGGATGTATAGACACAGGACACACAGCAGATATGTCAGAGGAGTCATCATGGCTGAGCAGTCACACACACTGATCATGGGCCTTCAGTAGCAGCTGTTTATAGCACAAGAAATCCATAGGGAAATACAGAAATAGAAGCAAAATGCAAAATATATGTAAATTTATACCGCAATCTAATAATAATACAACACAAATCTTACTGCATTCTGCAAATCTCTATAATAGAAAGTCACTTCATCAGTAACTGATGTAAAAGATGGTGTTGGTGCCGGACAATGGCCAGAATGTACAGTAATATCAATGCAGTCTGTAATAAGTGAATGAGCAGCTCATCGTACAACTGGGAAAATAGTCACATTACAGAGTCATCAACTACTGACTGTTAGAGATGAGCGAGCGTACTCGTCCGAGCTTGATGCTCGTTCGAGTATTAGCGTGTTCGAGATACTTTCACTTTCTTCCCTGAGAAATGTGCGCACTTTTCTGGCCAATAGAAAGACAGGGCAGGCATTACAACTTCCTCCTGTGATGTTCCAGCCCTATCCCACCCCCTGCAGTGAGTGGCTGGGGAGATCAGGTGACACCCGAGTATTTAAATCTGCCCCGCCCGCGGCTCCCCACAGATGCATTCTGACAGAGATCAGGGAAAGTGCTGCTGCTGCTATAGGGAGAGTGTTAGGTGTTATTTTAGGCTTCAAGAACCCCAACGGTCCTTCTTAGGGCCACATCTGACCGTGTGCAGTACTGTTGAGGCTGCTGGGAGCACTGTTGCACAATTTTTTTTGTTTTTGTATATCGGGCGTGTAGAGCATTGCGTCCTCAGTCTGCAGTCATTTTACAGAGTATAGGGGCAGTACTGGTGAGGCAGGGACAGTGGTACAGGGAAAGAGATATACTGGCTATATAGGCAGTGGGCTTTTTCAAAAAAAATTGGGGAAAAATACTATATTTGGGCTGCCTGTGACCGTCTTCAGTGTACTGCGTGTCTGCTGGGAGTAGTAGTCATAATTAATACCCAGCTAAGCGTTACAGCAGGCTTGCGCAAAATTGTTTCCTGGCTCTGCTGTCTCAGTTACATCACCGCCGTCATAGCGCCAGAGGGAAACAGTATACATAATATACGCTGCATACAGTATCTGTCTGGTGTTTCAACGCACCATTTAAAAAAATAGAAGCAAAATACTTAAAGGGGTTGTCCCGCGAAAGCAAGTGGGGTTATACACTTCTGTATGGCCATATTAATGCACTTTGTAATATACATCGTGCAATAAATATGAGCCATACAGAAGTTATTCACTTACCTGCTCCGTTGCTGGCGTCCCTGTCTCCATGGTGCCGTCTAATTTCAGCGTCTGATCTCCCGATTAGACGCGCTTGCGCAGTCCGGTCTTCTCCCTACTGAATGGGGCCGCTCGTGCCGGAGAGCTGCTCCTCGTAGCTCCGCCCTGTCACGTGTGCCGATTCCAGCCAATCAGGAGGCTGGAATTGGCAATGGAACGCACAGAGCCCACGGTGCACCATGGGAGAAGACCTGCGGTCCACCGTGGGTGAAGATCCCGGCGGCCATTTTAGCAAGGTAAGTAAGAAGTCGGCGTAGCGCGGGGATTCGGGTAAGTACTATCCGTTTTTTGGGTTTTTTTACCCCTGCATCGGGTTTGTCTCGGGCCGAACGGGGGGCCTATTGAAAAAAAAAAAAAGTTTCGGCGTGCGACAACCCCTTTAAGGCCTACCACTGGCCTTTGGCCACTTGACTGCTTCTGTGCTGTGAATTCCACTAGCTCAGTCATACGCACCTACGTCTCACTACAGGCGTGCGCAAAATTGTTTCCTGGCTATGCGTTGCCCGTTACATCACCGCCGTCATAGCGCCAGTGGGAAACAGTATACATAATATACGCTGCATACAGGGTCTGTCTGGTGTTTCAGCTCACCATTTAAAAAAATAGAGGCAAAATACTTAAAGGGGTTGTCCCGCGGCAGCAAGTGGGTGTATACACTTCTGTATGGCCATATTAATGCACTTTGTAATGTACATTGTGCATTAATTATGAGTCATACAGAAGTTATAAGAAGTTTTTCACTTACCTGCTCCGTTGCTAGCGTCCTCGTTTCCATGGAGCCCGTCTAATTTTCGGCGTCTAATGGCCAAATTAGACACGCTTGCGCAGTCCGGGTTTTCTTCTTTTCTCAATGGGGCAGCTCGTGCAGGATGCCGCCTCCGTGTAGCTCCGCCCCGTCACGTGCCGATTCCAGCCAATCAGGAGGCTGGAATCGGCAATGGACCGCACAGAAGCCCTGCGGTCCACCGAGGGAGAAGATCCCGGCGGCCATCTTCAGCAGGTAAGTAAGAAGTCACCGGAGCGCGGGGATTCAGGTAAGCGCTGTGCGGTTTTTTTTTTAAGTCCCTGCATCGGGGTTGTCTCGCGACGAATGGGGGGGGGGTTGAAAAAAAAAAAAAACAGTTTCGGCGCGGGACAACCCCTTTAAGGCCTACCACTGGCCTTTGGCCACTTGACTGCTTCTGCGCTGTGAATTCCAATAGCTCAGTCATACGCACCTACGTCTCACTACAGGCGTGCGCAAAATTGTTTCCTGGCTCTGCGTTGCCCGTTATATCACCACCGCCATAGCGCCAGAGGGAAACAGTATACATAATATACGCTGCATACAGTATCTGTCTGGTGTTTCAGTGCACCATTTAAGAAAAATAGAAGCAAAATACTTAAGGACTACCACTGGCCTTTGGCCACTTGACTGCTTCTGCGCTGTGAATTCCATTAGCTCAGTCATACGCACCTACGTCTCACTACAGGCTTGCGCATAATTGTTTCCTGTCTCTGCTGTGCCCATTACATCACCGCCGTCATCCCGCCAGAGGGAAACAGTATACATAATATACGCTGCATACAGTATCTGTCTGGTATTTCAGCGCACCATTTAAAAAAATAGAAGCAAAATACTTAAGGCCTACCACTGGCCTTTGGCCACTTGACTGCTTCTGCGCTGTGAATTCCACTAGCTCAGTCATACGCACCTACGTCTCACTACAGGCGTGCGCAAAATTGTTTCCTGGCTCTGCTGTGCGTTCCGTAAGCGAAGTCAGCCTCCAACCACAGGCCAATAAGCGGCACATTTAATTACAGCGTTCTGTTTCTGCTAATCTCGTAATACACCATGCTGAGGGGTAGGGGTAGGCCTAGAGGACGTGGACGGGGGCGAGGACGCGGAGGCCCAAGTCAGGGTGTGGGCACAGGCCGACCTCCTGATCCAGGTGTATCGCAGCCGACTGCTGCGGGATTAGGAGAGAGGCAAGTTTCTGGTGTCCCCAGATTCATCTCACAATTAATGGGTCCACGCGGCAGACCTTTATTAGAAACTGAGCAGTGTGAGCAGGTCCTGTCGTGGATCGCAGAAAGTGCATCCAGCAATCTATCTACCACCCAGACTTCTACGCCGTCCACTGCTGCAACTCTGAATCCTCTGGCTGCTGCTCCTCCTTCCTCCCAGCCTCCTCACTCCATTAAAATGACACATTCTGAGGAGCAGGCAGACTCCCAGGAACTGTTCTCGGGCCCCTGCCCAGAATGGGCAGCAATGGTTCCTCTCCCACCAGAGGAGTTTGTCGTGACCGATGCCCAACCTTTGGAAAGTTCCCGGGGTCCGGGGGATGAGACTGGGGACTTCCGGCAACTGTCTCAAGAGCTTTCAGTAGGTGAGGAGGACGATGGCGATGAGACACAGTTGTCTATCACTCAGGTAGTAGTAATTTCAGTAAGTCCGAGGGAGGAGCGCACAGAGGATTCGGAAGAAGAGCAGCTGGACGATGAGGTGACTGACCCCACCTGGTTTGCTAAGCCTACTGAGGACAGGGCTTCAGAGTGGGAGGCAAGTGCAGCAGCAGGGCAGGTTGGAATAGGCAGTGCGGTGGCCAGGGGTAGAGGCAGGGCCAGACCGAATAATCCACCAACTGTTTCCCAAAGCTCCCCCTCGCGCTATGCCACCCTGCAGAGGTCGAGGTGCTCAAAGGTGTGGCAGTTTTTCACTGAGAGTGCAGACGATTGACGAACTGTGGTGTGCAAGGTTTGTCGTGCCAAGATCAGCCGTGGAGCCACCACCACCAGCCTCACCACCACCAGCATGCGCAGACATATGATGGCCAAGCACCCCACAAGGTGGGACGAAGGCCGTTCACCGCCTCCGGTTTGCACCACTGCCTCTCCCCCTGTGCCCCAACCTGCCACTGAGATCCAACCCCCCTCTCAGGACGCAGGCACGACCGACTCCCGCCTGCACCCACACCCTCACCTCCGCTGTCCTCGGCCCTATCCAGCAATGTCTCTCAGCGCCGCGTCCAGCCGTTGCTAGCGCAACTGTTTGAGCGCAAGCGGAAGTACGCCGCCACGCACCCGCACGCTCAAGCGTTAAACATGCACATAGCCAAATTGATCAGCCTGGAGATACTGCCGTATAAGCTTGTGGAAATGGAGGCTTTCAAAAACATGATGGCGGCGGCGGCCCCGCGCTACTCAGTTCCCAGTCGCCACTACTTTTCCCGATGTGCCATCCCAGCCCTGCACGACCACGGCTCCTGCAACATTGTACGCGCCCTCACCAACGCGGTTACTGCCAAGGTCCACTTAACAACGGACAAGTGGACAAGCACAGGCGGGCAGGGCCACTATATTTCCCTGACGGCACATTGGGTGAATTTAGTGGAGGCTGGGACAGAGTCAGAGCCTGGGACCGCTCACGTCCTACCCCCCCCCCCCAATTGCGGGCCCCAGCTCGGTGCTGGTATCTGCGGCGGTGTATTCCTCCTCCACTAAACTACCCTCCTCCTCCTCCTCCTATGCAACCTCTGTCTCGCAATCAAGATGTGTCAGCAGCAGCACGTCACCAGCAGTCGGTGTCGTGCGGCGTGGCAGCACATCGGTGGGCAAGCGTCAGCAGGCCGTGCTGAAACTACTCAGCTTAGGAGAGAAGAGGCACACGGCCCACGAACTGCTGCAGGGTCTGACAGAGCAGACCGACTGCTGGCTTGCGCCGCTGAGCCTCCAACCGGGCATGGTTGTGTGTGACAATGGCCGTAACCTGGTGGCGGCTCTGTAGCTCGGCAGCCTCACGCACGTGCCATGCTTGGCCCACGTCTTTAATTTGGTGGTTCAGCGCTTTCTGAAAAGCTACCCACGCTTGTCAGACCTGCTCGGAAAGGTGCACCGTCTCAGCGCACATTTCCGCAAGTCCAAGACGGACGCTGCCACCCTGCGCACCCTGCAACATCGGTTTAATCTGCCAGTGCACCGACTGCTGTGCAACGTGCCCACACGGTGCAACTCTACGTTCCACATGTTGGCCAGGCTCTAAGAGCAGCGTAGAGCTATAGTGGAATACCAACTCCAACATGGGAGGCGTAGTGGGAGTCAGCCTCCTCAATTCTTTACAGAAGAGTGGGCCTGCTTGGCAGACATCTGCCAGGTCCTTGGAAACTTTGAGGAGTCTACCCAGATGGTGAGCGGCGATGCTGCAATCATTAGCGTCACCATTCCTCTGCTATGCCTCTTGAGAAGTTCCCTGCAAAGCACAAAGGCAGACGCTTTGCGCTCGGAAACGGAGGCGGGGGAACACAGTATGTCGCTGGATAGTCAGAGCACCCTCATGTCTATATATCAGCGCGTTGAGGAGGAGGAAGAGGAGTTGGAGGAGCCTGAGGAGGAGGGGGAAGAGTCAGCTTGGCCCACTGCTGAGGGTACCCATGCTGCTTGCCTGTCATCCTTTCAGCGTGTATGG
Organism: Eleutherodactylus coqui; assembly: GCF_035609145.1. Lineage (NCBI taxonomy): Eukaryota > Metazoa > Chordata > Amphibia > Anura > Eleutherodactylidae > Eleutherodactylus > Eleutherodactylus coqui. Next base: position 44,345,274 of record NC_089843.1, on the reverse strand, counting down.
CCTGAGGAGGAGGAGGAGGAGGAGGAGGAGGAAGAGGAGGAGGATCCTGAAAGTGATCTTCCTAGTGAGGACAGCCATGTGTTGCGTACAGGTACCCTGGCACACATGGCTGACTTCATGTTAGGATGCCTTTCTCGTGACCCTCGCGTTACACGCATTCTGGCCACTACGGATTACTGGGTGTACACATTGCTCGACCCACAGTATAAGGAGAACCATTCCACTCTCATACCCGAAGAGGAAAGGGGTTCGAGAGTGATGCTATACCACAGGACCCTGGCGGACAAACTGATGGTAAAATTCCCATCCGACAGCACTAGTGGCAGAAGGCGCAGTTCCGAGGGCCAGGTAGCAGGGGAGGCGCGGAGATCAGGCAGCATGTACAGCACAGGCAGGGGAACACTCTCCAAGGCCTTTGACAGCTTTATGGCTCCCCAGCAAGACTGTGTCACCGCTCCCCAGTCAAGGCTGAGTCGGTGGGAGCACTGTAAAAGGATGGTGAGGGAGTACGTAGCCGATTGCACGACCGTCCTCCGTGACGCCTCTGCCTCCTACAACTACAGGGTGTCGAAGCTGGACACGTGGCCTGAACTCGCGCTGTATGCCCTGTAGGTGCTTGCTTGTCCTGTGGCTAGCGTCTTGTCAGAGAGGGTGTTTAGTGCGGCTGGGGGAATCATCACAGATAAGCGTACCTGCCTGTCAACCGACAGTGCTGACAGGCTTACACTCATCAAGATGAACAAAGCCTGGATTTCCCCAGACTTCTCTTCTCCACCAGCGGACAGCAGCGGTACCTAAACAATACGTAGGCTGCAGCCGTGGATGGAAGCATCGTTCTCTATCACTATCAAAAACGGGGACCTTTTAGCTTCATCAATCTGTGTATTATATTCATCCTCCTCCTCCTGAAACCTCACGTAATCCCGCCGAACGGGCAATTTTTTTTAGGCCCACAAGGCTCAGTCATATTACTTTTGTAAACAATGTTTATACGTTTCAATTCTCATTGAAGCGTTGAAACTTGCACCTGAACCAATTTTTATTTTAACTGGGCTGCCTACAGGCCTACTTACAATTAAGCCACATTAACCAAAGCGATTAATGGGTTTCACCTGCCCTCTTGGTTGGGCATGGGCAATTTTTCTGAGCTACATTAGTACTGTTGGTACACCAATTTTTTGGGGCCCTCGCCTACAGTGTAAGCCTAGTAATTTTTTTGGGCTTCACTTGCACTCATGGTACAGCAAGGTGTGTGGGGTTGGCCTACACTTTTGCTACATAAATGTAACTGGGGTCTTGTCTATACTGCAACTACTGAAATGTGAAAGAAACTGTTATCTCCCTAAACTGCTGCATCGGGAATGTTACTGTGGCCTGTCTTGACTGCTACTACTACTGAAATGGAACTAATACTGTGCTCCCCCTATACTGCTGCTTCGGAATTGTTACTGGGGCCTGTCTTCAGTGCTACTATTACTGAAATGGAACTAATACTGTGCTCCCCCTATACTGCTGCTAGTGATATGTTACTGGGGCCTGTACCTAATGCTACCGCTGAAATGTTACTAATTCTGGGCTCTGCCTATACCGCTGCTAATGCTATGTCACTGGGGTGTGGAAACGGGGGCTTCCCAAAGACATGATGGTGGCGAGGCCATTTCCCACCAACGCGGTTACGGTTAAGGTGCATATAACCACGGACACGTGGAGAGGACACGTAGTGCCTCAAAAACATCCCCCTCCTCCTCCAACAATGAAAACATTCTTGGCAAATACCTTTGCATTGGTTCGTCTGGTGGCAGTCCAAGAATTTCACATTTACCGACACAACAAGAGAGCCCCCCCACCATCCCCCCCGCCACGGCCCACTTAATCCTGGCCACATTCCGAAAACCAACTAAATAAAACCGCGCTACTAGGTCCGCAGTCGCCACCACATTCCCACCAACGCGGTTACTGTTAAGGTACATATTACCAGTCTGACTGGGGCATGCACTGTGGGCCGAAGCCCACCTGTATTGTACGTGACGTTAGCTCTGCTGAGCAGGGCACTGCAATGGGATACATTTATGTACCGCCGATGGGTTCCAGGGAGCAACCCATGCTGTGGGTCCACACGGACTTCACATTAGGGATTTGTACCTGCCAGTGTCTATGTATGAAAAACCCCGGTCAGACTGGGGCATGCAGTGTGGGCCGAAGACCACCTGCATTTAATCGGACGTTACCTCAGCTGTGCTGGGCACTGCAATGGAATATATTTATGTACCGACGGTGGCTTCCTGGGACCCACCTATGCTGTCGGTCCACACGGAGTTGTACCTGCCAGTGTCTATGTATGAAAAACCCCAGTCTGACTGGGGCATGTAGTGTGGGCCGAAGCCCACCTGCATTAAACCTGACGTGACCTCAGCTGTGCTGGGCACTGCAATGGGATTTATTTATGTACCGCCGGTGGGTTCCAGGGAGTCACCCATGCTGTGGGTCCACACAGACTTCACAATAGGGAGTTGTACCTGCCTGTGTCTATGAATTAAAAACCCCGGTCAGGTTGGGGCATGCAGTGTGGGCCGAAGCCCACCTGCAAGTAATCTGACGTTAGCTTTGCTGTCCAGGGCACTGCAATGGGATATATTTATGTACCGCCAGTGGCTTCCTGGGACCCACCCATGCTGTCGGTCCACACGGAGTTGTAACTGCCTGTGTCGACTTCTAAAGAACCCCAGTCTGACTGGGGCATGCAGTGTGGGCCGAAGCCCACCTGCATTAAACCTAACGTTACCTCACTTGTGCTGGGCACTGCAATGGGATTTATTTATGTACCGCCGGTGGGTTCCAGGGAGCCACCCATGCTGTCGGTCCACACGGACTTCAAAATAGGGAGTAGTACCTGCCTGTGTCTACTTATAAAAAACCCCAGTCTGACTGGGGCATGCAGTGTGGGCCGAAGCCCACCTGCATTTAATCTGACATTAGCTCTGCTGTCCAGGGCACTGCAATGGGATACATTTATGTACAGCCGGTGGGTTCCAGGGAGCCACCCATGCTGTGGGTGCACACGGAATTCCCATTGCGGAGTTGTACCTGCCTGTGACTATTTATAAAAAACCGCGGTCTGACTGGGGCATGCAGACACCTTGACAGAATGAATAGTGTGTGGCACATGGGTTCCCCATTGCTATGCCCACGTGTGCAGCTCCTGATGGAGGTGGCACATGATTGGATTTCTCATTGCTTCTGTACAGCATTGTGGTCTATCGCCCTGCCCCTTTTAAAAAGGGTCGCTGCCTGGCCGTGCCAACACTCTGCAGTGTGTGCCTGCGGTTCCTCCTCATGGCAGACGCACTTATAAATAGACATGAGGGTGGTGTGGCTATGAGGCCAGCGTGTGGCATGAGGGCAGCTGAAGGCTGCGCAGGGACACTTTGGTGTGCACTGTGGACACTGGGTCGTGTGGGGGGGAGGGGGGGGTTGGGCAGCATGTAACCCAGTGGCAGCGGAGTGTCATGCAGGCAGTGATTGTGCTTTGTTGGAGGTAGTATGGTGCTTAGCGAAGGTATGCCTTGCTAATGAGGGTTTTTCAGAAGTAAAAATTGTTGGGAGGGGGGATGCCCACTCTTGCCGCTATTGTGGCTTAATAGTGGGAACTGGGAACTTGAGATGCAGCCCAACATGTAGCCCCTTGCCTGCCCTATCAGTTTCTGTGGCGTTCCCATCACTTTCTTGAATTTCCCAGATTTTCACAAATGAAAACCTTAGCGAGCATCGGCAATATACAAAAATGCTCGGGTCGCCCATTGACTTCAATGGGATTCGTTACTCGAAACGAACCCTCGAGCATCGCAAAAGCATTTTGGTGCTCGCTCATCTCTACTGACTGTAGATATTTAAGCATAAAGGATAATTTAACCCTCTCATAAAGTGATCTGTTGATTTGTAAACATTTTAATGTTTAATTTTTAGTGGGTTTCCCCCTTATAACTGAACACAAGTCTGCATGGTGACCAATACAGCTGCTAGGGAAGAAATGCAGCTGCCCAACAGCGTTCCTGCTGTCAAGATAAGCCCCCTAGTCCCCAAACCTACTTCCCTCTCAGACACAGTAAGGAGATGTTCACAAGCATCATATTTTTTCCAGCTATTTCTGTGCCTGAAATCCATACTCATGACTGGGGTTTGTTTCCAGTTGGATATGCATGGATTTTTATGAGCCTATTTTAATAAAAGGCAAAGTAGAGGAAATTTATGCAACATGTTTGCTGCAAACCGATATATCTAAATTGAAACTTTCAAGCAAGAGAACATATAACAAATCTCAATTATCCTTGGTCTTTAATAGAGATGAGCGAACGTGTTCTTCTGAGCTTGATATTCGTGCGAATATTAGGGTGTTCGGGATGTTCGTTATTCGTAACGAACACCATGCGGTGTTCTGGTTATTTTCACTTTCATCTCTGAGACGTTAGCGCGCTTTTCTGGCCAATTGAAAGACAGGGAAGGCATTACAACTTCCCCCTGTGACGTTCAAGCCCTATACCACCCCCCTGCTGTGAGTGGCTGGGAAGATCAGGTGTCACCCGAACATAAAAGTCGGCCCCTCCCGCGGTTCGCCTCAGATGCCATGTGAGTTAGATGAGGGACAGTGCTGTTTGTACCGGAGCTGCTGTAGGGAAAGAATTGGTAGTTAGTGTAGGCTTCAAGACCCCCCAAAGGTCCTTATTAGGGCCACTGATAGCTGTGTGTTGGCTGCTGTTAGCAGTGGCAATTTTTTTTTTCTCAAAATCGCCTCTGCAGACCGTTGCACCTGGCATTAGGGACAGAAGTGCTGCAAAGGCAGGGAGAGTGTTAGGAGTGAGTGTAGCCTTCAAGAACCTCAACGGTCCTTTCTAGGGCCATATTTAACCGTGTGCAGTACTGTCCAGGCTGCTGTTAGCTGTGCTGCATTTTTTTTTGCTTCTCAAAATCGCCTCTGCAGACCATTGCACCCTCCATTGATACTGCAGGGAAAGAATTGTATAGGCAGGGCGACAACACAGTTGTTATTCATTGAATATACGCAGTGCTGCCTTTTGGTGCCAAAAAACGGAAAATAATTAAATTTGTCCTGCCTCTGTCCGGCCTAAGGCCGGTGGACACGTGTGAGCTGCGTCTGCAACCTGTAAAAATCAGACGCACCCAGCTACGCTTTACTGCTGGCTTCGCCATTTGCTTTCCTTAATTGGGAAAAAAATACCTGCTCTGCCAGAGTTATAATAACTCTGCTACCCTCACGTTCTGTGACACATAAGCAGGGACACAGCACAGTTATTAAACTTCTCATGTTCATTGAATATACGCAGTGCTGCCTTTTGGTGGAAAAAAACTGAAAACAAATCTATTTGTCCAGCCTCTGTCCGTCCTAAGGGCTGTGGACACGTGTGAGCTGCGTGAACAACATTGCTAAATCAGACGCACCCAGCTACGCTTTACTGCTGGCTTCGCCATTTGCTTTCCTTAATTGGGAAAAAAATACCTGCTCTGCCAGAGTTATAATAACTCTGCTACCCTCACGTTCTGTGACACATAAGCAGGGACACAGCACAGTTATTAAACTTCTCATGTTCATTGAATATACGCAGTGCTGCCTTTTGGTGGAAAAAAACTGAAAACAAATCTATTTGTCCAGCCTCTGTCCGTCCTAAGGGCTGTGGACACGTGTGAGCTGCGTGAACAACATTGCTAAATCAGACGCACCCAGCTACGCTTTACTGCTGGCTTCGCCATTTGCTTTCCTTAATTGGGAAAAAAATACCTGCTCTGCCAGAGTTATAATAACTCTGCTACCCTCACGTTCTGTGACACATTAGCAGGGACACAGCACAGTTATTAAACTTAGATAATTCATTCACTAGAGGCAGTGGGGCCTTTCGTTTTCCAAAAAGGGCAAACATTATATTTGGCCTGCAGTCTTGCGCCAATTTATTTCCTGCCTGTGAAATCAAATCACTGGTAATACAGCATGCTGAGGGGTAGGGGTAGGCCTAGAGGACGTGGACGCGGCCGAGGACGCGGAGGGCCAAGTCAGGGTGTGGGCACAGCCCGAGCTCCTGATCCCGGTGTGTCGCAGCCGACTGCTGCGCGATTAGGAGAGAGGCACGTTTCTGGCGTCCCCACATTCATCGCCCAATTAATGGGTCCACGCGGGAGACGGTTATTAGAAAATGAGCAGTGTGAGCAGGTCCTGTCCTGGATGGCAGAAAGTGCTTCGAGCAACCTATCGTCTACCCGCAGTTCTGCGCCGTCCACTGCTGCCAATCCGAATCCTCTGTCTGCTGCTCCTCCTTCCTCCCAGCCTCCTCACTCCACTACAATAACACCTGCTCAGGAGCGGGAACACTCCCAGGAACTGTTCTCGGGCCCCTGCTTAGATTGGGCAGCAGCGGTTCCTCTCCCACCAGAGGAGTTTATCGTCACTGATGCCCAACCATTCGAAAGTTCCCGGGGTCCGGGGGAAGAGGCTGGGGACTTCCGCCAACTGTCTCAACAACTTTCTGTGGGTGAGGAGGACGATGACGATCAGACACAGTTGTCTTGCAGTGAGGTAGTAGTAAGGGCAGTAAGTCCGAGGGAGCAGCGCACAGAGGATTCGGAGGAAGAGCAGCAGGACGATGAGGTGACTGACCCCACCTGGTGTGCAACGCTTACTCAGGAGGACAGGTCTTCAGAGGGGGAGTCAAGGGCATCAGCAGGGCAGGTTGCAAGAGGCAGTGCGGTGGCCAGGGGTAGAGGCAGGGCCAGACCGAATAATCCACCAAGTGTTTCCCAAAGCGCCCCCTCGCGCCATGCCACCCTGCAGAGGCCGAGGTGCTCTAAGGTCTGGCAGTTTTTCACAGAGACGCCTGACGACCGACGAACAGTGGTGTGCAACCTTTGTCGCGCAAAGCTCAGCCGGGGAGCCAACACCAACAGCCTCACCACCACCACCATGCGCAGACATATGATGGCCAAGCACCCCGCAAGGTGGGACGAAGGCCGTTCAGCGCCTCCGGTTTGCACCCCTGCCTCTCCCCCTGTGCCCCAACCTGCCACTGAGATGCAACCCCCCTCTCAGGACACAGGCACTACCGTCTCCTGGCCTGCACCCACACCCTCACCTCCGCTGTCCTCGGCCCCATCCAGCAGTGTAGTTCAGCGCACCATCCAGCCGTCGCTTGCGCAACTGTTGGAGCGCAAGCGCAAGTACGCCGCCACGCACCCGCACGCTCAAACGTTAACCGTCCGCATAGCAAAATTCATCAGCCTTGAGATGCTGCCGTATAGGGTTGTGGAAACGGAGTCCTTCAAAAGTATCATGGAGGCGGCGGCCCCGCGCTACTCAGTTCCCAGTCGCCACTACTTTTCCCGATGTGCCGTCCCAGCCCTGCACGACCACGTCTCCCGCAACATTGTACGCGCCCTCACCAACGCGGTTACTGCCACGGTCCACTTAACTACGGACACGTGGACAAGCACAGGCGGGCAGGGCCACTACATCTCCCTGACGGCACATTGGGTGAATTTAGTGGAGGCTGGGACAGAGTCAGAGCCTGGGACCGCTCACGTCCTACCCACCCCCAGAATTGCGGGCCCCAGCTCGGTGGTGGTATCTGCGGAGGTGTATGCTTCCTCCACTAAAGCACCCTCCTCCTCCTCCTCCTCCTCCTCTGTCTCGCAATCAAGATGTGTTAGCAGCAGCATGTCGCCAGCAGTCGGTGTCGCGCGGTGTGGCAGCACAGCGGTGGGCAAGCGTCAGCAGGCCGTGCTGAAACTACTCAGCTTAGGCGATAAGAGGCACACGGCCCACGAACTGCTGCAGGGTCTGACACAGCAGACCGACCGCTGGCTTGCGCCGCTGAGCCTCCAACCGGGCATGGTCGTGTGTGACAACGGACGTAACCTGGTGGCGGCTCTGCAGCTCGGCAGCCTCACGCACGTGCCATGCCTGGCCCACGTCTTTAATTTGGTGGTTCAGCGCTTTCTGAAAAGCTACCCACGCTTGTCAGACCTGCTCGTAAAGGCGCGCCGGCTCTGCGCACATTTCCGCAAGTCCCACACGGACGCTGCCACCCTGCGCACCCTGCAACATCACTTTAAGCTGCCAGTGCACCGACTGCTGTGCGACGTGCCCACACGGTGGAACTCTACGCTTCACATGTTGGCCAGGCTCTATGAACAACGTAGAGCTATAGTCGAATACCAACTCCAACATGGGCGGCGCAGTGGGAGTCAGCCTCCTCAATTCCTTTCAGAAGAGTGGGCCTGGTTGGCAGACATCTGCCATGTCCTTGGTAATTTTGAGGAGTCTACCCAGGTGGTGAGCGGCGATGCTACAATCATTAGCGTCACCATTCCTCTGCTATGCATCTTGAGAAATTCCCTGCAAACCATAAAGGCAGCTGCTTTGTGCTCGGAAACGGGGGCGGGGGAAGACAGTATGCCGCTGGATAGTCAGGGCACCCTCCTGTCTATTTCTCAGCGCGTACAGGAGGAGGAGGAGGAGCATGAGGAGGATGAGGAGGAGGGGGAAGAGACAGCTTGGCCCGCTGCTGACGGTACACCGGCTGATTGCCTGTCATCCTTTCAGCGTGTATGGCCTGAGGAGGAGGAGGAGGAGGAGGAGGATCCTGAAAGTGATCTTCCTAGTGAAGACAGCCATGTGTTGCGTACTGGTACCCTGGCACACATGGCTGACTTCATGTTAGGATGCCTTTCTCGTGACCCTCGCGTTACACGCATTCTGGCCACGACGGATTACTGGGTGTACACACTGCTCGATCCATGGTATAAGGAGAACCTGCCCACTCTGATTCCCGAAGAGGAAAGGGGTTCGAGAGTGTTGCTATACCACAGGACCCTTGCGGACAAGCTGATGGTAAAATTCCCAGCCGACAGCGCTAGTGGCAGAAGGCGCAGTACCGAGGGCAAGGTAGCAGGGGATGTGCGTAGATCGAGCAGCATGTACATCCCAGGCAGTGCAACAGTCTTTAAGGGCCTGGCCAGCTTTATGGCTCCCCACCAAGACTGTGTCACCGCTCCCCAGTCACGGCTGAGTCGGCGGGAGCACTGTAAAAGGATGGTGAGGGAGTACGTAGCGGATCGCACGACCATCCTTGGTGACGCCTCTGCCCCCTACAACTACTGGGTGTCAAAGCTGGACACGTGGCCTGAACTCGCGCTATATGCCCTGGAGGTGCTTGCTTGTCCTGCGGCTAGCGTCTTGTCGGAGAGGGTGTTTAGTGCGGCTGGGGGAATCATCACAGATAAGCGTAGCCGCTTGTCAACCGACAGTGCCGACAGGCTAACACTCATCAAGATGAACAAAGGCTGGATTTCCCCAGACTTCTGTTCTCCACCAGCGGACAGCAGCGATACGTAAGCAATACGTAGGCTGCACCCGCGGATGGAAGCTACGTTCTCTCTCACCATCCAAAATGGGGACATTTCTGCTTCATCAATCTGTGTCTAATATTCCTCCTCCTCCTGCTCCTCCTCCTGAAACCTCACGTAATCACGCTGAACGGGCAATTTTTCTTAGGGCCACAAGGCTCACTCAAATAATTTTTCAGAACAATTTTTATAAGTTTCAATGCGCTTAAAAGCATTGGAACTTTAACTTGAACCAATTTTTCGTTACACTGGGCTGCCTCCAGGCCTAGTTACCACTTAAGCCACATTAACCAAAGCGATTAATGGGTTTCACCTGCCCTCTTGGCTGGCCATGGCCAATTTTTGGGATGTACATTAGTACTGTTGATACAGCAATTTTTGTGGGCCCTCGCCTACAGTGTAATCAAATTAATTTTTAGCCCACCTGCATTACAGCTGACGTTACCTCAGCTGTGTTGGGCAATGCAATGGGATATTTTTATGTACCGCCGGTGGGTTCCAGGGAGCCACCCATGCTGTAGGTGCACACTGAGTTTTTAATACATCTGTACACTTCTAAAGCACCCGTCTGACTGGGGCATGCAGTGTGGGCCGAAGCCCACCTGTATTACGCACGACATTACTACCTCAGCTGTGTTGGGCAATGCAATGGGATATTTCTATGTACCGCCGGTGGGTTCCTGGCACCCACCCAGGCAGTGGGTCCACAGGGAGTTTAACCTACATGTGTCCACTTGTAAAGAACCCCAGTCTGACTGGGGCATGCAGTGTGGGCCGAAGCCCACCTGTATTACGCACGACATAACTACCTCAGCTGTGTTGGGCAATGCAATGGGATATTTCTATGTACCGCCGGTGGCTTCCTGGCACCCACCCATGCTGTGGGTCCACAGGGAATTATAAATGCATCTGTTTCCACTTATAAAGAAACCCAGTCTGACTGGGGCATGCAGTGTGGGCCGAAACCCACCTGCATTAACCCTTTCCAGTCCACTGTGTGACCTGTGAAGACATTAGGGTTTAAGGCTGTACAGCTCCGTTGTTGGTAGACGTCCGTCGGGGTTCTCTTACTGTATATTGCCAGCCTCTCTGCTGTCGGAGCCTATCCTATGTGTCAGCTCATGCAGTACTGGCTTTAGCCAGCATATAGCGCCGTTGTATAACGGCAGAAAAAGAGTAAGCCCCCTAGGAAAACCATATACAAATTGGATTGGAAAGGGTTAAGCACAACATTACTACCTCAGCTGTGCTGGGCAATGCAATGGGATATTTCTATGTACCGCCGGTGGCTTCCTGGCACCCACCCATGCTGTAGGTGCACACGGAGTTTTTACTACATCTGTACACTTATAAAGAACCCCAGTCAGACTGGGGCATGCAGTGTGGGCCGAAGCCCACCTACATTAAGCACGACATTACTACCTCAGCTGTGTTGGGCAATGCAATGGGATATTTCTGTGTACCGCCGGTGGGTTCCAGGGAGCCACCCATGCTGTGGGTCGACAGGGACTTCACAATAGGGAGTTGTACCTGCCTGTGTCTATGAATTAAAAAGCCCGGTCTGACTGGGGCATGCAGACACCTTGACAGAATGAATAGTGTGTGGCACATAGGTTCCCCATTGCTATGCCCACGTGTGCAGCTCCTGATGGCGGTGGCACAGGATTCTATTTCTCATTGCTTCTGTACAGCATTGTGGGCTATCGCTCCGCCACTTTTAAAGAGGGTCGCTGCCTAGCCGTGCCAACCTCTGCAGTGTGTGCCTGCGGTCCCTCGTCATGGCAGACGCAATTCTAAATAGACATGAGCGTGGTGTGGCATGAGGGCAGCTGAAGGCTGCCCAGGGACACTTTGGTGTGCGCTGTGGGGGGGAGGGGGGGCGGTTGGGCAGCATGTAACCCAGGAGAAGTGTCAGTGGAGTGTCATGCAGGCAGTGATTGTGCTTTGTTGGAGGTAGTGTGGTGCTTATCAAAGGTATGCCATGCTAATGAGGGCTTTTCAGAAGTGAAAGTTGTTGGGAGGGGGGGGGGGCCCACTCTTGCCGGTATTGTGGCTTAATAGTGGGACCTGTGAACTTGAGATGCAGCCCAACATGTAGCCCCTCGCCTGCCCTATCCGTTGCTGTGTCGTTCCCATCACTTTGTTGAATTGCCCAGATTTTCACACATGAAAACCTTAGCGAGCATCGGCGAAATACAAAAATGCTCTGGTCGCCCATTGACTTCAATGGGGTTCGTTGTTTGAAACGAACCCTCGAGCATCGCGGGAAGTTCGTTCCGAATAACGAACACCCGAACATTTTGGTGTTCGCTCATCTCTAGTCTTTAATAATTTTCAAAAACTCAATTTATAGGGGGGAGTGGCCTGGAGTGAGCCCGAGACGGCAGCGCTTGTGTAGGCTCCGCTCGGCGGTGACTCGTAGCGACAACCACAGCTACCGGTGGACTTCAAAAAACGTACCTTCTGCCAGGGGAACGTCGTGGGATCATGGCAGCAGCAAAAAGAAAAGCTTCTAAAGCGGTCCCGGCGCGCCTGGAGGAGTTTTTCGCTCCGCGCGGCTCTCCTCCTGAAATGGCGGCGGAGGGAGTCCGGAGACAGCAGCGGGAACCCCGGTAAGAGACTCCCGTAAATCCCTAATTCCGAGACCCACTAGCAGAGAGGAAGAAGACAGAGGTCGGGAGGAGATAGCGAGCTCAGGACAGGAAGAGAAAGGAGCTGTAACGGGGAATAAACAGAAACCCGGGGTCCCCACAAACCGTAGTGTAAAACAAGATGGCGCCGACGGCAGCGCAGGGAGCTGGTTCTGCATCAAATAGCCCTGCTAAACATAAGCAAAAAATGTCAGATGCTGCAGAAGGAGAGGTCACTGAGGCACCTAGCTCTCAACCAGCAACAGAGGGTGAAATAAACAACCTAGTTGCGTCTGACAAACCGGCCTCAGAATCATATATTAAAGAAGCAATGCTGGCTTTGAGAAATACCATACAAGCCGATCTGTGGGGTCTGTCCCAACATGTAGATGCATCAATCTCAGAAGTCACCAATAGACTGAACACCACTGAAAATAAAATGGAAGAGATCGTAAAATCGCATAACGAGCTTATTGATGCCCATTACGACTTAGAAGGGACCGTCTTTGCGCTACAAAAAAAGTTAGTCGATATGGAGGACAGAAACAGACGTAATAACGTCAAGATCCGGGGAGTCCCTGAAAAGATATCTAACGCAGAAATTCCCGATTTTGTCACGGGTCTGATCCAGAAAGTTCTCCCGAACCTTCCCGAACACGAGGGGAGGATCGATAGAGCGCATCGGCTCCCCCTTCCGAAATTTTTGAAGGATGGTACCCCCAGAGATATCATCGTGCGGCTTCACTATTATAGCACGAAAGAGGCCCTCATGTCTGCAGCGAGAAAATTGAAAGCTTTGCCGAGCCCCTATGCAGATATTGGCCTGTATATCGACCTTTCTCAGGCCACCATGACGGCGAGGCGCAACTTTGCAGGCGTAACTTTTGCCCTGAGAGAGGCGAACATCCCATATAGGTGGGGATTCCCCACGAAGATTATTGCTTTCAAAGACAATTCACCACACGTGTTCCTGGATCCTGCGTCTGCTAAAACCTCCTTAATCGCGTGGGGGTTAAAAATTGTGGACCCCCCCTCTATCCCCCCAGGAGAGGCGTCCGCCGGTCCCCGAGATAGAAGACTACATCCAAGACTTTCTTAAGGACTCAAATGTGAGTTTTCTCTTTCATTTCAGCCTACCAAGGTCCACCGACACAAGAAAGGCCATACTTGAGAGTCCGGCCAGTCACCATCACGAACTTTTTCACCCCCCCAAATGATTCAGCAAGCTATAGCTTGCCACTTTCTTTTCTACTGTTTCTTCCTTACACACTATAAGGTTTTGCTATTTGATCTAGCAATTCATACTTACTTAATTTTCTGTATAACAATTTGTTGCTGTTTTTTGCTCAGTTATGTGTTTCTAGGCATCATCACTTTTCTGGGACCCCTGTCTCTTAGCTCCAGAATGCTCGCTTCTATGATATGGCTGTGAGAGTTATGTCGCTGAACGCCAACGGGTTCAACCTCCCACAGAAAAGAAGCTTCGCTTGGAAGGAGGCCCTTCACCACAACATTGATATAGTATGTATCCAGGAGACACACCTACTAGCCACAGACACACACCGCATGTCTCATAGGAAATTCCCTTACACCGTGTTTGCCTGCGCTTCAAAAAAACAGGCTGGAGTCATGGTTGCTCTCCGTGACTCCGTCTCATTCTCGCTCACGAAACAACTATGCGATCCGGATGGTCGCTATATAGTCCTGGTAGGGGAGCTGAACGGTTCCCCAATCACTCTAGTTAACGCTTATGTCCCGAACAGCAAATAAATAAACTTTCTAAACAAACTTATGAAAAAAGTCAGAAGAATAGCGATAGGACCACTGCTCCTATGTGGAGACTTTAACCTGTGCCCCGAGAAATCTATTGATTCCTCCCAACACCCAAAACACATAACTGGCGCTGGTTTAAACCGCTGGCTGCGTAGTCACTCGCTCTTTGATACTTTTCGTTGCCTAAATGCTACGTCTAGGGAATTCACGTTCTACTCTCCCAATCACAAAACGTTCTCCCGCATAGACCTGTGTCTGGTTGATAAACAGCTCATAACAACGGTGACGAGGGCAGAGGTGGGTACGGCCACGTGGTCTGACCACGCCCCCATAATAACATCAATAGCCCTGGGTAGACCTAAACATCCCACCAGATTGTGGAGAAACAACGCTTACCTTATGAAAATCCCCGAATATAGAACCGAAATCTCAAAAAACATAAAAGAATTCTTCGCAATAAATGATTCCCCAGATATAGACCCTTGTACTTTGTGGAACGCCCACAAAGCGTTCATGAGAGGGGTGCTTATCAAATTAGGTGCAAGATTTAAAAGGAAAAAACTAGAAAAAACCGACTCGCTGGTGCGGGAAATACAACGCCTGGAAGACGAGTTGCAAAATAGCCCTCCCCCAGCCACCCATGACGAATTATTTAAACTAAGACTTGAATTACGTAAAACACTACAATGCGACTTTGACAAGGAAACCATGGCCCGGAAAGCTAATGTTTATTCCTCGCTGAATAAACCTTCCAGACGGATGGCCAAATTAATTAAAAGAAAGTCGGTTAAAGCCTCGATTCCATTCTTGTGGAATTCGAAGCACAAAGAATTCAAAATAACGCACCCAAAGCAGATAGCAGACAAATTTTGCTCCTACTATAGTGAATTATACAATTTAAAAGACGACTCGTCCATCGTACAACCGAACAAAAACGCGATAGAAAACTTCTTAAATAAGTTAAACCTCCCTAGCATTTCCAGCGCACAAGCGAAGGAATTAGATAAGGACATATCTGGCCTTGAAATTACTGAGACAATTTTAAACATGAAAAATCTTAAAGCCCCCGGACCTGACGGGTACTCATCTGAGTACTATAAATTATTTTCACCCCTCCTGTCCCCATATTTAGTTAAATACTTTAATTTTGCCATGAGTAGTGGCTCCTTCCCAGAAGAAGCCCTGCAAGCTATCATTGTAGTCCTGCCCAAAGCGGGCAAATCCCCTGACGATCCATCGAATTTTCGTCCAATATCGCTGTTAAACACGGATATAAAAATTTACTCTAAAACGCTGGCGACTCGGCTGCTTGGAGTCCTGCCCGGGATTATACACTCCGACCAGGTCGGATTTGTGAGGGGGAGGCAGGCCCCGGATGGCACCCGCAAAGTTCTGAACCTTCTACATTCTCTAAAGGCTTCCCGTACCCCGGCGGTCATGCTGGTCCTTGATGCTGAAAAAGCTTTTGACCGGGTCCATTGGGACTATGCATTTCAAACGTTGGCTAGGTTTGGATTGGGGGAGGGAATGCGCAGTGCCATCCGGGCCCTGTACTCTGTCCCGTCGGCGAGGACACTGGTGGATGGTACGCTATCGGAACCGTTTAAAATAACTAATGGAACGAGGCAGGGCTGCCCCCTTTCCCCAATTCTATACGTTCTTGCCATAGAGCCTCTGGCTGAGGCCATTAGGTCGTCCCCTGAAGTAAGAGGCATCCCAATAAATTTCCGTCAATACAAGATTGGGTTGTTTGCGGATGATGTCATTCTCACCTTGACACATCCTCTTAACTCTCTGAGGGCAGCTCAGCAAATCCTGCAGGCATTTGGCAGAGTGTCGTATTATAAACTCAATACAAATAAATCACTAGTCTTGGGGATCAATGCTCCTGCGGAACTAAAAAACGCGATAAAAAAGGAGTTCCCGTATGAATGGAGGGACACAGATTTACCGTACCTGGGTATTTACTTAACGCCTAACAAAAATGACCTAGAGAAAACAAATTTCCCCCCACTGTTGGAAGATGTGCAGAGGGAGATAGATCGCATGGCACGTCTTAACTTGTCATGGTATGGCAGAATCATGTCATATAAAATGAAACTCTTACCCATGATTCTCTACGTTTTCAGAGTTCTGCCAATTCCCCTTTCCAAAGCTACATTAATTAAACTCCAAAGACAGGTGTCCCTTTTTGTGTGAGGTGGCAAGAAATCCCGTCTGGCACTGCCCATCTTAGCTATGCGTAGACTTAAAGGAGGAGCGGATCTACCTGACATAGAAAAGTACTATAAGGCCTCCCTTTTAAATCAAACGAGATATTTAATTCAGGGAGACGACGTGGTGTGCTGGGCAAACATGGAAAAAGGCTTCGCCAAACTTTCCTCGGGTGGCAATCTACTTTTAGCGACATCATTGGAAACTATGTTAAATTCGACGGACATGAAAGCGAATATAAAAATAATTTCTGACCCTCTGGCCCCTACCACATTAGCAGCACTTGCAGCCTGGAGAGATTTTACAAAAAAGGCCGCCCAACGAGACAGGCTGGTGGCTCCTATTGTACCTCTGGGGACCTTATCTGCATTCATCCCCGATCTGGATGTGAGAGGGTGAGTAGAGAGAGGTCTGCGGTCAGTGTCAGATCTAGAATCAGGGGGAGTTCTAAAAACGTTCAATGAGCTCCGTTCTCGGTACGACCTGAACCTCCAGGATATATACAAATTCTCCAGAATTAACTACTTTTTGTCCAGGTCCAAAATACACACAACAAGGATCCCACAATCTATTGTAAACATAATCAATTCCCCACCTAACCTAAAGAAATCAGAAATCAGGTATTTTTATGACATACTGTCGGGCAATGACATTCTCTCCAAAAAAGTCCATATGCTAAACTGGGAGAGAGAACTGGAGACGGTCATCTCCTTGGAATCCTGGAAGAACGCCTTTGGACTTACGGGGAACTCAACCAAGGGGCTAGGTATCTTAGAAGTTCAAACGAAGATCTTCACTAGATGGTACTACTCTCCCGCCCTGCTGCATAGCAGGTTTGGGAGGGGTGATGGCTTATGCTGGAGAAGTTGTGGCCATAGAGGTTCCCTCTCGCACATTTTTTATTCCTGTCCCAAACTAGACTCCTACTGGAAGAATGTGCTTGATTCTTTAGATGTAACCCTAAGTGCCCGGGTCCCTAGGGGAGCAAAACACGTCTTACTACTGGTGGGATTAGAAAAACTTCCCCCGCCAGCCAGACACCTGGCCTGTCATGCCTTGATGACGGCAAAAACTCTCATAGCGCAACATTGGAGAGGCCCGGATTCTCCACATTTCAACGAATTTAAAAATAAGATGGCGGAGCAGAAACTATTTGAAAGATGGTTGGCGTTCAGGGAAAACACGTTAGCGAAGCATGAGGAGATGTGGAGCAGTTGGAGGGAGTCACTATAACTGTGTTACAAAGTTTGCCCATCGATGCCTAGTCTGTTTGTTTTATTCCTTGTTTTATGTTTCATCCCCCCCCCCCCCCCTCTTTGGAATACAAAGTTGATTTGCAAAGATGCGCTGGGGAAGCAGCCATTTCTGCATCAAGTTCTTTAAATCTATACGTTTCTTTATTGCTTATTACACATATATGGTCTGTATATGCCATATATATTATGCTTCCCATTGCTAATTGTATTTATATTTACATAATAAAAAAAAATTCTAATGATAAAAAAAAACAAAAAACTCAATTTATACAAGTGAGTAACCACAGAAGATGTGGAGGTAAAATAAACGTGAGACACCAGTACTATACATGGCACTTGGTAGGGGACTGTCACAGTTTTTGCATTGAGGCTCAATTAAGTTGTCTCTTGTATGGAAGAATATTTGAAAATGTATGAGGAAAAAATAAAACACTTATTAGCCATTGTTCACATCCCTTTTTGGACCATATGACCAAAATGATAATGTCACAGAACAACGCGCTGCCTGTCTTATAGACAAATCATATTTTTTTATTAACTGTTCTTAAAACAATTTAAATAATAGAGAACAGGGAAGCACTGCTCTAGTATATCCTACTATGGCCGCCTGCAGACGGGCGGGTCAGATCCGGCGGCGAGAATTCTCGCCGCGGGACCCGAGCGCCTGCAGGGACCAGCGCGTACTCACCTGCGGCTGCGGCTCCGGCAGTTTGATGTGCCAGCTTGCCGGGCAGCAGACACATGTGCAGAGCGGAGCAGGCGGCGGGTGAGTGACATTTCTGTGTGGGGCTCTGCGAGCCCCGCACAGAAATAGGACATGCTGCGGTTTGTTTGCCGTGCGAGATTTCGCGCGGCCAAACCGCGGCCATCTGCATAGGATTGCGTTCCTTAACGCAATCCTATGCAGGCTTCAAGCAGCGGAAATTCCGCGGGAAATCCCGCCGCGGAATTTCCGCTCGCATGCAGGCGGCTTATGGCTACCAACAATGCAGAGTCCCTGAAATGGGCCACCGTTTCCAGGATCTTAACACCGGATCACTCTATTTCACCATATATTAAAAGGGGTTTGTGAGCAATTTTTATTGATGACCTATCCTCAGGATTGGTAATCAAGAGTTGATTGGTTGGGATCTGATTCCACTTTGAGTTCAGCCAATGACAATGACCACTCAAATAGATGATTGGTCGGGGTCTGGATGATAGGTCATTAACTAAAATTGCCTGGAAAACCACTGTAAGGAGAAAAAAGGAAACACCAAATAGAAAAAAGGACTTGAAAGCGTAAACAAGCTGATGAGTTACATCAGCTAGTCTAAACTTTCAAGTGGTTTTTTCCATTTTTCTAAAATTTTCCCTCTTAAATATAGGACAAAATAGGATAATCAACTGTTAGGATCCTGCAAGGGGTCACACTTTTTTCACTGATGCGGCTCTGTGTTGTTGTTAGTGGCCATAGAGCAGTGTGATAGGTTACATGTTTATGCTTACTTTTTCTCTATTGTTTTAAGAATTCTTAAAAACGTTTATGTTTTATCTATTTAACAAACAGTGTATTTTTTGTGACACCTGTAGTTAGATTGCTGTACTGCGGATATAGTGACCTTTCAAATGTTTAACAATAGAGATGAGCGAGCATACTCGTCCGAGCTTGATGCTCGTTCGAGTATTAGGGTGCTCGAGATGCTCGTTACTCGAGACGGGCACCACGCGGTACTCGTCTCAATTAAACGAGCACTGACCATTGAATTCAATGGAGCCGGCAATACAGCCGGCTCCATTGAAAGCAATGGGCTGCCGGCGATCGCGGGATGAATTGTCGGGAAGGGCTTAAATATATAAGCCCTTCCCTGCAATTCATCCAGAAATGTGTAAAAAAAAAATATATATATATATATATATATATATACTCACCTGGTCCCGGCAGACAGAGTTCAGCGCGGCCGGCGGCACTCCTCCTGAACTGCTCTGAACAGCTGTGAGTAGTATTCAGCAGCCGGGGATTTAAAAATCCCCGCCTGCTGAATGAGCTGCCTCTGATTGGTCACAGCCTGACCAATCAGAGGCAGCTCTCACTCACACCCATTCATGAATGGGTGAGTGAGTGCTGCCTCTGCTTGGCTCAGGGGCAGCTCTCAGCTGAATGACAGCTGAGAGCTGCCCCTAATTGGCCCTGAATTCATGAATGGGTGTGAGTAAAAAAGCTGCCTCTGATTGGTCAGGCTGTGACCAATCAGAGGCAGCTCATTCAGCAGGCAGGGAATTTAAATCCCCGGCTGCTGAATACTACTCACAGCTGTTCAGAGCATTTCAGGAGGACTGCCGCCGGCCGCGCTGAACTCTGTCTGCCGGGACCAGGTGAGTATATATATTTTTTTTATTTTTACACATTTCTGGATGAATTGCAGGGAAGGGCTTATATATTTAAGCCCTTCCCGACAATTCATCCCGCGATCGCCGGCAGCCCATTGCTTTCAATGGAGCCGGCTGTATTGCCGGCTCCATTGAATTTAATGGGCCAACATCGTTCTTCTCTGCCACAGCTTTTACAGCTGTGGCAGAGGAGAACGATCTTTATGCTGACAGTGCGGGGGGGGGGGGTCTCACTCTTGCCACTATTGTGGCTTAATAGTGGGACCTGGGAACTTGAGATGCAGCCCAACATGTAGCTCCTCGCCTGCCCTATCCGTTTCTGTGTCATTCCCATCACTTTCTTGAATTTCCCAGATTTTCACAAATGAAAACCTTAGCGATGCTCGAGTCGCCCATTGACTTCAATGTGGTTCGTTACTCGAAACGAACTCTCGAGCATCATTGAAAGTTCGACTCGAGTAACGAGCACTCGAGCATTTTGGTGCTCGCTCATCTCTATTTAACAACTTGGACTTATGTGATAGTAAAATAATAATGTGCCAAAACAGAAATATTCTATATTATTTCCATATTGTACTGTAGGTTTACATCAACCAAAAAACATACAAAAGTTTGTCCTAGTAGCAAAAATTTGACATGCTTATAGTTGGATATAGTTTTTAATGACGATACTGCTTTGCTATTCAGTGAAGTGGTTTCTGTTGCAGCCAGTATAATGCATCAACTTTATGATTAAGGTTGGAAACACTTTCACTACATTTACATGATAATCTGGCTGTATCTCTGGGTAACACCGACATATATTCTGGAGTCTGAGCCAGCGTAATCTCTCCATAGGAAACTTTGGGCAGAAAGAGAGGAGATAATGGTGACAATCAGTGATATAAATGTGATTGTTTTCCTCCTCCTGCATGTATACATGGATGTTCTATGTATTCTCATCTCTCCCACATAGTATAAAGCTCACTGGACAGTACTTGAGATGAGCGAGCACCAAAATGCTCGGGTGCACGTTGCTCAAGTCGAACTTTTCATAATACTCGAGAGCTCGTTTCGAGTAATGAACCCCATTGAAGTCAATGGGGGACTCGAGCATTTTTCAAGCTGACCGATGCTCCGCATGGGGGAGGTTGTGTGTAACACCTGAAAACATGAGAAAGTCATGGAAACACCACAGAAACGGATAGGGAATGGCAGGGGCAGCAGGCAGGGCTGCATCTGAGGCACCCAGGTCCCATTATTAAGCCAACTTGGGGGCAAGAGCCTGGCGGTCACCCGTCTAACAATTAACTTGGGACAGACCATCATTAGCAAGGCACACATGCTGGAACATCTTACCTAAACACCACACTAGCTGCAACCAAGGTCAATCACCGCCTGCGGGTGACACTGCTGCCTCTTCTCCTGTGTTACATGCTGGCATTGCTGTCAAATCATCCACATGAGCCAACGTCCACAGCGTACTCAAATTTTTCCCTGTGCAGCGTTCAGCTGCCCTCATACCACACGCCCGCTTGATAGCCACACCACCCTCATGTCTATTTATAAGTGCGTACTGGATGGGGAGAAACCGGAGACACACACTGCAGAGGGTTGGCAGGCCCTGGCAGCAACCCTTTCTGAAAGTGTGAGTGATAGCCCACAATGCTGATGAGAATTGATGATAAATTGATGTGTGATCGTAATTCCAATCCCGTGCCACTTCCATAACAAAATTGTCAAGAGGCGAAAAACATGAGCCTAAAGGGAACTCAGATGCCAGTACTTCTACACATCTCCACAATGCAGCAGCGCATACTAACACCAAAGATTGGTTTAAAGCAGGAGGTGTCGCAAAAGTAGCCCCCACAGGTATACAGTGACCCTGTGAACGTCTCATTCAATCAGTTACGCTTACTGTGAACGCTCCAATCCAGGATCTCGGATAACTCTGGTAAAACGAGAGATAATACATGGCGACTAGTGCTGTTCCCCAGACTCCAAGGAAGAGGAGGAGGTGGCATAATAAGCCTGAGAAACAGTGACCGAGGTAGGACCCACAATACTCTGTGTGGGAAGCACGTGAGCGGGCCCAGGGTCAGGCTCGGTCCCAGCCTCCACCTGGTTGGCTCAATGCATTGTGAGTTACATAGCAGTGGGAAATCCATGTGCCCCCACACAATTCATTCGGTGTATGTGTCAGATAGCTGAACAACGCAATGGGAAACCTTTGTGTACCCACAGCATAAGCAAGCCCATGAAACCCAAAGACAGTATTACACATGAAGAAATGACAGTGCACAAACATGGTGCTGTTGCCCTCCCCCAGGACCTCGTCCTCTTACCTACACCCTCAGCAATCGTGGGCATAAAGCGGACTCGGATGCTAGTACAGCTTTGAGCATCTCATTAAGGGCGAGCACCCACTGGCGTTTTTTTACCTGCGTTTTGCGTTTTTCCTGCACAGGCATAGAGATAACATGTGTTCCTGTCCACTGGCGTTTTTTTTGCGTTGCGTTTGCGTTTTTAACATAGGAACTGTCAGTTGCATATGTGTCCTTATTTTTCTCCATGGAAATTAATGGAAAAGCCGCGAAAACGCCACGAAAACGCCGCGAAAAACGCGCGGAAAAATCGCGGGAAACGCAAACGCCAGTGGGTGCTCGCCCTAAATGAGTTATGCTTGCTTTCATCGCTACAAAGACTGGATGAACCACCAAGAAGTTCCACAGGCCAAAACTGGCACAGTTGCACCCTCCTCGCCCCCTCGGACCTCGACCTCTGCCCTACACCCTCACCAATCGGGGGCATAAAATGGACTTGGATGCTAGTACAGCTGTGCACATCTCATTAAAACATTTACGTTTCTTTTGATTGGTTCAAACCAGTGTCTCAGATAATTGTGGTAACACGAGAGTAAATACATGTCTACCAACGCTGATCCCCAGACCCCAAGCAGTAGGAGGAGGTGGCATAATAAGCCAGAGGAACCATGACCGAGGAAGGACCCATAATACTCTGTGTGGGAAGCACGTGAGCAGGCCCAGGGTCAGGCTCGGTCCCAGACTCCACCTGGTTGACCCAATATGCCGTGAGTTACAGGGGAAATCCATGTGTCCCCACACAATTCATTTGGTGTATGTGTCAGATAGACGAACAATGAAATGTGAAACCTTTGAGCACCCACAGCATAGGCAAGCCCATGAAACCCAAAGACAGTATTACACATGAAGAAATGACAGTGCCCAAACATGGCAGAGTTTCAGTGTGGCCAGGACCTCGGCCTCGACCCATACTTCTGCCCAAGTCATTCTGTGTATTTGTGCCAGACAGCTGAACACTGCTATGGGAAACCTTTGTGCACCCACAGTATAGGTGGACCCCTGAAACTTCTCTGTTGCAAGAGTATAGGCGAACCCCTCAAACCTTTTAGTAGCAAGTGTATAGGCGGACCCCTCCAACCTTTTAGTAGCAAGTGTATAGGCGAACCCCCCAAACCTTTCAGTAGCAAGTGTATAGGCAAACCCCGAAAACATTTCTGTAGCAAGTGTATAAGCGGACCCCTGAAACATTTCTGTAGCAAGAGTATAGGCGAACCCCTCAAACCTTTCAGTAGCAAGTGTATAGGCCGACCCCTGTTACATTTCTGTAGCAAGAGTACAGGCAAACCCCCCAAACCTTTCAGTAGCAAGTGTATAGGTGAACACTTGAAAAAATTTGTTCACCAAGAGTATAGGCGAAGCCCAGAAAAATTAGTTTGATAACAGTATAGGCGAGGGCCTGAAAAATTGGTGTACCAAGAGTACAAGAGTACCCCAGAAAAATTGCTGAACCCCAAGGGCAGGTGAAACCCCTAAACATTTTTTAAAGCTACAGTTCGTTGTTGCTCAATTTGTAACAAAGCCTGGAGGCAGCCCTCCGAGAAAATTGGTTTAAGTAAAACTTTTAAAACTTGTAAAAATTGTAAAACTTTTAAACAGAGCCTTTTGGGCCACAGAAAAAATGGCAGTTCAACATGATGACATGCTGTTTTAGGAGGAGGAGAAGTAATAATACCCGAGAGGGATAGACAAAGCTAATTTTCCCCTTTTTTGGGGTGATAAAGGATGCATTTTTTTTCCTGTTGCAGCGAAACAGGAGAAAGGTTTAGGTTTTGCTGCTTTCCACTGGTGGAGAAGAAAAGTCTGGTGAAATCCAGCCTTTGTTCATCTTTATGAGTGTAAGCATGTCGGCGCTGTCAGTTGACAGGTAGGTACGCTTATCCATGATGATCCCCCCCAGCTGCACTAAACACACTCTCTGGGAAGATGCTAGCGGCAGGGCAGGCGAGCACCTCCAGGGCGTACAGCACAAGTTCGTGCCACGTGTCCAGCTTTGACACCCAATATTTGTATGGAGCAGAGGCATCACGGAGGTTGATGGTACGGTCGGCTATGTACTACCTCACCATCTTTTTACAGTGCTCCCTCCGACTCAGTCATGATCGGGGAGTGGTGACACAGTCTTGCTGGGGAGCCATAAAGCTGGCAAAGGCCTTGGAGAGTGTTCCCCTGCCTGCGCTGAACATGCTGCCTGATTCTCGCGCCTCCCCTGCTACTTGCCCCTCTGAACTGCATCTTCTACCGCTAGCGCTGTCTGATGGGAACTTTAGCATCTCTTTTTCCACCAGGGCCCTGTGGTATTGCATTGGTCTCTTACCCCTTTCCTCTTCGGGAATGAGAGTGGAAAGGTTCTCCTTATACCGTGGGTTGAGAAGGGTGTACACCCAGTAATCCGTGTTGGCCAGAATGCATCTAACACGCGCGTCATGGGAAAAGCAGCCTAACATGAAGTAAGCCATGTGTACCAAAGACCCAGTACGCAACACATTTCTGTCTTTATTAGGAGGATGCTCCTCCTCCTTTTCAGCCAATACATGCTGAATAGATTAGAGGGAAGCAGCATGGGTATCCTTTGCAGTGTGGCCAGCAGTCTCTTCCCCCTCCTCCAAAACGAGCTGAGATATAGGCGTGAGGTTGGTCTGGCTATTAAGCAACTTACTGTCATCCCCCATCTCCTGTTCTAACCACAAAGCGTTGGCCCTTATGCTTAGCAGCGAACTTCTCAGCGGACAAAGCAGTGGGATGGTAATGCTAATGATGGCCGCATCGCCGCTCACCATTTGGGTAGACTCCTCAAAGTTTCCGAGGACCTGGCAGATGTCTGCCATCCATGGCCACTCCTCAGTAAAGAACTGCGGAGGCTGATTACCACTCCACCGCCCATGTTGCAGCTGGTATTCCACAATTGCTCTACAGCCTGGCCAACACGTGCAGCGTAGAATTCCAGCGCGTTGGCACGTCGCACAGCAGTCGGTGCTCTGGTAGCTGTAACCGACGTTACAGTTTTCTGAGGGTGGCAGCATTCGTGGTGGACTTGCGAAAATGTGCGCAGACGCGGCGCACCTTGCCAAGCAGGTCAGACAAGTGGGGGTAGTTTTTC
This sequence comes from Eleutherodactylus coqui, assembly GCF_035609145.1. Taxonomy (NCBI): domain Eukaryota; kingdom Metazoa; phylum Chordata; class Amphibia; order Anura; family Eleutherodactylidae; genus Eleutherodactylus; species Eleutherodactylus coqui. The sequence goes on along the minus strand of NC_089843.1, from coordinate 44,320,166 downwards.
AGAAACCGCTGAACCACCAAATTGAAGACGTGGGCCAGGCATGGCTCGTGTGTGAGGCTGCCAAGCTGCAGAGCTGCTACCAGGTTACGGCTGTTGTCACACACGACCATGCCCGGTTGGAGGCTCAGTGGTGAAAACCAGACGTCAGTCTGCTCTGTCAGACCCTGTAACAGCTTGGGGCCGTGTGCCGCTTGTCACCTCAGCTGATTTGTTTCAGCACGGCTTGCTGATGCTTGCCCACCACTGTGCTGCCGAGCACTACCGACTGCTGGCGACGTGCTCACACTTCTTAATTGAGAGGTAGACGTGGCGGAGGAGGGGGGGGGGGGTTGGGGTTGGAGGAGGTGGCATAGTATGCCGCAGATACCAGCAACGAGGTAGGACCCACTATTCTTGGTGTGGGTAGCACGTGAGTGGTCCCAGGCTCCACCAAGTTCACCCAATGTGCCGTCAGGGAGATATAGAGGCCCTGCCCACCAGTACTTGTCCACGTGTACGTCATTAAGTGGACCTTCCTAGTAACTACATTGTTGAGGGAATGACTAATGTTGCGGGAGACATGCTGACGTAGGGCGAGGATGGCACACCAGGAAAAATAGTGGCGACTGGAGACCGAGTAGCGCGTGACCGCCGCCATCATGTTTTTGAAAGCATCCGTTTCCACAAGCCGGTACGTCAGCATCTCCAGGCTGGTTAATTTGGCAATGTGCATGTTTAAAGCTTGTGCATGCGGGCGTGTGGCGGAGTATTTCTGCTTTCGCTCCAATGCTTGTTTTAGCAACAGCTGAACGCTGTGCTGGGAGACATTGCTAGAGGCCGTGGAGGACCGTGGACGTGAGGGTGTGCGTGCAGTTCGGGAGGCGCTTCCAGGGAGGGGAATTGGATCTGTGGCGCAGGTTGTGGCACAGGGGAAGAGGCAGTGTTGTGACCCAGCGGTGGTGAATGGCCTTTGCCCCACCTTGTGGGGTGCTTGGCCATCATATTCCTGCGCATGCTGGTGGTGAGGCTGGTAGTGGTGGCTCACCGGCTGATCTTGGTGCGGCACAGGTTGCACACCACTGTTCATCGGTCGTCCGCGCTCTCACATCCACACCTTTGAACATCCAGTCCTCTGCACGGAGGCTTACTGGGGGAAACAGTTGAGGGATTCTTCGATCTGGGCCTGCCTTTACCCCTGGCCACTCCACTGCCTTTTCTGACCTGTCCTACTGCTGCCCTTGCCTCCCCCTCTGAAGCCCTGTCTTCACTAGGCTTAGCAAGCCAAGTGGGGTCAGTCACCTCATCGTCCAGCAGCTCTTTCTCCGAATCATCTGTGCGCTCCTCCCTTGGACTTACTGCCCTTACCACAACCTCCTTGACAGACAATTGAGTCTCATCATCCTCACCCACTGAAAGCTCTTGAGACAGTTGCCCGAAGTCCCCAGCCTAATCACCCAGACTCCGTGAACTTTCCAAAGGTTGGTCATCGGTCACGACAAACTCCTCAGGTGAGATAGGAACCATTTTTTTCCCACTCAGGGCAAGGACATGAGAACATTTCCTAGGAGTCTGCCTGCTTAGAATCTGTCATTTTCCTGGAGTGATGAGGCTGGGGGGAAGGAGGAGCAGCCAGAGGATTCAGAGGTGCAGTCCCTAGGCCAGGAGTAGTGGACTGCGTCGAAGACTGGGGATTTGATAGATTACTGGATGTGTTATCTGCCATCCACGACAGGACCTACTCGCACTGCTCTGCTTCTAATAAAGGTCTACCACGGGAACCCGCAAATTGTGATATGAAGCTGGGGAGCATATGGACTTGGCGCTCTCATAATCCCTCTGCAGCCGGCTGTGATGCACCCTGCCCAGGACCTCAGCCCGCATGCACGTCCTTGACCCCTATCCCTACTCCTCATCGTGTTGGATTAAGGATAGAGCAGGGCCCAAATAAATTACCCCAATTTTTAGTGCAGAGAACTGGGGCTAATTCACCGCACTCGGAGACTTGTAGATACCGGAGGCGCAGGGGCAGAAAGCTTTAAAGCCAGTAGATAGTGCTGATAACTGTGGCTATTTCACCGCAGCCAAGGAAAGGGTATTGTGAGACGCTCTGCATAGGGGCAAAAAGCTATAAAGCCAGTGGACAGTGCTAATAACTGCGGCTACTTCACCGCACCTAAGGAATGCGTATTGTGAGACGCTCTGCACAGAGGAAAAAAAAAAATATACAGCCAGTTGACAGTGCTAATAACTGCAACTATTTCACAGCACCCAGGGAAAAAGTTTGTGAGACGCTCTACACAGGAACAGAAAGCTATAAAGCCAGTGGATAGTGCTGATAACTGCGGCTACTTCACCGCACCCACGGAAATGGTATTGTGAGACGCTCTGTACAGGGGCAGAAAACTCTAAAGCCAGTGGATAGTGCTGATAACTGCGGCTATTTCAACGCACCCAGGGAAAAATTTTGTGAGACACTGCACAGTGGCAGAAAGCTATAAAGCCAGTGGATAGTGCTGATAACTGTGGCTACTTCACCGCACCCAAGGAAAGGGTATTGTGAGATGCTCTGCACAGGGGCAGAAAGCAATAAAGCCAGTGGACAGTGCTAATAACTGCGACTACTTCACCGCACCCAAGGAAAAGGTATTGTGAGACGCTCTGCACAAGGGCAGAAAACTCTAAAGCTAGTGGATAGTGCTGATAACTACGGCTACTTCACCGCACCCAGGGAAAAAGTTTTGTGAGATGCTCTGCACAGGGGCAGAAAGCTATAAAGCCAGTGGACAGCGCTAACAACTGCAGCTACTTCACCGAACCCAAGGAATGCGTATTGTGAGATGCTCTGCACAGGGTCAGAAAGCTATAAAGTCAGTGGACAGTGCTGATAACTGCAGCTACTACAGTGCACAGAAGGAATGCGTATTGTGAGACGCTCTGCACAGGGGCAGAAAACTCTAAAGCCAGTGGATAGTGCTGATAACTGCGGATACTTCACCCAACACAGAGAATGGTATCTATGAAATGCTCTGCAGTGGCCCAGGAAGTATTAGCGTACTGTTTAGCGATGAGACCTCAGCCTAATGCACTACACATAGAACAATATAGCTGAAATGGTATGCAGTGGCCTGGGAAATATTAGAGTACTGTTTAGCGGTGAGACCTCTGCCTAATGCACTGCACACATAGAGCGGTATAGCTGAAATGGTCTGCAGTGGCCCAGAAAATATTAGAGTACCGTTTAGCGATGAGACATCTGCCTAATGTGCTGCACACATAGAACGGTATAGCTGAAATGGTCTGCAGTGGCCCAGGAAATACTAGAGTACCGTTTAGCGATGAGACATCTGCCTAATGCACTGCACACATAGAACGGTATAGCTGAAATGGTCTGCGCAGGCCTAGATGCTTAAAAAAAAAATTGGTGCACTACTGCTCCCAGCCAGCCACAACAGTAATGCACACAATGATGAGTAGCCCTAAGAAGGATTGTTGGGGTTCTTGAAGAGAGGATCCTACTGTAACACTTTCCCTATTTCAGCAACAGCACTTTCCCTAACTTCTGCCAGCATGCGTCTGAGGCGAGCGGCGGGTGGCCCCAGTTTAAGTACTCAGCGGTGACCTGATCCCGCTAGCCACTCACTGCTGTTGGCGGGCAGAGGTCTGGCACGTCACAGCAGGAAGTGGTAATGCCTTCTCCGCATGTTTATTGTCTAAAAAATGGCGCTAAACATGCAGTGAAGGGAAATTTTCTCGAGTACCGTGTGTTGCTCAAATCGAGTACCCAGCATCTCCAGTACCCTAATACTCGAACGAGTATCAAGCTCGCTCATCCCTAAGCAAGAGGGATCTTGTTAAACCTGGCATAATTTATTCAATGTGTGATACAAGAAGTGTTAAACTTACCCTCTCTATTTGGAACAAATCCCACTTGATCAGGATGTATGAGTTTAAGGAGAAAGGGTGAGATTCTATGTACGAAGGTTTTGCAAAAAGGATAAGGTTGGTATTCAGTAAGAAGTTGAGGCTATAGTTACTTTAAAGTTTCAGATATTTGCAAAAATGATTGTTTAGGAAAGGATGTACCAGATAGTAGAAGGGATTACGATGTTTAAGGGCTGTAAATGGCCAAAGACACGCATTGCTGTCAAAGCACAGTGTTGAAGACGCTGCATTTTGACGCTTATGTGAACAGTCGCATTGAAATGAATAGGAGTCTTGTACAGAGTTTAATGGGAGCTGAAAAGTCAGTGCTAGATGCTGTAAAAAAGTCTGTGTAAGGGAGGCCTGACAGTGTCCAATGGGAGCTGTTGTCTGCAAAATTAAGTCAGATGATGAAGGGTATTAGGGACACTCAGTTGCTTGGTGGTTTGATAACAGAAACAAACACCTCAACAGTGTTGGATGGGAGCTATCTTCACCACTATGCTAGGGAGCTTAGCAGATGGATAGTGGGGAGGCTGGTTAGCTCCACCTCTCCTAATTAGGATAAGAGGTTGCAATGGCTAGCCCCCTTCTTCACCTTTGACTCCTCTCCCTCTTTATCTCAAATACTTCCCACTCTCCTACTATCCTGTATTCCCCTTCTTCTCTACCTCTTCTCCTTCTTTCCCCCTTACTGACCTTGCGCTCCTATGCCGCCATGTGTGTGAGCCAGTGGGATGATGTCCTCCAGCCTCTCTGCTTCCAAGATGGTGGGTGACTGTGAGATGGCAGGCAAAGTATGTCTCAGGGCCTGTGCCATGCTCAGGCCGCCGATAACCAGAGAGCTCCAACTCCAGGCCAACAGCAGTGTAGGAGGTGCAGGCCAGTGTGATAAAACTAATCAAGCCTGTATCTCGCTAGCACAGCAATCTGGAGCGCCGCTCACCAGGCCACCTTCATAAGATGGTTTTGGAGGGAGTGGATGGAGGCCCAGCCATGTAGAGGTCACCAGCTCACAGCCCTCAGGGAAGAGAAGACTGATGGAGCAGCTGCAGCCCATTAAGGTGAGTACAGGAGTCTCCACGAAGACCCTTCCTGACATCCGTCGGCAGAAATCCAGTCTGAGGCTGCCCAGGCCTCTGTAGGCTGCGGTAAGTCACTGCCTTGTTTCGTCACCAAGAGGGGAAATTCGGTTCTCTAAGTATAGGAGGGGACCAGTATAGGGATTAAGCTGGTCTTCCAGCACCAGGAGTCGATGGGATGGCAGGGATTGCAGGGAAATATTAACGGTGTTGTATGAGATTAGACAGGACACTCCAGGATCTCTCTTCAGGAAGTGGATAAGTTAATTTGTGTGCGCACAGAACAGAGGGACTTCAGTCCAAAGCTCTGAATGCCAAACACAGGAATTGCACAAAAGTATATACCAAGTGGACAGGCTTATTCACAGTTGTATGACTATTGGTTAACAATTCAAACAAAGAACCAGGAAGAGAATTTCTACTTTCATTTTTGTACAGAAATGTAGAAGGGAGGGGGGAAATGTATCCGAGGGCTCTCTCGGCAACAAGTTATCGTGCCAGGTAGATACAGTCTAGCAGCAGTATATACTATTATTAGAAGGAAACACCTTAGTTAGCTACATTTTACATAAGAGGAAGAGAAGTTAATAAGACAAAAATTAGTATGCAGTAGCTATATCCTATGTGCATAGAAACATCTGCAGTAGGCTGATAACAGAGAGCAATAGCAGTTATTACAAAAGTACTTTTTCTATGTCTTCGTATGACAGCAGAGCTCAGTGGAGCACATCCGCTGCTATTGGTAGTTAAGCTGTGAACCTGCGTGAAGTATTTTTTAAACTCACCTTCTCCCATGATCCAACACTGTTACCCTCTGAAGCTTGCGTGGGGCTGGAAAATCACACTTTTTTTCAGACTTCTGTGTGTGTGTTTCCCCTCTTGATTGGTATAGGAGAGCCTATACAAGGAACTTTAAATATAGAACAGAGTAGGGCCAAAGAGGGGGAAGATTTCAAAGTTATCTTTTACAATGCTTGCAGGGTTGTTTTTTTTTTTGGGGGGGGGGCAGTATTTATGAAGGGGAATTTTTGATTCATGTTTATTTTATCTGTCTTTTCATCAGTTATTAATACATCAAAGCTAAAGTGAGTAATGTAACACATATGTGTTATCATGAGCCACAGAAGTTGAAGACTTCAGGCCAGCATCTTTAATTACTGATAATGTAGCAGCAAATTAAGCAATGTAAACCTTCTTCTTCATAGTTTTTCATATTCACCAAAGACAGCCTTTATCTGTAATATATCTGGCAGTTCTATATCTTCATGTGTCATAGTAAAGGGTAAAGGGGAAGTACGTTTTTGTACGGCTCTGTATCACTGTGTGAGAGGGTATAATCTATATTGCATACAGAAATAACGTGCTTCATCGTCTGCTGTAAATCCATTAATTGTCAGGGTGAAATCAGTTCCAGATCCGGACCCATTAAATCGTTCTGGGACTCCTGATGGACGTTCGCTGACTTTATACATAATCAGTTTTGGAGGTTGACCTGGTTTCTGTTGCAGCCAGGCTAATGCATCATGCTTCCATACTGTATGGTAGACACTTTCACTGGCTGTACATGAGAGGGTGACTGTATCTCCTGGTGACACCGACATATAATCTGGAGTTTGTGTCATCACAGCCGCTCCGCAAGATCCTAATGGGATAAATGATGGAATTATATGTTGTAGATATAATCCTTATATCTAGAAATATCCAACAGATTATAATTCAGTGCATCATAAATGCTCCCACCAGAAGTATTAGCATGGGGCCCTTATATCCATAACCAGATGCAGTTATCATCCTTCCTACTAATGGGTTAATATTACATGTATCAGGTCAAATATTACAGTACCTGGGATGTATAGACACAGAACACACAGCAGATATGTCAGAGGAGTCATCATGGCTGAGCAGTCACACACACTGATCATGGGCCTTCAGTAGCAGCTGTTTATAGCACAAGAAGTCCATAGGGAAATACAGGAATAGAAGCAAAATGCAAAATATATGTAAATTTATACCGCAATCTAATAATAATACAACACAAATCTTACTGCATTCTGCAAATCTCTATAATAGAAAGTCACTTCATCAGTAACTGATGTAAAAGATGGTGTTGGTGCCGGACAATGTTTAGAATGCAGCCTATAGTGAATGGGCAGCTCATCGCACAACTGGTAAAATAGTCATATTACAGCATTGTCATCAGCCACTGACTGCAGACCTTTAAAAAGGTTTCCAGGTTGTTGCTTTTTATATAGTTTTGAGCGCCTCATGCCGAAAACTATCTAAAATCATCATATGCACCACGGGGCCGGACTGCTGTTTCAGCGGTCCAGTTCTGTGGAATTTGACAGGTGACATCACCCGGCCAGACGGCTGGTTGGTGTAATGTAAACCTGTCATGTTGGCTTCAAATATAGAAACCCCAAGCAGGTTTATGGGATGTCACTGATAATATCCCTGTGGAGGCTGTTATAGGGTACAATGGGTAAACAACCAACGTGACCACTGCAGACAGAATAGACAAAGCATGGGAGGGCCAGAGTTTCCTGCAGGGTAGCAGAGCGGTATTGGGGAGGTAAGTATTTGTGGGTTTTTTTCTTCTTAATAATACTTGCCCCCCTCTGCCACCACTGTGTATTATTAGGGGTTAACACGGAAAACCCATTTGAGTAAAAAGGATCATTTTCCTTTTCATAGAGAGATCAACCAGAAATACTCAGTATTTTACAGTGATCTGCTGCTTTGTACACATTTTGATTATACCCCTCCACTTCAGCTAAGAAAAGATATGGGCCTAAAAATGGCCAGAATTACAGGAGTCTTCCCGGGTTTGGGTAGTGTCACAATAATGGCCTTCAACCTCCTGGGGGAAAAGGACCCATTCTCTCTACTTGCATTGAAAAAACTATTTAAATATGATGCTAAGAGGGATTCATGGGCTTTGTAATACTCATTTGACTGACGATCGGGGCCAGGAGATTTGCGGTTTTGAGTGAGGCAATACTCTTGCAACGTTTCTGTGGTAAAAGGGATGGATATGCTTTGTGTCTGTGTAGGGGTTAATCTAGGATGAGATATGTTATCAAGAAAATGCGATATGGCAGAGAATGTAGGATGGGAGTGTTGATATCAAGATTTAGATTATAAAGTGTAGAATAGTACTCAGCAAAAGCATTAGGTATGTCTTTAGGGCCCCATATTTTATCATTATTAGGTTTGCAAAGATATGGAATTCTAGATTTGCTCTATTGTGAAGCAAGCTGCCTGGGTGAAATGTTATCAGGTTTATTGCCATGCCAGTAATACTTAATTTTTAATTTATGGAAAACTGGGACAAATTCGTGTATAATAAGTTCATGAAGCTGAAGGGATAAAGAGGAAATTCTAAACGCCCTTTCGGGAGAGTAAGATATTTTGTTAAGTCTATGCAGATCACTAAGTTGAGTCTGTAGTGATAAAAGTAGTTGCTATTTTTTTTCTTGAATAAATATTGCTTAAAAAATGCCCTTGAAGTACAGCTTTGTGGGCACACCATAGTGTAGCATCACTGACCTGTTTATTGTCACTATGAACAAAAAAATCCTGTAAAGCGTCAATTGTACTAGGTGCATAACGAGGATGTTGGAGAATATACAGTTAGGGCCAGAAATATTTGGACAGTGACACAAGTTTTGTTATTTTAGCTGTTTACAAAAACATGTTCAGAAATACAATTTTATATATAATATGGGCTGAAAGTGCACACTCCCAGCTGCAATATGAGAGTTTCCACATCCAAATCGGAGAAAGGGTTTAGGAATCATAGCTCTGTAATGCATAGCCTCCTCTTTTTCAAGGGACCAAAAGTAATTGGACAATGGACTCTAAGGGCTGCAATTAACTCAGAAGGCGTCTCCCTCGTTAACCTGTAATCAATTAAGTAGTTAAAAGGTCTGGGGTTGATTCCAGGTGTGTGGGTTTGCATTTGGAAGCTGTTGCTGTGACAAGACAACATGCGGTCAAAGGAACTCTCAATTGAGGTGAAGCAGAACATCCTGAGGCTGAAAAAAAAGAAAAAATCCATCAGAGAGATAGCAGACATGCTTGGAGTAGCAAAATCAACAGTCGGGTACATTCTGAGAAAAAAGGAATTCACTGGTGAGCTTGGGAACTCAAAAAGGCCTGGGCGTCCACGGAAGACAACGGTGGTGGATGATCGCCGCATACTTTATTTGGTGAAGAAGAACCCGTTCACAACATCAACTGAAGTCCAGAACACTCTCAGGGAAGTAGGTGTATCTGTCTCTAAGTCAACAGTAAAGAGAAGACTCCATGAAAGTAAATACAAAGGGTTCACATCTAGATGCAAACCATTCATCAATTCCAAAAATAGACAGGCCAGAGTTAAATTTGCCGAACAACACCTCAAGAAGCCAGCCCAGTTCTGGAAAAGTATTCTATGGACAGATGAGACAAAGATCAACCTGTACCAGAATGATGGGAAGAAAAAAGTTTGGAGAAGAAAGGGAACGGCACATGATCCAAGGCACACCACATCCTCTGTAAAACATGGTGGAGGCAACGTGATGGCATGGGCATGCATGGCTTTCAATGGCACTGGGTCACTTGTGTTTATTGATGACATAACAGCAGACAAGAGTAGCCGGATGAATTCTGAAGTGTACCGGGATATACTTTCAGCCCAGATTCAGCCAAATGCTGCAAAGTTGATCGGACGGTGCTTCACAGTACAGATGGACAATGACCCCAAGCATACAGCCAAAGCTACCCAGGAGTTCATGAGTGCAAAAAAGTGGAACATTCTGCAATGGCCAAGTCAATCACCAGATCTTAACCCAATTGAGCATGCATTTCACTTGCTCAAATCCAGACTTCAGACGGAAAGACCCACAAACAAGCAAGACCTGAAGGCTGCGGCTGTAAAGGCCTGACAAAGCATTAAGAAGGAGGAAACCCAGCGTTTGGTGATGTCCATGGGTTCCAGACTTAAGGCAGTGATTGCCTCCAAAGGATTCGCAACAAAATATTGAACCAAAAAAAATTTGTTTGGGTTATGTTTATTTGTCCAATTACTTTTGAGCTCCTAAAATGTGGAGTGTTTGTAAAGAAATGTGTACAATTCCTACAAATATTTTTGCTCAACCCTTTAAATTAAACGTTACAATCTGCACTTGAATTCTGTTGTAGAGGTTTCATTTCAAATCCAATGCGGTGGCATGCAGAGCCCAACTCGCGAAAATTGTGTTACTGTCCAAATATTTCTGGTCCTAACTGTAATTGTTTAGATGCCAAACTCTCAATTTTTATACTTCTCGTTTACTGCCATACATATGGGAGCATGATCCGACCAAGTCAAATTGCAAATCTTTTTTTTATAGTTCTGCTCAGTGGTGACAGTGTCCCTTTAAGATTTTGCTTAACTCTGTTATTTGAGAGTGCAAATACACACATTAATGATAGTAAAAATTATATTTATTATTCTCTAAACAACGATATGAATAAAGTAGAACTACTGTGCTGAGTATAAAGTCACATATCTACTGTACCTCTTCTAAGCTTGGTAAGACCTAGTACATGCACGAATTAGAGGAAGGAGGTTTTTGTACAGCTCTGTTCCACTGTGTGCGAGTCGCATACTAAAAAAACTGCATAGAGAAATATTCATCTTATACTATTTTGATTGTAGGAGTGTAACATGTTTCAATCACTGACCCACTGAATCAAGCTGGAGTATAGGGCAATCTCTCAGTTGCATAGGAAATAATTACTTTGGGTTGTTTTCCTGGTTTTTGTTGATACCAGTTTAGTTCACCAGTTTAATAATTCCACTATAGAAGAGACTGGTACTGGACTGAGATAAGATGGTCACTTCACTGAGATATGATGGGCTAGTGGTACACTGATTACATCCGGGGTCTGGGTCAGTGTGATTTGTCCCTGGGCACCAGGGAACATAAAAAATAAAGAAAACGGCAAACAACTGTTTTATAATCAAGTCCAATAAAGATATTTATGAAATGATTACAATTACCAAAAATATATATAACTCTTTGTGTACCTTTTAATGTTAAGAAAGAATGCAGAGAGGAAATAGAGAAAAGAATTCATTTTTAGGTTTCTGGACTGTCACAGGTTGTGGAGTAACTGTCTATGTCACATTATAGCTGCAAGGAAATGATCTTAGAATTTGACTATATAAAGCAGGTAACAAACCAGTAGAAGAGCCACATAAAGTAAAACATTTTCATAAGATCAGCTCGTTAGAACACTATCCCTTATCCAGACCAGGTGACAGATTTTCAGTTCTACCATATCTTTATTTAGAACTGCATTGGATTGTCTAAAACAGTTTTTTTTGTGTTAGCAATAATTAGAAAAAAATATTTATTTATCTTTGTTTTTTTTTACTCCCCATGTTGGACTTGAACTCGCAGTCATTCATACAATATAATACAATGGTCCAGTATTGCAATATATTGCAGTTTTGCAAGTGTGCAGGAAAACATTGCACTTGTGTGTGCAATGCTGATCTCATTCTTTGTCTTGCCTTCAAATGCCTCCAACCTGCTCCCTTCCTCCAAATATGTAAGGCGTGTGATGCTGTACACAGGGCAAAAGGATATACTAATGAGAAATAAAACCTCACCTTGCTGCAGCTTCTATTCTGCTCTTTCATTGTTCTCCAAGTTGCAGGGATATATCCACACCCGCTGCCACTCAGTCCCAGTGGCTTTCACAACACTCAGACAGAACTTTCCGGGAACACAGGTTTTTGTGAATAAAGATCTCCCTGCTTTATTTAGTTGGCAGTGCTCATTTTAACAGCTGGAGAACGCGTTTCGTTTACCTCTGAACAAGTTTTTGGATGTAAACGAAACGCGTTCTCCAGCTGTCGTGTTAAAATCAGCACTGCCAACTAAATAAAGCAGGAAGATATTTATTCACAAAAACCCGTGCAAAAGGATATAGTTTAGCTTAAAATGATGTCATGGGGAAAATGTACATGATACAACCAAATAAAAGAGAAAAAGAGAGTGAGAAAAGAAAATATTGATGAACGGGACAGAAAATCTTGAATTTATTTAGGCAAATCAAGAGCAGCTTTAAAGTGAATCTGTCACCTTGGATGACCCTCATAATCTAAAGCAGCGGTTCCCCGACTGTGCTCCACGGAGCCCTTGGAGCTCTGTGGGTGGCAGTCAAGGGCTTCGACTGAGGGTTTATGTGGTGGCGAACCTAAGGCACACATGCAATAGGGGGCATGCATGCCGACAGCTGCTCACTATAGTAGTGGTTATCGGTGGGGCCGCCGCAGCTCCCCACTGGTAATCATAAAGTGATGCTGATCCCGATGCACACTCTGACATCAGTGTGCAGCCGGGATCCTCCTCCCCTGAGTACTCTCCTCCTTAGTTCCGCAGGAGAGAACAGGGGAAGAAACATTCCTAGCACACAAACTGACATCAGTGTGCAGCAGGATCAGTGCTGAGCAGAGGAAGAGCGGCACTAACTGCAAGGACGAGGTAAGTATATGAGTTGGGCGGACTATTATTATTCGGGCTACTGTGGAGTTAATATTACTGAGGGGGTTAATATTACTGATGGGTAATTACTGAGGGGGTTAATATTATTACTGTTGCTACTGAGGGGGTTCATATTACTGAGGAGGGTTAACCCCTTAAGGACATGGCCTATTTGGGGCTTAAGGACCAAGCCTTATTTTTCAAATCTGACATCTGTCATTTTATGTGGTAATAACTTTTAAATCCTTTTACTTATCGATGTGATTCTGAGAGTGTTTTTTTGTGACATATTGTACTTTATGATAGGGTAAAAATTGCATCAATAAATGTTGTCCTTATTAGGAAAAAAAATCCAAATTTACTGAAAATTTGGAAAAATTCACAATTTCAAACTTTGAATTTTTCTCTTTGTAAGATAGAAAGTCAAACACCACAACATAGTTAATAATTAACATTTCCCATAGGCCTACTTTACACAGCAATAATTTCTTAAGTGTTATTTTACTTTTTGCAGACTCCACAAAGTATATAAATTTAGCAGTAATCCCCTGTATATCAGAATCCCCCATGAATTGCCCCATTTTAAAATGCGCACCCTTCAAAGTATTCAAAATGGCATTTAGAAAGTTTATTGACCCTTTAAATGTTTTACAGGAATTAAAGAAAAGTGCATCAAAAATTAGAACAGTTCCATTTTTCTACAGATTTTCAATATAAAACCTTTTTTTTTTTTTTTAGAAAACAGCAAGAGTTAGCAAAGAAATAAAACTTGGAATGTATTACTCAGATTCGGCAGTTTTTAGAAATGCCAAATATGTGGATGTAGCCTGTTGTATGGGCACATGGCAGGACTCAGAAGGAAAGGAACGCTTCTTGGCTTTTTGAATGCAGATTTTGCTGGAATAATTTTCAGACCCCATGTACTGTTTGCAGCGCCCCTGAGGTGCCAGTACATTTGAAGCCCCCAACAACTGACCCTATTTTGGAAACTACACCCCTCAGGGAATTTATTAAGGGGTGTAGTGAGCGGCTTGATTCCACAGGTGTTTGAGGATTTTTTTTTAACAGTTTGAGATGAGAATGCAAAATTCACATTTTTCCCATAATGTTCAGCTTTAGGCCCAGATTTTTATTTTTTACCAGGGACAGAAGGAGAAACGTAATCCATAATGCGTCACCCAATTACTCTCGAGCACGGAAATGCCCCATATGTGGATGTAAACTGTTGTTTGGGCACATGGCAGGGCTCAGAAAGAAAGGAGCGCTTTTTTTGAATGCAGATTTTGCTGGAATAATTTTCAGACCCCATGTAGTGATTGCAGTGCCCCTGAGGTACCAGTGCATTTGAGACCCCCAACAACTGACCCCATTTTGGAAACTACACCCCTCATGGAATCTTTTAAGGGGTGTAATGAGTGGTTTGAACCCACAGGTATTTGAGGAATTTTTTTAACAATTTGAGTTGAGAACGAAAAATTCAAATTTTTCCAATAATGTTTAGCTTTAGGCCCAGATTTTTATTTTTTACCAGGGGCAGAAGGAGAAAACGTACCCCATGATGTTACTTAACAGGGAAATGCCCCATATATGGATGTAAACTGTTGTTAGGGCGCAGGGCTCAGAAGGGAAGGAGTTAGCATGTGGCTTTATGTACAAGCTGTGCGAAGTACATCAGGGTAAAACGTCAGGGCAATAATAAAATTTAAATTTCAGGGACGTGTGGTAGATCTTAAAACACTCATTTATACAGAGGCCGGGTTGTGTGGGGCACGTTTCACACTGGTATCTGGTGTCTTTTCTTATCCCCTGTTTGTAGCACACTCTGCACCTCTTTTGGGTCCTTCCCTTGGTCGCAGTGGAGGGAATTTCACTGGGAAAATGCTGCCATGGCACAATCGTTGTGGCCTCGCTTCCAGAAGTACTGGGCCTCTCCCCCACCTCCTGGTCCCCAAATATTAGGTCCTTGATGACTTCCTCCTGAAATTCAAGGAATGTCCCCCTGTGGCCTGCACCTCGGAACAGCACGTAGGCATTATACAGTGCCATCTGTACGAGGTGCACGGCCAGTTTTTTGTACCACACCCGTGTTTTCCGCATGGCTCTATAGGGCTCCAGTACCTGGTCTGATAGATCGACCCCTCCCATGTACTTATTATAGTCGAGGACGCAGTCTGGTTTGGGGATCTCTGCACTGGTACCTCGTACTGGGCAGGGGGTACTGCTGTGGCCGTGTATTGTCGTCAACATAAGGACATCCCTCTTGTCCTTATATTTAACGCACAATACATTGTCGCTGCATTGGGCCCGGCTCTCACCCCTTCTGAGCAGTTGCCCAAGCAGCATCTTAGGGAGGCTTTATTGATTTTTCCAAACAGTGCCACATGCCACTGTTCCTCTGGAAGCGAGGCACTGAAACAGGGGACACTGGTATAAAAGTTATCCAGGTACAGATGGTAACCCTGGTCTAACAGTGGGTGCACCAGTTCCCACAGAGAGAGTTTTTCTCTGACCAATCACAGCGATCGTGGGGGAGGGACCGCTGCAGTGCTTATCTGCTGACTATGTCACTGCTGTGTCGCAGTGATTACCACTCCAGTTTTCTTCACATTGATCAGAGGTTGTGGCTTTGGCCTTTTGTTTAGTCCAAGAGGGACGTTGTTTCATTTGCTCTGCTTACCATATAGTGCAGTCTTTCTGTAAGTGTCCCTTTTTGTGACATCTGAAACACAACCTGGTTTCCTTCCTGTGTGACCTTGTGTCTGTAGCTTTAAGAGCTGTTCTGATTTCAGGTTTCTGTGGAGTCATGTGCAAGTTCCTTTCTTCTCTGATACTCATCTATGAGCCTGGTCTTAACAAATGCCAGTGTCAGATTTGTCTCAGGTCCTGTCTCCAGCGCATTGATCAGTGCAGTGTATGTGTCAGGTAAACTGCACAGCAATATGGCTATGGCATGGCTGTCTGTCATTTCCAAACAACTGATCAGAGTTGTGCGATCACCTCCAGCATGGCATTTAAGGGCTCATGCATATCTTTTTCTCTGCTATACCTCATATTGTAAAGTTTTCTCATCAGAAACAACTTGCTGTTCAGACTGGATCTCTCATGCAGTCTCTTCAGTACATCCCACATGCCTCTCGCTGTACTCTCATGCAGTCTCTTCAGTACATCCCACATGCCTTTCGCTGTACTCTCATTGCGTATGTGTATAAGCTGATCATCTTCCACTAGTAAGCTTATGGTGGCCCGTGCCTGTCTGTTTTTCTTGTCCTAGTTCTGGTCGTTGTCCTGTGGCCTCTCTGTAGTGATGACTTCTCACAAGTCATCTCTGGATAATAGCATTTTCCCCTTAAACCTCCATAGCTGATAATTGTCATTGTTCAGCTTGGTCACTGTGAGTTTAAGCTCTGAGCTGCCGGCCATTCTCACTCCTTTATATCACAGACTTTATTTGTGTTTGGGTGATGTCTCTCTGGAAGCTTCCTTGTATCAATCTTCTCACTTGGCCGCACTATCTCTTGTCCTGGGCTTTATCTGGTCACTGGGCCCATAACTTGTTGCAGAGTTTTAGTGCTGGATGCGGCGGAGTCACTTTAGGCAGACATTGCGGAGGAACAAGTTGTCTTTACTGGAACCACGTGTGGATTCACAAAGAGATAAAACATAACATGGTGGACTGTACACAGACAGGAAGAAGGAAGCGGAAAAACCAGAGAGTATACAGCAGTACGCATATTAGCAGTAACTGCTTAGGTTAAGCAGCGCTGCTGATTAGAGCCACCTGATTGGCTCTTCGGCACCACGTGACTACACAGCGTGCACGCGCATTGCCTTCAGCAACCGTGCACTACACAGTACAGTTAAGCAGACGTGCACTACACACTACACTTAAGCAACACGGGGTTAGGTTTAGGGTTAGGGTTAGCTAAACATAACCCTAAACCCTAACCCTAAACCTAACCCTAAACCTAACCCTAAACACTAACCCTAAACCCTCAAACTAACCCTACACCTAACCCTAAACCTAACCCTAAACCCTAACCCTAAACCTAACCCCGTGTTGCTTAAGTGTAGTGTGTAGTGCACGTCTGCTTAACTGTACTGTGTAGTGCACGGCTGCTGAAGGCAATGCGCGTGCACGCTGTGTAGTCACGTGGTGCCGAAGAGCCAATCAGGTGGCTCTAACCAGCAGCGCTGCTTAACCTAAGCAGTTAGTGCTAATATGCCAGCAGTACAGCAATAAAACATTTCAATACCAGAAAGACTATGCATAAGCATTAGTGACAGCGCCATCTACTGTCCTGTTAGTAAACTGCAGTCCTTCCAGCAATATACATGACAAATAATATACATGACAAGCTAAAGCTGTTGTATCTCCAACAAAACCATTGCTTCAAAAAGGGCTCCATGGCTATAAAAGTTTGGGAACCACTGATCTAAAATAATGAATGCATAGGAATAAGGAAATACTTTCTGCACTATTTGGGAGTGTTGTCATTCTTTGGATTATACCTCTACAGCATGATATAACGATGGAACATGATAGCATTGACATTAAATGAAGAATTGCAGATCCAATTATTGCAATTGCACTGTGGTGAACAGTTACAATCTTAGGTTTATATAATGATTTTTATGCCTGAGCTTTTCAACCACAAGCAGCTTACAGTATACAGTAGTTATCACTATAAATGTTCATATCACTAATTCTAGAGATATCAGCTATCCAAGTTGATAAATTTCAGCCTACCATTTGCTGGCCAGAGCTGGGGCATAACTAGTCTTGATGATAATGTATGAAATTTTGGAGGAGCTACCTCGCACTAATGGTGTATCTTGTAGATTTTTCCGTTTCTTGGGTTCAAAAACCAAAAACACAAGAGTATATTCAAAATGAGGCAATTTATAAACCATTTCTATACAGTATATTTGACATCTTTTTTGGATTATCTTCTTTTCCTAAAAAAAACATGGCAGCAATTACACAAAAAATACACGTAATAGAAATTTTGCCTTCAGTTTTCACATGTTTAACTCCTTAGGCTTTATTCCGACAAGCATATATCAGCCGTCCGTTTTCACGGTCGCGTCCGATATATGCTGTGATCTGATGCATTGAATTCCAATGCATCAGATCACATGGCCGTAAAAGAGACGTAAAAGCGCTCGGCTAGGCCAATATAGTGTTGGGCGTTTTTACGTCGGACTCAAAAGATAGTCCTGAAACTATCTTTTGGGCTGAAATATGTCGGCTGCTGCATGGGCTCCTATGGGAGCCAATGACATCGTCCGGAGGTGGGAGAAGGTTTAGCAGTGTGACTGTTAAACTCCCTCCCTCTGCTCTCCTCCCTGCTCGCAGGCTCACCTCTGCTCTCCTCCCTGCTCATTCTTTACAATGGAAGGGGAGCTAAGAGAGCTAAGGAGAGCTAAGCTTTGCCCCCGTCTACAGACAGCAATGGGAGGAGGCAGGACGGGGCAGTGCTTATATCCGTTCCCCGCCTGCCCCCTGCCATTGCAAAGAACGAGCGGGTAGGAGAGCAGGGGTGAGCCTGCGAGATAGAGGGAGGGGAAAGGGGCGACGGCATGGTGACCTCAGTATATATGCGCCAGGGCCCATGCTGTGTGAACGGGCGCACAAACGGTAGATTTATGCGCCTGTTCACGAGCTTCTACGCCCCAGATGGTAGCGTATATCGGCCGGCCATGAAAATGCTGGCCGATATACGCTCATGGGAATAAGCCCTTAAGCACATGGTCTTTTTCTTTCTTTTTCTTTTTTTTTTCTACCCACTTTTAAAAAAATTTAACTTCATCAACATAGCTGTATGAGGGGTTGTTTTTTGCAAGGCGAGTTGTATTTTTCAGTGGTGCTATTTAATGTACCATATAATGTACTGAGAAACTTACAAAAAAAAATCGAAGTAGTGTTAAATGGAAAAAAAACACATTTATGTAATCTCTGGGGGGGGGGGGGTGTCTTGTTTCTACAGTGTAGCAAAAATGACATGATAACATTATTCTACAGGTCAGTATGATTATGAGGATACCAAATTTATATTGTTTCTTTTTGCTTGACTACTAAAAAATAAAATATCTTTGGAAAAAAATAAAAATATTTTCTGCCAACATATGCTGACACCCATAACTTATTTATTTTTCCATTAACATAGTTGGGCGAGGCCTCATTTTTTGTGGAACATACTATAGTTTCTATTGGTATCATTTTACAATATATATGACTTTTTGATCACTTTCTATAATTTTTTTTCTTGGAATCGAGGGTGAACAAAATAGCACAATTCTTATGTGCATTTTTTTTACTGATGACATTCACCGTGCGGGGTAAATAATGCATTACTTTTATAGATCGGTCTTGCAGCGATACCAAATATGGTTTTGAGGTTCTTTTTTTAAATTTTTTTATTATAAATATGGGAAAAGGGCATTTTTCATTAGCAGCTATGAGCGCTTTCACAAGGCCTCTGGCTGTTATGGCAGCTGATCGGTTCCCCACAATCTCATTAAAGGCATTTAAATGTCACAATTGATGGCAGTATTTAAAGGTTCAATAGCTGCAATCAGTGTGGGCACTGATTGCATCTGTTGCAGGTGGGTGCCAATCGAAAGAAACAGCCAGCACCCGCATTGTATGAAGCAGGATCGGCTCCTGATTACCCTCCATACTAACCCAGAACCTCAATGACACACCTGTATGTCATGGAATGTTAAGGGGCTAATGTTCTTTTAGATGACCTGATTATCAGCCCAAATATTTCTATGAACACTTGCTTGTCCAACAATCGTCCCCTTAAAAAAGATAATTGATCAGCTGACAACCTAGTATGCGATCATTAAACAAGTGATTATGTCTTTAACGGTTTCAGACACTGGGTTGGAACCTCAGGTGTAATAGCCACAGGTCTGGAGAGCAGTCAAGGAAGAGCCAGGAGTACACAACAGGAGGTCTCAGTTTGCAGTACAAATGGATAAAGCAGGTAGTGTAATCAGAAGGGAAGCCAGGGGTCAGCAATGGGAGGTCCTCTATTAAAATTACAATAGTATACTATTGGAACCTCAGGTGTAATAGCCACAGGTCTGGAGAGCAGTCAAGGAAGAGCCAGGAGTACACAACAGGAGGTCTCAGTTTGCAGTACAAATGGATAAAGCAGGTAGTGTAATCAGAAGGGAAGCCAGGGGTCAGCAATGGGAGGTCCTCTATTAAAATTACAATAGTATACTATTGGAACCTCAGGTGTAATAGCCACAGGTCTGGAGAGCAGTCAAGGAAGAGCCAGGAGTACACAACAGGAGGTCTCAGTTTGCAGTACAAATGGATAAAGCAGGTAGTGTAATCAGAAGGGAAGCAAGGGGTCAGCAATGGGAGGTCCTCTATTAAAATTACAATAGTATACTTCAATAGGAAGGCATGATTGCCCTGCCTAAAGGTATGTCGCATGGGCTACAGGGGGCCCCAGAACGCAGTTTGAATTTTGTGTTGTGGCTCCTGTAAGAGAGAGAGAGAGTAAAACCCTATTGTAAAACTGAAGAGCAGCATGTGAGAAGCAGAAATCCGTTTACTGCGTCTTCGTGGGACAGCTGCTACCACTGGAGCAAGGAAAGCATACTCAAAATGGCCTTCTTCTGCTACAATATATGCATGAAGCCTTTTGACAGGGCCATCCAGAGCTGATGCTATCATTGTAAAACTGTGTTAGTGAATGGCGAAGCACCAATTCAGTGCAGATGCAATGCAAATTACTAGTAAGAGCACAATCTAATCAGAAAACAATGTAAATTCCAGCATAAGCATGTGGGTTGGAATTATAGGACAATATAGGACCAGAGTATTGAGATATGTCACTGGGTCAATCTTTTTGACTATACCCTGTATTTAGAGCACAATATGTTTTCATAGGGAAGTATAACCTGTGAAAAAAAACCAGGCCAGGGATTCTGTTCCATTTATCAAATTTCAGCTGGGTAGTGAGTTCCAGCAGAGGTGCATTCAGTCCGCAATTATCTGTAGGGAATTGCAATATTGGTGTGGCAAGTTAAGGGTTTTAAAGTGAAGAAAGCTGCTGACCATTGAGGGGAGAAATACAGGATTCCTGAATTTGTTTGGTGATCCTAAGGTAATTACAATTCTACTGGGTCTGCAGCTTGGTTACACAAAGTATTGCTGTTTCCTTTGCAAATAGGACAGTTGTGCAAGAGATTTGCATTATATCAGAAAAAAGTGGCCTCCCCACAAGAAATTAGTTCCAGGGCAGAAAAATGACCCATTGGTTGATCCACCTTTCACATCAAACTCGGGCTACTGAAAACTTTGTTAAAGCAATGAACAAGTAAAGCGAAGCCTTTGTTACCATCTGGTGGTTGCTGGTCCTCCCGGGGCATCGGTGTGCGGGGTCCCGCCCTCAAGGCGCGTCCTCCCAGCTTATTGTCCGGATGCCGAGGGCGCGGGTGCCTGGCCGGTGTGGTGCTGGTGGCGCGCGGCACCATGCATGCGCGGACCTGTGAGTGCAGCTGCCGGTCACGAGCTCCTTTATATTTTTTTCTGTTGGCAGTTGGCTGTCTCCCTCTCTCCACCCTTGGGCGGAGGCTTTTGTTTAAAGGTCGGGCAGAGACTTGCAATCACTGCCAGTTATTGGTTTTCCTCAGTATGCTAGCTAGTCTGCCTCTGTTGGTCTCCTGCTTCTGTCATTTTGTCTGCTATTCTTTCCTATTATCCGCCAGGTTTTTCCATCTGCCTCAGTTCTGCTTAGTATTGTTCGTGTTGGTTATTTACATCTGCCTTTTCTGTCAGTGTTCTACCCTTTCCATCCCGGTACGCCAGCGTCCCTTTTTTGGTCACAAGGGTTGCGGGTGAGATCTAGGGCACCCGGGCTGGCGTATCAAGGGTAGTATACCGTAACATAATAACTGGCCCTTGAAATTGCTCGTCAATGGAGGCCATAAGTACCCTCACAAGTCAGTTGAAAGATTTAGTGGTCATGATCCAAGACCTGTCCGGTCGTATGGTGGCCCAGGAGCAGCGGGAGTTAATGCATGTTTCTGCCACCCCTTCTATTCCTGAGCCCAAGTGTCCTCTTCCTGAGGTATTTTCAGGGGAGAGGAGCAAGTTTTTTTTTTTTTTCAGCAGGTATGTAGATTGTATTTTCAGATGCGGCCCCGCTCCGGCTCAGAATCCCAGAAAGTTAGATTGATTATGTCCTTACTTCGAGGTTCCCTTCAGACATGGGCCTACTCCTTACCCGAGAGTTCGGCTTGCCTGCAGTCAGTTGATTTGTTTTTTCGGGAACTTGGAGGTATTTTTGATAAGCCGAACCATGCGGGGTTGGGGGTATCTCATCTCATGTTTCTACGTCAGGGGCAGCAGTGGGTAGAGGACTATTGTTCTAAATTTAGACTGTATGCAGGTGAAACCTCTTGGAACGATAGCACCCTTAAAGATGTGTTTTTGTTGGGTCTTTCTGACGCTGTCAAGGATCTACCCATTTCTCATCCCACTCCCGTGACACTCAATGGTGCGATGGAATTGGTGGTCAAAGCTGACAGGAGGCTGAGATCTAGAAAAGAGGAACGTCCGGCCCGTAAGGCTAGGGAATCCAGCAGACATGCTCCAACTTCCCCCATGCCAACTTCGGGTGCCGAGCTTATGGAAGTGGATCAGCTAAGTCCTGAGGAATGGCGACAGTTACAGATGACTTATCACCTCTGCCTCTATTGTGGGGCATCGTGTAGCGACCTGTCCTCAGAAGTGGCTACAACATCAGTCCGAACCGGTGGAAAACTTCAGATCCTAGGCGATTTTTGGGAGGATCACCTAGGATCACAGGTACTCCCTAAGTTGTTGGTGCCTTGTCAGATTGGCTTCCGGAATTTCATTCGGTCCAGTCAAGCTTTTATTAATTAGGGTGCTGCCGACAATTTGATTAGTTTAGGTTTTGTCAGACCTCTGATGACTGAATTCTCGGCGTTCCCATAGATTCCCATACGCTTCACTAGTATTCATTCTACCCCTCTGTCTGCAGGTGTTGTACAATGGAGGACTCTCATTTTACAGTTCACTGGGGGTGTTCTCCATTCTTAGAATCTGTCGTTCTTGGTAATGGAAAGGATGTCTGTTGATGTAGTGCTTAGTATGCCCTGGTTGGCACAGCGCAATCCCCGATTTGATTGGTCCACTCGGGAATTGACACATTGGGGGTTGTCCTGTCATAGTCACTTAGCTACTATATCCGTGTGTTCAGCAGATACCATACTTATTCCTGAGTATTTGTCTGATTTTCATGACGTATTTTCCAAGAAACTGTCTGAGACTTTGCCTCCCCATAGGGAGTGGGACTCTGGTATTGATTGATCCACAACAGTCCCATGCCTAAGGGTGCGTTCACAAGAGCGTATATCGGCTCGTTTTCAGGCCGAGCCGATATACGTCCTCCTCATCTGCAGGGGGGGGGCCTGGAAGAGCCAGAAGCAGGAACTGAGGCTCCCGCCCCCTCTCTGCCTCCTCTCCGCCACTCTGCACTATTTTCAATGAGAGGAGGCGGGACGGGGCGAGGCTAAGGTCCGCGAATTAGCCCCACCCCCGTCCCGCCTCTCTTCATTGCAAATAGTGCAGAGAGGCGGAGAGGAGGCAGAGAGGGGGCGGGAGCTCAGTTCCTGCTCCTGGGCTCTTCCAGCCGCCCCCCCTGCACATGAGGACAACGTATATCGGCTCGGCGTGAAAACTGAGCCGATATACGTTCGTGTGAATGCACCCTTAGGGAGCCATTTTCAATTTGTCTGGACGTGAGCACGAAGCCCTTAAGTCCTATATTTCAGAGTCTCTGGCCAAATGACATGTCAGGCCGTCCAGGTCCCCTGCCGGAGCAGGTCTCTTCTTTGTAGAGAAGAGGGATGGGACATTGAGGCCTTGTGTGGATTACCGGGCTTTGAATAAAACTACAGTGAAGAACCAGTGTTCCTTGCTCCTGATTTATTGAATCAGGTAGTAGGGGACCACTGGTTTTCTAAATTGGACTTAAGGGGGGCTTACAATTTAATTTGCATACGAAAGGGAGATGAGTGGAAGACCGCGTTCAACACCTCATTCGGACATTTTGAATGTTTAGTCATGCCCTTCGGACTTTGTAATGCCCCCGCTGTGTTCCTGGGATTTATAAACGCGGTCTTCCACCACTTCCTGGGGGTATTTTTGGTTATATATCTCTGACATTCTGGTGTACACCCCAGACTGGGATTCACATGTGTGGCACCTGAGGCTGGTTCTGACCCATTTGCGTGAGTACCAACTTTTTGTCAAGTTGGAGAAATGCATTTTTGGTACTAAACAAGTGTCTTTCCTTGGTTATGTGATTTCACCCACGGAGATTCAAATGGAGTCTGAAAAAGTGTCAGTGATCTCCCAATGGGTCAGACCAGATAATCTGAAAGATCTCCGGCGGTTTTTAGGCTTCGCAATTTTTTACCATAAATTCATTAAGAATTATTCTGTTATTGCTCAGCCCCTGACGAATCTTACCAAGAAAAACCATATAAATATGCCAGGGAGGCGCTTCAAAGGGAAGCCTGGAGTATTAGAAAAATAGAAACTAATTTGAGAGAGTGAAAAAGAAAATAATAGGACTTACCCGGTGTATAGTGAGATCTCCTACATAAGGAGCCTCACTAACACCTCCAAATCCAAGTAGGCTTCTAAAATCACAAAGGATCTTACAATAATCCTCGTCGGTCCTTCTGGTGTCTGGAGTATGCTGCAGGTACTTGATAAAGTTGCCGTTAGCAACGAAACGCGTTGTACAAATTGTCTTGAATAAATTTATGGCAATAAGAAAATTTGATGTTACCCTGGTGGATTGTTGAGCAAGCGCGGGCGGATTTTTTCTACCTTCTTACCAAGAAGGGTGCCGACTTGGTAAGATGGTCGCCAGAGACTCTGGAGGCTTTTTGTCATCTCAAAAGGGCATTTACTTCTGCCCCGGTGCTACTACAGCATGATGCACGATGACCGTTCTTCATTGAGGTCGATGCGGCTGAGGTGGGGGCGGGGGCTGTATTGTCTCAGGAAGTCAGCGGGAGATCTGCGTATAGTCCATGTGCATTCTTCTCGCGGAAGTTCAATTCGGCGGAACATAACTACGACGTGGGTAATCGTGAGTTATTGGCGATTAAGTGGTCTCTTGAAGAGTGGTGTCACCATCCGGAGGGAGCAAGGCATCCCATTACCGTGTATACTGATAATAAAAACTTGGTATATCTCGCCAAAGCTAAGAGACTCACAGCTCATCAGGCCAGGTGGGCGTTGTTTTTTGCCAGGTTTAATCTCGTCGTTACATATATTCCAGGGGAGAAGAACGTGAAGGCAGACGCCCTCTCAAGGAGTTTTGGTTTGGTTTGGAAAGTGAGACAGTGGCTCCCGAGAATATCTTGGCACCTGGGATGGTGGTAGCAGCTGTAGAATCTGATCCTGTTCCTCATCTACAAATTTGGCAGCCGGACGCTCCCTCGGGGGTGCCGGAGGGCAGATGGTTTGTACCAGAGACCTTGTGTCTTAGAGTCATTGAAGAGTCTCACTTATCTGTTAGCACAGGCCATCTGGGGGTTCAGGGGACTTTGGATCTTTGTACTAGACACTACTGGTGGCCAGGCATGTCTCAGGAGATCCGCAACTTTGTTAAGGGATGCTCTGTCTGTGCACGCAGTAAAAGTCGGCGGCGTCCGGAGGGGCCTCTGAGACCGTTACCGGTGCCTTCTCGTTCGAGGTCGCATTTATCGGTAGATTTTATCACCGATCTACCTGATTCTCAGAAGTTCACCACTATCCTAGTTGTTGTAGACCGTTTCTCAAAAATGGCACATTTCGTGGTGTTAATAAAGCTACCCTCTGCGATACAATTTTCCAAGATTTTTGTAAAAGAAATCATTCGTCTACATGGGGTTCCCGAGAACATTGCATCTGATCGCAGTGTTCAATTTGTTGTGCAATTTTGTCGAGCCTTCTCTAGAAACCTGAGAACGTCTCTTTTCTTCTCATCAGCCTTCCACCCACAGACTAATGGTCAGACTGAGCAGAAGAACCAGGATTTAGTGCAATATTTATGATTGTTTGCTAGCAAAAAGGCTCATCAATGGGCAGAATTCCTGCCGTTAGCAGAGTTTGCGCTAAACAACCGTACTTGTTCTTCCACTGGGGTATCTCCATTCCGTTGCGTATATGCCCTAAACAAACCCCTCTGTACTCCGCCTGATAACATGCTCTCTGTCCTATTGACTGCAATCCCTGCTAGCCATCATAAACCGCTCCTGCAGTCATACCGTTTTTACCGTCACATGGCCAAATGTCTGACCATTGTCTATGTGTATAACATCGCTCACTCTCCACTTGGCCATACCGTGCACATCTCCAGCCCCTCTACCTTCTGTATCATCCCACTATTCGTAGTATGTAAGCTCGTTGGAGCAGGACCCTCACCCCTATTGTATCAATCAACTGATTACTATATGTAACCGTGGTTCTGTAATTTTTGTATTTTGTCTTTCTGTATTCCCCCTGTCTATGTAAGCGCTGCGGAATATGTTGGCGCTATACAAATAAAGTTTATTATTATATGGTCAGCATCCTTGCTTCCTTACAGCTATTTCTAGTCCGTCTGCCTGTCCTGCAGCTGATGTCACCACAGATACGCTGCAGGGGGTATGGAAAGAAGTACAGAAGAACCTGGAAGCAATGGGGGCTCATATGCAGTTGCGTAGTGGGAGGATTCTGTCAGTATCTGAACCCTACAGGATGGGATAGAAGGTAGATTTGTCTTCTAGAAATCTCAAATTGAAGGTTCTGTCTTTGAAACTAGTGCCGTGTTACGTGGGTCCCTTTGTTATCACTCATGTATTAAACCTGCTTGCTTATGAACTTGATTTGCCAGCTACATGGAGGGTTCATAGGGTTTTTAATAAGTCATTATTGAAGCCTTTTGTCCCTTCAGTGATGTTGTCAACATTTATAAAACCTGTCAGACTAGCAAAACATCACAAGATCTGTTGTCAATGTTTACTGCAAATAAGCAAATGAATGGATTATTTATTCAGTAGACTGAGTATAGAGTTTAAACATCATGAGTTGTAGAATAATATTGATTTGCAGGTCACACGGT
This sequence comes from Eleutherodactylus coqui, assembly GCF_035609145.1. NCBI lineage: Eukaryota > Metazoa > Chordata > Amphibia > Anura > Eleutherodactylidae > Eleutherodactylus > Eleutherodactylus coqui. The sequence goes on along the minus strand of NC_089843.1, from coordinate 44,293,511 downwards.
AAGAAGCTGATTATAGAGGGTCCTTGTGCCCACTGAAAGCAATATGTGTAAATGGAAGTCGGTGAAGAACCCTAATGTGAAATCTCCAGAACAAGTGTTGCTCTTTACAGCAGTTCTTTGTTCTGACTAAGAGAACGAGCTTCTAACTGCATGACCCAAAATACTTAGTAGCGTATAAAAAAGGGTTAATTATTTCCTAATACTGAATAAATAGGACGATCATTATTATGAGTGGCAAAAGTTGTAGCTGGGGGGAAGATTTCAATCGACATTGTAAGAAAAACATCAAGCACCTAGAAGGAGTTGTCGGAATGGAATAAAACTTTCTATGTGTGATTGTAAGGATGGTATAAGTAAGTGCTTACTATGTCAAATCAAAAAAGGATCCTTTAATGCAGAAAATTAAACACCTGAAGGAAGGCTCTAGTACCCTGTTGTACCACCTCTAGCTTGGATACAAGATGTGATACGGACGGACATAGTATCCTGCACCATATCGGTTCACATTTGTTGTAACTGAGCCACTAGATCATGAAAAATCGTAGGCTGTTGAAGTTTACATCCCTGAGGATCTCACACATGTTATATTGGTTTTGAATCTGGCAACCGGGCAGGCCATAGACGTGTAACAATGTTGTGGAGACATTCGTATGATACCTTTGCTGTATGCAACTGAGCATTATCCTACTGGAAAATGCCTCTTGGAAGCCCTGGCATAAGAAGCAACACATGTGACTGCAGGATGTCCTGAACATATCTCTGAGCTGTCATTGTCCCTCATATCACTACTAGGGATGACTGACTGTCATATACAGTTGCTCCCAGACCATCACACCAGCAAGGGGGCAGTATGCTGCTCCACAGCAAAGGCAGGATTGAGGCACTCACGTCTAGATCTCCAGACACTGACACGGCCATCATCAATGTCCAAACTATAATTGAATTTGTCACTATAGACAACCTGGTTTCACTCCATAGCAGACATTTTGTCTTTAATAACACCACTGCAAATGGATGGTATGGTAGGTGGGTGTTAAAGGCAGTAAACATAATGGGTGCTGTGAGACATGCTATCATGAATAAGGAAACAGGACTGCTATGAAGTGGAACCAGGTTGTCTACAGTGATGAATCCATGTTTAGTTTGGGCACTGATGATCGCTGAGTTCATATCTGGAGACCTAGCGGTGAGCACCTCAATCCTGCTTTTGCTGTGCAGCAACACACTGTCCCCACTGCTGCTGTGATGGTCTGTAGAGTCATCACATATGAAAGTCAGTCATCCCTAGTAGTAGTACAAGGGACAATGACAGCTCAGCAATATGTTCAGGACATCCTGTAGCCACATGTGTTCCTCTCATGGCAGCTTCCAAGAGGTGTTTTGCAACTAGATAATGCTCAGATTCACATAGAAAGGTTCACAGGAATGCCTCCACAACATTGCCATACTTCCATGGCCTGTCCAATCACCAGATTTATCACCAATAGAACATGTATTGGACCATCTAGGATGCCAACTTTGACAGCCTATGGATTTGCATGATATACAGGTACAGTTACAGCAAATGTGAACCGATATGCTGCAGGACACCATACAAAATCTTTATGGCTCCCTGCCCAACCATATTTTGTCTTTTATCCAAGCCAAAAACCCTCCCTTCAAGTTTTTGGTTTCCTGCAATATATTATCTTTTTGCCATGATATTGTAATCACTTACTGATATCAATGTTGCAATCACACATACAAAGTTTCATTTATTATCCCAATGTTGTCTGAACTCAGTTAATCCCTTTAAATGTTTTTTTTTCCCTTTGTCTTAGAAGTGTCACCTAATAGCTTGATCACTGAGGGTCCCGGTTTTGGAATCCCCAGTGATTATTTGCAATCTGTAGGGCAGCAAATTTCCAATTCTCCTGCAGTACTACCAGAGGGGAAATTAATAATTACATGGTGCTAATTGAAATGAATGTTTTGTCTCTGTAATGCAAAGATGTGCTGAGTCCACCAGAGAGAAATAAACACTTTTTGTTGCTGCTTTCTATTCCTGAGTCATGAAGGTCTTGAACCAATACACTAATATTCCCCATGATGAAGGTATTGCTGCTGTGAAAACTGCCTTATTGTGCTCCAGTACTATTCATCATTCCAAAAGGAATGTATTATCTTCTTGCTAACATTTAATATTAAATGCTATTATTAAAAATAGGGACTGCAATGGGCAGTAACATTGCGTCTACCTACAAATTATTTTGAAGATACATTTTTTGTATTCATCGCAACTGTTTATTACTCATTGTCAGTTGTATTAACACTATATTGATGATGTTTTTCCAATGCAGCATGGTGACACACCTAGTCCGGACAGTTTCCACCAATCACTCAGTTGTGTATACCCTGCCATCTTTTTCACCATGTCAGCAGACTCCTCCAAAGCCATATTCCAGGATGTCTCTACATAGGTACATAATGGTCAGTTGTCCTTTGATCTAATAAGAAACCCAAGGACAAAAACACTATTCTGACTTTCACTTCACAGAACTCCTTTCCATTTTCACAATACATGCAGATTAAATTACTGTGGAATTGTGTCTAGATTACTTGGTTTCTCTCACTGAGAACTATCACACATTGTGTCTAGTTGACATGCAGGAAAGGTTTATCAAGAGGGTTTTCTGCAATTGCATTCTCCAAAAACATTGAGATTCAGTTGCTATGATCCCAGGAAAGACTGCTCAACAAAAGGTTAATAGCTCCAATCCACACATTCCTTGTATTCCTACATTTAGCCGGACCAGTAGGGCAGTATGCTGTTTTATTTTCAAACACTTGTCAATTCTAAGTAAAGTGCTTTCCACTTTATTTCCACCTTCACCCTTATGTCTTATTAAAAGGGGATATAATTTGCATGGGATGTTGGTGCATTAAGACTTTGGGCCAACTAGGTAGCCAGTACAGACTACAATTACTGGTACCCATAACCCTGGGTGCTTCCACAGTCTGAGTTAACCCTAATTCTATAATTTCTAAACGGGTTCTTCTTTTACACACACCTGCACATGAAGACACTATAAAATCCATGTTCATTTTACTTGTGACACTAGCTATGTAGTGTAACTGATTAAATGTCCCTGTGGACTTACTACATTGGTCAAATGTCTGAAAAAATATAGGATTATATAGCCAAACACAAACACACTATCCAAATCTAAGTGCCTCGATCTCCCTATTAATCACCACTTTGCTTTACAAAACCATGCAATAGATCAATTGAGGTTTCAAGTAATTGAATGGATTCCTCCTTCCAGAGGTTGTGTTTATTGCCATGAAATGATTTTTGGAACTCGACACCTTGTACCTAGAGATGAGCGAGCACCAAAATGCTCGGGTGCTCATTGCTCGAGTCGAACATTCCGCGATGCTCGAGAGTTCGTTTCGAGTAACAAACCCCATTGAAGTCAATGGGCGACTCGAGCATTTTTGTATATGACCCAAGCTTGCGAAAATCTGTAAAACCTACGAAAGTGATGGAAACGACACAGAAACGGATAGGGCAGGTGAGGGTCAACATGCAGGGCTGTATCTCAGGTTCCCAGGTCTCACTATTAGGCCACAATAGCGGCAAGAGTGCCCACTCCCCTAACAATTTTTACTTCGGACAAACCCTCATTAGCAAGGCACACCTTAGCTAAGCACCATACTACCTCCAACCAAGCACAATCACAGCCTGCGGGACATACCACTGCCTCTTCTCCTGGGTTACATGCTGTCCAACCCCCCTGCACGACCCAGTGTCCACAGCGCACACCAAAGTGTCCCTGCACAGCCTTCAGCTGCCATCATGTCACACGCTGGCCTCATAGCCACACCACCCTCATGTCTATTTATAAGTGCGTCTGCCATGAGGAGAAACCGGAGGCACACACAGCAGAGGGTTGGCAGGGCCTCTTTGAAAGTGTGGGCGATAGCCCACAATGCAGTTGAGAATTGATAATAGATTGACGTTCGATCTTCATTCCAATCCTGTGCCACCTCCGTCAGGAGCTGCAAACGTGGTCATAAAGGGGAATCTGCTGCCAGCCCAGCACTTCTATACATCTCCACAATGCAGCAATACTCTGTGTGGGAAGTATGTGAGTGGGCCCTGGGTCAGCCTCTGTCCCAGCAAATACCTTGTGTGGCCCAAGGTGCTGAGAGTGACATAGCAATGGGGACTCCATGTGTCCACACACTACTAATTCTGTTTGGGTGTCGGAGACCTCATTGACAACGCAAGGGGTAAACCATCTGCACTCTGCACCCTACCCAAGTCTGTCAGTGTTTTGGGGGAAGGCAGGTAAAACACCTCAATGGCAAGTCTGTGTGCACCCACAGCATGGGTGGCTAGCAGGAACCCACAGTCGGTACATAAAGAAATCCCATTGCAGTGCCCTGGATAGCTGAGGTTATGCGGGAGAAAATACAAGTTGGCCGCAGCCCACACTCCATGCCCTTGACATTCTGTTTTTTGTTTTTTTTTTAAAGTGCCAGGCAGGTACAACTGCGCTATGTCAAGTCTGTGGGCACCGACAGCATGGGTGGCTAGCAGGAACCCACAGACAGTACATAAAGAAATCCCATTGCAGTGCCCCGGATAGCTGAGGTTACGTGAGAGAAAATACATGTTGGCCATGGCCCACACTCCATGCCCTAGACATTGGTTTTTGTTTTTTTTAAAGTGGCAGTCAGGTACAACTTCGCTATGGCAAGTCTGTGGGCACCCACAGCATGGGTGGCTAGCAGGAACCCACAGATGGTACATAAAGAAATCCCATTGCAGTGCCCCGGATAGCTCAGGTTACGTGAAAGAAAATACATGTTGGTCGCAACCCACACTCCATGCCCTAGACATTCTGTTTTTTGTTTTTTTTAAGTGCCAGGCAGGTACAACTGCGCTATTTCAAGTCTGTGGGCACCCACAGCATGGGTGGCTAGCAGGAACCCACAGACGAAACATAAAGAAATCCCATTGCAGTGCCCCGGAAAGCTGAGGTTACGTGAGAGAAAATACATGTTGGCCGCAGCCCACACTCCATGCCCTAGTCAGTCAGGGTTTTTTGGGGGGCCATATAGGTAGAACACCGCGATGGGAAGACTTAGCGCACCCATAGTATACACAGACCCCTGTAATATTTCTGTAGCAAAGGTATAAGCTGACCCCAGTAACAGTTATTTTGCAGAAGTCTAGGGAGACCCCAGTAACATTTCTGTAGTAACAGTATAGACAAACCCCAGTGACATTTCTGTAGCAGAAGCATAGGCAGACCCCAGTACAATTTTTGTAGCAGAAGTATATGCAGACCCCCTGTAACATTTACGTGGCAGAAGTATAGGCAGACCCCAGTAACATTTATGTAGCAGCAGTATAGGCAGACCCCAGTATCAGTTCTGTAGCAGCAGTAGAGGCAGAACCCAGCACCATTTCTGTAGTAGAAGTATAGGCAGACTCCTGTAAAATTTACGTGGCAGCACTATAGGCAAACCCCAGTAACATTTTTGTAGCAGAAGTATACGCAGACCCCTGTAACATTTCTGTAGTAACACTATAGACAGACCCCATTAACATTTCTGTAGCAGAAGTATAGGCAGACCCCTGTAACATTGACGTGGCAGCAGTATTGGCATACTCCAGTAACATCCTTGTGGCAGCAGTATAGTCTAACCCCTGTAACCTTCTTGTAGCAGAAGTATAGGCAGGCAGACCCCAGTAAAATGTCTGTAGTAATAGTATAGGGCAACCTCTGAAACATTAGGATACCATGAGCGTAGGCGAAGGCCGGACAAATTAGTTAGATTACAGTGTAGGCGTGGGCCCCAAAAATTAATGTACCGAGAGTACAAGTGTACCTCTGAAAAATGTATCAACTGAGAGGGCTGGTGAAACCCATAAACATTTTTTTTAAAGATACAGCTCACTGTTGCTTAATTTGTAACAGAGCCTGGAGGCAGCCCTGTTGAAAAAATTGCTTCATGTTACAGTCTCAAATCTTTTGAAACTTAGAAAAATTGTAAAAATATTGGTAGATGTAGATGAGCCTTTTGGGCCGCAGAAAAATTGGCCGTTCAGTGCGATGGCATGTTGTTTCTGGAGGAGGAGTAGCAGGAGGAGGACTAATGTCACAGACAGATTGACAAAAATAAATGCCCTGTTTTCCCGGTGATAGAGAAGAGTGCTTTTATCTGCTTATCCGTGATGATTCCCCCAGCTGCACTAAACACCCTCTTTGACAAGACACTAACGGCAGGGCAAGCCAGCACCTCCAGGGCGTACAGCACAAGTTTGTGTCACGGCTCCACCTTCGACACCCAATAGTTGTATGGAGCAGAGGCATCACGGAGGATGGTGGTACGATCGGCTACGTACTCCCTCACCATCTTTTTACAGTGCTCCCTCCGACTCAGCCTTGACTGAGGAGTGGTGACGCAGTCTTGCTGGGGAGCCATAAAGCTGGCAAAGGCCTTGGAGAGTGTTCCCCTGCCTGCACTGAACATGCTGCCTGATCTCCGCACCTCCCCTGCTACTTGGCCCACGGAACTGCGCCTTCTGTTGCTAGTGCTGTCAGATGGGAAGTTTACCATCAGTTTGTCCACCAGGGCCCTGTGGTATTGCATAATTCTTGAACCCCTTTACTCTTCGGGAATGAGAGCGGAAAAGTTCTCCTTATACCGTGGGTCGAGAAGGCTGTACACCCAGTAATCCGTAGTGGCCAGAATGCGTCTAACGCGAGGGTCACGAGAAAGGCAGCCTAACATGAAGTCAGCCATGTGTGCCAGGGTACCAGTACACAACACATCGCTGTCCTCACTAGGAAGATCACTTTCAGGATCCTCCTCCTCCTCGTCCACAGGCCATACACGCTGAACAGATGGGAGGCAAGCAGCATGGGTACCCTCTGCAGTGGGCCCAGCTGTCTCTTCCCCCTCCTCCTCCTCCTGCTCCTCCCCCTCCTCTTCCTCCTCAAAAACGTGCTTAGATATAGACATGAGGGTGCTCTGACTATCAAGCGACATACTCTCTTCCCCTATCTCCTGTTCCGAACGCAAAGCGTCAGCCTTTATGCTTTGCAGCAAACTTCTCAGCAGGCATAGCAGAGGAATGGTGACGCTAATGATTGCAGCATCGCCGCTCACCATCTGGGTAGACTCCTCAAAGTTTCTGAGGACCTGGCAGATGTCTGCCAACCAGGCCCACTCCTCTGTAAGGAATTGGGGAGGCTGACTCCCACTTCGCCGCCCATGTTGGAGTTGGTATTCCACTATTGCTCTACGCTGCTCAAAGAGCCTGGCCAACATGTGCAGCGTAGAATTCCACCGTGTGGGCACGTCGCATAGCAGTCGGTGCTCTGGCAGATTAAACCGATGTTGCAGGGTCCTCAGGGTGGCAGCGTCCATGATGGACTTGCGGAAATGTGCGCAGACGCAGCACACCTTGCCGAGCAGGTCAGACAAGTGAGGTTAGTTTTTAAGAAACCGCTAAACCACCAGATTGAAGACGTGGGCCAGGCATGGCACGTGTGTGAGGCTGCCAAGCTGCAGAGCCATCACCAGGTTATGGCCATTGTCACACACGACCATGCCTGGTTGGAGGCTCAGCGGCGAAAGCCAGAGGTCGGTCTGCTTTGTCAGACCCTGCAAAAGTTCGGGGGCCATGTGCCTCTTGTCACCTAGGCTGAGTAGTTTCAGCACAGCCTGCTGATGCTTGCCCACCGCTGTGCTGCCGCACCACGCGACACCGACTGCTGGCGACGTGCTGCTCGCATTTCTTAATTGAGAGGTAGAGGTTGCGTAGGAGGAGGGGGAGTGTTTAGAGGAGGTGGCATAGACCGCCGCAGATACCAGAACCAAGGTAGGACCTGCTATTCTGGGTGTGGGTAGAATGTGTGCGGTCCCAGGCTCTGACTCTGTCCCAGCCTCCACCAAATTCACCCAATGTGCCGTCAGGGAGATATAGTGGCCCTGCCCGCCAGTAATTGTCCACATGTCCGTGGTTAAGTGGACCTTCTCAGTAACTGCGTTGGTGCGGGCACAATTTATGTTGCGGGAGACGTCCTGGTGTAGGGCTGGGACGGCACACCGGGAAAAATAGTGGCGACTGGGGACCGAGTAGTGTGGGACCGTCGCCGCCACCATGTTTTTGAAATCCTCCGTTTCCACAAGCCTGTACGGCAGCATCTCCAGGCTGATCAATTTAGCAATGTGCACGTTTAATGCTTGAGCGTGCGGTTGCATGGTGGTGTATTTGCGCTTGCGCTAGCGACAGCTGGACGCTGCACTGTTAGACATTGCTGGATGGGGCCGAGGACAGCAGAGGTGAGGGTGTGGGTGCAGGCCGAGAGGCACTCATGCCCGTGTCCTGAGACGGGGGTTGGATCTGAGTGGCAGGTTGGGGCCCAGGGGGAGATGCAGTGGTGCGACCCGGAGGTGGTGAACGGCCTTCGTCCCACCTTGTGGGCTGCTTGGCCATCATATGCCTGCGCATGCTGGCGGTGGTGAGACTGGTACTGGTGGCTCCCCGGCTGATCTTGGCACGACACAGGTTGCACGCCACTGTTCGTCGGTCGTCCGCACCTTTGAAGACCTAGGCCTCTGCATGGTGGCTTGGCGCGAGGGGGTGCTTTAGGAAACAGTTGGGGGAGTCTTCACTCTGGCCCTGCCTCTACCCCTAGCCACCCCACTGCCTCTTCCAAGCTGTCCTGCTGCTGCACTTGCCTCCCCCTCTGAAGACCTGTCCTTAGTTGGCTTAGCGAACCAAGTGGGGTCAGTCACCTCATCGTCCAGCGGCTCTTCCTCCGAATCCTCTGTGCGCTGCTCCCTCGGACTTACTGCCCTTACTGCTACCTCACAGATAGACAACTGTGTCTCATCATCATTGACCTCCTCACCCACTGAAAGCTCTTGAGACAATTGCCTGAAGTCCCCAGCCTCATCACCCAGACCCCGGGAACTTTCCAAAGGTTGGGCATCGGTCACGGCAAACTCCTCAGGTGAGAGAGGAACCATTTATTCCCACTCAAGGCAGGGACCCGAGAACAGTTCCTGGGAGTCTGCCTGCTCATCAGAATGTGTCATTTTCATGGAGTGAGGAGGCTGGACCCTCTTTCTTTTCCTCCTCCATCCTTGTTCCTTTATTTTTAGCCCCTACAGTGAACCTCTTCTTTTTTTTATATTTGTTTTATTGAAGAAGAATGATGTAAAAGTTATCAATATTTTGCTTCATGCATAAAATAATATAAATGTTTATAGAACAATAAAAATTTGTACAGTGATTACCTACCATTTACAATCGAAGAGTTTTTTCCACACATGCTTATAAATTATAGAGAAGTAAAAATACACTGGAGGATGATAAGAAAAGACAGAGCTGTATTTCTATAATATTCACTATTTTTATCTAACATAACGGTGTAGTTAGTCTGTTAGGAATTAAATAGTTGGATGAGCAAAAATCGTACTAAAATAATTACACTATACAACCCAAACAATATAAGGCTTTCAAGAACAGTTTCTATTTTTAAAGATAATTTTTTTCATGGGGAATAACATTGTCAACCGTAACTCTCCACTGGGCCATAGTTGGAGGCCTTCTGTTCTTATTCATTTCATTTCCACCACTTTGTGTGCCAAAACAATGTTTTGAATAATAACATTTGTACATGTTTTTGCAATTGTTCTATATCCGGAAGCCCCAGTAAACAAATCTCTGGGACCCTTGGTACTGGAATTCCCACAACCTTAGGGTTCTTTCTCACAAGCATAGACAATTTTTGGACGCCTGTATAACGGCCACAGTGCATGAACGGGCATTAAAACTGCTGTTTCATAGGCCATTCAGATGGCCGAGTGCGGCGATTATACACTGCACCAGAAATACATCAGTATTAGCTCTGCCCCCTCGCTGGCTCTTGGCAAGGGGAGGGAGCAGAGTTGGGTAGGAGCTAGTGTGCTAAGCTCTCACCCCTTGTCTGCTTCCAGCAATGGGAGGGGGCGGGATGGGGTGGGAGCTTAGCAACTAGCTTCTTCCCCGCCCCATCGTGCCCCCTCCAAGTGCTAACAGCTAGCAAGGGGCAGAGAAGAGGAGGATTGAAGAGGGTGGGAGTTTAGCAGACATGCTGCTAATCTTCATCACACCTCCCCTCTTCAGCAGCTCCTATAGGCTCCTATAGGAGTCTAAGGGAGCCGCCGCCATATTCCAGCCAAAAGATAGTTCCTGAACTATCTTTTCTGGCCGGTGTAAAAATGCCCAACAGGACTACATACAGTATCGGCTATCTTTGCAGGCCAGAAATTTTTACGCCCAATGGAAACCAAATGCATCAGATGGGCAGCGTCCATGAAAGCGCCGCCAATATATGCTCGTGTGAAAAAGCCATTACCTAGCAAATCAGTCACTTTGCACCAAAATGTTTAAATCACAATGCATTCCCACATCAAACGCATAAAATTAGCATCAGGTGTGAAACATCTATGACATTGGGAATTGGTCCGACTACCCAATCGTTTAGGCTTGAACTGCACATAAGGGCTTATGTGATCAATTATTGCCCACTTTGACTCATCATAGTCGTCTTCTTGGTGACTCCAATGAAGTACTGTCAAACTACCCCCCCCCCCCACAAGTCTTTAGATACTAGTCAGTTATGAGAGTGAAGAATTATACATACTAACGTATGTGTGTTTTTGTTGTTTCCTTGTTGTTGTAGTCTGGTCTTGTCAATTCTTGATTTTAAGAGGATTAATAAATTTCACATCTACCCTGCAGCATCTGTGTCATATCACCTCCACTGAAAATCGGTCTCTACATGTCTTATTAAAATATGATTTATAATCCCATGTAACTTAAAGCATGCATTTTGTATGGTGTTTCCATATTTTTGTCCCACTCCCTGTAACACCTATATGTAAATAACACAAGATCCACCATTTACAACTGATCAACTGTGACTTTCTACTCACCCTCCCTGCCAAATGACCTCTGCACAGGTCACAGAACATGTCTAGAACAGTCCCTCATAAAAGTCAATGGTTCTCCTCCTATCCATTGTGTAAATGACCCATGAGGCTGCTGTAAAGGATAGCTCTTAATTCTGCTACATGTAGATCAAGTAAGATGGCAATCCCCACAGTCACGTAGAGATAACATAATAAAATATTTTACAATCAGAAAAGAAAAATAAATAAAACAAATTAATATGTTTCTCTATCTGGTTTTAAAGTCAACAAAATGGATATGTCATCCTTAAGATCCTACTCACATCCTGCTTGTATAATTGACATGTGAAAGTGAATGACACACACACACAAAAAAAAAACAAAAAGCAAATGTGATATTAATAAGGGAGCAAACTCAAAATATTATCTATGAAGCTCTTTGTATTTTACCAGCATTACTAACCTCCTAATTAAACGGTGCAACATGGACTCCGGCTTTAGATACATCTACAATTTTGATGAAAATGACACCAAGATTCTACTTAAAGGTTTCTATTCTCCTAACTGTCCATACACATGTTATAAGGAATCAACTATAAATGTTATGATATCAATTTACAAAGCATTCGATACAGGTAAGTGCAAGAAGAAGTAATTGTTATAAAAGACACTAATGAGGGACATTCTGCAAATCATTTATATAGAACGCTGTAGATATGTGTGCAGCACTGACATTACACTGTATGCAATATACACAATCTCATCTATGCTGGATACTATGGGTTTTAATGCAAATGCAGTTAACAAAATGCAAGTTGAACTCCTACTAAACCCATTGGGAAAAATGTATTAGGACTGTCATTTCAAACACTGGTCCTAATGTTATGTCCCCACTAATATATTAGAAGAGGCCCCTTTCATGTATTTCATATATTAGGCACCTCTCGGCACCTCCGTGCACATACACAGGAATATACATCGGATTGCAAATTTGTGGTATAATTTATATCAATTTCTAGTGTAAACTATACATGAATATGTTGGTGACCACAACTCTTTTTCAAGGAAGTGGAAGACGATGGTGCAAATTTTTGTGCAAGCAAACCTGGCACAAAATGCTGTGACTTTATTTTACAGCAGAAACTAGCATGGCATGTGTTATAAATGTGCCCCATTATCTCTAATCTTTAACCCTTGAATGACACAAGACATACAGTGTCGTCCTATGCATTCAGGGTATGTATGGAAGGGATTGAGGGTCGACCCTGCTCCATACAATGTGGGTGCTGGCTGTTTCTTACAGCCAACAACTGACCACAAGAGCTCCGATCCGCAGTGCTGCGGATTGGAGCTGTTAACCCTTTAAATACTGCTGTCAATTCTGACAGCGACATTTAAACACCCCGATCAATGTTCAGGGGTCCTGTACAGCCCATGCAATAAGAGCTCAGTGTGCTTTGTGGTTGCCATGGCAGCCAGGAGCCTTCTAAAAAGCCCCCAGGGTTGCCATAGTAATATAATGTAATACTATGGTATTACACTATACTGCAGGAGTGAACAAACCACTGCAAGTTCATACCTATTATGGGAACAAAAAAAATTAAAAATCAGTTTAGAAAAGTTGTGTTAATTATTACAAAATAAACTGTAATCAAAGTCTAAAAAATGTTTGCCATTTTTATAATAAAAGAATCTTAATAAAGTAATAATAAAAAAAACATATTTGGTATTGCTGCATCCATAAAAGTCCAATCTATCAAAATAATGCACTACTTACCCTGCACTACTTACCCATCAGAAAAAAAAAATATGCCAGAGTTGCGCTTTTTGGTCACCACATCCCCAAGAAAAAAGTGATAAAAAGCGATCAAAAGGACATAAGTGCTCCAAAGTTATACAAAAAAACTACAGGAAGTCCCAGCAAAAAAAAAAAAAAAAAAGAAGAAGAAGCCTTGCACAACTATGCAGACGGACAAATAAAAAAAAATTATGGCTGTCAAAAAACGGCAGCAGTAAATTTTATTTTTTCCAAAGATATTTTATTTTTTTAAAGTAGTACAGCAAAATTAAACTTTATATAAATGTGAGATGGTAAAAACCATACTGCCCCATAGAATAAAGTTATCATGTCATTTTTGCTGCAGTGTGTACACCAGAGAAACAAGACACCCTCCATCCCCCAAAAATGGCAGAATTGTACTATTTTCAATTACATTACACTCAGAATTTGTAAAAGGTTTTTCAGGATATTATATGATACATTACATAGTACCATGGAAAAATACACTTTGGCCCACAAAAAAACAAACCCACAGACCGAGTTATGATTTTTTGAAAGTTGTTGAGGAAAAAAATGAAGATGAAAATGAAAAAAAGGGGGCATTCCTTAAGGGGTCAAGGATGTTCAGTTTTTTGGACGATCACAAAAATGGAATAATCAACAATCAGCGTATTCTGACACTCCTAATATAAATGGGATACACATTAAAAAGGGATTTTCTGAGATCAGACAAAATTGGGGCAAAGGTGGCGATGATGGAAAATAACAAAGTAAGAGTTAATTACCAGTTAAATATCCTGCATCTCCAGCACTGAATCTTCACTGCCCCCTGCTTGTCTTTCACAATGATTCATCTACTCTGCCCTTATATTATTTCCTTTTTATTTCTCTCTTAGGCTATGTGCACAAAGATAATTTTAAGGTTGTGGCAAATTTTCCCAGGCACAATTTGCATTTCACAACAGACAGATATCCCCTCTGTGTGCTCTCTGTTGTATGAGACACAACACATGTAGATGTGCTGTTTTCCATCTGAGGATGAGACAAGAATAGGACATGCTGCACCCTCTCCATTCTTTCCTCATGTAATATATATATATATATATATATATATATATATATATATATATATATATAAAGGTTTCTGTCATGTCTCCTGTCTCCCTTCTCTCCTCCTGTGACATATATAAAGGTTTCCATCATGTCCCCCTCTCCCTTCTCTCCTCATATAAAGGTTTCTGTCATGTCTCCTATCTCCCTTCTCCTGTGACATATATAAAGGTTTCCATCATGTCCCCCTCTTCCTTCTCTCCTCATATAAAGGTTTCTGTCATGTCTCCTGTCTCCCTTCTCTCCTCCTGTGACATATATAAAGGTTTCCATCATGTCCCCATCTCCCTTCTCTCCTGTAACATGTATAAAAGTTTCCATCATGTCTCCCTGTCCCTTCTTCCCTCTTGTAACATATATAAAGGTTTCCATCATGCCCCCCTCTCCCTTCTTTCATCCTGTGACATATATAAAGGTTTCCATCATGTCCTCCTCTCCCTTCTCTCCTCCTCTAACATATAAAAGTTTCCATCATGTCCCTCTTTCCCTTCTTTTCTCCTGTGACATATATAAAGGTTTCCATCATGTCCCCCTCTCCCTTCTTTCCTCCTGTAACATATATAATGGTTTCCATCATGTCCTCCTCTCCCTTCTCTCCTCCTCTAACATATAAAAGTTTCCATCATGTCCCTCTTTCCCTTCTTTTCTCCTGTGACATATATAAAGGTTTCCATCATGTCCCCCTCTCCCTTCTTTCCTCCTGTAACATATATAAAGGTTTCCATCATGTCCTCCTCTCCCTTCTTTCCTCCTGTAACATATATAATGGTTTCCATCATGTCCTCCTCTCCCTTTTTTCCTCCTGTAACATATATAAAGGTTTCAATCATGTACCTACTCTCCCTTCTTTCCTCCTGTAATACACTTAAAGGTTTCCAGCCTTGTCTTTGCCTCAATGTTGTCCGATCTCAGATAACCTCTTTATTAGTAAAACTGACCAAATCAGAAAAAATTACATCCACAAAGCAAATGCAATACAAGTAATTTCTGTTTATACTAGCATTATGGATTTCCTGGCCGCCATGACACATTCATTGTCCACATAGTTGCACAAAGATTCTATTGATTATAATGTGTTCCATTTGGCACTATTAATATTTATATCAAGAAGAATTCTGCACTCTGCGCTATTCATGCAGTCATAAGAGAGTCTGACAGATTTTTTGTAAATAAATAGAGATTCTAATATGTTTATTTGATTATCCCTCACCCCCTCTCACCCATAGGTATCGTTAATGGAAGATCCGTGTGTGATTTCAGTTTCGGTCCCATTATTGGTCCTCTTATTTCAATAAATGACTTTGTAGAGGAGATTACATTTCTACAATCAAGTGACGCCAGCCTGAAGGAACTTGAAAAATGGATGAATAAAGACTCAGATGCCTTTGATTGGTCTTCTGCCAAACATTTTTACAAAGTTTTAAAAGGAAACAGGTTTAGTATTATCTTATACACTTTCACCTAACACAACATAAGGAATTATTTTCATTCCTTCATACATTTTTGTTTTTTTTAATCCTAAAAGAATGCATTTTTCATGAGCTCTAGAGAAGCCTATGCTAAAACACCACAAAAATACCATAACTGCTGCATAAGGCCTCATGTCCACGGGGAAAATCAAATCTGCTCCGGATTTGTAACGCGGATTTGGGCCGCGGATGCAGTGCGGATGAGCTTAAAATAGTATTTTATTGTATTTTATTGCATGCGGATGACACGCGGATGCGTTTTTTTTCACGCGTGTATGCACGCGGATGGCATTTTTGCATCTGCGCGTGAAAAAAAAGCTGCATTCAAAGTCCTGTAACTTTTTTATTTTTCTAAATACGGAGCTCTATGTGGGCTTATTTTTTGCGAAATGAGCTGTAGTTTTTATTGGTACCATTTAGGGGAATGTACGGCTTTTTTGATCACTTTTATAGCATTTTTTGGGAGGCAAAATGCTAAAAATTAGCATTTTGCCTCTGTTTTTTAGCGTGGTTTTTTTACGCTTTTTGTCGTACAAAATAAAAAGCGTGTTCAACTTTTTGTACACGTCGCTACGGACGTGTCAATACCCAATATGTGGGGTTTTCATTTTTTTTCCCTTTTTTTATGCTAATATTAGAAAAAGCATAAAAAAAGGTGTTTTTTTACATTTTTTTTACATTTTTCTTTTCTTTTCTTTTACACTATTCGAGTCCCTCTGAGGGACTGGCAGCACTGTGCTATGATCGCTGTCATAAGGCATGGCAGAGCTACTGCTCTCCCATGCCTTATCACCTATACAGCGATTATAGGCACAGGCAATACAGGACGCCAGTGTCTGGCGTCCTGTTGCCATGGCGACAGGCCGGGCTCTCGCGATGACATTGCGAGAGCCGGCCGGAGACACCGAGGGAGCGCGATCTCTCTGTCAACTCTTTCCCTGTCGCGATCTACTTAGATCGCGGCAGGGAAGGGGTTAACAGCGGGGGGGGGGGGCATGCCCCCCCCCCCCCCGGCTCCCGCTGCAGGATAGCGCGGGATCTTATGTGATCTCGCACTATCCCCAGGACGTACCGGTATGTCCTGTTGCGGTAAGTACCATGCTCCGAGGACGTACCGGTACGTCCTGGAGCGGGAAGGGTTTAAATCCGCAGCGGATCTCATGCACCCGATAAATTAGTATTTACAATCCGCAGCGGATCTCCCACACCCATAGAGGTCTATGGGGGCCATCCGGAGCGTGATCCGCACTAAAATGGAGCATGGCACGTTTTTTTTCATGCTCCAGATTTTTTAAATTCCTTTTTATTGACCATCCGCGGGTATTTCTCTACCCGCGGGTGGTCAATGCATCCCTATGGGGTGCGGATCTGCGCGCCGGAGATCCGCTGCGGATTTTAAATCTCATTTTGCCCGTGGACATGAGCCCTAAGGGATTTGAAGATAAAAGCCACTGACTGGAAGAAAAAAAAACCCCAAAAAAACACTTGTCAAGTGTCAAGCAAAGACAAAACAAAAAAAAACACTGTTTGGCACATTTAGTGTTTTCCTCTTGACTTGTCTATCCTGCTCCATACAAACACTGAACAAACTTTGATGACGTAACTGCACGTTCTGGAGCAATAAGAGCTTAATTTTAGACTTTCACCTTTTCACAATCAAAGCAGCTCCCACAGCTATGACAGTCTGACTGACTGCACACATTCAGCTCCGACCCAGAGACACCCAGGCTTCTTATAGCTATACTATCAAGCTGCACCCAGCCTTTTCCACAGCAAGATTCCATAGCTTCTCTCATGGCTCACTGCTCAAGCCACACCTAACTTTGTGCCAATCTTATGTACTTATTGCTCATTCCATCACCATACCAAACACAACAATAATTTGCCTTTTGTACCAACAACAGGCACCACCCTGTGGGGAAAGATAAGTTCTGCTATTCATCAAGGGACAGCAAACTATTGTACCATTGTAGCACTGGCTTGTCCCATGTACCCCCAGGGCCAGGAAGCCCCCATCTGCCTGCTCTTCAGTGCGCTAAAGGAACCCCAAACTCTGGTTCTCATGGGTTCAGCAGAAATCGTGAGAAACAATAAGGCCCAAGTTTGTAGTTTTTACTAAAAAAAGACCCGCATACCCATCTCTTGCATAACCCCCACATCTTTCCCCAAGCAACTCTCTACTGGCCTTCTACTTTTCCTTCCTCCGAGGTCTTCCAAGGTCAGAGCAGGTGTGTGGCCTTGGGGATAGGCTTGCAGTAGTGCTGATCACTTGTCACAGCACATAATATGCACCCTGTTGCGGTGGTTCTGGGATTACTCCCATGCTCATAGTCAAGTACAGTTTTTGTAGGTGGTTCTCCATCTTCTGGCTTTGGTTGGTGTGGCATTAAGTGATACATGCTTAGCCACACCTGTGGGTAGTTGTCAGGGTTATTTAGTTTTACTGATGCTGTACTGAAATGCAGTTGAATCTTCAGTCTAGTGCTGACCGTGGTCTCAGTCAGAGCTTGGTCCTGGATCTATCATTTGCCTGCTGCATCTCAAAGCTAAGTTTATGTTTCTTTTCTATTGTCTTTCTTATGTTATTCCCACATAGGGTTACCTAAGGGCCTTAGTGCGAGGTCAGGTATGTCCTTGTCAAAGCGAATTGACTGAGTTTATACGAGTCCCTGTCCCTGAGGTTATTTAGATGTTTTTGTTTATTTTTGTTTTAACACAGTTTGTGTACTTTTGTGCAAGATCTGCGGGTTACAGATCCAGCAAGTCCTGTCTGGATGTGACATATTCAACAGCCCAAACTTGGTGGAATCTGTGTTTACATCAGAGATTGATCCCATTGAGGTTTTGTCAGCTCAGCTGAGGACAGTGACGTTTGAGGTCTCTGAGCTTAAACAGTGGCATCTCACTTTGGCGGCTCCAGGGAAGGAGCCTAAACTTGATCTACCTGACTGATTCTCTGGAAACAGGCAGGAATTTATTTCCTTTAGAGAGTCTTGCAGGCTTTTTTTTAGGTTACGTCCTGTTTCCTTGAGTGACGAGTTGCAGAAGGTGGGCATCATTATTTCCAGGCTGCAGGGGGTGCCACAGGCATAGGCTTTTTTCCTTGCCTTCCTCCTCTGAAGCCTTATCCTCTGTGGATAGTTTTTTCTCTGCCTTAAGTTTAATCTATGACGATCCCAATAGGGTGTCCCTGGCAGAAGGAAAGATCAGAGGTTTACATCAGGGAGACTCTCCTTTTGAGGATTTCTGTACCGATTTCCGCTGTTGTGTGACAGAGACTTAATGGAATGATGCTGCTTTATGAAGTCAGTTTTACTGAGGCTTAGCTAATAATATTAAAGCTCTATCTGTTGCTTGTCTGATGCCTTGATTATGCCTTGTCCTTGGCCATCAGAGTTGGTTTTCTTGATTGTGGAGCCGGTATCAACCTAATCTATTATGAGATGGTCAAACGCTTTGGGTTGGACGTAAAACATCTGGATCCACCCATTCCTGTGTCTGCCATTGACGCCTCTCCTTTATCACAGAAATCCTTGAAAGTTTGTGTTCCGGATATATGTTTAAAGATCAGGTTATTCCATACCAAGATTACCCCTCTATATGTCATGGAATCCCTTCCAATGCAGGTAGTCTTAGGCCTACCATGGTCACATTTGCATATGTGGTGGATTGGGAGAAAGGAGACATCTCTAAATGGAGTCCATACTGTAATTCCGGTTGTATCTCTGTAAGGGTGTCTTCCGTGCAAGTTGAGGAATTACCAAAATATATTGCAGACTTCACCAATGTTTTTGCTCTGGCAGGGGCAGATAATTTACCGCCTCACAGAGAGGGAGATTGCGCTATTGAACTGGTAGCAGCCTGTAAACTTCCAAAAAGCCATATGTACAATCTAGCTATGCCTGAGAGACAGTCTATGAAAGTTTATATCTGGGACAGATTGAAAAAGGGGCACATGTGTCCCTTAAATTCCTCACTGGAGGCTGGGTTTTTCTTTGTCAAGAAAAAGGATGGGGGTTGCGGCCCTGCATTGATTTCAAAGAGCTAAACAAAATGACCAAACATAATCCATACCTATTGCCTCTCATTCCCGATCTGTTTTCATAGTTGAATGGTGCCAACTGTTTTTCAAAGTTGGATTTACGTGGGTAGGATAATTTGATTCAGATTAAGGAGGGCGACAAATGGAAAACTGCCTTTAACACCCCTGAAGGGCATTATAAGAACTTTGTGATGCCATTTGGCTTAACAAACTCTCCTGCAGTTTTCCAGTCCTTTATCAATGAGGTCCTCTATAAATTTATCAGTCACTTTGTTCTGGTATACCTCGACGATATTCATATCTTTCGTTGGATTTTGATTCATATATTTCTTTATGCTCGTCAGGTCCTAAAGGTGCTAATCATTTTTTGCAAAAAAGGAAAAGTGTGTTTTTTTCCATACAAAAGATCACATTTCTTGGACACATTATTACCCCAAACGGGTTCAAGATGGATCCAGAGAAGGCAGTGTGGGACTGGGTGCTACCAGAGAATGTGAAGGCACTTCAGAGGTTTCTGGGGTTTGCCAATTATTATTGGAAATTCATTGGGGGATTTTTGGTGGTGGTCAAACCTTTGACGGATATAACAAAGAAAGGTTGCTTCCTTTCTAAATAGTCCCCAAGGGCATTACAATATGTTCATGCCTTTAAACCCTTAAGGACGAAGCTCTTTTAATTTTTTTCCATTTTCATTTTTTCTTCCCCCCCCCTTTATTTATCTATCGACGTAATGGTATGAGGGCTTGTTTTTTGTGGGACAAGTTGTAGTTTTGAATGGTTCTATTTAATGTACCATATCATGTACTGAAAAACTTAAAAAAAAATCTAAGTTGAGTAAAATGAAAAACAAACATTTTGCCATTTTTCGGTGCATCTTGATTCTACGGCACACAAACTGCAACAAAAATGACAGGATAACTTTATTCTATGGGTCAGTACGATTACTACGATACCAAACTTATATAGTTTTTTTTTTTGCCGTACTACTTATATTTTTTCAAAGACATTCCATGTTTTAAAATTATTTTCTGCTGCCATCTTCTGTGCGCAAAAGTTTTTAACTTTTCCATTGACATAGTTGTAAGAGGGCTCATTTTTCTGTGAGACGTCCTGTAGTTTACATTGGTCCCAATTTGGAATAGATATGTCTTTTTCATCGCTTTTGTATTGTATTTTTTTCTGGGAGACAGTGTGACCAAAAAAGTGCATTCCTGGTGTCCTTTTTTTTTTTTTTGGATGACGTTCACCATGTGGGGTAAATAATGCATTAGTTTGATAGATTGGACTTTTGTGGACATGGCGATACCAAATATGTATTTTTGTTTTATGATTTAGATTCTTTTATTATAAAAATGGCAAAAGGGGGGGTGAATAAAATTGTATATATTTTTTTTCTTCTTTCAATTAAATCTTAATTTATCTTATTTTTACTTACTTTTTTAGTTCTCCTAAGGGACCACAACTAGTGATGCTTTGATCGCTCCTGCAGTATGATGTAATGTCATAGCAATACATCATACTGTGATCTGACAGACAGTTTATCAAGCCACCCCATGTGGATGGCTTGATAGGAATACTGCCAAGACAGCCCTGGGCTGCCATGACACCCACATGGCACCCTGCAATCTCACCCCAGGGGGGACCATACGGGACCCCCAAACATCATTCAGGGGATTTAAATGCCACTGTCAGAATTGACAGCGACATTTAAAGGGTTAATATTGCCGATCAGCCACGCAGCCATTGTAGCTATTGCCCGCAGGTGGGAGCTGTAATAAAAAGCCTTTGCCCATGCTGTATGAAGAGAGGAGACCGGGTGATCTCTCTTTGTAATACCCCGACCCCGCAGGATGTAACTGTACGTCCTATAGAGGGAAGTGGTTGAAGATATGTTTTGTGACATCTCCGGTTCTGATGCAACAAGACTCCATGAGAGAAACTGTAGATATGGAGGAGGGCTTCAACCATTAAAAATAATAACATTATTGATTAAAACGCATACATCTAACAGGTAAACACTGAACGTGTTTCGGCCAGACAATGTTTTGCAACAGCTCTGGTTCTGATGCACCCAGACTCCTCCAGACCTTTCATGGTGCAGGTTGATGCCTCAGAAGTTGGGGTTGGCATAGTGCTGTCTCAGGGACCTAGTGTGTTGCAAGATCTTTGTCCTTGTGCATTTTTCTCACATAAATTTTCTACTGCTGAGCAAAATTACGATATTGGTGACAGAGAGCTGTTGTCAATTAAGTGGGCTTTTGAGGAATGGCATCATCTCCTCAAATGGGCTCAGTATAAGGTGACCTTTTTTACAGACCACCGGAACTTGATCTACTTAGAGTCAGACAAAAGACTTAAGCCAAGACAGGTGCGGTGGTCACTATTTTTTTGCACTTCGACTTTATGGTTACATATCATCTGGGCAGTAAAAATATTTAAGCCGATGCTCTTTCCAAGAGTTTTTTTGTCCTGGTGGTTTTGGACGAACCCCTTGTGCCCATTCTTTCTCAGGGGGTTGTAGTGTCAGCAGTTTCACTAGATTTGGGGAAGTAGGTCCATAAGGCACAGGATTTAGTCCTAGTGAGCCTTCCGATGGGAAAGCTTTTTGTCCCTGTTCATTTGAGGCTGCAGGTGCTGTCTGAAGTACATAGTTCTGTGTTAGCTGGTCATCTGGGGATTAATAATGCATGAAAATTATTCACAAGAATTTTTTTGGTGGCCAATATTATGACGAAATGTTTTTGGTTTTGGGACTTCTTGTGAGGTTTCTCAAAAATCGTAGAGTCCAATTTGTTTCCAGGTTCTGGTGTTTTGTTTGACCTCGGTTGAGAATTCATCTCTCTTTTTCCTTGGCATATCACCCAGAGATTAATGGACAAACTGGGAGATGTAAGCAGAGTCTGGAACAATACTTGTGTTATTGTGTCTCAAAGAATCAGAAGCACTGGTCTGGGTTTTGCCTTTGGTTGAATTTGCATTTAACAATAGATCATTGGAATCTACGGGGACATTGCCTTTCTTTTGTAATTATTGGTTCTATCCATGTTTTGGTACCTTTTCTTAGAAAGTGTCAGAAGTACCAGAGGAGAATTGGTTTTCCTTTAATATCGAGGCAGTTCTTTGTGGGTAGAGTCATTTCTTTCTGTACCTCTTTGTCCTCTGCTCTGTTCTTTGTGGGTAGAGTCATTTCTTTCTGTACTTCTTTCTCCTTCAGCTCAGGAAAAAGTACCAAACCCCCTGCGTGAGACCCTGGTACTGGTTCCCAAGCAGTATGGGTGCTGGCTGACTCCTGATCCTCCTGCTTCTTTGGGTCACTTGCTTTCATTCCTCTGCTTCTGCAGGTACACTGGAAATTTCATTTCCTTTTACATTTCGAAGACTTTCTTCTGCTCTGTCAAAGAAATCCTCACCTTCCTTAATGAGTTTCCATGTAGCTTTCCTCTTCTGAAGACTCTGCACCTTTTCCTCTAATAGAGACACAAGCTTGCATTTCTGGCAGGTGAAGTATGTCTTTTCCTCTGGTAGGTCTGTAAACATATAGCATACATTGCAGCTCACCATATGGCTCCTCTCCTTTCCATGCTGTCAGTTGATGTCCACTTCCAAACTTCTAAAAGTCAAGAATTGTAGTGAAGATACATAACCTATAAGATGCTACTAAGTGTACAACATGACAGCACACGGTCTGGAGAAGTCCTCTCAGCAGCTAGACCTGACTAATCCCAGCAATCTACCTGCTTACAGTGACTCTTCGCTCTTCCCAGAATGCAAAAGGAATATGCAAATGAAATTCCTGCAGCTTCAAAATCTCTGGTCTGAGAAAGTCCTCTGAGTAGCTAGACCCTGCTAATCCTAGCAATCTTCCCATTTACAGTGACGCTTTGCTCTTCCCAGAATGCACAGGGAATATGCAAATGATATTCCTGCAGCTCTTCAATCTTTTTAACATGGCTCTACACTTCTTTTTATCGATTAAACTGGTGAAATTTTGTGAAGCGTTAACAGTATAAATGACGGGCGAGAGCTGCCTGTGATTGGCTGAGCACCTCAATCAATCACATTCAGCTCTTTCAGCAGGCGGGGATTCTAAATCCCCGCCAGCTGATAGATCAGCACCACAGTGCAGGGGACAGCAGGAGACGATGCTGCTCAGCCCCGGCAGCCGAAGGGAGGTAAGTATGTATTATTTTTGTTTTATAAACCACTTTTTCTGGATTTTCAGCAAAGGGCTTATGTTTAAAGCCCTTCCCTGAAATCAATTGAAGGGGTTGACGGCAGCAGAATCCTCTACTGCAGCTGACATGTGTGACAGCTGGGAAGAGAATTAAAGAATTCCTCTGCTGCATCTGTCACAGATGTGGCAGATGTAGCAGCAGGGAATTCTTTTAACTAGCGGGGATGAAGGAAACATTTGCCTGTGTTCTTCATTCCCGTGGGGGGTCACAGCAGCAACGCACAGGTAAGTGTATATGTATGTATATATATATATATATATATATATATATATATATTTATTTTTTTTTTACACTAAAATTTTTTTTTTCCGTGAAAAGAATGCAGGGGTGCAGGCAGGCCGTTGTTTTTAATGGAGCTGCCAGCAGCAGCCGTGGCTCCATTGAAAACAATGTGTGCATTCCCTATGGTGCACACATGTTCTATCTTTGCAGGCACATGCCACAGGTTCATTGAATACAATGCACGGACTTGCATTCACGCGTGTTTTTGCACATACATGGGTGCGCACCTATGTACGCACAAAAACACATTCGTGTGAAGCCACCCTAAGGCAACAATTACACGGATGAGTGTAATAATGCCTTTGAAAATCTAATCGATATTACACTTTTAAACATGTGATTTTCCATGGAAAGCTCACTGTATCCCAGTGCACGCATTTTCATGTGCATGAAAATCGCATGATATTTCATAGAAGAATTTTAAAATCACATGTAAATTGCATTACATTCGAGTATGATGCAATTTTTTAACTCTCCCTTAGAAAATATTGGGCACGTTTTCTGTGTAATCACAAAAAATAGGACATGTTGCAGTTTTTCCATCTTGCAGCTTCTTTATGAAATAAAAATAAAAATCTCACATACAAATAGACCCATTTAAAAATGATATATTTGTGTGTGTTTTGTACATTTTCCAATGCACAAAACTTGC
Source organism: Eleutherodactylus coqui (assembly GCF_035609145.1). Taxonomy (NCBI): domain Eukaryota; kingdom Metazoa; phylum Chordata; class Amphibia; order Anura; family Eleutherodactylidae; genus Eleutherodactylus; species Eleutherodactylus coqui. Next base: position 44,268,976 of record NC_089843.1, on the reverse strand, counting down.
ATGAGAATATCGCCCGTGTAAATATGCCTTAAATTCCTATGAGTAATGTTAAAAGGGTTATCCCATTTCTTGCTGTCTTGCTGCAGACAGCTTATACACTGTGCAGTGCCCAAGTCCTATTGAAATGAATGGTACACAAACCCTGCAGTACCAACCTTAGCCACTGAGCGATGTACCGAGCTGTCTGCTCCCTGCAGCAAAGTAGCTAAAAAAAGGGCTGAACAGATTTTCTGCACAAGGATTTGGATGTATTCATCTAGAGCTACACTTTAATCCAGTAAGTGCTATTCACTTATGTTTTGGAATGCTTCTATCTTACAGTGATGAATCGGAAGATGTAGAAGAAAGTCTAAGAGGGAAAACAAAGATTGTGAAATGGGATCTCAGAAATGATAACTATGATTCAAAAGTTGACATTGTCACATGTGTATGGGGTTTGGAAACATACAGCAAGAACCATGATGATTACAGAGGAAATGTAAGGAAACTTGCCCATCTAATTCGTCTTAAGGGATATTTCATGATATATTCTGTTTTAAATGCCACTCAGTTTATAATTGGAGAAGACAAGTTTCACTTTTTATCATGTAATGAGAGTTTCTGTTGTAAGGTTCTATCTGAGGAAGGTTTTGATATTAAGCATTGTGAGAAGTTTGATAGAGAAATGGTCACTGATGCTACAGACCATCAGGGGGTGATGTTTATCATTGCCCAGAAAATGAGGGAGCCTTAGACCAGGTACACTTCATAGCCATGAATGTATTTCTGGCAGCTTATCTATTACCTGCTGTACCGGTTTTGTTGTAGGCTATAATTTTTAAAATGCATCTATTAATTAGGCAAATATCAAAGAAATACTGTATCACACAATTTACAATAACCCTTTCACTAAAAGCAAGTACTCAGTATGAAGAATATTTGCTTCATTCCAAAGAACTCCAAAATATTTCCTTCCTCATGGCCTCTTCATATTGTGTTTTACTTTATTTCCATGGGTTTCATCATGGTTTATATCTAAAATTCAAAACATTGGATCCGAACAGAACCCCTGAATGTCAGCAATCTCTGCTATTGTGGCAATCAGCTAAAATGGAGTGCAATAAGATTCAATAGGTCTCCATTTGCTTCTGCAGTTAGAAGAATAATATGGTGCAATGATTTCAAGATGGAAACCCTGATGGAAACTTAGGACATAAAGCTCAACTAGTTCAATATGTGCAGCAAAAGTCCGGTAGTCTTCTAATTGTAGTTTAACTGCTGGTAGTGTATAAACATTTATCCCTACTAGAAGGTTAATACAGTGTGGTATCAAATTTAATCTGCAGTATAAAATATGAAGGACATCCGAAGACTTAAATTGAAGCTTCTAAGCCCTAAAACAAAATCTCTAACAGTCCCCAATTTACTATGTGCCACTAATAATACTGGTGTGATAGACGGGCCTTTGAGCTACCTGAATCTCCAAGACCTGGAGCTATTGCAACCTCTGCAGCAGCCAATGGATACACCGCTGGCATTGGTCTAAGCTCCAACAATCAGCAGAGATGAGAAAGGGCATAGATTTCAGACTACCACTGACTCCACTAGACAATTTTGGTAGGTGGCTTTTATTTGATCACCACATATAAACTTGGTTGACCCATAAATATCAGTATATAATGCAGGGATGAGGCTTTCTTCCATCCAATACACAGATCCAATTTGGCATCTACATGGGCAGCATTGATGTGCAGTATTGCAGTATAGTGATTAGCATTTAATTGTCTAGTTTAGACAAGTTCTAATCTCAGAAGCTTTTAGAATTGTTCCAATGATGAATCCTTGGAATATAATAAAAATACTGGCTATTTTGATATATGTGCAAAGTGAATGCAATAAAGTGTATGCCATAGTATACGGTGTTGTGTGTATTTACTAATGAACAAAGTAATGCATTAAGGACCTTTCACACAGGACATAATATTCTGCAACAGCATTATGGAATTAACCCTCCTGTGAAATATGCAGCCCCAGAATCCACACTGCTAACGTGCGTTTTTTGGTGTGGAACTGAAAATAGCATAATCCTGATGGCAAGTCTGCAAAAAAAAACCACAATCAGTAGTGCAAATTTTGTTGTGGAATTCAGGACAGCATATTCTGCAATGCTGTCGCAGAATACTCTGTCCTGTGTGAAAGGCTGTTTAAGAGGCTTTAACCCAATAAATATATTGCACCTGGTAATGGGCTTAAAACCCCGCTGATAAAATTACAACGGCACTTTAAGCCTCCTGCAATCAATCAGAGGCAGGACAGGTTGTCAGCTTTTAGTAACCCTTTTTTTTAACCCTTTCTGCCTTCTCCTTCACTGAGTGTACAGTGCTCAATGAGCGCTGTGTACTATTAAGTGGAAGGGTGTCTTCCACCACCGGGATTCCCTGCTACAGCAGAGCTGGAGGGTCATACTAAACCCTGGCAAGCTCTGCCAGTGACTAATGTCACTGCAGGGGTTGCTTTAGTGAGAAAGTGTCATCACCTTAGTGGTTGATTTTTGCATCCCGAACTTCTTTGGACGAGGAGAACCACTGTGCCTCCACTCTTTTGACCGTTCCTTGGTTTCAGGGTCATGCAAATAAATCCAGGTCTCATCCATAGTGACCAGTTGATCCAGGAAGTTCTTATCAGTCCGGAAACGCTGACAAATGGACCGGGAAGTTTTCACTCGCATGCTTTTCTGATCTGTTTTTCAAACATTTGGGGACCCACTTTGCTGATAGCTTCTTCATGTTCAAATGTTCATAGATAATGACACAAACACATTCACCAGAAATCCCCATGATGTCTGCTATTCCTTTAGCTGAAATTCACCGATTCTCCAGTATGAGGTTGTGCACAGCATCATCGATCTCCAGAACAACAACCTCTCTCGGTTGTCCAGGACGTTCCTCATCATTAGTGCTGAAGTGGCCCGATTTTAAATTTGGCAACCCAGTTCTTAACTGTAGAATATGAAGGGCATTGATCCCCCAATGTCTGCGACATATCACCATGAATATCCTTCGCGGACTTTCCTTGCAGAAACAAGAATTTTATCAGTCCTCTACTCTCATTTGCTGTGAATATCTCCTTAGATGCCGTTATTTTGTTTTCCGGTGTGTCTAGATCACTGTTGCCATAAGCTACAAACAAAACATTTTGAAAACATATATTAGACACATAAGGCTTTCATGTGATGTAACATTTGTTACCATAGAAACAAAAAACGAACAAAGCTAAAGACTTATGAGCAGCCCCTCGTAGCTGCGGAATTCATGTGTGGATTTCTGCAGAAGAAAATGTGGTATAAATCCGTTCGAGGTCATTCATGCTTAAGGAACCTTTTCACACAGGATGGAATTAGTCCGCGCAGACATTTCTGCATTGCAATGTTATCCCTACGGTACTTGAATTCAACACCCCAAGATTAAATTCCACAGCAGAAATGTTTTCTGTTGTGGAATTAATAAAGTCTTGAAGAATTTTTGTTGTGAATTACTAACATACAGGAGATGTAAGTCTGCAATAAAAGACTACATAAAAAGTACTATAAATTCCGCAAGACGTTCTGCGGAAGACATTCTGCAGTTAAAGATAACAAATCTGCGCTAATTGACAATATTTACATCTACGCTGTGTCCTGCAGGTAATTCTGACCTTTTTGAAAGGTTCTTAAGAACCTTAGGAATTTTCTATGGTTATGCTTTCCCATGTTGAGAGAGCCATAACGTTTTTATACTTCCATCTTTATAGACACATAAAAGCGTATTCCTTTGGAGGAGGAATTATATTTTTCACTTATTGATGAGAAGAGCGAGCACCAAAATGCTCAGGTGCTCGTTACTCCAGCGGAGCTTTTTGTAATGCTCGAAGCTCATTTCGAGTAACGAACCTCATTGAAGTCAGTGGGAGACTCAAGCATTTTTCAAGGTGACCCATGCTCTGCATTGTTTTAAATGGAGCCGCGGCTGCTTCCAGCGGCTCCATTGAAAACAATGGTCTGCCGACACCCCTGAATTGTTTTTTAGAGAAGGGCTTAACAAATAGGCCCTTCCCTGAAAAATAATCATTTTAGTGAAAAAAAAATAAAATAAAATAAATGAACTTGCCTCTCCGCCGCTGCCGTGTCCCCCGCTGGGATGAAGAACACATCTGCCGCATGCGGCAGATGTTTCCTTCATCCCCGCTAATAAAAAGAATTCCCTGCTGCTGCCCCTGCCATATCTGTGACAGATGCAGTAGAGGAATTCTTCAATTCCCTACAGCAGCTGTCACACATGACAGCTGCGGTAGAGGATCCTGCCACCTGCACCTAGTCATTGGTTTTCAGGGAAGGACTTTAAACATAAGCCATTCCCTGAAAAACAATAATTTTAGTGTAAAATTTTTTTTTTAAAACTTACCTTTCCATCGCTGCCATGTTCCCGCAGGGATGAAGAACACATCTGCCGCATGAGGCAGATGTTTCCTTCATTCCCACGAGGAAAAAGAATTCCCTGTTGCACCTGCCACACCTGTGACAGATGCAGCAAAGGAATTCTTCATCCCTGCGGGGAATAAAGAATTCCCTACCCCAGCTGTCACAGATGACAGCTGCGGTAAAGGATCCTGCTGCCGGCACCCGGTAATTGTTTTTCAGGGAAGGGCTTTAAATACAAGCCCTTCCCTGAAAAACAAGAAGAAACGGTGAATAAAATAAAAAAAAGAATACTCCCCTTTCTTCAGCTGTCGGTGCTCAGCCGAGTCCAGCCAGCTCTTCTTCCTGCACTGCTTTCAGTAGTTTGTCATTCAATAGCTGAGAGCTGCCTCTGATTGGTCACAGTGCTCAGCCAATCAGTGGTAGCCAATTCAGCAGGCGGGGATTTTAAATCCCCGCCTGCTGAATACCACTGAGAGCAGTGCAGGGAGAAGAGACAGCTTTACAATATATACTGTGAAGCAAACAGAGAAAGTTGCAAGCATTTATTTTATCTGGCAACACAATTATGTGAAGACTAGAGATGACCAAGCACACTCGGATAAGGCAGTTACTCGAGTGAGCATCGCTCTTCTCGCGTAACTGCATTCTCATCCGAGCAGGCTCGGGGGGGGGGGGAGGGGGGAGAGTGAGAGATCTCCCCCCCCCCCCGCTTCCCCCCGCTCACAACCGCTGCCCCCCCCGAGCCTGCTCGGACGAGAATGCAGTTACTCGAGAAGAGCGATGCACTGCATGCTTGCTCATCTCTAGTGGATACCAAATATGTATATATTTTTTCTCATGTTTTACCACTCTTGTATAACAACAGTACATTTCATGAAGAAAACTAGTTTTTAAGTTGCCGCATTGCAAGACCTCTATTTTATTTTGCAATGAATGTAAGTATATGAGGAATATAATAGGAGAAAATGTTCATTAGTGATGGATTTTCCCTTCATTTTCCTTTTATTGAACATTTTAAACAAAATCTAACAGGTGAAATGAAAAACTGAGAATTCTAAGTAGAAATAAAATGTAAAAAACAAAACATATCTAGAATATCACTTAATTGCTTGTGTTACTGAATAGGTATTGAAATCTAAACCCCTTTTAAAGAAATGCTAAGTAGAATATTGATGAAATCATTGAAATGCTTCAAATCAAATCTATCTACAAGTAAGAACGGCTATAGCTTCTTCATTCTGCTAATCAATGGGACCTAATAACTGAGGACTCACAAATTATACATTGATGTCTTATTCTAATAGTAGAAAGAGAGGAGAGAAAAAATACAATACCTGGATATTTCTTACCATCAAGGTAAATGACTAACATTTAATCCATATAACGATCTTTAAAGTAATTTGCATTGTATGTCATAGAATCTTAGACCGGTAGTGTTGGAAGTGACCTCCAGGGTCATCAGGTCCAACCCTCTGCTCAGTGCAGAATCACTAAATCATCCCAGACAGATATTTGTCCAGCCTCTGCTTGAACACTTCCATTGAAGGAGAACTCATCACCTCCCGTGGCAACCTGTTCCACTCATTGATCACCCTCACTGTCTAGGTAAATAGTTCAAGTAGCAGAAATCTCCTACATTTATCAATATATTGCGACATTGTTTATCCAAATAACATCATCAGATGGACAGACACAATATTGTTAGATATCTATAAAGGAAAAGTCCAAAATGGCTGGTAGGATGGTGCGACACTTTTTGGGAAAATGTGCACTTATTCGAATTTAAAAGAAGGACATTTTTTTTATTTGATAAAAAATAAAAAACGCAAAGGGTTTTGAGGCAAAGTGTATCTCTTCCACTTTGCCTCAAAACGCTTTGTGTTTCTTAGCTGGTTTTTATCAAATAAAAAACCACTTTCTTTTAAATTGAGTAAGTGCACAGTTTTCTAAAAAGGGTCGTGCCATCCTACCAGCCATTTTGGACTTTCTCTTTTTACATTTCCCCCAGTCAATCTGTTAGGTTGTATTGTTACTGGCCTGGCAATGCCTGAAATATGATGCACAGCTTTCTAATTTTTCCTACCACATACCAAGCAACTCATTTGGGAGAAAATAACCCTCCGTCTCCTCATCACTAGATCTTCATTGGAGTAGCTCCACTTTCCTTCTATTTTCACCACTACTGTTTTCAATTTAGATATCTATAAAGTTACTACAACAGAAACTTCAACCCAAATGGGATGTATTGTACAGGGTTATATGTTACAGAATTCAGGAAAGCAGAACCCTTTAGAACGAGGATAGCACTGCTCAACAACATTTTTGCATCTGGTGTGCAATATATCAATTCTTATGGATTTTTGGGTGCAGAATGCAAATTTACCTTTATAAATGATGCATCATGTAAGGTTTTTATGTAATTTAGATTTCTTAAAAAACGTTTTTTGTGTTTGTGCTTATTTTATGGGGAATTATTTGTTCTAAAATTAAATCAGTGACTAAGCTAAACTCTTTATTTGAATGTAATACACTGTGGATGAAGTTCTAGAAATGGTCACTAGATGGCAGAACAATGCAGTTGAGTAGGAAGGTTACCGACATGAGCCTATCTGTACTGCTATTTAGTGTTTGATGTAATCTGCATGAAGCACTTCTCTTCATTCTTACCTCAGCATATCGGTATCTTTTGAGTTTCATTCACAAATACATTACCAGAAAAACATTACTGAGTGTTTTTTTTTTTGTATTAAAAACCAGACAATATTTGTCAATACTGTATTATTGTCTATGTAATAGTGCTATGTATCTCAAAATGTGATGTGATAGATATAATCTGATTCTTCCACTAAATCCAGCAACCAAAATTAGTTAAATAAGCCTGTTTCCAAAACAGGGACAATTTTTTTTTTGATTTGTTGACTAGTGTAATTAGTCAAACAACATTAATGGAACACAGAAGTCACTGCTGTGTTATCAAGATAAGGGTGACTACCCACTACCTTTTTTTTCTTTTTCCATTGCAAATTCGCTGTGTTTTTTTTTCCAATTGTCAATGGGACTTTCTAATGTTAAAAACGCAAAGTTCCGTTGCGTCTCGTTGCGGTTTTAACATTAGGAAGCCCCATAGGCATCTGGAAAAAAAAATGCAGCAAATTTGCAGCGGAAAAAAAAATGCTAGTGGGTACTCACCCTAAACCATAACTTTTAATAAATTATTAGATTTCAAGGAGGAGGGATAAAAAATAGAAAAAAATATGTGCAGAAAGGGAGAAGGCCCTGAGATTCGCCCTATAGTGTTCGCTAACAATATGGAACACTCATACCAAAAGGTGTAGAATCTCACCCTATATATTTCTGTAATAAACTCCCTGTCTCTCGGCTATAACTTCTCTTTATAAATAATACTGAAACTGACGATTTTCACAAGAACATGATTAGAAGCACAAACAACAATAGAAGTTCTCTAGTACCAGGTAGAAGTTATAATTAGAGATGAGCGAACGTACTCGTCCGAGCTTGATATTCGTGCGAATATTAGGGTGTTTGGGATGCTCGTTACTCGTAACGAGTACCACGCGGTGTTCCGGTTACTTTCAGTTTCCTCTCTGAGACGTTAGCGCGCTTTTCTGGCCAATTGAAAGACAGGGAAGGCATTACAACTTCCCCCTGTGACGTTCAAGCCCTATACCACCCCCCTGCTGTGAGTGGCTGGGGAAATCGGCCCCTCCCGCGGCTCGCCACACATGCCTTGTGAGTTAGCTGAGGGACAGTGGTATCGTGCTGGAGCTGCTGTAGGGAGAGCGTTAGGAGTGAGTGTAGGCTTCAAGAACCCCAACGGTCCTTCTCAGGGCCACATCTTAAAGTGTGCAGTACTGTGTTAGCACTGTATATATATATATTTTTTTTTCAAAATTGGATCTGCAGAGCATTGCGCCCTGCAATAGGGACAGAAGTGGTGGTTAGGCAGGGAGAGTGTTAGCAGTGAGTGTAGGCTTCAAGAACCCCAACGGTCCTGTCTAGGGCCACATCTATCCGTGTGCAGTACTGTCCAGGCTGCTGTTAGCAGTGTTGCATTTTTTTTTTTTTTCTCAAAACCGGCTGTGCAGACCATTGCACCCGGCATTAGTACTACAGGGATAGAATTGTGTAGGCAGGGCCAGAAGACATACATTATTCATTGAATAGACGCAGTGTGGCTTTTCCTTTGAAAAACAAGAGAAAAAATTCTATTTCGCCTGCCTCTGACAGTCCTCAGGGCTCTGGGTACGTGTGTGCTGCGTGCAGAACGTAAAAAAAATCAGACGCAGCCAGCTACGTTTTACTGCAGGCTTGCGCCAATTTTTTTCCTGCATGGGAAATCCCTGATCTGCTGGAGCCAATAACTTTGCATCACTGCAGTTCTCTGACACATTTGCAGGGCCACAACACAGTTATTAAACTTAGTAGTATTCATTGAATACACGCAGTGTGGCTTGTCCTTGGAAAAACAAGGGAAAAAATTCTATTTTGGCTGCAGGCCTGCGCCAATTTCTTTCCTGCATGGGAAATCCCTGATCTGCTGGAGCGAATAACTTTGCATCACTGCAGTTCTCTGACACATTTGCAGGGCCACAACACAGTTATTAAACTTAGTAGTATTCATTGAATACACGCAGTGTGGCTTGTCCTTTGAAAAACAAGGGAAAAAATTCTATTTCGCCTGCCTCTGACAGTACTCAGGGCTCTGGGTACGTGTGTGCTGCGTGCAGAACGTTAAAAAAAATCAGACGCAGCCAGCTACATTTTACTGCAGGCTTGCGCCAATTTTTTTCCTGCATGGGAAATCCCTGATCTGCTGGAGCCAATAACTGTGCATCACTGCAGTGCTGTGACACATTTGCAGGGCCACAACACAGTTATTAAACTTAGTAGTATTCATTGAATACACGCAGTGTGGCTTGTCCTTTGAAAAACAAGGGAAAAAATTCTATTTTGGCTGCAGGCTTGCGCCAATTTTTTTCCGGCATGGGAAATCCCTGATCTGCTGGAGCCAATAACTTTGCATCACTGCAGTTCTGTGACACATTTGCAGGCCCACAACACAGTTATTAAACTTAGTAGTATTCATTGAATAGACGCAGTGTGGCTTGTCCTTTGAAAAACAAGGGAAAAACTTCTATTTCGCCTGCCTCTGACAGTCCTCAGGGCTCTGGGTACGTGTGTGCTGCGTGCAGAACATTAAAAAAAATCAGACGCACCCAGCTACGTTTTACTGCAGGCTTGCGCCAATTTTTTTCCTGCATGGGAAATCCCTGATCTGCTGGAGCCAATAACTTTGCATCACTGCAGTGCTGTGACACATTTGCAGGGCCACAACACAGTTATTAAACTTAGTAGTATTCATTGAATACACGCAGTGTGGCTTGTCCTTTGAAAAACTAGGGAAAAAATTCTATTTTGGCTGCAGGCTTGCGCCAATTTCTTTCCTGGCTTGGAAATCACTGGTAATACAGCATGCTGAGGGGTAGGGGTAGGCCGAGAGGACGTGGACGCGGCCGAGGACGCGTAGGCCCAAGTGAGGGTGTGGGCACAGGCCGAGCTCCTGATCCAGGTGTGTCGCAGCCGACTGCTGCGCGATTAGGAGAGAGGCACGTTTCTGGCGTCCCCACATTCATCGCCCAATTAATGGGTCCACGCGGGAGACCTTTATTAGAAAATGAGCAGTGTGAGCAGGTCCTGTCGTGGATGGCAGAAAGTGCTTCGAGCAAGCTATCATCCACCCAGAGTTTTGCACCATCCAGTGCTGCAAATCCGAATCCTCTGTCTGCTGCTCCTCCTTCCTCCCAGCCTCCTCACTCCACTACAATGACACATGCTCAGGAGCGGGAAGACTCCCAGGAACTGTTCTCGGGCCCCTGCTCAGATTGGGCAGCAGTGGTTCCTCTCCCACCAGATGAGTTTATCGTCACTGATGCAGAACCATTGGAAAGTTCCCGGGGTCCGGGGGATGAGGCTGGGGACTTCCGGCAACTGTCTCAAGACCTTTCAGTGGGTGAGGAGGACGATGACGATGAGACACAGTTGTCTTGCAGTGAGGTAGTAGTAAGGGCAGTAAGTCCGAGGGAGGAGCGCACAGAGGATTCGGAGGAAGAGCAGCAGGACGATGAGGTGACTGACCCCACCTGGTGTGCAACGCCTACACAGGACAGGTCTTCAGAGGGGGAGGCACGGGCAGCAGCAGGGCAGGTTGCAAGAGGCAGTGCGGTGTCCAGGGGTAGAGGCAGGGCCAGACCAAATAATCCACCAACTGTTTCCCAAAGCACACCTTCGCGCCATGCCACCCTGCAGAGGCCGAGGTGCTCTAAGGTCTGGCCGTTTTTCACCGAGACGCCTGACGACCGACGAACAGTGGTGTGCAACCTTTGTCGCGCCAAGATCAGCCGGGGAGCCACCACCAACAGCCTCACCACCACCAGCATGCGCAGACATATGATGGCCAAGCACCCCACAAGGTGGGACGAAGGCCGTTCACCACCTCCGGTTTGCACCGCTGCCTCTCCCCCTGTGCCCCAACCTGCCACTGAGATCCAACCCCCCTCTCAGGACACAGGCACTACCGTCTCATGGCCTGCACCCACACCCTCACCTCCGCTGTCCTCGGCCCCATCCACCAATGTCTCGCACCGCACAGTCCAGCCGTCGCTAGGGCAAGTGTTGGAGCGCAAGCGCAAGTACGCCGCCACGCACCCGCACGCTCAATCGTTAACCGTCCACATAGCCAAATTTATCAGCCTTGAGATGCTGCCGTATAGGGTTGTGGAAACGGAGGCTTTCAAAGCTATGATGGCGGCGGCGGCCCCGCGCTACTCAGTTCCCAGTCGCCACTACTTTTCCCGATGTGCCGTCCCAGCCCTGCACGACCACGTCTCCCGCAACATTGTACGTGCCCTCACCAATGCGGTTAGTGGCAAGGTCCACTTAACTACGGACACGTGGACAAGCACAGGCGGGCAGGGCCACTACATCTCCCTGACGGCACATTGGGTGAATTTAGTGGAGGCTGGGACAAAGTCAGAGCCTGGGACCGCTCACGTCCTACCCACCCCCAGAATTGCGGGCCCCAGCTCGGTGCTGGTATCTGCGGCGGTGTATGCTTCTTCCACTAAAGCACCCTCCTCCTCCTCAACCTCTGTCTCGCAATCTAGATGTGTCAGCAGCAGCAGGACGTCGCCAGCAGTCGGTGTCGCGCGGCGTGGCAGCACAGCGGTGGGCAAGCGTCAGCAGGCCGTGCTGAAACTACTCAGCTTAGGAGATAGGAGGCACATGGCCCACGAACTGCTGCAGGGTCTGACAGAGCAGACCGACCGTTGGATTGCGCCGCTGAGCCTCCAACCGGGCATGGTCGTGTGTGACAACGGCCGTAACCTGGTGGCGGCTCTGCAGCTCGGCAGCCTCACGCACGTGCCATGCCTGGCCCACGTCTTTAATTTGGTGGTTCAGCGCTTTCTGAAAAGCTACCCACGCTTGTCAGACCTGCTCGTAAAGGTGCGCCGGCTCTGCGCACATTTCCGCAAGTCCCACACGGACGCTGCCACCCTGCGCACACTGCAACATCGGTTTAATCTGCCAGTGCACCGACTGCTGTGCGACGTGCCCACACGGTGGAACTCTACGCTCCACATTTTGGCTAGTCTCTATGAGCAGCGTAGAGCTATAGTGGAATACCAACTCCAACATGGGCGGCGCAGTGGGAGTCAGCCTCCTCAATTCTTTTCAGAAGAGTGGGCCTGGTTGGCAGACATCTGCCAGGTCCTTCGAAACTTTGAGCAGTCTACCCAGGTGGTGAGCGGCGATGCTGCAATCATTAGCGTCACCATTCCTCTGCTAGGCATCTTGAGAAGTTCCCTGCAAACCATAAAGGCAGCCGCTTTGCACTCGGAAACAGAGCCGGGGGAAGACAGTATGTCGCTGGATAGTCAGAGCACCCTCCTGTCTATATCTCAGCGCGTTCAGGAGGAGGAGGAGGAGCATGAGGAGGATGAGGAGGAGGGGGAAGAGACAGCTTGGCCCACTGCTGACGGTACCCATGCTGCTTGCCTGTCATCATTTCAGCGTGTATGGCCTGAGGAGGAGGAGGAGGAGGAGGAGGATCCTGAAAGTGATCTTCCTAGTGCGGACAGCCATGTGTTGCGTACAGGTACCCTGGCACACATGGCTGACTTCATGTTAGGATGCCTTTCTCGTGACCCTCGCGTTACACGCATTCGGGCCTCTACGGATTACTGGGTGTACACACTGCTCGACCCACGCTATAAGGAGAACCTTCCCACTCTCATTCCCGAAGAGGAAAGGGGTTCGAGAGTGTTGCTATACCACAGGACCCTGGCGGACAAGCTGATGGTAAAATTCCCATCCGACAGCGCTAGTGGCAGAAGGCGCAGTTTCGAGGGCCAGGTAGCCGGGGAGGTGCGTAGATCGAGCAGCATGTACAGCCCAGGCAGTGCAACAGTCTTTAAGGGCCTGGACAGCTTTATGGCTCCCCAGCAAGACTGTGTCACCGCTCCCCAGTCAAGGCTGAGTCGGCGGGAGCACTGTAAAAGAATGGTGAGGGAGTACGTAGCCGATCGCACGACCGTCCTCCGTGACGCCTCTGCCACCTACAACTACTGGGTGTCGAAGCTGGACACATGGCCTGAACTAGCGCTGTATGCCCTGGAGGTGCTTGCTTGTCCTGCGGCTAGCGTCTTGTCGGAAAGGGTGTTTAGTGTGGCTGGGGGAATCATCACAGATAAGAGTACCCGCCTGTCAAACGACAGTGCCGACAGGCTAACACTCATCAAGATGAACAAAGCCTGGATTTCCCCAGACTTCTCTTCTCCACCAGCGGACAGCAGCGATACGTAAGCAATACGTAGGCTGCACCCACGGATGGAAGCTACGTTCTCTCTCACCATCCAAAACGGGGACATTTCTGCTTCATCAATCTGTGTCTAATATTCCTCCTCCTCCTCCTGCTCCTCCTCCTGAAACCTCACGTAATCACGCTGAACGGGCAATTTTTCTTAGGGCCACAAGGCTCACTCATATAATTTTTCTAAAAAATTTTTATACGTTTCAATGCTCTTAAAAGTGTTGGAACTTTAACTTTAACCAATTTTTCGTTAAACTGGGCTGCCTCCAGGTCTAGTTACCACTTAAGCCACATTAACCAAAGCGATTAATGGGTTTCACCTGCCATCTTGGTTGGGCATGGCCAATTTTTACTGAGGTACATTAGTACTGTTGGTACACCAATGTTTTGGGGCCCTCACCTACAGTGTAATCATAGCAATTTGTATGTTCTTCGCCTGCACTCATGGTACAGAAGTGTGTGTGGGGTTGGCCTACACTTTAGCTACATAAATGTAACTTGGGCCTTTGCTATACTGCAGCTACTGAAATGGAACTAAGACTGCGCTCCCACTATACTGCTGCTTCGGAATTGTTCCTGGGGCCTGTGTAGGCTGCTACTATTACTGAAATGGAACGAAGACTGCGCTCCCACTATACTGCTGCTTCGGAATTGTTCCTGGGGCCTGTGTAGGCAGCTACTATTACTGAAATGGAACGAAGACTGCGCTCCCACTATACTGCTGCTTCGGAATTGTTACTGGGGCCTGTGTAGGCTGCTACTATTACTGAAATGGAACTAAGACTGTGCTCCCCCTATAATGCTGCTAGTGATATGTTAGTGGGGCCTGTCGCTAATGCTACGGCTGAAATGTTACTAATTCTGGGCTCTGCCTATACCGCTGCTAATGGTATGTCTCTGGGGTGTGGAAACAGAGGCTTCCCAAAGACATGATGGCGGCGAGGCCATTTCCCACCAACGCTGTTACTGTTAAGGTGCATATAACCACGGACACGTGGAGAGGACACGTAGTGCCTCAAAAACATCCCCCGCCACGGCCCACTTAATCCTGGCCACATTCCGAAAACCAACAAAATAAAACCGCGCTACTAGGTCCGCAGTCACCACCACATTACCACCAACACGGTTACTGTTAAGGTGCATATTACCAGTCTGACTGGGGCATGCAGTGTTGGCCGGAGCCCACCTGCATTAAGCACGACATTACTACCTCAGCTGTGTTGGGCAATGCAATGGGATATTTCTATGTACCGCCGGTGGCTTCCTGGCACCCACCCATGCTGTGGGTCCACAGGGAATTATAAATGCATCTGTTTCCACTTGTAAAGAACCCCAGTCTGACTGGGGCATGCAGTGTGGGCCGAAGCCCACCTGCATTAAGCACGACATTACTACCTCAGCTGTGTTGGGCAATGCAATGGGATATATTTTTGTGTATCGCCGGTGGGTTCCAGGGAGCCACCCATGCTGTAGGTGCACACGGAGTTTAACCTACATGTGTCCACTTGTAAAGAACCCCAGTCTGACTGGGGCATGCAGTGTGGGCCGAAGCCCAACTGCATTAAGCACGACATTACTACCTCAGCTGTGTTGGGCAATGCAATGGGATATTTCTATGTACCGCCGGTGGCTTCCTGGCACCCACCCATGCTGTGGGTCCACAGGGAATTATAAATGCATCTGTTTCCACTTGTAAAGAACCCCAGTCTGACTGGGGCATGCAGTGTGGGCCGAAGCCCACCTGCATTAAGCACGACATTACTACCTCAGCTGTGTTGGGCAATGCAATGGGATATTTTTGTGTATCGCCGGTGGGTTCCAGGGAGCCACCCATGCTGTAGGTGCACACGGAGTTTAACCTACATGTGTCCACTTGTAAAGAACCCCAGTCTGACTGGGGCATGCAGTGTGGGCTGAAGCCCACCTGCATTAAGCACGACATTACTACCTCAGCTGTGTTGGGCAATGCAATTGGATATTTCTATGTACCGCCGGTGGCTTCCTGGCACCCACCCATGCTGTGGGTCCACAGGGAATTATAAATGCATCTGTTTCCACTTGTAAAGAACCCCAGTCTGACTGGGGCATGCAGTGTGGGCCGAAGCCCACCTGCATTAAGCACGACATTACTACCTCAGCTGTGTTGGGCAATGCAATGGGATATTTTTGTGTATCGCCGGTGGGTTCCAGGGAGCCACCCATGCTGTCGGTCGACAGGGACTTCACAATAGGGAGTTGTACCTGCCTGTGTCTATGAATTAAAAAGCCCGGTCTGACTGGGGCATGCAGAGACACCTTGACAGAATGAATAGTGTGTGGCACATAGGTTCCCCATTGCTATGCCCACGTGTGCAGCTCCTGATGGCGGTGGCACATGATTCTATTTCTCATTGCTTCTGTACAGCATTGTGGGCTATCGCCCCGCCCCTTTTAAAGAGGGTCGCTGCCTAGCCGTGCCAACCCTCTGCAGTGTGTGCCTGCGGTTCCTCCTCATGGCAGACGCACTTCTAAATAGACATGAGGGTGGCGTGGCATGAGGGCAGCTGAAGGCTGCGCAGGGACACTTTGGTGTGCGCTGTGGGGGGGAGGGGGGGTGGGCGGTATGGCAGCATGTAACCCAGGAGAAGTGGCAGTGGAGTGTCATGCAGGCAGTGATTGTGCTTTGTTGGAGGTAGTGTGGTGCTTAGCTAAGGTATCCATTGCTAATGAGGGCTTTTCAGAAGTAAAAGTTGTTGGGAGGGGGGGGGCCCACTCTTGCCGCTATTGTGGCTTAATAGTGGGACCTGTGAACTTGAGATGCAGCCCAACATGTAGCCCCTCGCCTACCCTATCCGTTGCTGTGTCGTTCCCATCACTTTCTTGAATTGCCCAGATTTTCACACAAGGAAACCTTAGCGAGCATCGGCGAAATACAAAAATTCTCGGGTCGCCCATTGACTTCAATGGGGTTCGTTACTCGAAACGAACCCTCGAGCATCGCGAAAAGTTCGTCCTGAGTAACGAGCACCCGAGCATTTTGGTGCTCGCTCATCTCTAGTTATAATCAATCCAAATTTATTACAAAATGTTAAAAACACAGATGCATATCTTGCAGAAGCTCTTATGTAATTCAAATCTAAAACGGAATTCTTACTCATTGCTTCTTTATGACTGATTTTAATTTCTACCAAGTGCTGGAGATCTTCAATTATTATCTATGTTTCTGGTTTACTGGTCAGCAGATACAGCATCTTCCTTTCTGCACCAATGCTGTTTAGTTTCATCTATGTACTTCATGGTGATGAGTGGATTCACGATCCTTTCTGGGTGTAGTTGATCATGTTTAGAAATATATTATAGAGAAGTGATGGCAACATGGAAGTGATTTCAGAGATATACATATAGTTCATGGTGCCCTACAGGAAAGTCAGAATCACGCCCCACCACCAGAAAAAAATATATATTAAAAACAGCTTATTTATAATGCAGCAGGCTCAGATACAGTGGTTCAGCTCTAGTAAACCTTTAAATAATGCAGTGATCATATACTAGTCAGATAACATTTATGCACTGTGATGGTGATTACAGTGCAGTAACCTCCAGTCATCACAGGTGGCATCTTCTGTGATTAGTAACATCCATTTTTAATTCCCATTTTATCTGTGTCTAGTCTCTCTCAAATTTTTTTAAAAGGAAAACAAGATTCCAACCGAGGCCACAAACTGGGGAATTTTTGGGAAGTGAGCCAAGTGTGACTCTGAATAGGGGAGTGGGTCATCTCACAGCCAGCATTTTAGGTGGAACAATTGGCTAACTATGTAATATAGGAATAAATTCAGAAGAGGAGCCCCAGCTTCTTGCCTCGGTCTGGAGAGTGGAGATTTTAAATTTGAAAATGGGAACTTTCCCATATAAAAGATTTTATGAGTCAGTCCATTAACCTGAAAAATCAGACAATAAAAATAAATATAACTCCCGGGACCAATAAACACCAACTAGACTAAATTTAAAACCCACCACAGGGGTCACACTTGGCCAGACTACTACTCTCACGTCTGGTCTATGCGTACATCATCACTGGGCACCACTGGAGGGACATACCTCTTAAGGAGCGCCTTGTGGAAACCCTATTAATTCTCCACGTGTCCTGCAGGGCTAACTCATACGCCGTAGGATTGATGACTCTGGTGACTGGGAAAGGGCCCACAAATCGGGGGACCTGCTTCAAGGAAGGCACTTTTAATTTCAAATTCTTGGACGACAAGTATACCAACTGGCCGACAGAAAATGGTTCAGAAATAGTACAGATGTCTCTACTCCTCCTTAGCACCACACCCCTGGACTGCTCCAAATTGCCACGCACCTTCTCCCACACCTCCCGCAGGTTCTGGACCCAAGTGTCTGCAGAAGGATTATTGGGAGAAGAAGAGAAAGACACGGCGAAACTGAGATTAACACCAAAATTACAGAAGAAGGGAGAAATGCCAGACACCGAACGTGTATGGTTATTGCTGACAAATTCGGCCAACGCTAAATAATTGACCTAGAGACTCTGACAATCTCTCATGTTCATTCTGAGGTACTGAACCAGTTCATGGTTCATACGTTCTGTCTGTCCATTAGACTCTGGATGGAAGGCAGAGAAAAACGACAACCCATTACCGATACCCTTACAAAAAGCCCTCCAAAACTGGACAACAAATTGGACTCCCCGGTCAGAAACAATATCCTTGGGAACCCCATGCAGGCATACAATCTCTTTGATAAATATGATGGCTAGCTCAAGAGCGGACGAAAGCTTCTTAAGGGCAGTAAAAAGCGCCATCTTGGAAAATCTGTCGACGACCACCAAGATGACCGAGCACCCCTGGGACTCGGACAAGTCGGTAATAAAATCCGTCGACCGATGGGTCCATGGTCTCTCTGGAACGGGAAGAGGAAGAAGCGGACCCTCAGGAGGTCTCCGTACACTCTTCCCCCGAGCACAAATAGAGCAGGACTTCACAAATTCCCTGACGTCTCGAGACATTTGTGGCCACCAATATAGACGGCCACACAACTCCAGGGTGCCTTGGATTCCTGGATGATCTGCTAAGACCGACAATGAACTTCCTCCAAAATGAGAAGCCACAAGGCCCTGGGAACAATTAACCTCCCCTCAGGGAGGCCTTCAAGAGCGGACTGCTGAGCCGCTCAGAGTAAAGCAGACGTGTTGGACGTAAGGGCAGAAACCACCACACCAGAGCCCATAACACTCCGGTTGAGGCTTCTTAACCTCAGGTACCACAAAACCTGAGGGACAAAGCATCAGCTTTGACATTCTTGGACCCAGGCACATATATGACCACAAAATTGAAGCATGAAAAACATAATGCTCACCTTACCTGACGAGCATTCAAGCAATCTCCTGTACCCAGAAAAGGCATTTCTCCAGCTTTGCATACAAATGGTGGGTTCGAAGGCGGGAAAGAACTGTCCATAAATGCTTAACATGGCTCTCTCAATCAGGAGAGAAAACTAGAATGTCATCCAAATATACCAATCATGAATGTGCCCAGAATGTCATGGAAAATGGTATTCATAAATCCCTGGAAGATAGCTGGCGCATTGCATAACCTGAATGCCAAGACTAGACATTTTAAATGTCCCAACGGAGTATTAAACACCATCAGAAGAGACTAGAGACAGCAGCAGCATATGATGCAAGTAAAACAATAAACTTTATGCCTCCATTGTATTGGCAGATGCAACATTTTGATCTATATCAGATCTTTTTCAAGCATATCTGACCCACAAAACACACCTCCAATATATAGCAAACATTTAAAAATCAAACACAAAACAGCTGATGAATCATAATTGTCTTATCTGCACGTGTAACACGCGTCCATTGCGGTGCAATGCGCACGCGCGAGAGGATCAACACCCGCAAGATTAAAGATAATACCATCACAGTAGTGAGGGCGGATAGCTGCGTATGCGCGGAAGCAGAAAGTCTCGTGAGAAGCGAGATAGCGGGTCATCAACAGAATGCGCTATTGGTGGCGGTGCTTCTGTTGATGACCCGCTATCTGTTGATGACCCACAGGTACTAAGTCACCAATTTTCTCAGGTAAAAACAATCATATTGACCCCTAGTAATTATCACACTACAGACACAATTTACGCAGTACCTCATGGAATAGCGTAGCCTGAAGGATATCAGAAAAAGAATACGAAAAGGAGAAAAGGGAGTGTGACTGCCTTATCTAAGAACCATGCATTCCCCAGTAGGGATAATTAGGCTTTTTAACTATTTCTAATCCTCTCAGATGGATCCAAATTGATTGCTACTGTAGCATTCACTCGCTCAATGTTATCTCCCAGGACATACAACTTCCAAATGCTTACATACAGTAAAACATACCCAAAAAATACCATCTGTTGGATTTTTTTGCCATATCTCAAAGCAACACAGTAGTGCCCTTCATCACCCAATTATTGAATAATCTAAACCTCAAAAGGAAGACAGATGATTTTGAAAGAAAAACATTTTTTTTACCTAAGTGCTCTGTGTCTGTCCCTTCCAGAGAAGGAGAAAATTGGATTCTTTGCAGGGGGCTGGAATGAGAGTCTGGCCCCCATTGTGTGGCAAATGGTAGTGCAAGCTTAAAGATTGCTTTTCAAAGTATGTCTTTGGGTTTCAAATTAGTTAGTTCTTATAGGCCGAGCTTTCACCACAACATCACTGCATGTGATCAAAAGTTTTCTATTTATTGATTGACAGGCAGCAGTTTTTATAGAGGCACATACTTTGATTACAATAATTCAAATTTATTATAATTAATTTATTACCATTGGTTGATAAAACATAAACACAATATGAATATGCAAGATAAGGAAATTGACATCTAAAATGCCAAACAAACGCAGCGCAAGTGCAGTGGAATCATACACGATTTGCTTCTTAGAACACAAAAGTACAGTAATGGTAAACAATAAAATTTTTAGTATAAATATTTATGAACATGTGTGAACAAAACAGGACAGGTCATCTTGACCCACCAGCCAGTCTGAATGCTACATAGCTATTTCCTGCAGCTCTGGTCTCAGTTATTCACTCAAGGCTTTTTGAGTAACTATTTAATATCTATAAATCCTAAAAAAGAGAAGAAACTATTAGAATGAAAAGAGGCATACAAGATCACTACCTGATACAAAATGGCTATGCGTAGGACAGAACATTGAGTCATATTCATTTCACCAACACATCTACAAGTGCTAATAGAGTAATTTGATAAGATTTGTCATGAGACAGCACCTTTAAATGCTCATGCAGGAGGCATTTTAGCAGTGGTCCCAGTCTTTGGTTATCTTGCTGTTGTGAAAACACAACTCACCCTATAGCCATGTTGTCATTGAGCAATTATGGTAAAACACCAGATAACAAAATTAGTTTCTCTACATTTGATGAGTGTGGCTCTGGTTTAAACCATAAACCTATTTGAATGGTAGATGAGTGCAGACAGGACCGGTGCCCTGGATTGGATGCTGGATGGGGGAGGGGCACCATTGCTACTATTAGCAATAGTTTGTAAAATTTGACTAGTAACAGGAATACACATGAGGGGACCTGTGATCCAACAAAAAGAAAGAAAGGCTGACTACTAAATGGACTGCTGTACTGCACATTAGTGCTGTCCATGTTGTTGCAAAACTGGATCTGTGTACTGACAAAAAGCTCATCCCTGCATTATCTACTGCTATTAATGGCTTGACATTTCTATAAGTAGGGATCTAAAAAAATCCTTAACATACATTATATACTGGAGTCAGTGGTAGTATAAATTCCACCTTCAATGAAACATCTGAATATATTATAGGCTTAGACCACTGGCAGCAGTATATGTATTGCCTGCTGTAGGTCTTGGTGCATGAGTCAGCTCATAGGCCGCTCTATTGCATCCAAGGGCATCAGCATTATTATTGGAGCATAGCAAACAAGGACCCTAGTAGAGATTTTGTATTAGGGTACAGGAGCTTCAAGTTAAGCCTCTTGGTGTCCCTCATGCTTCAATTTCAGCAGATTTCAACAGTTGCAAAGATAGGTGATGAACAGGGGTTCCTTCCTGATACAATGTTCAGAATTTTAGACATAAATTATGATGGAAACCCTGGACATAAGGGGAAACACAATGCGAACAGGCCTTTAGAATTGAATGTTTGAGTTATTCTTGGAATGAAACAAACATTCTTCATACGGCACCTACTGAAAGGGTTAATATAAATAGCTAATTGTGGAACACTATTTATTAGATGTGAAGCATAATTAATGTTCATTACATTGAATTATATTCTATAGCAAGAGCAGCAGATAATAGCAGATAACCTGCACAGAAATACATTCATGGCAATTAAGCTTCTTGGTTCTACGGCTCCCTAACTTTATGGGCAACAATAAACACCACTGCTTTATAGTCTGTAGCGTCAGAGATCATTTCTCTATCAAATTTCTCATAGTGCTTAATTTGAAAACCTTCCTCAACTATTACTTTTCCATAGAAATTCTCATCACAAGGTAAGATGTGAAACTTGTCTTCTCCGATGTTAAGGAAAGTGGCATTGATATCTGCAACTACTATGAGATATCCCCCCAGATTAATTACATTGGAAAGTTTCTTTAGGCATCTTCTGTAATCATCATGATTCTTGCTGATATATTCCAGAAACCATATACTTGTGGCAATGTCAGCTCTTGGCAGTGATAGTGCATCTGCAGGATTATCTTCACTAAGGTTATATTTCAAAATCTTTGTTTTCCCTCTTAGACTTTCTTCATCACTTTCACTGTAAGACATAAACATTTGAAAACAGATGATTAGTACTTAGTGAATAGCATATTTCTAGAAGATACTTCTGACATTTTCTACATAAAGGAAAGAACACATGGGTGCATGTGCTAATGCGCTCGCCACTACGGAGCGTATTTACGCATAAACAGTTTTTATTTTCAAACTATTCAAACTCTGTGCTATTGCGTGCTAATTTGAAAAAAATGTGAATATAGGTCCTGCCTTAAGGGGTTGTCACGCGCCGAAACGGGTTTTTTTTTTTTCAACCCCCCCCCCCGTTCGGCGCGAGACAACCCCGATGCAGGGACCTAAAGAAAGCTTACCAGAGCGCTTACCTTAATCCCCGCGCTCCGGTGACTTCTATACTTACCGGTGAAGATGGCTGCCGGGATCCTCTTCCTCCGTGGACCGCAGCTCTTCTGTGCGGTCCATTGCCGATTCCAGCCTCCTGATTGGCTGGAATCGGCACGTGACGGGGCGGAGCTACACGGAGCTACACGGAGCCCCATAGAGAACAGGAGAAGACCTGGACTGCGCAAGCGCGTCTAATTTGGCCATTAGGCCATTTTAGACGGCGAAAATTAGACGGCAACCATGGAGACGAGGACGCCAGCAGCGGAGCAGGTAAGTATAAAACTTTTTATAACTTCTGTATGGCTCATAATTAATGCACAATGTATATTACAAAGTGCATTAATATGGCCATACAGAAGTGTATACCCCCACTTGCTGCCGCGGGACAACCCCTTTAACGTTCTCTCATGTGGTATTAACTATATGCAGGAAAGACAGGGCAAGTTCTTTTCTTGTACTATTAGGTCACCTGCACATGGGTGTAAATTCCACGGCGGGACTTCCAGCAGAATTTCCGCCTGTGGCCTCTGCGATAGGATTGCATTACTAAACGCAATCCTAGGCAGACGGCCGCGATTTGTCTGCGTGTGAAAACAAATTGCGGCATGCTCTATTTCTGTGCAGGTCTCGCAAAGGTTTGCACAGAAATGTCAGTGAAGAGCACCGGTGCCTCTTTACGCATGCGCTGGCTGGCCGGCAGCCGACACACAGTGCAGAGAAGACAACGCCGGTAGCGGGTAAGCCACAGGCCTCTGCAGGGGCATGGGACGCATCCCTCTGTGAGAATTCTCGCAGCGAGATCCAACCCGGCCGTCTGCAGGCGGCCTTGATCTGTGAGAATCCCAATGGAGAAATGAAACCATTGAAATCAATGGTTTTGTTTTGTCCTGTTAAGTGGCCATGATTATGACAGCCGCACAGCGGGGCTAAAACACACCCATGTGTTTGAGACCTAAAAAAAACATTTTCTACACCAGTATTAACCATTTCCCGCTATATGATATACATTTACGTCATGCAGTGTCAGGGTATATCTAAAGAGAGTTTGTGGGGTGACCTCTCTTGATATGGTGTGGGTGCCAGCTGTTTATTACAGCTGACACCAGCGGGCAATAGCTACAATCAGCCACGTGGCTGATCGCAGCTAATATCCCTTTAAATGCCACTGTCAATTCTGACAGTGGCATTTATATCTCCCAAAAGATGTTCGGGTCTCCCATACACACCCTCCATGATGAGATCGCAGGGAGACATGCAGGTGTGATGGTAGCCGGGGACCTTTTGCCTTATCAAACTGTCTATCAAGCCATTCCCGTGGGGTGACTTGATAGACTGCCTGTTAGATTGCAGTATGATTTAATGCCATGGCATTACATCATACTGCAGGAGTGATCAAAGAATCGCATGTTGTGGTCTCCTAAGGGAACTAAAAAAAGTAAAAATCCAATCAATAAAGTTTTACTAATTGTGAAAAAAAAGTATTAAAAGTTTAAATCCCTCCTTTTGCCATATCTATACTAAAAAAATATAAATCAAAACTGTAAAACAAAAATACATTTTAGTATCGCTGCATTCATAAAAGTCTGATCTATCAAAGTACTTCATTATTTACCCCGCACAGTGATCGCCGTCTTAAAAAAAAAAAAAAAAAAAGAATGCCAGAAATGCACTTTTGCAGTTACTCTGTCTCTCAGGAAAAATGCAATAAAAAGTGATCAAAAAGTCCTATGTAATTTTAACATAGTACCAACGTAAGCTACAGAATGTCCTGCAAAAAATGAGCCCTTGCACAACTACATTGACAGAAAAATAAAAGAGTAACTGCGTGCAGAAGATGGCGGAAGAAATTTAAAAAAATTAAATGTCTTTGAAAAAAAATAAAAGCAGTTCAAAATATAAACCCCCAGCAGCACTCAATTCAATGGCCCATGTCCTGCGAAAATACAAGCCAGATGATGTCTCGCCTCAACAGGCCAGATCCAGGCCTGCTCCACTCACCCAGTAATCCATATAATAAGAGGCAGCATCCATGGCAGAAATCGGATAAAAGGGAATTTTATTCCATCATGGTTCCAACATCCAATACAGAAAATGGAATTAGCAGCAATAAAAGCAGTACAGCAAAGAACAAAAAAAACCCTATTTGTTTGGTATCGTAATAATCGTACTGACCCATAGAATAAAGTTATTATATCATTTTTGCTGCAGTTTGTGCGCCGTAGAAACAAGACGCATTGAAAGATGGCGGAATGTCTTTTTTTTCATTTTACTCGACTTCAATTTTTTTTACGTTTTTCAGTACATTATATGGTACATTAAATAACACCATTGAAAAATATAACTTGTCCCGCAAAAGGCAAGCCCTCACACAGCGACGTCAATGGATAAATAAAGGAGTTACTTTATTTTTAAAAGGGGGGAGAAAAAAAACGAACATGAAAAAAAAGGGCTGCATCATTAAGGAGTTAATCCACAGAGCCTTTTGTTGGAGTATAATGTGCCAACGTTATTGAGAGGTGTGTGCCTCTTAACAAATTTGGTGCATTTTTGGCTGTCCTTGAGTCAAAAACTGTAATCTACACCTACTGTGACTAAATTTAGATTTGTGACAATTTCAAGTGTAAGCCCTATTAAATCTTTCAGTTTGTAGGAGCAATGCCCTGCAGAGTCTGGCATGCAAGTTGTTTGTTTGCCGTGGTGGTGGAGAGGGAAACAATTTTGCACAAATGTGAGGTTTGTGCAAAGTTAGGTGTGGCTTAGGTTGTGAGCCACGATAGAAGCCCTAGAATCTTGCAGTAGAACAAGCTGAGTGTAGCTTGAGAGTATAGCTATGAGAAGCCCTTGAGCTTAGGTCAAAACCAGAAGTGCCCAGTCAGTCTGACCCTCATAGCTATGAGAGCTCTGGTGATGAGCCTGCTGTGTTACTGAACGAGTGGAAGTCCACCATTTAAACACAGTGATAGGTGCGGGATGGATGGCCGAGTGAGAAGCTCCTTCACAGTGGCATCTTCTAAGACCCTTTTCAGCGGCTAGCAGCCGACAAAGATGGAGGAAAACGGCTAAGAGCGAGGAAGTCAGCTGCAAGGTACAACCCGACCGAGCAGAGGACAAGACGACATGCTGTCATTCAATAGCTGAGAGCTGCCTCTGATTGGTCCCTGTGCTCAGCCAATCAGAGGCAGCACTTACTTACCTATTCATGAATTCATGAATTCATGAATTGGTGAGTGAGAGCTGCCTCTGATTGGTGAGGGCTGTGACCAATCAGAGGCAGCCCATTCAGCAGGCGGGGATTTTAAACTACTACACAGAGCAGTTCAGGAGAACTGCTGGCCGGACGCGGCTGAACTCCGGCTGCAGAGAAGAGGTGAGTATCCTTTTTTTTTTTTTTTTTTACTTACACATTTTAGGATGGTTTTCAGGGAAGGGTTTATATTTTTAAGCCCTTCCCGAAAATTCATCCCACGCTCGCCGGCACCCCATTGCTTTCAATGGAGCCGGCTGTATTACCGGCTCCATTGAATTCAATGGGTGAACATCGTTCTTCTCTGCTACCGCCGTAACAGCTGTGGCAGAGGAGAACGATCTTTAAGTATATGTTCTCAATGGGGTCGGCGCTGCTGCCGCCGGCCCCGTTGAGCGCATATATAGAACACAGCGATACGCAGATAGGCGTGTTCTGCAAATCATTGTGTCCTATAATTGATCGCACATCTGCATAAAAAGCGAACATGTGACCCATCCTATTGGGATGCATTTGGTCTATAGATCTCCAGATCGCAAGCGCGTCTTCAGATCGGACCAAAAAACGGTCTCAACCTTTTGCGAGATAATTAAAATTTACTGGAATATCCAGTGAACAGTTTTTTTCCCATATTTCCCTTGCTATCCCCCCTCCCCCTCCTTTAATTCCTACATATACCTCCCAAAGGGGCAGACCTGAAATTATTGCTGTATGGCTAAAATTGTATTTTCTTTGTCTAACGCATTGCTTCTCTCTCCTAGAATAATAATAATAATATTCCTGTGATTGGCCTGACTCGACATTCGGTCGCTGACTGGCTTAAGTTTTTCTGATTCAGCGTGGGGGATCTACATTGTACCTTGTTCAATGTAAGAGGCCTCAACTTGCAATTAGAAAGGCACAATGTCATCCTTCTTTTAAAAAGGTATGGCACAAAGGTTCTTCTCTTACAGGAGACACGTTTTAAAAAAGGCAAATGCCTATCTTTGTCAGGAAGACATTTTACTTCTATTCCACAAAACCCTTAATTTCATATGCCAGGCTCAATATGCAGATGGGGTGGGTAGAATCCTTTTCGTAAAAGGATCTATTAATTATATGAAAATGACTATAGCTAATTTATACACCCCCAATGTTGACCAGATCCCTTGGATAACCAAACAATTAGAAGTTCTCAAACACTTTGCAGTTGGGCATATAATACTTGTGGGGGATCTAAATGTAATCTTACACCCTCTGCTTGACTCCTCTGTGGTCGCTGTCAGATATTACAGATCAAGTTGAAGAGGCTCAATCGCTGTTTACAGGACTTGGGTGTCGTAGATGCTTGGCGTTTTTTGCACCCCTCTACAAAAGACTACACCTTCTTCTCCCAGGTCCACTCCTCTTATCAGAGATTGCACTACTTATTTGTATCCTCTGGCCTCCTAGCTAGAGATGAGCGAACGCGTTCGTCCGAGCTTGATATTCGTGCGAATATTAGGGTGTTCGGGATGTTCGTTATTCGTAACGAACACCATGCGGTGTTCTGGTTACTTTCACTTCCTTCCCTGAGACGTTAGCGCGCTTTTCTGGCCAATTGAAAGACAGGGAAGGCATTACAACTTCCCCCTGCAACGTTTAAGCCCTATACCACCCCCCTGCTGTGAGTGGCTGGCGAGATCAGGTGTCACCCGAACATAAAAGTCGGCCCCTCCCGCGGTTCGCCTCAGATGCGGTGTGAGTTAGATGAGGGACAGTGCTGTTTATACCGGAGCTGCTGTAGGGAAAGAATTGGTAGTTAGTGTAGGCTTCAAGACCCCCCAAAGGTCCTTATTAGGGCCACTGATAGCTGTGTGTTGGCTGCTGTTAGCAGTGGCATTTTTTTTTTTCTCAAAATCGGCTCTGCAGAGCGTTGCACCTGGCATTAGGGACAGAAGTGCTGCATAGGCAGGGAGAGTGTTAGGAGTGAGTGTAGCCTTCAAGAACCTCAACGGTCCTTTCTAGGGCCATATTTATCCGTGTGCAGTACTGTCCAGGCTGCTGTTAGCTGTGCTGCATTTTTTTTGGGCTTCTCAAAATCGCCTCTGCAGAGCATTCCACCCTCCATTGATACTGCAGGGAAAGAATTGTATAGGCAGGGCCACAACACAGTTATTATTCATAGAATATACGCAGTGCTGCCTTTTGGTGGAAAAACAAGTGGAAACAAATCTATTTGTCCAGCCTCTGTCCGTCCTAACGCCTGTGGACACGTGTGAGCTGCGTGAAAAACATTGCTAAATCATACGCACCCAGCTACGCTTTACTGCTGGCTTCGCCATTTGCTTTCCTTAATTGGGAAAAAAAATACCTGCTCTGCCAGAGTTATAATAACTCTGCTACCCTCACGTTCTGTGACACATAAGCAGGGACACAGCACAGTTATTAAACTTCTCATGTTCATTGAATATACGCAGTGCTGCCTTTTGGTGGGAAAAAACTGAAAACAAATCTATTTGTCCAGCCTCTGTCCGTCCTAACGCCTGTGGACACGTGTGAGCTGCGTGAAAAACATTGCTAAATCATACGCACCCAGCTACGCTTTACTGCTGGCTTCGCCATTTGCTTTCCTTAATTGGGAAAAAAAATACCTGCTCTGCCAGAGTTATAATAACTCTGCTACCCTCACGTTCTGTGACACATAAGCAGGGACACAGCACAGTTATTAAACTTAGATTATTCATTCACTAGAGGCAGTGGGGCCTTTCGTTTTCCCAAAAGGGCAAAAATTATATTTGGCCTGCAGTCTTGCGCCAATTTATTTCCTGCCTGTTAAATCAAATCACTGGTAATACAGCATGCTGAGGGGTAGGGGTAGGCCTAGAGGACGTGGACGCGGCCGAGGACGCGGAGGGCCAAGTCAGGGTGTGGGCACAGGCCGAGCTCCTGATCCCGGTGTGTCGCAGCCGACTGCTGCGCGATTAGGAGAGAGGCACGTTTCTGGCGTCCCCACATTCATCGCCCAATTAATGGGTCCACGCGGGAGACGGTTATTAGAAAATGAGCAGTGTGAGCAGGTCCTGTCCTGGATGGCAGAAAGTGCTTCGAGCAACCTATCGTCAACACGCAGTTCTGCGCCGTCCACTGCTGCAAATCCGAATCCTCTGTCTGCTGCTCCTCCTTCCTCCCAGCCTCCTCACTCCACTACAATGACACCTGCTCAGGAGCGGGAACACTCCCAGGAACTGTTCTCGGGCCCCTGCTCAGATTGGGCAGCAGCGGTTCCTCTCCCACCAGAGGAGTTTATAGTCACTGATGCCCAACCATTCGAAAGTTCCCGGGGTCCGGGGGATGAGGCTGGGGACTTCCGCCAACTGTCTCAACAACTTTCTGTGGGTGAGGAGGACGATGACGATCATACACAGTTGTCTTGCAGTGAGGTAGTAGTAAGGGCAGTAAGTCCGAGGGAGCAGCGCACAGAGGATTCGGAGGAAGAGCAGCAGGACGATGAGGTGACTGACCCCACCTGGTGTGCAACGCTTACTCAGGAGGACAGGTCTTCAGAGGGGGAGTCAAGGGCATCAGCAGGGCAGGTTGCAAGAGGCAGTGCGGTGGCCGGGGCCAGGGGTAGAGGCAGGGCCAGACCGAATAATCCACCAAGTGTTTCCCAAAGCGCCCCCTCGCGCCATGCCACCCTGCAGAGGCCAAGGTGCTCTAAGGTCTGGCAGTTTTTCACAGAGACGCCTGACGACCGACGAACAGTGGTGTGCAACCTTTGTTGCGCAAAGCTCAGCCGGGGAGCCAACACCAACAGCCTCACCACCACCACCATGCGCAGGCATATGATGGCCAAGCACCCCACAAGGTGGGACGAAGGCCGTTCACCGCCTCCGGTTTGCACCCCTGCCTCTCCCCCTGTGCCCCAACCTGCCACTGAGATGCAACCCCCCTCTCAGGACACAGGCACGACCGTCTCATGGCCTGCACCCACACCCTCACCTCCGCTGTCCTCGGCCCCATCCACCAATGTCTCGCACCGCACAGTCCAGCCGTCGCTAGCGCAACTGTTGGAGCGCAAGCGCAAGTACGCCGCCACGCACCCGCACGCTCAAACGTTAACCGTCCGCATCGCAAAATTCATCAGCCTTGAGATGCTGCCGTATAGGGTTGTGGAAACGGAGTCCTTCAAAAGTATCATGGAGGCGGCGGCCCCGCGCTACTCAGTTCCCAGTCGCCACTACTTTTCCCGATGTGCCGTCCCAGCCCTGCACGACCACGTCTCCCGCAACATTGTACGCGCCCTCACCAACGTGGTTACTGCCACGGTCCACTTAACTACGGACACGTGGACAAGCACAGGCGGGCAGGGCCACTACATCTCCCTGACGGCACATTGGGTGAATTTAGTGGAGGCTGGGACAGAGTCAGAGCCTGGGACCGCTCACGTCCTACCCACCCCCAGAATTGCGGGCCCCAGCTCGGTGCTGGTATCTGCGGAGGTGTATGCTTCCTCCACTAAAGCACCCTCCTCCTCCTCCTCCTCCTCTGTCTCGCAATCAAGATGTGTTAGCAGCAGCATGTCGCCAGCAGTCGGTGTCGCGCGGTGTGGCAGCACAGCGGTGGGCAAGCGTCAGCAGGCCGTGCTGAAACTACTCAGCTTAGGCGATAAGAGGCACACGGCCCACGAACTGCTGCAGGGTCTGACACAGCAGACCGACCGCTGGCTTGCGCCGCTGAGCCTCCAACCGGGCATGGTCGTGTGTGACAACGGCCGTAACCTGGTGGCGGCTCTGCAGCTCGGCAGCCTCACGCACGTGCCATGCCTGGCCCACGTCTTTAATTTGGTGGTTCAGCGCTTTCTGAAAAGCTACCCACGCTTGTCAGACCTGCTCGTAAAGGCGCGCCGGCTCTGCACACATTTCCGCAAGTCCCACACGGACGCTGCCACCCTGCGCACCCTGCAACATCACTTTAAGCTGCCAGTGCACCGACTGCTGTGCGACGTGCCCACACGGTGGAACTCTACGCTCCACATGTTGGCCAGGCTCTATGAACAACGTAGAGCTATAGTCGAATACCAACTCCAACATGGGCGGCGCAGTGGGAGTCAGCCTCCTCAATTCCTTTCAGAAGAGTGGGCCTGGTTGGCAGACATCTGCCATGTCCTTGGTAATTTTGAGGAGTCTACCCAGGTGGTGAGCGGCGATGCTACAATCATTAGCGTCACCATTCCTCTGCTATGCATCTTGAGAAATTCCCTGCAAACCATAAAGGCAGCTGCTTTGCGCTCGGAAACGGGGGCGGGGGAAGACAGTATGCCGCTGGATAGTCAGGGCACCCTCCTGTCTATTTCTCAGCGCGTACAGGAGGAGGAGGAGGAGCATGAGGAGGATGAGGGGGAAGAGACAGCTTGGGCCGCTGCTGACGGTACACCGGCTGATTGCCTGTCATCCTTTCAGCGTGTATGGCCTGAGGAGGAGGAGGAGGAGGAGGAGGAGGATCCTGAAAGTGATCTTCCTAGTGAGGACAGCCATGTGTTGCGTACTGGTACCCTGGCACACATGGCTGACTTCATGTTAGGATGCCTTTCTCGTGACCCTCGCGTTGCACGCATTCTGGCCACGACGGATTACTGGGTGTACACACTGCTCGATCCACGGTATAAGGAGAACCTGCCCACTCTGATTACCGAAGAGGAAAGGGGTTCGAGAGTGTTGCTATACCACAGGACCCTTGCGGACAAGCTGATGGTAAAATTCCCAGCCGACAGCGCTAGTGGCAGAAGGCGCAGTTCCGAGGGCCATGTTGCAGGGGATGTGCGTAGATCGAGCAGCATGTACATCCCAGGCAGTGCAACAGTCTTTAAGGGCCTGGCCAGCTTTATGGCTCCCCACCAAGACTGTGTCACCGCTCCCCAGTCACGGCTGAGTCGGCGGGAGCACTGTAAAAGGATGGTGAGGGAGTACGTAGCGGATCGCACGACCATCCTTGGTGACGCCTCTGCCCCCTACAACTACTGGGTGTCGAAGCTGGACACGTGGCCTGAACTAGCCCTGTATGCCCTTGAGGTGCTTGCTTGTCCTGCGGCTAGCGTCTTGTCGGAAAGGGTGTTTAGTGCGGCTGGGGGAATCATCACAGATAAGCGTAGCCGCTTGTCAACCGACAGTGCCGACAGGCTAACACTCATCAAGATGAACAAAGGCTGGATTTCCCCAGACTTCTGTTCTCCACCAGCGGACAGCAGCGATACCTAAGCAATACGTTGGCTGCACCCGCGGATGGAAGCTACGTTCTCTCTCACCATCCAAAACGGGGACATTTCTGCTTCATCAATCTGTGTCTAATATTCCTCCTCCTCCTCCTCCTGCTCCTCCTCCTGAAACCTCACGTAATCACGCTGAACGGGCAATTTTTCTTAGGGCCACAAGGCTCACTCAAATAATTTTTCAGAACAATTTTTATAAGTTTCAATTAGCTTAAAAGCGTTGGAACTTTAACTTGAACCAATTTTTCGTTACACTGGGCTGCCTCCAGGCCTAGTTACCACTTAAGCCACATTAACCAAAGCGATTCACCTGCCATCTTGGTTGGGCATGGCCAATTTTTACTGAGGTACATTAGTACTGTTGGTACACCAATTTTTTGGGGCCCTCACCTACAGTGTAATCATAGTAATTTCTATGTTCTTCGCCTGCACTCATGGTACAGAAAGGTGTGTGGGGTTGGCCTACACTTTAGCTACATAAATGTCACTTGTGCCTTGGCTATACTAAGGCTACTGAAATGGAACTAAGACTGCGCTCCCGCTATACTGCTGCTTCAGAATTGTTACTGGGGCCTGTCTTGAGTGCTACTATTGCTTACATGGAACGAAGACTGCGCTCCCGCTATACTGCTGCTTCAGAATTGTTACTGGGGCCTGTCTTGAGTGCTACTATTGCTTACATGGAACGAAGACTGCGCTCCCGCTATACTGCTGCTTCAGAATTGTTACTGGGGCCTGTCTTGAGTGCTACTATTGCTTACATGGAACGAAGACTGCGCTCCCGCTATACTGCTGCTTCAGAATTGTTACTGGGGCCTGTCTTGAGTGCTACTATTGCTTACATGGAACGAAGACTGCGCTCCCGCTATACTGCTGCTTCAGAATTGTTACTGGGGCCTGTCTTGAGTGCTACTATTGCTTACATGGAACGAAGACTGCGCTCCCGCTATACTGCTGCTTCAGAATTGTTACTGGGGCCTGTCTTGAGTGCTACTATTGCTTACATGGAACGAAGACTGCGCTCCCGCTATACTGCTGCTTCAGAATTGTTACTGGGGCCTGTCTTGAGTGCTACTATTGCTTACATGGAACGGACACGTGGAGAGGACACGTAGTGCCTCAAAAACATCCCCCTCCTCCTCCAACAGGGAAAACATTGTTGGCAAATGCCTTTGCATTGGTTCGTCTGGTGGCAGTCCAAGAATTTCACCTTTACCGACACTACAAGAGAGCCCCCCCACCATCCCCCCGCCACGGCCCACTTAATCCTGGCCACATTCCGAAAACCAACAAAATACAACCGTGGTACTAGGTCCGCAGTCACCACCACATTACCACCAACGCGGTTACTGTTAAGGTGCATATTACCAGTCTGACTGGGGCATGCAGACACCTTGACAGAATGAATAGTGTGTGGCACATAGGTTCCCCATTGCTATGCCCACGTGTGCAGCTCCTGATGGCGGTGGCACAGGATTATATTTCTCATTGCTTCTGTACAGCATTGTGGGCTATCGCCCCGCCCCTATTAAAGAGGGTCGCTACCTAGCCGTGCCAACCCTGTGCAGTGTGTGCCTGCGGTCCCTCGTCGTGGCAGACGCACTTCTAAATAGACATGAGGGTGGTGTGGCATGAGGGCAGCTGAAGGCTGCGCAGGGACAGTTTGGTGTGCGCTGTGGGGGGGAGGGGGTGCGGTTGGGCAGCATGTAACACAGGAGAAGTGGCAGTGGAGTGTCATGCAGGCGGTGATTGTGCTTTGTTGGAGGTAGTGTGGTGCTTAGCAAAGGTATGCCATGCTAATGAGGGCTTTTCAGAAGTAAAAGTTGTTGGGGGGGGGGGGGCCCACTCTTGCCGCTATTGTGGCTTAATAGTGGGACCTGTGAACTTGAGATGCAGCCCAACATGTAGCCCCTCGCCTGCCCTATCCGTCACTGTGTCATTCCCATCACTTTCCTGAATTGCCCAGATTTTCACACATGAAAACCTTAGCGAGCATCGGCGAAATACAAAAATGTTCTGGTCGCCCATTGACTTCAATGGGGTTCGTTGTTCGAAACGAACCCTCGAGCATCACGGGAAGTTCGTTCCGAATAACGAACACCCGAACATTTTGGTGTTCGCTCATCTCTACTCCTAGCACTTCTAGATAAGGCTAACATAGACCCAATGACAGTCTCTGACCATGGCCCGTTACATGTTGACCTTCAACCCCTTCAGTCGAACCCACAAGAATGGAGATGTCAGCTTAATGCAGCACTATTAGACTCTTACAAGGAAAGGGAATGGCTCTCTAAACTCATTGACAAGTATTTCCACCTTAATGTTGGGGGGGGGGGGGGATTCTAGGATTCCTATGGTATGGGAAACCCACAGGGCCTTTGTGCGTGGCTTGTTGATAGCCCTAGGTTCCAGAACCAAGTATCTGTTGCAGAAAGATATTGATGATCAACTCCATCTAATAGCAAGATTAGAGCAGGCAGTGAAGCTCTCCCAAACAGAAATTAACCTAGAGAGGCTGACTGAGTTGAGGAGGGATTTGCGGCATTGCCTTGAATCCAAATTTAATAAGAAACATTTGTATCTGAAACATGTTGTGTATGCGCAGGGCAATAGGGGGAGCAAATTCATGTCCTCGTTAATTAAGAAAGCACAGGCAAAGAACATTATTAAATCCATCAAAACTCATGCGGGAAACTTGTTTACCTCTTCCACAGATATAGCCAATGAATTTCAGCAGTTTTATTCCCACTTGTATAATCTTAGAGAATATACAACACCACCCGAAGAATCGAAAACAAAAAAAACTGATAGACTCCTTTCTGCAAGTTCATCTTCACAAACTAAGTGACCTTAATGACCCCTCTCACACATTTAGAGGTTGAACACTTACTGGCTTCCTGTCCCCGGGGTAAAAGTCAACAAAGACAGCAAAGATCCTGAGCTGTGTGGTAGCTATAGGCAAATTTCTCTGATTAATTTTGATGTTAAACTCTGGGCCAAACTTTTATCCAAAAGATTTGAAAATGTAATCCCTGCACTGATAGATGGGGAACAGGCGGGGTTCATCGGGAAAAGGGAGGGCAGAAACAACTGTCGTGGGTTACTACATGCAGCTTGCTACACTTAGCACCATAATATTCCCCTTGCTTTCGTGAGAACTGATGCTGAAAAGGCGTTTGACAGCATCGACTGGTGCTACATGGAAAAAGTCCATTTTGACATGCCTGCAGCGTTTGTCTCTGCCATCTTCTCTCTATACATAAGGTACTATGCTAGACTGAAAATTAACGACATTCTATCTCCACCATTTGATATTAGGAATGGAAACTGACAGGGCTGCCCGCTATCCCCTACCCTCTTTACATTAGCATTGGAACCCCTCCTCCTGACCGTCAGACAGAACTCAGACATTAGGGAATAAATTGTGGTGACTTGCCACGGCCGCGTTCACGGACAACATTGTGTTTCTAATAGCAGATTAGGGAAGGGGCCTCCCTAAACTTATGTGGCTTCTAAAGACGTTTGGGTCAGTTTCCAACTTTAAGATTACTTTTTCAAAATCCACGGTACTAAATGTGTCCATTTCCAAGGCCCACTGTAGGGTCTTGAAATCTGGATCCCTTTTGTGTGGTCAGAGACATCAATAGATTATCTGGGAGTTAAACTAACAAAAAATTCAGAAGATTTGTATGCTTTCAACTTCCTACCCCTGCTAGACCAGGTTAAGAGTCTCCTGAGACCATATGACCTGTCTTCCATTTCATGGTTCGGCAGGAAAAATATTTTAAAATCTTATGTGCTTCCAACTATTTTGTATAAGATCTGGATGCTTACCATTCATCTCTTGGTGAGTTTCTTTAAGGCCCTCCAATCTGCTTTTTCTGGTTTTGTGTGGAGGCAGAGGAGACAGAAATTGGCCTACAGCTTGATGATTAAGAGAGGATCAGAGGACGGCATTGATCTCCCTAATGTTCATGACTTTTACTGTGCCTCCCAGTTGGGTTATTGGATGGATCAGGTTCAAGTTACTATACAGGATAAGTGAATGACATCACTGAATGGCTGTGATTGGCTCATCGAGCGCCGGCAGTGATTAGCTGCTGGTGCTCAATTAGCCAATCTCAGTGCGAACTTTGCTGGAGGGGGTATTCAAAGCCCTGTCACCAGAAAGAAGCTGGGATGGCAGACGGGGAGGACACTGCAGTAAGCCGCAGTGCCGCCGGAGACCATCACGAGGCATCCGGATGTCACGGACCAGGCGAGTTAAAGACCACCTCCTGCCAAAAAAAAGACACTGTATCTCTTTTGGGGAAAAAAATAATATAATACAGTACCTAATTTTTGGGGAAACACAGTATTAATAAACAAAACAGGCACAAAGACAGTGCAAAATGTTTTAGAGGTACACCTCTCGTTTTCCAAGCACAAATTCATTACAGTTAGGGTATACAGTAAGATATATATATAGTTTTCTATCACCTGGTTGCATGGGGGCAGAGTGGCTGCAATTACATCCATAAGTGAACGTGATCGCTGTGCCCTCCAGTGAAAAAGCACCAAATCCACTGGAGACCAAGTAATCTGTAGTATCCCAGATATCACACTGAATGGGACTGTGCAGCAATAATAATAATCTTTATATAGCGCCAACATGTTCTGCAGTGCTTTACAAATCAGGATATATGAGAATTCATTGAGGATACATAGAGTCTGCAAGACTCAAACACTTAATTATTCTTTATAAAAATAAATTGAAGAAAGTTTTTTTTTTCGTTTTTTAAACAAAAAGTAGTTATAATGATTCAAAATGAATTCATGAATGGGTGTGAATGAGGGCTGGCCTCTGATTGGTCAGGCTGTGACCATTCAGAGGCATCTTATTCAGCAGGCGGGGATTTTAAATCCCCGGCTGCTGGATACTACTCACAGCTGTTCAGAGCAGTTCAGGAGAACTGCAGCCTGCCGCGCTGAACTCCGTCTGCCGGCACCAGGTGAGTATATATATATTTTTTATTTTTACACATTTCTGGATGAATTGCAGGAAAGGGCTTATATATTTAACCCCTTTCCGACAATTCATCCCGCGATCGCCGGCAGCCCATTGCATTCAGTGGAGTCGGCTGTATTGACGGCTCCATTGAATTCAATGGGCAAACATCGTTCTTCTCTGTCACAGCTGTTACAGCTGTGGCAGAGAAGAAGGATTTGTCTTCTATATGTTCTCAATGGGGTTGGCGCTGCTGCCGCCGGCCCCATTGAGCGCATATAGAAAAGATTTCTCAGGGAAGAAAGTTAAAGTAACCCGAACATCCGAACATCGTGTGGTGTTCGTTATGAATAACGAACATCCCGAACACCCTAATATTCGCCCGAGCATCAAGCTCGGACGAGTACGTTCGCTCATCTCTAATAGAGATGTGTTCATTAATAGCTATTCCTCAAATTTTGTTAATAAGTCCCATTTCTGACCTACATTCAGTACATTATAGCAACAGGCTAGCAAACATTTTGACAGGTTGAAATGCATATCACAACTAGTGGGTTGCCATACATACGCAAATATAGCATTGACATCTCCAAACACAGTACTATGAAATCATTACAATTTTTTAAAACTGGTCATCTTTTGCCTCTCAGCTTGTGAAATGTTAAGCCAAGAGGAAAGGTAAGAAATGACACCTTTGTATCTCCTATAGGAGGGACTAATAAAATGTGAACAAAGCCTCATACTTTTCTTTCCTAGTAAATCCACCCCTTTGTCTCAAAAGCTTGCCTAAAGAGCAGCATAAAATGTATTAAAACTGCAAGTATGAATCTAGCCAAAAGGGGTTCTTATCTCATTAAGATGGCTCCCTAAAATATGGACTCCCAAGAACTCCAGCAGAATCAACATATGGACAACCCCTATAAATAAAAAACTGAAAAATCTCTGTAGGTTGGTTCACACCGTTTTTTAAAATTACTTTTTGAGTGGAATTTTTGGTCTGTTTTTTCCCAGGCAAAAAGCTGCAGTGCCAGATTTTAGCTGGTCAACAGAGAGCTATTAAATATGCCACAACTTCTTTTTTGGTTTTTTTATTTTAATTTGGCACACAAGTTTTGAATCAGTGGATTTTATTTTTAAATCCCTCCGGTGTCTGGTTTGGCATTTCTGTCTGGCATTTTTCCACAGGCTTCTCTACAGCACATGGAAGAAGCCAGTAAAACAGATGTACCAGTTTGGAGCCACAAAAAAGGGTGTAAAGGAAGACAAAAATACTTATAACACGCTAGGTGAAAGTGGACAGGATACAGAATACCTGTTTTCTTTTAACTCTTTTAAGAATTCTGTGACACGAGACCAATCAAAGGCATTGGGAGTTTTATTCTTCCAGTTTTCAAGTTCCTTCACACCAGCATCATTTGATTGCAGTAATGTAATCTCCTGTACAAAGTCATTCATCGCAAGAATAGGAACAATTATCGGAGCAATGCAGAAACCATTCACGGATTTCCCAGTAACTTTACCTATGACCGAAGGCAGAGAAATCCAGTAAATATGTAACAATCAACACTTATTTACAAAATCAACAAGTTCTCTCAGACCTTCTCTTATTTTTGCAGAAGAGAGATAAAAAGCTTCACATGGTGCAAAAATCCAGATAAAGAATACTCAAAGACAAGATGACTTAACCTAAATACTTCTCATTTATTTTGTGCCTAGCAAAATAAATACAGATTTCGAGGAAGTGAAACTGATATAAACAGAGTGTATATATTCAACCAATATCATACAATATATCATACATGTACTATTTCCCTATTCTTGAAAAAACAAAAACAAAAAAAAACCTGGATTGAATTTATTAAAGTGAATAGAGTCTGTGTGGAGCCACTGGGAAATAAATCTGTCATGGCAGTCAGGAGATTCATAATGCTATTCTAAACAGAGGCTTATCTACATGGCATTTACTTTGGGGATTATTTCTTTTTTTTTTAGGGGGATGCAGAATAACAAAGAAAGGGTTACTTACTTATCACCTGCCACTCCAGTGCCAGATTTACATTGCTATGTGCCAGTCTGTATTTACAGGGTTACAGCACTAATGTGCCATTGACAACAGGTGACTGCTGTAGTTAATCACTGCCTTCAAGGGTACACCACTGAGACCAGAGATTGGCTGTCTCTGTAACTTATTGTCAATGTGAAGCCCCCACTGCAACCCTGTAAACAGAGACCAGTGTATGGTATTGAATATTTGGTGCTTAAGTGAGAGGAAAGTCAACTGGTAACTATTTGTTATTTTGCAGAATGCTCACCCTTGCCTCAATGTTGTCTGATCTAAGATATGCCCTTTAAAGGTTTACCCCATTTTATTAAAAGTCTCACATAAAAATAAGCTAATCACAGTGACCTACTTTTTTGACTCCCGGTGATCAAATGTAATCTGTAGAGCAGTAACTGTTCAATGACCCTGCAGCACCACCACAGGGGAAATGAAGAATTGCACGTTACTCATTGAAATCAATGTTTTTATCTTTGTAATGAAAAGACATACTGAGTCTACCATAGAGAAATATATGCTGTTTGTAGCTGCTTCCCATTCCCAAGTCATGGAGGTCCTGAATTGAGAACTCCCTTCTATTACCAAAAATTCACTAATGTAGCAATGGGAAATTGGTTTTCTAAATCAGATGTCTTCATACAAAAATAACTCCCCAAACCGTAAATTACCGAAAGAGTAGAGACAACGGGCTTAGTACAAGTTCAATTTGTCCAGCTCTAGTTACTGAACGACTATCACTCCAGTGTTTATGCACCCAGCCGTTGTCCCATATATAGCCCCACTTAATTGCATTTGCACATTTAAAAAAAAATTATTCTTGTACGAAATAGTTGAACCTATAAATGTCATGTATGATATAATGTCATATCTTCACTGTTCTATCCAAATAATTGTCAGAATGAGAAAAATATCTCAGCGCTCAAGGATAAGGGTACTAATTGATGAAGAGTGTAGCGAATGGTATGGTAATAGACTTACTTCACGGAGGCGTCCGTGCCCAGGCGTCTCCAATCCCAGCAGATATATAAAACAAAATCCTTCGGCAATAGCAATCGGTTCCACGTATTTAATAACAACGATTGTAGACGCGTTTCGGCCAATAAAATCATCTGGCCTTCATCAAGTACAAGGTATAATACAAAAGACATACAGTATTTATAACAATAAAACAAATAGGTAATTACCTCCTCATGTGATGTGTGGAGTGATGTCCCATTCTGCAGATGGTCGCGTTGTTCACGTCTGGGCGCCGCGTGATGACGCGCCGGTTTCTCTTCATGTGTTATGTTACAAGAATGGGACATCACTCCACACATCACATGAGGAGGTAATTACCTATTTATTTTATTGTTATAAATACTGTATGTCTTTTGTATTATACCTTGTACTTGATGAAGGCCAGATGATCTTATTGGCCGAAACGCGTCTACAATCGTTGTTAATAAATACGTGGAACCGATTGCTATTGCCGAAGGATTTTGTTTTGTATATCGGCTGGGATTGGAGGCGTCTGGGCACGGACGCCTCCGTGAAGTAAGTCTATTACGGAGGCGGAGCCTAGCTACCGAGAGTGATGGCTGCATAGAGAGTGTGCTCCCTCACTACGGCACTGATTACAGGCACTTATCAGCAGCCAACATGTCCAAAATAGGAAGACACAGCAAGGAAAGAGGAGGGGAACATTCCCTGACACCGCGCCTGGCCCGGGGACAATCCGATCTCCAGAAATATCTGAAGGAAAAGACAACCAGGTCCCCCCATGCTACAAGTAAGATGGGGCCAGCAGCTGCAGCTGCACTGTGCACAGCGCGGGAAGATGACTCTGACTCAGAGGGAGAAGAAGAGGGACCTCTATCCAGGAGCTTTATGAAGTCTCTACTTACCAAAACGATGAGCCCAGTCCTGGCAGAACTTGCTGAAATAAAAGAAGAGGTGAGGCATATGGGGAGGAGGGTAGAGGAGCTAGAGGGAGCATCAGCCATAGTCACATCACATGCTCTGAGTATGGCCGACATCTTAAAGGAGCAGCACCTGCAAATAAATAAAATGCTTCTTATGCAAGAGGACTTGGAAAACCGCAATCGGCGGAACAATTTGCGCATTAAGGGTTTACCAGAGTCGTGGGCACCTGATGTTCTCAAGAAAGTGCTGTTAGAAATATTTGCAGATCTGGTCGGATCTGAAAAAGCTGGTGCTATCAATATTGAAAGAGCACACAGGGCCCTGAGGCCACAACCAGCTGCTGCAGAACCTCCCAGAGACATAGTATGTAAACTGCTTGCATTCTCGGATACAGCGGCCATTTTAGAAGCTGCCCGCAATCGCAAAAATCTACAGTATGAGAGCTCGCCCATACAGATTTTTCAGGACCTTGCACCAGCAACTCTGGCCAAGCGCAGGCTTTTGAAACCGCTTCTGGATGAACTGAGAGCAAAAAACATCAAATACGCCTGGCTCTATCCTTTTGGTTTGGGCATTAATTATAAAGGCAAGAGAATTAATATACGATCACCAGAGGACTTAAGAGAATGCTGGCCCCACTTAGGTCTGGACCCTATCGAGTTACCCAATTGGCTCCCTCTGCCGGATCTCCCGTCACTGCCTCATCTTCCGACACCAGAAAATTGGCGCACAGTGAGTCACGCCAAATCCCCGAAAAGCAAGCAAAAAAAGAAAAATAGAGAAGAGGAATCAACAAGAGACACCTGAACACTTAAGTATGGACTCTATAAAACCTCCACTCTGTATCGGAAGATGCATTTGGCGTTGAGTGTCGCTGAAATATTTAGCCCCTAGGGTCGATACTACCCTAATGGACCCTCACACAGTTCCAGGACTTATTTCCTCAAATCTTGAATGTTTTTCATGTTTCTCATGTTTCTTTCTTCCTTAAGAAAGTGCCTGTATTGTGCCCCTCTAGTTAGGCGAAACTTCATTAATAACAGTTTTTTGGCACATACGCCGCCTCCATTATACGTTTGAGCTCTGACTGTTACGAGAGCCCAGTCGTATACACCTGTAGATAAGAGTGTATTGCTTGATTGAAGTTATCTTCTGGTAACCTACTCTGCACCTATCTACTTAACCGCATTTATTTCTATTTTGTTGTTACATCATTTACCTCTGTTTCTGTTCTTTTTCCTTCCCCTTTCCTCTCTAATTTACCCTTCCCCCACCCTATATCTCTAGATACCTTATCTGACGAGAACAAATAACAGCTCGCCTGCAAGCCAGCTCCCATTGTGTCCTTTTCCATATATTGAGATTAATTTATATCTGTACCGTATCATCTATACATCTAGGCACCTTAGCGGGTGAACGACCGGGGCGAGTGTCGACAATGGAGGCAATACGTGTCACCTCGTTCAATGTCCGGGGTCTCAACCTACCACAGAAGAGATCGTCTGTCCTACAACTCCTGAAAAGGTATAATTCCAAAATTGTTTTATTACAAGAAACACATTACAAAGGAGACAAGTGTTGGCCCCTCCCGGGGAAACACTTTACATCAAATTTCCACAATTCACATCCCACCTCTGCTTCAAAAGGTGTGTCCACCTTCATACATAAATCCATCCAATTCTCACTCAAGGCCAAGTACTCAGACGAAATGGGGAGAGTCCTAT
Organism: Eleutherodactylus coqui; assembly: GCF_035609145.1. Lineage (NCBI taxonomy): Eukaryota > Metazoa > Chordata > Amphibia > Anura > Eleutherodactylidae > Eleutherodactylus > Eleutherodactylus coqui. The sequence continues at coordinate 44,226,345 of NC_089843.1, read as the reverse complement.
TCTTAAAAGGCTCTATTAACAATTCCACCTTAACAATAGCAAATCTGTATGCCCCAAACACAAACCAAGTGAATTGGTTGATTACCCAATTAGAGATCTTGAGAGAGTTTGCGGAGGGCCAGGTCATTCTGGGAGGGGACTGGAACATTACATTGAATCCCAAATTAGATTCCTCCTCAAACAGATCCAGAATCCCACAGAAACAGATAAGGAGATTGAATAATGCCCTACATGAAATGGGAGTCGTGGACGCATGGCGCTCCCTGAACCCCTCAACAAGAGACTACTCACACTACTCCCAAGTGCATTCTTCATTCCAAAGAATTGATTTTATTTTTGTTTCTGGCGATTTACTAACTAAAGTTCTAAAAGCTAAGATAGACCCAATTACGGTATCGGACCACGCCCCCATTCACATTAATATCCTAATTAGAGGAGACGGTCCCAGAGAATGGAGGTGGCGGCTCAATCCTTTCCTTTTAGACTCCGAAATTGAGAGGTGCAACCTCTCTGATATGATAGAAGAATATTTTCAGATTAATAACGACGGATCTACAAAGTTACCGGTGGCATGGGAGGCACATAAGGCCTATGTACGGGGACTTCTGATTTCCCTGGGCTCGAGAAGTAAAAAAAAGCAACAAGCCGAGGTGGACAAGCTTCTGTCACAGATAGCTAGAATAGAACGAGAGACAAAGCTCTCTCATATAACAAACAAACTAGATGAACTGACAGAACTAAGACGCTCATTAAAAAATTTGTTGGAATTAAGATACAACAAAAAACTCCTCCACCTGAAACATATAGCCTATGCCCATGGCAACAAGGGCAGTAGGTTCATGTCGGCGATCCTCAAAAAATCACGCGCCAAAAACGCTATCGTAGCTATCAGAGACCAAGCCGGCAAAAAGCTCACATCGTCCCAGGGGATAGCGGAGGTCTTTCAACAATTTTACACGGACCTTTACAATTTGAAAGATCAACATTCCCAGTCACCACATAGTAACAAAAGAGAAAAAATAGACGCATTCTTAAATAATACCAAACTACCAAAATTGGATGAAGATGCGAGGCTCTTACTATTAGAACCAATAACTACACAGGAAGTGGAGGATATTATAGCAAACAGCCCCACGGGAAAAAGTCCAGGCCCGGATGGTCTATCGATCGACTATTACAAAATCTTTAAGTCAATTCTAGCCCCAAAATTAAAAGACCTATTCAATGCTCTCCTTATGGGCGACACACTACCCAAACAGGCTCAAGAGGCCCACATTACTCTACTGCACAAAGAGGGAAAGGATCCGGAGATGTGTGGCAATTACAGACCCATATCTCTTATCAATGTGGATGTAAAGTTCTGGGCAAAACTCCTAGCCAACAGAATGGAAAGCCTAGTCCCCCTCTTAATAAACAGAGAACAAGCAGGCTTTATAAAAGGGAGAGAGGGGAGGGACAATTGCCTCAGAATATTACACGCAATCAGAGGCGCCCAAGCCCACGGCATTCCTGTCACCCTGATTGGGACTGACGCCGAAAAGGCTTTTGACAGGGTGAGCTGGCTTTACATGGAGAGGGTCCTAGCCCAATTTAACTTCCCTCCCAAGTTTATCTCGGCAATCTTTTCACTGTATCAAGACCCCCATGCAAGACTAAAAATTAATAATATTCTATCCCCACCCTTCAATATTCGCAATGGAACACGCCAGGGATGCCCGTTATCACCCACCCTCTTTGTATTGGCCCTGGAACCACTTCTGCAGGAGGTAAGACTGAACCCAGATATAAACGGCCTCAAAGCTGGATCCGACACTCTAACAACTGCTGCATTCGCAGATGACATTATGTTCATCATCTCGGACCCAGAAAAAGGAATACCCAACCTGGTTTCAGTCTTGAATCTCTTTGGAGAACTATCTAATTTCAAAATTAATTTCTCTAAGTCAACTATGCTCAATATCTCAGTTCCCCCAACAAGTTGCGACTCCCTGAAAGCCAGCTCACCCTTCAAATGGTCAGATTCCTACATAGAATACCTTGGGGTTAAGGTTACAAGGAGAACAGAAGACTTATATAATGCTAATTTCCAACCGCTCCTGACGCATATAAGAAACCTGCTACAAAAGTACGATATACCATTTCTTTCATGGTTCGGAAGAAAAAATATTATAAAATCCTACATTTTGCCTATAATACTATATAAAATCCGAATGCTCCCAATTGCATTACCTCAAACCTTTTTCAAAGCATTAAGAGCGACTTTTTCCAACTTTGTATGGAAGCAAAAAAGACCCCGCCTGGCATACAGCCTTATGATTAAAAGACGTGAAGAGGGGGGGATCGGGTTGCCGTGCGTCCACGACTTTTACCAGGCCACCCAAATTCAATACTGGATGGACCTGACTCATCCAACAAAAGACAAAATGTTATTCTCTTTAGCAACATTCTCACATGGTAGCTCTCTCCTAGAGGAATTATGGTTCCCCCGCAGACTCTCGTACAGGTCCAAAAGTTTTAATCCACTTATTAGAGGGCCCTGCGAAACGTGGGATAAACTGAAAACATCTTTGGCCCCCGAACCCTCTCCCATTACTCCACTGAGATTGGCCCAAAAATTGCTTAACATACCCACAGATTCAGCAACTAGGAGCCTGTGGGCAAAATTCAGGGACCTGCGAATATCAGACCTACAAGCTTTAGCACACAAAAAAACGCCCGAAATTATACAGGAATTAATTCCACAAACATCCCTATCCTTCCTACAAAGAATTCATATCGTCAAGGTCCTGGATGGTTTCAAGGAGAAATACAGATCTACTAGACCCGCTACTCCCTTCGAGAAATCAGTAACGGGGAACTCCCCGAGGAACAAGACAATCTCCTTCATAAGGAGAAACTTTATCTCGACACCAGTAGAATACAAACCAAACTTCCTAAATTCGTGGGAAAAAGAATTAAATATATCCCTATCCCCAACAGACATAAAAGTGATCCTACAAACATCACTCGGCCTATCTCAATGCATACTCTTACAGGAAAGCCATTACAAGCTCCTTGTACGTTGGTACAAGACCCCTCAATGGCTCTTCGCTTATAAGCTTGCTCCACACAACAGGTGTTGGAGATGCAACACTGAGGAAGGCTCATTTAAGCACATATGGTGGGAATGCACCAGGATAGCCCCCTTTTGGAAAGACATTGAAAAAGTACTACGGTCCCTCAAAACAGATCTGACAATCTCAGCGGAAATGATTTTCCTCTGGAAGCCATCCCGGGATTTTCATCCCAGAAAAGATAAATTAATCGCTTTTCTACTTGACGCAGCAAAAGCATTAATACCCACTAAATGGCTCCAAAGAGAACCCCCTACACTAAAACAGTGGCAAATGAAGGTGGACTCAATCTGCAACCTGGAGGAACTCTCTAGCTGGAATAGAGGCACACAAGAGGACTTTATTATCACATGGGACCCATGGAGGAAACTAAGACGGTAGACGCATCCCCCTCCCGCCCTATGGGGTGGAATGGGGACCAAGGCTGGTTGAGACCTCGGACATTGGGACTGGCTGGATCGCTCCTGGTAACGTCAACCCGACTCCGACGGGCCTTCTGTGGTGGACATCAGTGGGGTGAGCAGATGTCGTCGGCTTCTATATCCTCCTCCCCCTCCTTTTCCTTCCCTTCCCCTCGGACATACCCCCCCCCCCCCTCTTTTTCTCTTTTTCAAAAGGTTTAATTCAACAGTTAATATATAAGGATTAGACATAAGGGAAGATCTCCTTGCTAAAACAGTCCATCTTTCCGACGATCGGAGATCCGCAAATATGTGCATTATATTATGTTTATTGTCTAATGAAAATCTACCCCCTGTCAGGGGACATAACCTTGTATTGTTAAAAAATCTTAATAAAATCTGATTTACAAAAAAAAAAAAAAAGAAGTAAGTCTATTACCATACCATTCGCTACACTCTTCATCAATTGGTACCCTTATCCTTGAGCGCTGAGATATTTTTCTCTTTCTTTCCTTTACATTTTCTCCACCATTTATATGTCTGGAGCTTTCTCAAGTCGCTCTGCAGCATCATCATTACCTGTATGAATTTGGGTACACATCATCTTCACATCAGGATCTACATTCTTTTCCATTACTGCATCACTCCCTTTGATACAGTACTACCTATGGTCATCTGAACAGTGAGCGCCACCTACTTAATAATATTGCAATAATTGTCAGAATGATATCCTTCCTGAGTAATGACTTACAACAATGCCTGCTTGTACTTACCTGTAAGAAATGTTTTGTATATTGCTTGCATCGGATTTCTAGTTGATTCCTTAAAAAATGAGTCTGGAGTATGTGAAGAAAAGAAGCCCTCAAGCATTTTCCTGGTGATAATCTCATCAATATAGCAGATGTTTTTACAGCTGGAGTCCATGTTGCACTGTTTGTAACAGATCAGTCATGCTGGTAAATTAAGTTGACTTTTAAAGATCATTTAATGGGTCGCAACCCTCATACATTATACTTGTCTTTTGTGTTACTCGCTCTCACATGTCATACATACAAGCAGGATGTCAACAGGATACTTGGGATGACATTAGTATGCTGGTTTATTAGAGTAGAGATATGTGGGCTTTAGATGCAACATTTCTAGCTAAAAGTGATATCACAAGAAAAGTTCTGTTCTTCTTTAATAACCCATTAAGGACCAGGCGCTGTAAATTTTACGGCGCTTGGTCCTGGGCTTTAATCCAAGTCGATAGTAAAAATACGGTGGGAGATTAAAAGAATCAAGCAAAAGCAGGTCGGGTTGTCAGCTGTTAGTCACGCCTGAGAACCTGAAGGAAAAGGAAAAAGTGGTTAAAAACCTCTCCTTTTCCTGGTACATAGCGCTGAGCGCTCAATAAGCGCTATGTACTAAAAAGTGAAAGTGGAAGGGTTTCTTCCACTACTCGAGCTGATGGTCACATGACCTCCGGGATCCCCTCGCACTGCAGAGCTGCAGGGTCCTAGCATGCTAGGACCGTGATCAGCTCTGTCAGTGACTATTGTCACAACAGATGTTTTCCACTATACGGGCTCATGTCCACGGGCAAAATAAGAATTAAAATCCGCAGCGGATTTTAACTCTTCTCCTGCCCGCGGATCCGCACCCCATAGGGATGCATTGACCACCCGCGGGGTAGATAAATACCCGCGGATCGTCAATAAAAGGAATTTAAAAAAAAATGGAGCATGAAAAAATCCGGACCATGCTCCATTTTCGTGCGGGTCTCCCGCGGGGACGGCTCCCGCAGGCTTCTATTGAAGCCTATGGAAGCCGTCCGGATCCGCGGGAGACAAAAATCAGAGTTTACTCACACGCTCCGGTTCTTCTCTTCTCCGCGGCGCCATCTTCTCTCAGTCGCGGCCGGATCATTTTGCTTCGGGCCGGCGCATGCGCGGGGCACGTCACCGACGTCATCCTGCACATCCGCCGAGCCGAAGAAAGAAGATCCGGCCGCGACGCACAGAAGATGACGCCACAGCGAAGAGAAGAAACGGAGCGGATGGGAGGTGAGTTTATTCTTATTTATTGTTATTTTCAGCGCTCATGTCCGCGGGGCAGGAGGGACCCGCTGCAGATTCTCCATGGAGAATCTGCAGCGGATCTGATTTTCCCCGTGGACATGAGGCCTTACTTCACCAGTTGCAGGAGAAAAGTGTCAAAGAAAACAAACAAATAACCACAACAACCAGCACCATCACCACAACAACATGTGAATGTCCCCCAGAGGTCATTGGTGAAATAGATGGTGATTTTTTTTACATAAGTAAAAAAAAAAAATATATTACAACACAAAATAAAAATATTCACATTAAGAAAATAACCCTAAAGCATACGCAAACCAAAACCACCACCGTATGTGCCCTATAATCCAAAACCATACATACTAAAATATAAAACGTTCGAAACAAAATGAGGAACCCATTTCCTTACTTTATTTTAGCATAACTATACTAGTTTAAAAAAAAAAAACACACTAAGGCCGCCTGCAGAGAATTCTCACAGAAGGATGCCCATTGATGTAACATCTGTCCGTCTTCTGGAATCTGGGGGCCCCATCCACATTCCAGACCTGTGATGTATCATCGTATCATAAGACACACTGTGAATACAGCATGTATCATGATAATAAGCCTTTATTATATTTATAGCCTGACTTAATGTAATGTACCATTCAAGTCCCCTTATGAGTATAAGCGACAATATATAGAATGTATTCCCCAGCCCTATTAAGGTGTTGTGTATAACCTGACATGGCCAGTATTATAGAGATCATACAGTAGGCGAAATGCAAAGTTTTTAAAAAATCTTTTACTAAGCACGCATATGAATACATAAACAACGTGTGATAAAAAATATGGATGGTAGAGTTATTACATAAATGAATACATGAACAGTATACAATATAAATAGAAAAATATGGTTTATAGAGATGAGCAAACGTACTAGTCCGAACTTGATGCTCACGCGAGTATTAGGGTACTCAAGATGCTCGTTACTTGAGACGAGCAACACGCGGTACTCGAGTCAATTGCATTTCCTTTCCTGCATGTTTTGTGCCATTTTCTGGCCAATAGACATGCAGGGAAGGTATTACCACTTCCTCCTGTGACGTTCCAGCCCTATCCCACATGCAGTGAGTGGCTGGAGAGATCAAGTGACCGCCAAGTATGTAAAGTGGTCCCGCCCGCGGCTCACCTCAGACACAGGCTGGCAGAGATTAGGGAGAGTGCTGTTCCTGCTATAGGGAGAGTGTTAGGCTACTGTTTGCGTCTTCAAGAACCCCAACGGTCCTTCTTAGGGCCACATCTGACCGTGTGCATTACTGTTGTGGCTGCTGGGAGCAGTTTTGCACCAATTTTTTTTTTCATCTTGGGCTGTGCAGACTATTGCGTTCTCAGTCTGCAGCCAATTATACAGAGTATAGGGGCAGTACTGGTCAGGCAGGGACAGTGGTAGTGTAGAATCCTGTCAACAAGTACCCGAAAAAAGCTCCTTCTTGGGGGTACCTGTGACTGTGTGCATTACTGTTGTGGCTGCTGGGAGCAGTTTTGCACAATTTTTTTTTCATCTTGTGCTCTGCAGACTATTGCGTTCTCAGTCTGCAGTCAATTATACAGAGTATAGGGGCAGTACTGGTCAGGCAGGGACAGTGGTAGTGTAGAATCCTGTCAACAAGTACCCGAAAAAAGCTCCTTCTTGGGGGTACCTGTGACTGTGTGCATTACTGTTGTGGCTGCTGGGAGCAGTTTTGCACAATTTTTTTTTCATCTTGGGCTCTGCAGACTATTGCGTTCTCAGTCTGCAGTCAATTATACAGAGTATAGGGGCAGTACTGGTGAGGCAGGGACAGTTTTAGTGTAGAATCCTGTCAACAAGTACCCCAAAAAAGCTGTGATCCTCCAGGTGCAGGCCCATAATTGCATAATTTTTTACACCGCTCTGTGTGTCCTCTCAACTTCACGCATAGCGTACGGCCACAGCTGCTGATAGAGGGAAAGAAATATACACGCTATCTAGGCTGTTGGCTTTTTCAAAAAAATCTGAAAAAAAAACTCCTCCTTAGGGCTGCCTGTGTCCATGTGCAGTTTACTGCGTGCCTGCTAGGAGTTTTAGTGGCTCACTATGAGCCCGCTAGGCCTTTTTGCAGCCTAGCATATAATTTTTTCAGCCTGCAGTGTGCATTACATAACCGCTGTGATCCTCCAAGTGCAGGCCAATAATTGCATAATTTTTTACACCGCTCTGTGTCTGCTCTATTCGTAATACACCATGCTGAGGGGTAGGGGTAGGCCTAGAGGACGTGGACGTGGACGCGGGCGAGGACGCGGAGGTCCAAGTGAGGGTGTGGGCACAGACTGAGTTCCTGGTCCAGGTGAATCGCAGCCGGCTGCTGAGGGCTTAGGAGAGAGGCACGTTTCTGGGGTCCCCAGCTTCATATCACAATTTTTGGGTCCACGTGGTAGACCTTTATTACGAACAGAACAGTGTGAGCAGGTCCTGTTGTGGATGGCAGAAAATGCATCCAGCGATGTATTGACCACCCAGTCTTCTAGGCCGTCCACTGCTGCAACTCTGAATCCTCTCGCTGCTGCTCCTCCTTCCTACCCGCCTCTTCACTCCATGAAAATGACACATTCTGATGAGCAGACAGACTCCCAGGAAATGTTTTCAGGCCCCTGGCTCGATTGGGAAAAAATGGTTCCCTCTCACCTGAGGATTTTGTCGTGACCGATGCCCAACCTTTGGAAAGTTCCCGGGGTCTGGGTGATGAGGCTGGGGAATTCCGGCAACTGGCTCAAGAGCTTTCAGTGGGTGAGGAGGACCATGATGATGAGACACAGCTGTCTATCTGTGAGGTAGTAGTAAGGAGAGTAAGTCCGAGGGAGGAGCGCACAGAGGATTCGGAGGAAGAGCAGCAAGACGATGAGATGACTGACCCCACTTGGTTCACTAAGCCTACTGAGAACAGGTCTTCAGAAGGGGAGGCAAGTGCAGCAGCAGGACAGCTTGAAAGAGGCAGTGGGGTGGCCAGGGGTAGAGGCAGGGCCAGAGCAAAGACTCCACCAACTGTTTCCCAAAGCACCCTCTAGCGTCAAGCCACCCTGCAGAGACCTAGATCTTCAAAGGTGTGGATGTTTTTCAGTGAGAGTGTGGACGACTGACGAACAGTGGTGTGCAACCTGTGTATCGCCAAGATCAGCCAGGGAGCCACCAGTACCAGCCTCACCACCCCCAGCATGTGCAGGCATATGATGGCCAAGCACCGCACAAGGTGGGACGAAGGCCGTTTACCGCCTCTGGGTCGCACCACTGCCTCTCCCCCTGTGCCCCAACCTGCCACTCAGATCCAACCCCCCTCTCAGGACACAGACACGAGCGCCTCTCGGCCTGCACCCACACCCTCACCTCTGCTGTCCTCGGCCCCATCCAGCAATGTCTCAAAGCGCAGCGTCCAGCTGTCGCTAGCGCAAGCATTGGAGCGCAAGCGCAAATATGCCGCCACGCAACCGCACGCTCAAGCATTAAACGTGCACATTGCCAAATTGATCAGCCTGGAGATGCTGCCGTACAGGCTTGTGGAAACTGATGTTTTCAAAAACATGATGGTGGCGGCGGTCCCACGCTACTCGGTCCCCAGTCGCCACTATTTTTCCTGGTGTGCCGTCCCAGCCCTACACCAGCACGTCTCCCGCAACATCAATCATGCCCTCACCAACGCGGTTACTGGGAAGGTCCACTTAACCACGGACGCGTGGACAATTACTGGCGGGCAGGGCCACTAAATCTTCCTGACGTTACATTGGGTGAATTTAGTGGAGGCTGGGACTGAGTCAGAGCCTGGGACCGCACACGTCCTACTCACACCCAGAATTGCGAGCCCTTCCTCGGTGCTGGTATCTGCGGCGGTCTATGCCACCTCCTCTAAACCCTCCCCCTCCTCCTATGCAAACTCTGCCTCTCAATTAAGAAATGGGAGCAGCATGTCACCAGCAGTCGTTATGGCGCGGTGCGGCAGCACAGCGGTGGGCAAGCGTCAGCAGGCTGTGCTGAAACTACTCAGCCTAGGTGACAAGAGGCACATAGCCCCCGAGCTGTTGCATGGTCTGACAGAGCAGACCGGCCTCTGGCTTTCGCCGCTGAGCCTCTAACCGAGCATGGTCGTGTGTGACAACGGCCGTAACCTGGTGGCGGCTCTGCAGCTCGGCAGCCTCACACACGTGCCATGCCTGGCCCACATCTTCAATCCGGTGGTTCAGCGGTTTCTGAGAAACTGCCCGCACTTATCTGACCTGCTCGTCAAGGTGCGCCGCGTCTGCGCACATTTTTGCAAGTCCACCACGGATGCTGCCACCCTGCGGACCCTGCAACATCGGTTTAATCTGCCAGAGCACCGGCTGCTGTGCGACGTGCCCACACGGTGGAATTCTACGCTCCACATGTTGGCCAGGCTATATGAGCAGCATAGAGCAATAGTGGAATACCAACTCCAACATGGGCGGCGTAGTGGGAGTCAGCCTCCCCAATTCTTTTCCGAGGAGTGAGCCTGGATGGCAGACATCTGCCAGGTCCTCAGAAACTTTGAGGAGTCTACCCAGATGGTGAGCGGTGATGCTGCAATCATTGGCGTCACCATTCCTCTGCTATGCCTGCTGAGAAGTTCACTGCAAAGCATAAGGCTGACGCTTTGCGGTCGGAACAGAAGATGGGGGAAGAGAGTATGTCGCTTGATAGTCAGAGCACCCTCATGTCTATATCTCAGCGCCTTTTGGAGGGGGAGGAGGAGGGGGAGGAGCAGGAGGAGGAGGGGGAAGAAACAGCTTGGCCCACTGCAGAGGGTACCTATGCTGCTTGCCTCCCATCTGTTCTGCGTGTATGGCCTGTGGACGAGGAGGAGGATCCTGAAAATGATCTTCCTTTTGAGGACAGCGTTGTGTTGCATACTGGTACCCTGGCACACATGGCTGACTTCATGTTAGGCTGCCTTTCTCGTGACCCGTTAGACGCATTCTGGCCACTACGGATTACTGGGTGTTAACCCTTCTCGACGCCCGGTATAAGGAGAACCTTTCCACTCTCATTCCCGAAGAGGAAAGGGGTTCGAGAGTGATGCAATACCACATGGCCCTGGTCAACAAACTGATGGTAAACTTCCCATCTGAGAGCGCTAGTGCCAGAAGGTGCAGTTCGGAGGGCCAAGTAGCAGGGGAGGCGCAGAGATGAGGCAGCATGTTCAGCGCATGCAGGGGAACACTCTCCAAGGCCTTTGCCAGCTTTATGGCTTCCCAGCTAGACTGCGTCACCACTCCCCAGTCAAGGCTGAGTCGGAGGGAGCACTGTAAAAAGATGGTGAGGAAGTACGTAGCCGATCGTACCACCATCCTCCGTGATGCCTCTGCTCCATACAACTATTGGGTGTCAAAGCTGGGCACGTGGCACGAACTTGTGCTGTATGCCCTGGAGGTGCTGGCTTGCCCTGCCGCTAGCGTCTTGTCAGAGAGGGTGTTTAGTGCAGCTGGGGGAATCATCACGGACAAGCTTACCCGCCTGTCAACTGCCAGTGCCGACATACTTGCACTTATAAAGATGAACAAAGCCTGGATTTCCCCAGACTTCTCTTCTCCACTGGCAGAGAGCAGCGGAACCTAAAGATTCTTTTCGCTGCAACCGCAGATAAAATCACTCTTCTCTATCACTAGTAAAACGGGGCATTTAGCTTTGTCAATCTTTCTCTGACATTAGTCCTTCTCCTGCTACTCCTCCTCCAGAAACAACATGTCATCGCGCTGAACGGACAATTTTTCTGCGGCTCAAAAGGCTCATCTACATCTACCAATGTTTTTACAATTTTTCAAAGTTTCAAAAGTATTGAGACTGTAACATGAACCAATTTTTCAACAGGGCTGCTTCCAGGCTGTTTTACAAATTAAGCAACAGTGAGCTGTATCTTTAAAAAAATGTTTATGGGTTTCACCTGCCCTCTCGGTTGATACATTTTTCAGAGGTACACTTGTACTCTTGGTACACTAATTTTTGGGGCCTACACTCTTATCCAACTAATTTGCTCATGGTATCCAAATGTTTCAGAGGTTGGCCTATAATATTACTACAGAAATTTTACTGGGGTCTGCCGATACTGCTGCTACATAACTGTTACTGGGGTCTGCTTATACTTCTGCCACATAAATGTTAAAGAGGTCTGCCTATACTTGTGCAACAAGAATGTTACTGGGGTCTGCCTCTACTTCTGCCACGTAAATGTTACAAGGGGCCTGCGTATACTTCTGCTACAAAAATGGTACTGGGGTTTGCCTATACTTCTGCCACGTAAATGTTACAGGGGGTCTGCTTATACTGCTGCTACAGAAATGTTACTGGGGTCTGCCTATACTTCTACTACAGACATGTTACAGCGGTCTGCCTATGCTTATGCAACAAAAATGTTACAGGGGTCTGCTTATACTGCTGCTACAGAAATGTTACTGGGGTCTGCCTATGCTGCTGCTACATAAATGTTACTGGGGTCTGCCTATACTGTTACTACCAGAAATGTTACTCGTCTCTGTCTATACTGTTACTACAGAAATGTTACTCGTCTCTGTCTATACTGTTACAACAGAAATGTTACTGGGGTCTGTCTATACTATTACTACAGAAATGTTAATGGGGTCTGCCTATACTTATACTAATGAAATGTTACTGGGGTCTGTCTATACTGTTACTATAGAAATGTTAATGGGGTCTCCCTAGACTTCTGCAACATAACTGTTACTGGGGTCAGATTATACCTTTGCTACAGGAATATTACAGGGTTCTGTGTATACTATGGGTGCACTAAGTCTTCCCATCGCGGTGTTCTACCTATCTGGCCCCCCAAAAAAACTCAACTGACTAGGGCATGGATTGTGGTCCAAGGCCAACATGTATTTCCTCTCACGTAACTTCAGCTATCCGGGGCACTGCAATGGGATTTCTTTATGTACCGTCTGTGGGTTCCTGCTAGCCCCCATGGTGTGGGTGCACACAGACTTGCCATAGCGGAGTTGTACCTGCCTGGCACTTTAAAAAAAAAAAACACTAATGTCTAGGGCATGGAGTGTGGGCCGCAGCCAACATGTATTTCCTCTCATGAAACCTCAGCTATCCGGGGCACTGCAATGGGATTTCTTTATGTACCGTCTGTGGGTTCCTGCTAGCCACCATACTGTGGGTGCACACAGACTTGCCATAGCGGAGTTGTACCTGCCTGACACTTAAAAAAAGCCACGAATCTCTAGGGCATGGAGTGTGGGCTGCAGCCAACATGTATTTCCTCTCACGTAACCTCAGCTATCCGGGACACAGCAATGGGATTTCTTTATGTACCGTCTGTGGGTTACTTCTAGCCACCCATGCTGTGGGTGCACACAGACTTCCCATTGAGGTGTTTTACCTGTCTGTCCCCAAAACTCTGACAGACTTGGGTAGGGTGCAGAGTGCAGATGGTTTACCCCTTGCGTTGTCGATGAGGTATCCGACACCCAAACAGAATGATTAGTGTGTGGACACATGGAGTCCCCATTGCTATGCCATTCGCAGCACCTTAAGCTGAACAAGGTGTTGGCTGGACAGAGGCTGAGCCAGGGCCCGCTCACATACTTCCCACACCGAGTATTGCTGCATTGTGGAGATGTGTAGAAGTGCAGGGCTGGCAGCGGAGTCCCCTTTATGTTGACGTTTGCAGCTCCTGACGGAGGTGGCAAAGGATTGGAATGAAGATGGAACGTCAATCTATTATCAATTCTCAACAGCATTGTGGGCTATTGCCCCCCCCCCATCCTTTCAAAGAGGGTCGCTGCCTGGCCCTGCCAATCTTTTGCAGTGTGTGCCTCCGGTTCCTCCTCATCGCAGACGCACGTGGAAATAGACATTAGGGTGGTGTAGCTATGAAGCGAGCGTGTGGCATGAGGGCAGCTGAAGGCTGCGCAGGGACACTTTTGTGTGCGCTGCGGGCGCATGGTCATGCGGGGGGGGGGGGGGTTGGGCAGCATGTAACCCAGGAGAAGAGGCAGCGGTGTGTCATGCAGGCAGTGATTGTGCTTGGTTGGAGGTAGTGTGGTGCTTAGCTAAGGTGTGCCTTGCTAATGAGGGTTTGTCCTAAGTAAAAATTGTTGGGGGGGGGGGGGGGGACTCACTCTTGCCGCTATTGTGGCTTAATAGTGGAACCTGGGAACTTGAGATGCAGCCCTGCATGTTGCCCCACACCTGCCCTATCCGTTTCTGTGTCGTTTCCATCACTTTTGTAGGTTTTGCAGATTTGCACAAATGAAAACCTTAGCGAGCATCGGTCATATACAAAAATGCTCGAGTCGCCCATTGACTTCAATGGTGTTCGTTACTCGAAACGAACTCTCGAGCATCGCGGAAAGCTCGACTCGAGCAACGAGCACCCGAGCATTTTGGTGCTCGCTCATCTCTAGTGATTACCCAAGTCAGTGAATACTTGCAGCAAGCTCACCGTTATGGTACTCAAAAGTAAAACACTCTACTACATCCGCCCACTACTGGTTAACATGGTAAATTAAAGCCTATATTATCTACTATAGTCAGTGTTAGGGCTCTTTCACATGGGCGTTGGCATTTTTACGTTCACCCGCCTGCACGTCACACACACAGCTATGGGCGTGTGAAAGAAACACACAGCTGTGCTACATGCCATGCGCCTGACAGACTCCGCTCTGCTACATGGCATGCCCATCACAGACACAGCTTTGCTACATGCCATGCACCTGACAGACATGACATGTGCATGGTACAAACACAGCTCTGCTACATTATATGAGTGTGACAAACACAGCTGTGACATGCACGTCACAGGCACAGCTCAAGACAACACACTACAGCAAACTCCCCCCTATTGATTATGTCAGAAGGTATCACATCATACCGCTGATGGACGCCTCAGTGTGAGTATCTATTTGTGTATATATGTGTAGTTGACAATTGTGTATTTTATGCTTGAAAAATCACGATGCAGTGCGAAAACGCGTGGCTTTAATAAATACTGAAACCAATCCACAAGAAGTTTCCAACTCTTTGTAATCACAGCACTCTAAGTCTCCTGCAGTGCGGGGCTATTTTTTCCTAGTTTTGCACTTATCCATGGTCACCGAGCCAGCTTGTTACACCCCAGACGCCTCACCTCACCACAGTGAATCGGGGACAAAGAGTAATTGTTTATACCCTACTCCAGATACAGCGTGCAAAAGGGTTTTCCCAGGACAGGGTTAACCCTTTGAGCACCAGGTGAGTTAACATTCACCTCTATTTCTCTATTTCAGAGAGGAGGTTAAGAGAATCTCTACAATTCTCTGTGTATAGGGAAAAAGCAGGATACAAGTTATATAAGGGACAGAAAGAGTGTTAGTCCTCACACACAATCCCTTTACACCGCAAGGCATACATTTACATCCTGAATGTGTGGAGTTTATATTAAGTGGGACAGCAAGCCAATCCTGCTGTCTGTCTGTGACAGCAGAAACCCACCCGCTACAGCCCCAATCAGTGCTTATGCTAATCACAGCTGTTAGCCTTCTAAATACTGCTGTCAATACTGATTGTGGCTTTTAGATGTCATGATCATTGTTCAGGGGTCCTGAATGGTCCACTAAAACAAAATTGCATATTTTTATTTTGGGGGCTTAATCAGACCGGCGTATATCGGTCAGGTTTTCATGCCCGGCCGATATACACTGGCCCTATCTGCAAGGGAAGAAGGCAGGGCGGGTCCAGAGCTAGAGCATTGAGCTCCTGCCCCGCTCCACCCTATCTCCGCCCCTCACCACTGTTTGCAATGGGGCAGGGTGGGGCTAAGGAAAATCTGAAAATGGGAAAAAAAAGCCAAGTTCTTAAGGGGTTTAAGGGCATTTAAGTTAGTGAGCAAAATTGGAAGTTTTCACCAATCCACTAAATTTGTGAAAAGCGATAAGGCAATGGAATTCTGACCACTGGGCTTCCCACCAATCTTGTGAATTGCGTGTCGTGTTTCCCTCGTCCTCCTCACTTCCTGTTGTTATCTCCCAGGTATTTATAAGCCCAGCTTGTGTTCACATAACAGGTGCACACAACACCATTGGCCCTGGTCAGAGAGGAGAACTTTAATAGAAAGTGATTCCGGCACTTCCACTTGAATAAAACATATCTTCCTTATTGGTGCATCATTTTAAAAATTAAAGTGGCCTAACTCTGGAGACAGTAATGCTCACACTGATGAAGCCTTACAGTTCTTGTTCACAGCGTAAACTTACAAGTCATCCAAACTCATTAAAAAACAACCTAGCCAACAGCAAGTTGCATGTCATGAGAAATACACACATCACCTGTGTGACTAATACCATGTGAGTGCCTCACATTATTACTTCTGCTGATGTCAAACACATGAATGAGTTCCATTAAAGGAGATGTCCCGCGCCGAAACGGGTTTTTTTTTTTTAAACCCCCCCCCCCCCGTTCGGCGCGAGACAACCCCGATGCAGGGGTTAAAAAAACCACCCGCACAGCGCTTACCTGAATCCCGGCGGTCCGGTGACTTCAATACTTACCGCTGAAGATGGCCGCCGGGATCCTCCGTCTTCGTGGACCGCAGCTCTTCTGTGCGGTCCACTGCCGATTCCAGCCTCCTGATTGGCTGGAATCGGCACGTGACGGGGCGGAGCTACACGGAGCCGCTCTCTGGCACGAGCGGCTCCATAGAAGACTGCTGAAGACCCGGACTGCGCAAGCGCGGCTAATTTGGCCATCGGAGGCCAAAAATTAGTCGGCTCCATGGGAACGAGGACGCTAGCAACGGAGCAGGTAAGTAAAAAACTTTTTATAACTTCTGTATGGCTCATAATTAATGCACAATGTACATTACAAAGTGCATTATTATGGCCATACAGAAGTGTATAACCCCACTTGCTGCCTCGGGACAACCCCTTTAACGGCTTACCAAAGATTTATCACTCTTATATTTGTGTTTTTTCGTTCTCACCTCTCAAAGCATTAAGTTTTGACATAGCCATATGAGGGCTTCTTTCTGTGGAAGACGTTGTATGTATGTATGGTATTATACACTGAATAATGGGGAAAAAAAACTTTTAAAAACATTACAATGTGGGAAAATGAAAAAAAATGCATTTGCTTTATTTTTCTTGTGTTTTTATTTATACTATCTACAGTACAGTATAAATGACATATGAACTACATAACATCGGGTATTGTCTCAGCCAAAGGTTCCACATATTTAGATATTTGTTTATATTGTTACAAATTGCAATAATTTTCTCGAATACCATATGAGTCAGTTCCTTTAGTGTGGGCGGTATGGGTGAGCACCAATGTCGAGCAATATTCCGTTTTGCTGAGAGGAGAATATGAGCCACTAGGTTTCTATTTACCAACGGGATCATCTCCATGCCTATCAAAAGAAGACTCAGTCCTGGATCTGTGAGAATTGGGGACCCTACTATTGTCCTCAATATGGAATTTACCGTATTCCAGCAAGGCATCAGTTTTAGGTAAGACCAAAATATATGTTTTTTCGATCCGGGCTGCCTGCAATTTCTCCAACACATCCCATTTTGATTTGGGTCTTTTCTTGCCAGTAAGGACAGAGTGAGATAGCACCTCCTAATGAGTTGTAGATGTTATTCCAATACAGGGGAACCTTTTGTGACCTGGGGATCTCTTTTGAAAGCCTGAGCCACCCAGTCATTCACACTTTTTTCCCTAGATCCTTCTCCCAATTTAATATGTGGACTGTTTTCCCTGCCCTAAATTTCCTGCTAGCACACCATATACTGAATGAATCTCTGATTTACTGTCTTGGATGGGTTTTTACCAATGTTAATGAGCCAACTGCCTTCAGGACTAGAGTTTGCAATGCTTCTATGGTTGCTTTCATAGGAAAGGAAAAGTGTGGGAGATATAGGGCCAAGCCCAAATTATTTGCTACCTCACATAATGTGCATACATATAAAATGGGTTCAAAAGATTTTGCCCCAATAGTTTATTTTTCTAAATTTACCCAGTCAAGACTTGTGTCATGTCTTAGCCAGGTTTTGGCCTGGCTTAGGATCGTAGCCTTACAGTATGCCTCCAGGTTAGGCACATCCATTCCTCTTTGTGCTCAATGACAGGCAAGAATAAAAAGTGCTACCATTGGCCTCCTCCCCCTCTATATATATTGAAGTAGAAAAGGATTTTTGGGAGGATCATCATCTATAAAGTGATATCCTGCCAAACCAGGAGACTTCTCATTTGGCATATGTGTTCAATTCATGTTGTAGGTCAGATAGAAGCTGGGGAAAATTTGACTGCCCAAGGTTTGCCATTGGACATACTAGGTTCACTCCTAAATATGAGATACTATGTGACTGTCATTGGAAAGAGAATTCTTTTTTAAAGCTTTCTGTAATTCTTCTGGTGTATTCATACCCAATAATTGAGACTTATTTATGTTTAGTTTAAAATATAATACACAGCTGAATTGCAGAATAGCCTTGTTAGTCTTTCTTAGCAATGAGATAGGGTTAGTTAGCATGAGCAGAATGTTACCTGCAAATAAGCTGATTTTATGAAATCTCAGCCCGGAAGGTATTCCCGAATCTCCAGAGTGGTTTTCATTAATTCAGCCAAGGGTTCAATCATCAAGTTAAAAAAAAAGGGGGAGAGAGTGGGCATCCCTGATGGGTTCCATTGCTGATTGGGAATGATCTAGACAATGTCCATCCACCAGGATTTTTGCTGAAGAGATGGATTATAAAGCTTTGATCGCGTTCATGATTTTACCCTGAAATCCAAATTTCTCTAATGTGGCATAGCATATTCCCAGTTGATTCTATCAAACGCCTTCTCAGCCTCTAAAGCCAAAATGATAGAAGGTTCATGGGAGGATTTTACACAGCTTAGCAGATTGAGGATTTGTCTGGTTCCATCTGGGGCCTGTCTTACCTTCGTAAATCCCACCTGGTCTGAATCTATATATATATAAAGACAAAAGCCCTCACTGACTCACTCACTCATTCACTGACTCATTCACTGACTGACTCGCCACTAATTCTCCAACTTCCCGTTGTCGTAGAAACATGAAATTTAGTAAGAGCATAGATTATGTCCAAAATAGGAAAAGTAAAGAGGTCCAAACTCGATTATTTAATTCTAGCGCAAAAGAATTAGCGTTGAAAGTTTACGTACATAATCTAAATCTCTCACTTCCCAATCTCATAGAAACTTAAAATTTGGCACGAGCATTGATTATGTCATAAATAGGAAAATTTAATGGGTCCCAGCTCGATTATTTAATTCTAGCGCAAAAGAACTAGCATCCAAATTTTACGTATGGAATTTAATTCTCTCACTTCCCGGTGTAAAAAGATGAAAGCCCTCACTGACTCACTCACTCATTCACTGACGCATTCACTGACTGACTCGCCACTAATTCTCCAACTTCCCGATGTCTTAAAAACATAAAATTTGATAAGAGCATAGATTATGTCCAAAATAGGAAAAGTAAAGAGGTCCCAACTCGCTTATTTAATTCTAGCGCAAAAGAATTAGCGCCAAAATTTTACGTACATAATCTAAATCGCTCACTTTCCAATGTCATAGAAATTTGAAATTGTGCACGAGCATTGATTATGTCATAAATAGGAAAAGTTAATGGGTCCCAACTCGATTATTCAATTCTAGCACAAAAGAACTAGCGTCCAAATTTTATGTACGGAATCTAATTCTCTCACTTCTTGGTGTAATAGAAACTTGACATTTGGCACGAGCATTGATTGTGTCATAAATAGGAAAAGCTAATGGTTCTCAACTCGATTATTCAATTCTAAGCGCAAAAGAATTAGCGTCCAAATGTTACGTACGGAATGTAATTCTCTCACTTTCCCATGTCATAGAAGCGTGAAATTTGGGACGGGCATTGAGTATGTCATAAATAGGAAAAGCTAATGGGTCCTAACTCGATTGTTTAATTCTAAGCGCAAAAGAATTAGCGTCCAAATTTTACGTACTAAATCTAATTCTCTCACTTCCCGGTGTCATAGAAACTCGAAATTTGGCACGAGCATTGATTATGTCATAAATAGGAAAAGTTAATGGGTCCCAATTCGATTGTTCAATTCTATGTGCAAAAGACTTAGCGTCCAAATTATTTGTACGTAATCTAATTCTCTCACTTAAAATTTGGCATGAGCATTGATTATTATGTCATAAATAGGAAAAGTTAATGGGTCCCAACCCGATTATTCAATTCCAAGTGCAAAATAATTAGCGTCCAAATTTTACGTATGGAATGTAATTTTTTCTCTTTCCGGTGTCATAGAAACTTGAAATTTGGCACGAGCATTGATTATGTCATAAATTGGAAAAGTTAATGGGTCCCAACTCAATTATTGAATTCTAAGCGCAAAAGAATTAGCATCCAAATTTAATGTACGTAATCTAATTCTTTCACTTCCTGATGTCATTTTATATAAAGGAATCGTTGCATGGTTGCCTCCACGTGGTGTTTCCTGGGTAACGCAAAGAATCATGCAAAATGGTGAACATATTTTTTTCCCGGTATCTCTAAAGTAACCACGACTTCATAAGATTTTCCATGTGAACACCAGAAAAATACCAGTACCAAATTAACTCGGGCGAATCGGGTATATCAGCTAGTGTATAATATGTGGAAGTATATCTAGGAGTCTAATATTTTGGCATAAACCTTTGTGTCACAATTCAATAAGGATATGGAGCGAAAGTTCATTAGGGTAGTAGGGTCCTTTCCTAGTTTGGGGATACCTATAATAGTTGCTTGCAACATTTCAGCTGGTAGTTTGCCCTGTTGTATTGCAAGATTGAGTGCTGGGGTGAGAGCCACACAAAACAGTTTAAAATATTCAACTGAAAACCCGTTGGGGCCTGGTGCCTCATTGTTTTTTAAGGACCCTATTGTGTCCCAGACCTCCTTTTGAGTTATTGGGGTGTTTATGGACTCACTCTGTTCTAGTGTTAGTAAAGGAAGTTTCACTTTCTGTGGGAACTCTGCAATGTTTTCTGGAGTGGGTTGAAGGGTGGAGGGGTCTTCTATTAGATTGTATAAGTTATTATAGTAATGTCTAAATTGATCTGCCTTTTGGTCTGGATGAGCTTATTTAGGTTGCTTTACCATTGGAACTAAAAAAAAAAGGGGACTTTTATTTAATTTATTTTCTTTTTAACCATGTTCACCAGCAGATGCAATAGTTTGTTCAATAAACCATATAATGTGGATCAGGATTAGAGATGAGCGAGCACCAAAATGCTCGAGTGCTCGTTACTCGAGTCGAACTTCCCGCGATACTCAAGGGTTCGTTTTGAGTAACGAACCACATTGAAGTCAATGGGTGACCCGAGCATTTTTGTATAGGACCTATGCTCCGCTAAGGTTTTCATTTGTGAAAATCTGGGAAATTCAAGAAAGTGATGGAAATGACACAGAAACGGACAGGGCAGGCGAGGGGCTACATGTTGGGCTGCATCTCAAGTTCCCAGGTCCCACTATTAAGCCACAATAGCGGCAAGAGTGCCCCCACCCCCAACAATTTTTACTTCTGAAAAACCCTCATTAGCAAGGCATACCTATGCTAAGCACCACACTACCTCCAACAAAGCACAATCACTGCCTGCATGACACTCCGCTGCCACTTCTCCAGGGTAACATGCTGCCCAACCGCCCCTTTCAGTAATAGTAGCAGTCAAGACAGGCCCCAGTAACAATTCCGAAGCAGCAGTATAGGGGGAGCACAGTATTAGTTCCATTTCAGTAGTAGTAGCAGTCTGGACAGGCCCCAGTAACATATGACTAGCAGCAGTATAGGGGGAGCACAGTATTAGTTCCATTTCAGTAGTAGTAGCAGTCTGGACAGGCCCCAGTAACATATCGCTAGCAGCAGTATAGGGGGAGCACAGTCTTAGTTCCATTTCAGTAATAGTAGCAGTCAAGACAGGCCCCAGTAACATATCACTAGCAGCAGTATAGGGGGAGCACAGTATTAGTTCCATTTCAGTAATAGTAGCAGTCAAGACCGGCCCCAGTAACAATTCCGAAGCAGCAGTATAGGGGGAGCACAGTCTTAGTTCCATTTCAGTAGTAGTAGCAGTCTGGACAGGCCCCAGTAACATATCACTAGCAGCAGTATAGGGGGAGCACAATATTAGTTCCATTTCAGTAGTAGTAGCAGTCTGGACAGGCCACAGTAACATATCACTAGCAGCAGTATAGGGGGAGCACAGTATTTGTTCCATTTCAGTAGTAGTAGCAGTCTAGACAGGCCCCAGTAACATATCACTAGCAGTATAGGGGGAGCACAGTATTAGTTCCATTTCAGTAATAGTAGCAGTCAAGACAGGCCCTAGTAACAATTCCGAAGCAGCAGTATAGGGGGAGCACAGTATTAGTTCTATTTCAGTAGTAGTAGCAGTCAAGAAAGGCCACAGTAACATTCCCGTTGCAGCAGTTTAGGGAGATAACAGTCTCTTTCACATTTCAGTAGTTGCAGTATAGACAAGGCCCCAGTTATATTTATGTAGCAAAAGTGTAGGCCAAACCCACACACCTTGCTGTAGCATGAGTGCAGGCGAAGCCCATAAAAATTACTAGGATTACACTGTAGGCGAGGGCCCCAAAAAATTGGTGTACCAACAGTACTTATGTACCTCAGAAAAATTGCCCATGCCCAACCAAGAGGGCAGGTGAAACACATTAATCGCTTTGGTTAATGTGGCTTAATTTGTAACTAGGCCTGGAGGCAGCCCAGTTAAAATAAAAATTGGTTCAGGTGCAAGTTTCAACGCTTTAATGAGAATTGAAATGTATAAACATTGTTTACAAAAGTAATATGACTGAGCCTTGTGGGCCTAAGGAAAATTGCCCGTTCGGCGTGATTACGTCAGGTTTCAGGAGGAGGAGCAGGAGGAGGAGGATGAATATAATACACGGATTGATGAAGCTAAGAGGTCCCCGTTTTTGATGGTGATAGAGAACGATGCTTCCATCCGCGGGTGCAGCCTACGTATTGTTTAGGTACCGCTGCTGTCCACTGGTGGAGAAGAGAAGTCTGGGGAAATCCAGGCTTAGTTCATCTTTATGAGTGTAAGCCTGTCGGCACTGTCAGTTGACAGGCGGGTACGCTTATCCGTGATGATTCCCCCAGCCGCACTAAACACCCTCTCTGACAAGACGCTAGCCGCAGGGCAAGCAAGCACCTCCAGGGCATACAGCGCGAGTTCAGGCCACGTGTCCAGCTTTGACACTCAGTAGTTGTACGGAGCAGAGGCGTCACGGAGGACGGTCGTGCAATCGGCTGCATACTCCCTCACCAACCTTTTACAGTGCTCCCGTTGACTCAGCCTTGACTGGGGAGCGGTGACACAGTCTTGCTGGGGAGCCATAAAGCTGGCAAAGGCCTTGGAGAGTGTTCCCCTGCCTGCGCTGTACATGCTGCCTGATCTCCGCGCCTCCCCTGCTACCTGGCCCTCGGAACTGCGCCTTCTGCCACTAGCGGTGTCGGATGGGAATTTTACCATCAGTTTGTCCACCAGGATCCTGTGGTATAGCATCACTCTCGAACCCCTTTCCTCTTCGGGTATGAGAGTGGAAAGGTTCTCCTTATACCGTGGGTCGAGCAGTGTGTATACCCAGTAATCCGTAGTGGCCAGAATGCGTCTAACGCGAGGGTCACGAGAAAGGAAATCCTAACATGAAGTCAGGCATGTGTGCCAGGGTACCTGTACGCAACACATGGCTGTCCTCACTAGGAAGATCACTTTCAGGATCCTCCTCCTCCTCCTCCTACTTAGGCCACACACGCTGAAAGGATGACAGGCAAGCAGCATGGGTACCCTCAGCAGTGGGCCCGGCTATCTCTTCCCCCTGCTCCTCCTCAGGCTCCTCCCCCTCCACCTCCCCCTCAACGCGCTGAGATATAGACATGAGGGTGCTCTGACTATCCAGTGACATACTGTCTTCCCCCGCCTCCGTTTCCGAGTGCAAAGCGTCTGCCTTTATGCTTTGCAGGGAACTTCTCAAGAGGCATAGCAGAGGAATGGTGACGCTAATGATTGCAGCATCGCCGCTCACCATCTGGGTAGACTCCTCAAAGTTTCCAAGGACCTGGGAGATGTCTACCAACCAGGCTCACTCTTCTGTAAAGAATTGAGGAGGCTGACTCCCACTACGCCGCCCATGTTGGAGTTGGTATTCCACTATAGCTCTAAGCTGCTCATAGAGCCTGGCCAACATGGGGAGCGTAGAGTTCCACCGTGTTGGCACGTCGCACAGCAGTTGGCGCACTGGCAGATTAAACCGATGTTGCAGGGTCCGCATGGTGGCAGCGTCCGTGTTGGACTTGCGGAAATGTGCGCTGACCCGGCGCACCTTTCCGAGCAGGTCTGACAAGTGTGGGTAGCTTTTCAGAAACCGCTGAACCACCAAATTAAAGACGTGGGCCAGGCATGGCACGTGCGTGAGGCTGCTGAGCTGCAGAGCCGCCACCAGGTTACGGCCGTTGTCACACACGACCATGCCCGGTTGGAGGCTCAGCGGCGCAAGCCAGCAGTCGGTCTGCTCTTTCAGACCCTGCAGCAGTTTGTGGGCTGTGTGCCTCTTCTCTCCTAAGTAGTTACAGCACGGCCTGCTGACGCTTGCCCACCGCTGTGCTGCCACGCCGCGGGACAGCGACTGCTGGCGACGTGCTGCTGCTGACACATCTTGATTGCGAGACAGAGGTTGCGGAGGAGGAGGAGGGTGGTTTAGTGGAGGAAGCATACACCGCCGCAGATACCAGCACCGAGCTGGGGCCCGCAATTCTGGGGGTGGGTAGGACGTGAGCGGTCCCAGGCTCTGACTCGGTCCCAGCCTCCACTAAATTCACCCAATGTGCCGTCAGGGAGATATAGTGGCCCTGCCCGCCTGTGCTTGTCCACGTGTCCATTGTTAAGTGGACCTTGGCAGTAACCGCGTTGGTGAGGGCGCGTACAATGTTGCGGGAGATGTGGTCGTGCAGGGCTGGGACGGCACATCGGGAAAAGTAGTGGCGACTGGGAACCAAGTAGCGCAGTGCTCGTCTCGAGTAATGAGCATCTCGAGCACCCTAATACTCGAACGAGCATCAAGCTCGGACGAGTATGCTCGCTCATCTCTATCACAGTTGAAAATGAAATGTCAGTAGAGATGAGCGAGCACCAAAATGCTTGGGTGCTTCATCTTTTCGTAATGCTCGAGAGCTTGTTTCGAGAAACGAACCCTATTGAAGTCAATGGGCGACTCGAGCATTTTTGTATGGGACCGATGCTCCGCATAGGTGATGACTTGTGGAACACCAGAAAACATCAGAAAGTCATGGAAACACTACAACAACATATAGGGAAGGGCAGGGGTAGCATGCATGGCTGCATCTGAGGCTCCCAGGTCCCACTATTAAGCCAAAATGGGGGCAAGAGCCTGGCGGTCACCCCCCTAACAATTTACTTGGGACAAACCCTAATTAGCAAGGCACACGTGCTGGCACATCTTAGCTAAGCACCACACTACCTGCAACCAAGGACAATCACTGCCTGTGGGTGACACCGCTGCCTCTTTTCCTGGGTTATATGCTGGAATTGCTGTCCAACCCTCCACACGACCCTGCGCCCTGAGCGCACACAAAATTTTCCCTGCCCAGCATTCAGCTGGCCTCATGCCACACGCTCGCTTCATAGCCACACCACCCTCATGTCTATTTATAGGTGCGTACTGGATGTGGTGGAATCGGAGGCACACACTGCAGAGGGTTGGCAGGGCTAGGCAGCGACCCTCTTTGAACGTGTGGGCAACAGCCCACAATGCTGTTGAGAATTGATGATAAATTGATGTATGATCATCATTCCAATCCCATGCCACCACTGTCACAAAATTGCCAGAAGCCGCAAACGTGGGCATAAAGAGGACTCAGGTGCCAGCACTTCTACACATCTCCACAATGCAGCAATACTCTGTGTGGAAAGAAGATGAGCGGGCCCAGGGTCAGGCTCGGTTCCAGCCTCCACCTTGTGTGACCCAAAGTGCCACGAGTTACATAACAATCGGAAATGCATGTGTCCCCACACAATTCATTCTGTGTAGGTGTCAGATAGCAATGGGAAGTCTTTGAGTTCCTTAGGCTCACTTATGCTGTCAGTGCACAAAGATGGTATTACACAGGAAGAAATCAGAGTGCCCAAACATGGCAGAGTTTCACCCAGAGTTTTTCCAAAAGGCTGGAAAAATTAGTTGGATAACAGTATAGGCAAGGGCCTGAAAAATTGGTGTACCAAGAGTACACCTGAAAAATTGCCCAACCGCAAGATACTGCTCGCTGTTGCTTAATTTGTAACAGAGCCTGGAGGCAGCCCTGTGAAAAAATTGGTTTCTATTAAAGTATAAATACTTTTGAAACTTTGAAAAATTGTAAAAAAACTTTTAAACAGAGCCTTTTGGGCCACAGAAAAATTGGCAGTTCAGCGTCATGATATGCTGTTTTAGGAGGAGGAGGAGGAGTAATAATATCCGAGAGAGATTCAAATAGATGATACAAATGAATGAGTCTGTTTGTGTTATATCACCCACCAAATATGGTGTTAAAAGCTACAGATGAGCAGGCGGTATAACAGTCTTTATGGATGATCGATTGACACTGGTATTGGTGATACTTCTATGGTTAAAGTGTTGTACAATAGTGAGATTTATACTAGGCAACGTTTACATTCATCCTGATATGTCAATATTTGATCAAATATTCACGAACAATTAGACTGATCTGTGACAACATTGAGGTGGATAGTGATGAGCCAATTATGATATTTGGTGACTTTAATGTATAAAGATTTGAGAGAGCAGCACTCCAGGGATTTTCAATGAAATAAAAATCTTTATTGCCCCACAGAAACAACGTTTCAACTCTCTGCTGAGAGTCTTTGTCAAAGACAGGACTTGACAAAGACTCTCAGCAGAGAGTTGAAACGTTGTTTCTGTGGGGCAATAAAGATTTTTATTTCATTGAAAATCCCTGGAGTGCTGCTCTCTCAAATCTTTATGCTGTTTAAACGAAGGTCCAGGATCCAGGACCTTGAATTGAGCGTGCACTGGTTATGAGGACTGTCCTCCCTTTTATACCATAAGGTAAAGAGTGTGCTGTGATCCGTTCAACATTTTTGGATTGCTATTATTATGGTGACTTTAATGTAGATGTAATGTAGTCACTCCCAGCTGTATCCTTGTTGTATCCTAAGTTGTATGATAAAATCAGTATTACCATTATAACCATGGGGATGGTATCTGTACAAGTGAGCTATATGAAGTGTTAGCTTAATCAAGTGTTTCACGCAGTTAGAAATGGCAGTTTGACAGGGCAGGAGACAGGTAGGTCACCAACTCTGTCTGAATGCCTTGCGCTTCACAACTTTAATGCTGTCACCCATATCATCATCTTTGCTGTTAGCTTTAGAACCTGTTTCCAAAGCCTTCCTTCCTGACTTCCCCACTTCCTATCCTGTGAAATCCCAATCCTCATCTTAGGTAACTTTAACATCCCCACCAATGACCCCATCTCCCCATCTGCCTCTCAGCTTTTATCTCTCACCCCTTGCTGTTGGGGTCCTCCTGGGCTCAGTCCTTGGCCCCCTCCTCTTTTCCGTCTACACAACCCCTATTGGACAAACCATCAGGAGATGTGGCTTTCAATACCATCTCTATGCTGACGACATCCAGTTGTACACCTCCTCCCATGCCATCACAGCAACATTCCTCCAAAATGCCTGCAACTATGTCCTCTCTTTCTAAAACAGAACCTCTCAAAAACTGACCTACTGGTGTTTCCGCCCTCTGCTAACCGACCTCATACTGACATCTCCATCTCAGTGTGTGGCACACCCATTGCTTCCCTGCAGCACACCCGCTGTCTTGGGATTATTTTCGACTTCAATATGTCCTTTACTCTCGATATCCAATCTCTCACCTGAACATGTCAGCTGCACCTCAAGAACATCACAAGAATCTGCCCCTTTCTCACTGTAAACACGCTAAAAATGTGCACTTTTGCCCTATCTACTCCCGACTCAATTATTGCAACTCATTGCTAATCGGCCTTCCCTGTGCCAGACTCTTCCCCCTCCAATCCATCCTGAATGCGGAAACCAGGCTCATCTTCCTGTCTAGCTGCTACTTGGAAACCTCTGTCCTGTGCCAGTCACTGCACTGGCTACACGTCAAATATATAATTCAATTCACACTCACTACCTTCACCCATAAAGCTCTTCATAGCACCACACCACCCTACATTGCCTCCCTCATCTCAATCCACCACCCAGTCCGCACCCTCCGCTCAGCTAATGAAATTAGTGCCCCTTTACCTGTTGTATCACCCCATTATCTGTAGTATGTAAGTTCATTGGAGCAGGACCCTCACCCCCATTGTTTCTATCAATCAATTACTTCATGTAACAGTGGTTTTTGTATCTTTGTTTCTTGTATCTGTTCTCCTCTGTTTTGAAAGCGCTGAGGAATATGTTGGCGCTATATAAATCAAGATGATTATTAGATGCTAAATTACATTTACATTCTCTTAGCCTTAGGCATCGTTCAGACGAGTGCTGTTTTTGCACTGCTAAGCAGTGTGAAAACAGTGCTCCTGAAAATATTGCGTGAATGGGTGACTTAAAGCTCCCTGAAGTTGCCCATTCACACGATCCAAGGCGTATGCTTCGTGCTTTCAAGGCTCCAATCATAAGAGTCTATGGAAAACACACAGCACAGATAGGACATTTCCTATCTTTGCGCACACCTATATTTCAACAGTTTATTTGTTTATATTTTTTACAGCCCCAATATACGACTTGACCAGTAAGAGGCCTAGGCTGCAAGTACAATACTTTGCAATTGTTTAGTATTGCAGTATATTATGACTGTCAGCTTAATGCTGACAAGCTTCCTCTGGCAAGATCCAATCGATGTACAAGGGTAACAGATGTGTGAACTATTATTAAAATCCATGATAGCCCATCAGCACCTTGCAATCTCATTAAGGGATGCTGAAGGGTATGACAGTGCCTCTATCAAACCCCTTTGCTGCTGTAGTTCATACCTAATGGGATAAATGGCTGGGATCAGAGTTATCTCTCATTCCAGCCATTGTAGTTGTTTGTGAGCTGTAAAATGCATCTGATATCTGCTGCTGATTGTGCATGCTAAGCTCCCGAGCCCCTGCAATCAGTGTAGTGTACAGCATAGTATGTTGAGTCCCATCTGTCCATGACATAGTCAGGAAAAAAGTATTTAGTCAGATACCAATTGTACAAGTTCTCCCACTTAAAAAGATGAGAGAGGCCTGAAATTGACATGATAGGTAGACCTCAACTATGAGAGACAACATGAGAAAACACATCCAGAAAATCACATTGTCTGATTTTTAACAAATTTATTTGCAAATTATGCTGGAAAATAAGTATTTGGCCACCTACAAACAAGCAAGATTTCTGGGTCTCACAGACCTGTAACTTCTTCTTTAAGAGGCTCTTCTGTCCTCCACTCATTACCTGTAGTAATGGCTCTGTTTGAACTTGTTATCAGTATAAAAGACACCTGTCCACAACCTCAAGCAGTCACACTCCAAACTCCACTATGGTGAAGACCAAAGAGCTGTCGAAGGACACCAGAAACAAAATTGTAGCCCTGCACCAGACTGGGAAGACTGAATCTGCAATAGGCAAGCAGCTTGGTGTGAAGAAATCAACTTTGGGAGCAATAATTAGAAAATGGAATAGATACAAGACCACTGATAATCTCACTCGATCTGGGGCTGCACGCAAGATCTCACCCCGTGGGGTCAAAATCATCACAAGAACGGTGAGCAAAAATCCCAGAACCACACGGGGGAACATAGTGAATGACCTGCAGAGAGCTGGGACCAACGTAGCAAAGGCTACTATCAGTAACACACTATGCCGCCAGGGACTCAGATCCTGCAGTGCCAGACATGTTCCCCTGCTTAAGCCAGTACATGTCTGGGACTGACTGAAGTTTGGTAGAGAGCATTTGGATGATCCAGAAGAGTATTGGGAGAATGTCATATGGTCAGATGAAACCAAAGTAGATTTGTTTGGCAGAAACACAACTCGTCGTGTTTGGAGGAGAAAGAATGCTGAGTTGCATCCAAAGAACACCATACCTACTGTGAAGCATGGGGGTGGCAACATCATGCTTTGGGGCTGTTTTTCTGCAAAAGAAGCAGGACGACTGATCCATATACATGAAAGAATGAATGGGGCCATGCATCTTGAGATTTTGAGTGCAAAACTCCTTCCATCAGCAAGGGCACTGTAGATGAAATGTGGCTGGGTCTTTCAGCATGACAATGACCCCAAGCACACCGCCAGGGCAACGAAGGAGTGGCTTCGTAAGAAGCATTTAAAGGTCCTGGAGTGGCCCAGCCAGTCTCTGGATCTCAACCCCATAGAAAACCTTTGGAGGGAGTTGAAAGTCTGTGTTGCCCAGCAACAGCCCCAAAACATCCCTGCTTTTGAGGAGATTTGCATGGAGTAATAGGCCCACATACTAGCAACAGTGTGTGCCAACCTTGTGAGGACTTACAGAAAACGTTTGACCTCTGTCATTGCCAATAAAGGATATATAGCAAAGTATTGAGATGAACATTTGGTATTGACCAAATACTTATTTTCCACCATAATTTGCAAATAAATTCATTAAAAATCAGACAATGTGATTTTCTGGATGTGTTTTCTCATGTTGTCTCTCATAGTTGAGGTCTACCTATGATGTGAATTACAAGCCTCTCCCATCTTTTTGAGGGGGAGAACTTGTACAATTGGTATCTGACTAAATACTTTTTTCCCCACTGTAATTGTTGTGGCTTATAAACAGTCGTCTCCAGTATTTGAGCCCTCTAAAATGTACATATGCTAATAGGATATATGTAACAGGGTTATCTTCATAAAACAATCATTTTAATTGTTAAAACTCATACAATAAGCTTAAGACATAATTAGAGCTCTTTGAAAATAATGGACACAAAAGCAAAAACAACAACAACAACAAAAAAAAACAATGGCATTCATCTTCTTGTATATTTATCTGAGGGAAAAAATGATGGTTTGCAGGAATGCAGTGAAGAAAAAAATCAGAAAAAATATGCTGTGTTACCAAGGCAAGAGTGATCCCTTAAGGGGTTAAATAGTGAGTAAAAGATCAACAACATGCAGTAGCAATGTGATCCTGAGGATCCTGCTTACATCTTCCTAGTATGTATGACATGTGAGGGCATATGACTGAAACACATATGATATTCATATCTCAACTTGATGAGATGATCTTTAAAAATCAGTTTATTTTGCAAACATTACTATTCTAAGGGAACGAACACACCATGGACTCCAGCTGTAAGAAGATTTACTGTTCCCATGAGCTTGATGCCAATAATCTATTTGACAGCTACTTGTCTGCACATGCTCCATACTCATTTACTAAGGAAATAACACTAAATGTCTTAAACACATTTTCCAAGGCATTTAGCACAGGTAAGTTAATCATTACTCATGAAGCATATTGTTCTGTGTAACATATGTATGATATTATACCATGTACAATGTAAATATGGTCATCTATTTCCCCAGAAAAAAAATGTCATTGGAATTTTAGAAAAAAAACACACTTTGCATATTAACGTTTGGTCTTTACACCTTTTTTGGCAAAACTGAAGTTGGATAAATTTACTACTGATTTTCTACAAAAAGAACATCATTCACATCACTTTTAATTTAAATTTTTAATGTTATATGTGAGCTCATTTTCTGCAGAACAAGTTTTTATGTTTTTCATTTTATCTATAAATATAAGCGTGAAAGCCATCACTGACTGACTTACTGACTTGCCACTAATTCTCTAACTTCCCGATGTACTACAAGCACAAAATTTGATACAACCATTTCTTAGGTCCTAAATAGAAAAAGTAATGGGGTCACAACTTGATTATTCAATGCTAAGTGTAAAAGTATTGGCACCCCTGTGTAATGTACCTAATCTGAGTCTCTAACTTTCCGATGTAACTTTTATTTAAATATTTGCTAAAAGCACACATTCAGGGCACATGTGGCACGTATTCAGCACACAAAGGGACTGGGTGTGCTTAAAAAATAGAGTAACGGACAGTACATACACTCGGCACACTGTCAATAAAACCTGGATTACCCCTATATGATGGAAATTGGTGTAATGCAAGACAACAGTACCCTATAATGTAAAGAAGCATATTGCGGTTAGTTACCTGCCTGGTAGCACACAGTTTCTCTACTCGTAGCTGGTAGTGGGGATTTGGGCAAAAGCTATCTACCCTAATTGTCTTGCGTGTGATGATAACTATAAAGCAACTCCCTATTTGTGTTGCTGATAATCCGATAGGAGAACTTCCAACCCATCTAGAGAGAGTAATAGACCCAATCGAATAGATACAAATCAGGCTTGCCAATAGAAGCATCAGTTCTCAGAAAATATATCTTTGGATGGGATAAAGCTATAGAACATCAAATACTTTCACTCAATCTTGGGTAAGTAGTTCCGAGCCTAGGTAAGTATCTTACATAGAGATGAGCGAGCGTACTCGGAAAAGCACTACTCGCTCGAGTAATTTGCTTTATCCGAGTATCGCTGTGCTCGTCCCTGAAGATTCGGGTGCCGGCACGGAGCAGGGAGCTGCAGGGGAGAGCGGGGAGGAACGGAGGGGAGATCTTTCTCTCCCTCTCTCCCGCCCGCTCCCCCCCGCTCCCCGCTGCGACTCACCTGTCAGCCGCAGCGGCACCCGAATCTTCAGGGACGTGCACAGCGATACTCGGATAAAGCAAATTACTCGAGCGAGTAGTGCTTTTCCGAGTACGCTCGCTCATCTCTAATCTTACAGGCTCAGGTAAGTGTTACCAAGATCAGGTAAATATTTCTCAGGCTCAGGTAGGTACCTCCAAGCATTGGAGAATACTAATCAGGCTCATGTAGAAAAGTGCAAAAATTTCCAAGCTCATGCAAATGTTTCTCTGGCTCCGATAAATGTCTCCAAGCTCAGGTGATTGTTTCTCAAGCTCAGATAAGTGTTTTTCAGGCTCAGATAAGTGTTTCAACGCATTTCTCTGCAGATGAAGTGGTTTATCAGGAAATTAGAGAAAAGATGCCTAGTAGTTGTCTGAGAGTAGGTCTGCAAACAAAGTTGCAGCAATATCCTAGACTAAAAGCCACAATGTTCTAGGAGAATAACCACCTATCTCTAACTTATATGCTTGAAGGTGAATGCTTTGTAGGATGGGAGAGAGGACTGATGGTAGCTACTAATAGCCAGGAAAAATGTTATGGCTGTCCATCCATCAACTCTCTTGGTAAAACAGAAGTTGGAAACTAGATGTCTCCTAAAAACATTCCTAAATAAATGGAGCAGCTACCTAGTCTATTTGCCCTTTCCCCAATGTAGAATACTAGCAGAAATAGACATTGCATTCCCTATCAAACTCCAGGTTCCCTCTATAATAGTGACTGAGGAGAGGGTGGTTCTCTGATGTCTAATCTCCTTAATTAGTGGTGAGCGCGATTGCCCTATCGAGAAGTTCCCCTTGATAAGGAAAATAAAAAGACCTGTAGCCTTGATGGTAGATTAGGGCATATGAGGCTATATAGATTAACCTAGGTTATGCAGTGTGTTCTACAATGCCCCCGGGTGGAATAAGTGTACGCAAAAAACAATCAAGGATGAGCAGGTATAGCTAGCAGATTATGGTAACATTGAGCTCCCTTGAGACTTAGTACATTAAAGTTAATTCTTTTAGCACATAGCCACATTATGCACATTTTAATTTGAATTAAACATGTGGTTTAGAGAATCCACTTTCAGCTACCCTATGTTACTGCTCGGCGGCTGCAGGTCCTTCCTGGGTGGCAGGGCACTGGGTCCCATGGTCAGGGCGCTTTCCCCTGGCTTGTTGTCCAGCTGTTGGGGGCTCGGGTGGCTGGTCGGCGAGGTGCTGTTGGTGCGCAGCGCGGTGTGCACGCTCGCGGGTCCGGGCGGCGCCATGTGCACACCTGTAGTCAGCCCCGTGCATTACCACCTTTTAAATTGGAGCTGTGGGAGTGAGTGTCTCCCTTTTTCTGCCCCTGGGCAGAGGCTTATGTTTTTAAGGCTGGCAGTGACCTGCATTCACTGCCAGTTATTTGGTTTCCTTCAGTGTGCTAGCATCCTGCCTCTGTTGGTCTCCAACGTTGTCAGTTTGTTCTGTCATATCTGCCAGGTTCTCCCATCTGCCTTGGTCTGCTTGTATTTTTCTGTTGGCTGTATCATCTGCCTATCCTGTCGGTATTCTACCTTGTTACACCTTGGTAAGCCAGTGTCCTCTCTCGGTCCCTAGTGAGAGTAGGGACTGCCGCCCAGTTGCCTGACTGGGATTAGCTAGGAGTGGAGGCAAGTAGGCAGGGACAGGGAGTTGCGGGCAAGTTCTAGGGCAACCCGGGCTGGCATACCAGTGGGTAGGATACCATAACATAATAACTGGCCCTAAATTACCCTGTGGGTTTTGTTTACCTTTCCAGTGGAGACTATGAGTGTCCTTGCTAGTCAGTTGCAGGATCTAGTGGGCATGATCCAAGACCTGTTCGGTCGTATGGTGGCCCAGGAGCAGCGAGCGTTGGCGCAGGTTTCTGCCGCCCCGTCTATCCCTGAGCCCAAATGTGTCTTCTCCCCAAGGTATTTTCAGAGAAGAGAAGAATGTTTTTTGTTTTTCAGCAGGCATGTAGACTGTATTTTCGGATGTGGCCCTGTTCCTCCATCTCAGAGTCCCAGAAAGTGGGATTAATTATGCCCCTACTTTGGGGTCCCCCCAGACATGGGCCTACTCCTTACCCGAGAGTTCGGCTTGCCTGCAGTCAGTGGATTGTTTTTTTTGGGAACTAGGGGGTATTTTTGATGACACGGATCGGGCAGGGTTGGCGGTGTCACAGCTTATATCTTTACGTCAGGGGCAGCAGTGGGTAGAGGACTATTGCTCTGAGTTTAGACAGTATGCTGGTTAAACCTCCTGGAACAATAATGCCCTCAAAGATGTGTTTTTGTTCGGTCTTTTTGATGATGTCAAGGATCTACTTATTTCTCATCCCACTCCCGTAACACTCAATGAGGCAATGGAATTGGCAGAAAAAGCTGACAGGAGGCTGAGATCTAGAACAGAGGAACATCAGGCCTGTAAAACTAAGGAATCTTCCAGACCCGCTTCCACTTCTTCCAAGCCAACTCCTGGTACCGAGCCTATGGAAGTGGACCAGCTAAGGCCCAAGGAATGACAACGGTTCAGGATGACTCACCGTCTTTGCTTCTACTGTGGGAAAGCCGGACATTGTGTAGCGACCTGTCCTCAGAGACATCTGTAACAGCTGTCTGGACCGGAGGAAAACTACAGATCCTAGGCGATTGTCGGGAAGATCGCCTAGGATCACATGTACTCCCTAAGTTGTTGGTGCCTTGTCAAGTTGGATTCCGGAATTTTAGTTGATCCAGGCAAGCCTTCATTGATTTGGACGCTGCCGCCAATTTGATTAATTTTAATTTTTTCAGACCTCTGATGACTGAATTCTCAGCGCTAAAGTCCCCCATACACTTCTCTAGCATTGACTCTACCCATCTGTCTGCTGAAATTGTCTAATGAAGGACTCCCATTCCGCAGTTCCCTGTGGGTGTTCTCCACTCTAAGAATCTGTCCTTCCTGATGATGGAAAGGATGTCCATAGATGTGGTGTTGGTATGCCCTGGTTGGCATTGTACAACCCCCAAATTGATTGGTCCACCCGGGAATTGACACATTGGGGGTTGTCCTGTCGTAATCACGTAACTACTGTATCCATGTGCTCAGCAGATACCCTAATTATCCAAAAATATTTGTCTGATTTTCAAGAAGTATTCTCCAAGAAACTGTCTGCGACTTTGCCTCCTCATAGGGAGTGGGACTTTGGTATTGATTTGATCCCCTACAGTCCCATCTTTAAGGGAGCCATTTTAAATTTG
Organism: Eleutherodactylus coqui; assembly: GCF_035609145.1. Lineage (NCBI taxonomy): Eukaryota > Metazoa > Chordata > Amphibia > Anura > Eleutherodactylidae > Eleutherodactylus > Eleutherodactylus coqui. The sequence goes on along the minus strand of NC_089843.1, from coordinate 44,190,690 downwards.
TCTGGCCATGAGCACAAAGCCCTTAAGTCCTATATCTCAGAGTCTCTGGCCAAATGATATACCAGGCGATCCAGGTCTACTGCCGGGGCAGGTCTCTTCTTTGTGGAGAAGAAGGATGGGACATTGAGGCCTTGTGTGGATTATCAAGCTTTGAATAAAATTACAGTGAAGAACCAGTGCTCCTTGCCCCTGATTCCTGACTTACTGAATCAGGTAGTAGGGGCCCACTGGTTTTCCAAATTGGACTTAAGGGGTGCTTCCACCTAATTCACATTTGAGAGGGAAATGAGTGGAAGACCGCATTTAACACCCCGTTAGGACATTTTGAATGTCTGGTCATGCCCTTTGGACTTTGTAACGCCCCCGCTGTATTCCAGGGATTTATGAACGCGGTCATCCATGACTTCCTGGGCGTATTTATGGTCATATATCTGGATGACATTCTGGTGTACTCCCCAGAGTGAGATTCCCATGTGCAGCACCTGAGGTTGGTTTTGACCGTTTGCGTGAATACCAACTTTTTGTCAAATTGAAAAAATGCATTTTTGGTACTAAACAAGTGTCGTTCCTGGGTTATGAGATTTCACCCACGGAGATTCAAATGGAATCTAATAAACTGGCTGCAAACTTCCGATGGGTCAGACCAGACAACCTAAAAGCTCTCCAGCGATTTTTGGGTTTCATAAATCTGTACCGCAAATTCATTAAAAATTACTCAGTTATTGCCGAACCCCTGACCGATCTTACCAAAAAGGGGTCCAACTTGGTAAGATGGTCATCAGAGGCCCTAGAAGCTTTTAGTCGTCTAAAAAGAGTGTTTTCCACTGGCCGGTGTTAGTACAGCCGGACGCGCAGCAACCGTTTTTTATTAAAGTCGATGCGTCCGAGGTGGGGGCAGGGGTGGCTTTGTCTCAGGAGGTCAGAGGAAGATCCGGGTATAGTCCACGTGTGTTCTTTTCACGGAAGTTTAATTTGGCGGAACATCATTACGATGTGGGAAACTGTGAGTTATTGGCAAGCAAGTGGGCTATAGTAGAGTGGCGACACCATCTTGAGGGGGCTAACCACCCCATTACCATGTACACTGATCACAAAAACTTGGTATATCTCGCCAATTCTAAAAGACTCACAGCTCGGCAGAACAGATGGGCGTTATTTTTTGCCAGGTTTAATTTCATCAAGACATATATTCCAGGAGAGAAGAATGTGAAGGTGGATGCCCTGTCACAGAGTTTTGGGGCACCAGAGAGTGAGACTATGACTCCCAAGAATATCTTGACACCTGGGGTGGTAGTGGCAGCTATAGAATCCGACCTCGTCCTTCAACTACAGAACGGTCAGCAGGACACTCCCTCGGGGGCTCTAGAGGGCAGATGGTTTGTGCCAGTGACCTTGCATCTCAGACTCATTGAAGAATCTCACTCATCAGTTTTCGCAGGCCATCCGGGGTTCAGGGTACTCTGGATCTTTGTTCAGACATTTCTGGTGGCCAGGCATGTCTCAGGAGATCCGCAACTTTGTTAAGGGATGCTCTGTCTCTACACGCAGTAAAAGTTGGCGGCGGCGTCCGGAGGGGCCTCTGAGACCGTTACCGGTACCTTCTCATCCGTGGTCGCAGTTATCAGTAGATTTTATCACTGATCTAACGGGATCTCAGTAGTACATCACTATTTTAGTGGTTGTAGGCCGTTTCTCAAAAATGGCATATTTTGTGGCATTAAAAAAGCTACCTTCAGCAATAGAATTTTCCAAGATTTTTGTGAAAGAAATCATATGTCTACAGGGGGGTTCCCGAGAACATTGTATTGGATCGCAGGGTTCACTTTGTTGTGCAGTTTTGGCCAGCCTTCTCTAAAAACCTGGGAACGTCACTATTAGTGATGAGCGAGCACCAAAATGCTCGGGTGCTCGTTACTCGAGTCGAACTTTTCGCGATGCTTGAGGGTTCGTTTCCAGTACCGAACCCCATTGAAGTCAATGGGCGACTCGAGCATTTTTGTATATCGCCGATGCTCGCTAAGGTTTTCATTTGTAAAAATCTGTGAAATTCAAGAAAGTGATGGGAACGACACAGAAACGGATAGGGCAGGTGAGGGGCTACATGTTGGGCTGCATCTCAAGTTCCCAGGTCCCACTATTAAGCCACAATAGCGACAAGAGTGGGCCCCCCCCCCTCTCAACAATTTTTACTTCGGAAAAACCCTCATTAGCAAGGCATACCTTAGCTAAGCACCACACTACCTCCAACAAAGCACAATCACTGCCTGCATGACACTCTGCTGCCACTTCTCCAGGGTTACATGCTGCCCCCCCCCCCGCACGACCCAGTGTCCACAGCGCACACCAAAGTGTCCCTGCACAGCCTTCAGCTGCCCTCATGCCACATGCTGGCCTCATAGCCACACCACCCTCATGTCTATTTATAGGTGCGTCTGCCATGAGAAGGAACCGCAGGCACACACTGCAGAGGGTTGGCAGGGCCAGGCAGCGACCCTCTTTAAAAGGGGCAGGGCGATAGCCAACAATGCTGTACAGAAGCAATGAGAAATCCAATCCTGTGCCACCTCCATCAGGAGCTGCACATGTGGGCATAGCAATGGGGAACCCATGTGCCACACACGATTCATTCTGTCAAGGTGTCGCATAGCTCAATCCACACTGCAAGGGGAAAGCCGTCTGCGCTCTGCCCCCTACCCAAGTCAGTCAGTGTCTTTGTGCCAGACAGGTCAAACACCGTGATGGGAGCTAAGTTTGCACCAACAGCATAGGTGGGTCCTAGGGAACCCAAGACATGAACCAAAAATTGATCTGACCGGCCAAACATGGCAGACTTGCACTGCGGCCACGACATAGGCCTCGGCCCCCAGCTTCAGCAATCCTAGGCAGGAAGCGGACTTTCACTGCACCCAGCACATAGGCCTCTGCACAGACCCTCAGCAATCGCTGGCCTACAGCGGACTCCAATGCTATCGTAGCTGTGCACGTCTCATTAGCGCTGTATTGCTCCTGTAGTTTGTCCCAATGCAGTGCCCCAGATAGTAGAGCTAAGGTCAGATTAAATACAGGTGGGCTTCGGCCCACACTGCATGCCCCAGTCAGACCGGGTTTTTTTATAAATAGTCACAGGCAGGTACAACTCCGCAATGGGAATTCCGTGTGCACCCACAGCATGGGTGGCTCCCTGGAACCCACCGGCAGTACATAAAAGAAATCCCATTGCAGTGCCCAGCACAGCTGAGGTAACGTCAGGTTTAATGCAGGTGGGCTTCGGCCCACACTGCATGCCCCAGTCAGACTGGGGTTCTTTATAAATAGACACATGCAGTTACAACTCCGTGTGGACGACAGCATAGGTGGGTCCCAGGAAGCCACCGGCGGTACATAAATATATCCCATTGTATTGCCCAGCACAGCTGAGGTAACGTCAGGTTTAATGCAGGTGGGCCTCGGCCCACACTGCATGCCCCAGTCAGACTGGGGTTCTTTATAAGTAGACACATGCAGTTACAACTCCGTGTGGACCGACAGCATGGGTGGCTCCCTGGATCCCACCGGCGGCACATAAATAAATCCCATTGCAGTGTCCAGCACAGCTGAGGTAACGTCAGGTTTAATGCAGGTGGGCTTCGGCCCACACTGCATGCCCCAGTCAGACTGGGGTTCTTTATAAATAGACACATGCAGTTACAACTCTGTGTGGACCGACAGCATGGGTGGGTCCCAGGAAGCCACCGGCGGTACATAAATATATCCCATTGCATTGCCCAGCACAGCTGAGGTAACGTCAGGTTTAATGCAGGTGGGCTTCGGCCCACACTGCATGCCCCAGTCAGACTGGGGTTCTTTACAAGGAGACACATGCAGTTACAACTCCGTGTGGACCGACAGCATAGGTGGGTCCCAGGAAGCCACCGGCGGTACATAAATATATCCCATTGCATTGCCCAGCACAGCTGAGGTAACGTCAGGTTTAATGCAGGTGGGCTTCGGCCCACACTGCATGCCCCAGTCAGACTGGGGTTTTTTATAAGTAGATTCAGGCAGGTACAACTCCCTATTGTGAAGTCCGTGTGGACCGACAGCATGGGTGGGTCCCAGAAAGCCACTGGCGGTACATAAATATATCCCATTGCATTGCCCAGCACAGCTGAGGTAACGTCCGATTAAATGCAGGTGGTCTTCGGGCCACACTGCATGCCCCAGTCTGACCGGGGTTTTTAATACATAGACACTGGCAGGTACAAATCCCTAATGTGAAGTCCCTGTGGATCCACAGCATGGGTGGCTCCCTGGAACCCCTCGGCGGTACATAAATGTATCCCATTGCAGTGCCCTGCTCAGCAGAGCTAAAGTCACATACAATGCAGGTGTGCTTCGGCCCACAGTGCATGCCCCAGTCAGAGTGGTAATATGTACCTTAACAGTAACCGCGTTGATGGGAATGTGGTGGCGACTGTGCACCTAGTAGCGCGGTTTTATTTAGTTGGTTTTCGGAATGTGGCCAGGATTAAATGGGCCGTGGCGGGGGGATGGTGGGGGGGCTCTCTTGTTGTGTCGGTAAAGGTGAAATTCTTGGACTGCCACCAGACGGACCAATGCAAAAGTATTTGCCAAGAATGTTTTCATTGTTGGAGGAGGAGGAGGATGTTTTTGAGGCACTACGTTTTTGAGCCAGGAAACAATTATGCGCACAGCAGAGACGCAGTAACTGGAGACAGTGACAGGCAGGCCAAATATAGTATTTTTAAAAACTTTTTGGGAAAAAGCCCACTGCATATATAGCCTGTATACCTCTTTCCCTGCCTCACCAGTACTGCCCCTATACTCTGTAAAATGACTGCAGACTGAGGACGCTATGGTCTGCACGCCCGATATACAAAAAAAAATAATTGTGCAACACTGCTAAAAGCAGCCTCAACAGTACTGCACACGGTCAGATGTGGCCCTAAGAAGGACCATTGGGGTTATTGAAGTATTGAAGACGAATATAACACCTATCACTCTCCCTTTAGCAGCTACAGCAAGACAGCACTTTCCCTGATCTCTGTTAGCATGCATCTGTGGCGAGCCGCGGGCGGGGCAGATTTAAATACTCCGGTGTCATCTGATCTCCCCAGCCACTCACTACAGGGGGGTGGGATAGGGCTGGAATGTCACAGGAGAAAGTTGTAATGCCTTCCCTGTGTTTCTATTGGCCAGAAAAGCGCACAAATTTCTCAGGGAAGAAAATTAAAGTGACTCGAACATCGCGTGGTGCTTGTCTCGAGTAACGAGCATCTCGAACATCCTAATACTCGAACGAGTATCAAGCTCGGACGAGTACGCTCGCTCATCTCTATTAGAGATACAAACTTAATTAGAGAGACAGTGTATTCTTTTTATTCCTCCCTGTACTCCTCCAGGTTTCAAAAAACATCGGAACAAATTATGCAATGTCTGTCAACTATAGTCGTACCCTGTGTGTCATGCAAGCATCAGGAATTTTTGGTTGCTTTGGTGAGTCTGGAGGAGTTACAGGAGACAGTGGTCTCTTTACAAAATAATAAAGCTCCAGGCATAGATGTTCTGTTTGCAGAGATATAAAAAGAAATTTGGAAAGCTGTCGCCCCCATGCTTATTAGAAGTATTTAGTGAAGCTACATGTAAAAGAGAGTTACCCTCGTCTATGAAGGAAGCCATAATTACTATTATTCTTAAGCATGGAAAAGACCCCCTACTGGTTGACTCCGAGAAACCTAGCTCCTAGTTTAACATGGATGTTAAAATAACAGAAGAGGTGTTGGCGGGCTGCCTTTTTTGGGTTATTTCAAGTTTTATCCACCCGAATCAGAGCAGGTTTACACCATTGAGATCTACAACAACCAATATTTGTAGGTTGTACCTAAATCCACAAATACCAGCAGATACCATGAGAGAAAGAAAAATGTGTTCATTAGACACAACTAAGGTATTTGACAGCATTTAACTCCTTCAGTGGCATACCCGAAAATTTTCAGTGACTAGCACCACTGCCCACAGTAATATAGCATGAAAGATTTCTGGGCTATTTTACTATTGGACTGTGCAGAACACAATGCAATAAGCTGGGGCATTGTGTTTTGCACACACACAACCTGCACAGTCCCACAGAGAACCAGTGCAGGGCTTTAAAAAAAGAAGTGGGAAGATATAATCAATCTACTGGCAATTTCCCGCTTCTTTTGTTAAACTCCTGCACTGTTTACACAATGCCATGGAGACCATCAGCTTGTCAGAAACCGTCCGATGGTCCCCATGGCAGGGAGAGCTGGTGATTAGCTGTCAGATGATAGCTGGGCACCAGCTCTTACAGAGAAGAACAGAGAAAACTTCCAATCTCCGCTTTTTAACCCTTTACATGCAACTGTCTGTGCGACCGCAACATGTAAAGTGCTGCCCCCTGCAATGTGATCAAGGGCTTCTGGTGGGTCTCTGTGGTACCCGGAGACTTGAATATAGCCTCTGGGTCTGCCAGCTAAATTAAGCTATAACGCTCAGACTCTTTCTGAGTCCCATAGCCTGTCTAATACCTTGCTATGCCTCAGCATAGCAGAGTATTACAAGAATAAAAAAAGTATCATGCAAGTCCCCTAAAGGGACAAAAATTTCAGGGTTATAAAAGTAAAAAAAAAAAGTTAAAAAAAAATTATAAAAAAAAATTAAAATAAAGACGTCATAACCCCACATTTGTCCCTTTACTTTGTAAAAAATCAAAAATAAAGCTACACATGTGGTATACCTGCATTCATAATGACTCAAAGAAGGAAGTTAGTACATAATTTAATATGCTTGAACTATAATTCACAGAGGCAGAGGGATACAAAGGAAAGGCTTTTCAACAAATATTCACTGGGTGTATCCCTTAAAATATAACTTTTATTAACAAATATATATAAAATGTTTGGGCCTCACAAAAAACAGACAAAACAAAACAAAACAGAAACAGAGCAGTAGATAGAACCCTGGAAAAGAACCGATAAAAAATCTACGAAGCTGATCCCTCCAAGGTGGTACAGGAGTGTACTGATGGATAAGACACTACCGACTCACTATATCAACCGCTCCAAAATCAATTCAAATCTATTTAGTGGACCATATCGAGGTCTACCCTTATAGAAAGGGTGGAAGCGGAAAAAAATTCCACCAAGTGGGTGGTTTACAGTCAGCTTCTAGTGGTGGCGAGCCCCTGGGTTCGTCCTATGTCCCATAAGCTAGACCAGGAGCAAAATGAGCAAGCGACCCAGTAGAAGCCCCAGAGCTCTGAAAATGACGTCCCGGTAAGAGACAAGTGCGGTTCTATCCAGAGGAATGCCCTGTTCAAGTAATAGTAGCGGGCAAGAAGTAATCCCAGAACGAGAAACCAGCAGAAGTCTATGATTGGCCTCTATCCACAGAACTAGATGAAAATTAGTTCTGAATACACGGACACCAATCAATGCTTCCGCTGAGTACCTCCGAGAGATAAACACAAGTGGCTGATAGACTATAAGCCACAGGTTATCAATCCAGAAATACAATAGATTCTAATGAAACAGCAGGAGAACCACATTCAACGATATGATGGGTTCTCATGCAACGTGTGGTTTTTTTTCCCTCCTGTCTACCATCAAGACAGGAGTTGCTGTTCTTTCTCTCTTCTTCCCACTTTGCTCTATCTCTAACCGGATTGGGTTTTTTTTTTTTGTTTTTTTTTAAACCTTTTGTTTTGGAGCACTCTCCATTTATTGTGGAGACCCTGTTCTGTTTGGGATATTGTTTCCAGGATATCACTTTATCCTAGCACCTTCTAGTGAGGAATCAGTGTAACATTTTTAACACTCATTTCTCCATAGGTGTTGCAATCATCCTGGTTAGTTTTATTTCTATGAGCATACTCCTTATTTTTCTGGGAGTCTTTCTATTATTGGGGGAAGTGGTATTTTGGTACAATTTTTCTGTTATGGGCAATTTATCATCTATTCATTTGCCCATACGGATAGGTACCCCCTATTTTACTATATAACAGCATAGCTTACAGCATAGGGCATCTGCTTAGGTTAATCCAATTATACATGAGATAGATATTTTACTATCAAGGACAACTATTCTTTTTCCGTGTCTTATGACACTATCAAGCATTAAGGTTCCTGATGAGTCTGTATGAGACAGAAACGCGTTGAACCAGTCTGAACCAACCTTGAAACAATTTTTCAAAATATCCCTTTTTTTGCTAGGAGAACCCAGTCTGACTGTCCACTGGTGTTCTGAACTTGTCTTTTATTGGTCTTTGAAACCACACGTTGCATGAGAACCCATCATATCGTTGAATGTGGTTCTCCTGCTGTTTCATTAGAATCTATTGTATTTCTGGATTGATAACCTGTGGCTTATAGTCTATCAGCCACTTGTGTTTATCTCTCGGAGGTACTCAGCGGAAGCATTGATTGGTGTCCGTGTATTCAGAACTAATTTTCATCTAGTTCTGTGGATAGAGGCCAATCATAGACTTCTGCTGGTTTCTCGTTCTGGGATTACTTCTTGCCCGCTACTATTACTTGAACAGGGCATTCCTCTGGATAGAACCGCACTTGTCTCTTACCGGGACGTCATTTTCAGAGCTCTGGGGCTTCTACTGGGTCGCTTGCTCATTTTGCTCCTGGTCTAGCTTATGGGACATAGGACGAACCCAGGGGCTCGCCACCACTAGAAGCTGACTGTAAACCACCCACTTGGTGGAATTTTTTTCCGCTTCCACCCTTTCTATAAGGGTAGACCTCGATATGGTCCACTAAATAGATTTGAATTGATTTTGGAGCGGTTGATATAGTGAGTCGGTAGTGTCTTATCCATCAGTACACTCCTGTACCACCTTGGAGGGATCAGCTTCGTAGATTTTTTATCGGTTCTTTTCCAGGGTTCTATCTACTGCTCTGTTTCTGTTTTGTTTTGTTTTGTCTGTTTTTTGTGAGGCCCAAACATTTTATATATATTTGTTAATAAAAGTTATATTTTAAGGGATACACCCAGTGAATAATTTAATATGCAGGGCACACGGGATGGGAAAAAAATTAAAACCTGCCAAAAATAGCTAATTTAGTCTATCTCACAATACAAAAAAACGGAATAGAAAGCGATCAAAATGCTGCACGGATCAACAAATGGCACTAATAAAAAGTACAACTCATCCCACAAAATAAAAACCCTTACACAGCTCTGTTGTTAAAAAATATATGCTGGAGCTCTTTGAATGCAGTAATAAAAAAAATAATCTTTTTTTTTTTAAAGTGTAAAAAAGTAGCAAAAAAGAAAAAAAACTATTACAATTTGATATTGGCATAATCATACTGACCTGTAGAATTACTTTAAGGCCTTAGTCACACAGGCGTTTTTTCCCGCGATTTGCGGATCGCATGACGGATGCGCATCCGCAAATCGCGTGACCGGGCCGAAAAATCGCCCAAAAAAACTGCTCCTAGCTGCGTTTCAATAGAAACGGGCCGGAGCTGTCCAGCGCATTGAATTCAATGGAGCCGGCAATACAGCCTGCTCCATTGAAAGCAATGGGCTGCGGGCGATCTCACGATGAATTTTCTGGAAATTCATCCAGAAATGTGTAAAAAAAATATATATATATATATGACAGCTGAGAGCTGCCCCTGATTGGTCCCTGCGCTGAGCCAATCAGAGGCAGCACTCACTCACCCATTCATGAATTGGTAAGTGAGAGCTGCCTCTGATTGGTGAGGCTGTGACCAATCAGAGGCAGCTCATTCAGCAGGCGGGGATTTTAAATCCCTGCCTGCTGAATACTACTCAGAGCAGTTCAGGAGAACTGCCGCCGGCCGCGGCTGAACTCCGTCTGCCGGGACCAGGTGAGTATATATATATTTTTTTTGTTTTTACACATTTCTGGATGAATTTCTGGGAAGGGCTTATATTTTTAAGCCCTTCCCGAAAATTAGTTGTGCGATCGCCGGCAGCCCATTGCTTTCAATGGAGCCGGCTGTATTGCTGGCTCCATTGAATTCAATGGGCAAACATCGTTCTTCTCTGCCACAGCTGTTACAGCTGTGGCAGAGAAGAATGATTTGTCTTCTATATGTTCTCAATGGGGTCGGCGCTGCTGCCGCCGGCCCCATTGAGCGCATATAGAGAAGAGAACAGGAATCGCAGATCACAGATAGGTGCGATCTGCGATTTCTGCTCTATAATTTATCGGACGAGCTGCATAAAAAGCGCTCATGTGTCCGATACCATTGCAAAGCAATGGTTTTATAAAATCGCCGGACGCATGAGCATGCGCAAATCGCGTGGAAAAATGCCCGTCTGACTGAGCCCTAATACATTATTTATACTGCTCAGAGAATGCAGTGAAAAATAAAAATAAAAAACATGCCAGAATTACAGATATTGGTAATCTTGCCCCTAGAAAAATAATGGAATAAAAAGCGATCAAAATTTTACATGTTCCTAAAAATTAGATAAATGAAGACTAGAGTTCATCCCTCTGGCAATGAAAAACAAATAAATAAAATGAATATGGCTCTTGGAATGTGATGATACAAAAGCAAACCTTTAAGAAAAAAAAAATGTTTTAAATGTACAAAAATAGCAAAACATAAAAAAACTGTATAAACTTGGTATCCCCGGAATCGTGTTATCACCTTATTTATTCTGCAGGCTGCAAAAGGAAATTCAAATAATAAATGGCAGAATTTCTCTTTTTTCCTCAATCTCTCTACAATTTTTTTACAAAAATTATACGATACATTATATATACCCCAAAATTATGTCATTAAAAATACAACTTGTCCCGCAAAAAACAAGCCCTCATATGGCCGTGTAAATGGAAAAATGAAAAGGTTATGGCTCTTGGAATATGACTGGAAAATTAGTTGAAATTAAATGATTGGCCCATTTGAAAAACCTGCCCTGGTAGGTTGGACAGGGCGGTACGAAACTCGCCACTGAACCGGTTAATGGATATTCTTGTGAGAGGTGATGACTAAAATGGGATTTGGTCCCACTTTTATGAGCTGGACACAATTATTGTACACTTATGTTAAAGCTTGTGTGGGTGTAAACGTAAATAATGCTAACTCTTTGGGTTACATAGGGAAACATGTCAAGGCTGCCCTCTCTCCCTTTTATTATTTATAATGGCAATTGAGACCCTGACAAGTAAAATCATATTGCACCCAGATAAAGAGGGATTTTAGAGAGGAAACAGTAAGGAGAAAATTGCATTATAGGCAGATGATATTTTGTTATTTCTCGGAAACGCTGGAAGATCATTAGAAATAGTTATCAACACAATCAGAGAATGTGGCTGCTATTCTGGGCTTGGTACAAGTCCACAGCAATGCCATTAGGTAGCCTAGATTTAGCAAATAATATAGAACATGGCCCGTTGATTTGCACACTTGTGTTTAAATACTGGGGCGTGACTTTATCAAGAAATATTTCGGATTATGTTGAAATTAAATTTAGACCCCCTATTGTTGAGATTTAAGAAGAAGCTAGAAATCTGGTGTAAACTCCCCCTGTTGGTGGAATGGAGAAGTAATTTAATAATAATTATCTGGATGCCGAAACTGCTGTATCTGTTGCATAACTCATCACATTGGATAATCTAACGTTCCTTCCACAAAGTAAATAGTCCATTTAGGGGCCTCATATGGTGGTAAAAAGATGCATGCATACAAGCTGGAGACACTTTACAAGACTAAAAAAAAGGGTGTTTTACCTCTACCCAAACCCATGGCATGCTTCCTGGCCTCGCTGATGTAACGCTTTAGGGTATTTTGAAAGTACATATCTGTTTGAGGCCTGCAGATATAAGGGAAATGCCCAATGTTTTCCTACAGCCTTGCTAATGCATGAAATGTAGTGGAAGGTTAGAGGCATTGCAGGGATTGAGGGCTGTACACAATGCACATCTATTTAGGGTATCCCCTGTTTACCAGATCTTAACAAGTTAAAATATTTAAGATGTAAGACTAGAGATGAGCGAGCATTGTCCTTAGCGAGTACCTGCCCGCTCGGAAGAAAAGATTCGGGTGCTGGCAGGGGGCGGGCAGCAGCGGGGGAGAGCGGGGTGGAACGGAGGGAAGATCTCTCTCTCCCTCTCCCCCCCCCCCCCCCCGCTCCCCCCTGCTCACTCCCGAAACTCACCGCTCACCCGCCACCGGCAGCCAAATCTTATCTTCCGAGCGGGCAGGTACTCGCTAAGGACAATGCTCGATCGAGTAATTGCCCTTAGCGAGTATGCTCGCTCATCTCTATGTAAGACGTGTCTCACAAATATTGTCTGGCTATATAATGAAGTTGTTTTACGAGCTACAAGCTGAGTGTATGAGGCCTGTGTGGCAAATGGAATAATGTTGGGAAAGTGGCCCTATGTACGGTAACAATGGTATAAGCAGAGGATTTATACACACAATACATAAAGTAATCAGTCATTGTGCACTACAGTGTAATCTGCTCACAGTGACTAGTGAAGCTTTCCACAGCTCACCATTAGGCTGCCTGTTCACGGGCATAGCGATATCTATATGTCACCGGCAGCCGCCGCCGGTGAGCAGGAGACAGCTGACGATTCTCCGCACTGAGCCTATCTGAATCGCTATGATTCTCCGCTCGTGGACGCCGTGGCTGCACTCTACATAGCAATGCGGAATCATGCCCGTGGACATGCAGCCTTAGGCTGGCATGGTAAATTCTAATCTCGCATGTGAATTACACAACAGGACCTACTTTAGTTTTTCTGTTTTGCACCATTGAAAACAATCAGTTAATACAACATGTAAGTTCTGTGTGTCGTGCATGATATTCTCATGTATGTAAAAATGTGTTCTGGAACATGAACATCCATGGGCAGCTGCAGCTTATACATTCAGGCTTGCTGTTGGCTACAGTCAGGTTATGTTTTTCAGTTCACTGTATGCGTGATCTAATATAAGGAATCACAACAAGCTATCAGAGCTCCATGTTCAGTCACTAGTCCGTACTGTAAAATGAGACCTTTATTCTGATAGGTTCTCCAAGTTTTTATACATATACATATGTGGTATTGCTGTAATTGTAAGGACCCATATAATGAGGTTAACAGGTTTTTTTTTATGGAACTGTAAAGTGTTAAACAACAGTGGAATACTCTGCTGCAGTCTTATTGTTGCTTGTATCATGACACACCCCAAAAAGCCCTACCAAGACCCCATTGCAGCCCTACTGAGATCACCACAAAAAGCCCTACTGAGACCCCGTTGCCCCTTAAGCCTGGAGCCAGCGTGGTTCCCCTGCACTGCTGACCAGAGCTGAAAGCTGATATAAAATACTGAATCAATAAGCTTTAGTTTGCTGATTTGCAGTCAGCACATACAGTAGGACACATGATGTTTTATCACTTTTCTAAAGTACATAAACCATGACTGGTAATGGAAGTAGTAAAACATCACATGTCCTGCTGTCTGTGATGGCTACAAAAATCAAACAGATTATTGATTCAATTACAGCACAAAAGAATGGAGTAAGGACCTCATACTATATATACCTTTATTATACAAAACGGAATCCATATTCACATATTAGGAACAACACATTTAAATTTTTTTTTTTTTTTAAAACTATCATATGTGGGATCACAATAATCGTATAATACATAAAGTACAGAAAAGAGAGGCTACATGCAATATATTTGTTAACAAAGTATGGATGTATAAATGTACAAATAGCAAAAAAGCTATAAAACATAGCATTTAACCTCTCTATAAAGACTTCTGAAAAACTTGTAATAACATGGTTGCAAACCAGCAATAGGTAAATCAAAGGCATTAAAAGACCCACCCATGATATACAAACACCCGTGGGATGACACTCATCATATAAGGTATAGGATAAATAAATAGACAAGGTAAAGGCTATGTACAGTCTTTTGACAAAGTGCAAGTGCATAGATATACAAATGATAGAAAAGTATTGCAAATCTTGGCAGTAAACTTCTGTCTCAAAAACCCCTAAAAAGTCTAATAATATGATTGTCAACCATGAACATGTCAGAAGCATACAGGGAACCTACCTATGATACAGAAACACCCCAACGCGTGTTTCAACCTCTTTGTCAATTAGTAATTCATGTGGCGGAGCAAGGAGTTTGTGCATCAAGGGTTGTAGAATAATTTTGGTTGGCAGGTGCCAGGTGAGAAGCTGATTATAGAGGGTCCTTGTACCTGATCACAAATTCCCTATTCCACTGTGTCCATTGAAGGCAATGTGTGTCAGTGGATAATAATGATAAACCTCCAGAACAAGTGCTGCTCTTCACTGAGACTCTCTGTTCTGACTAAGAGAACTGGCTTCCAACTAAGCAACTCAACTTGCTCCAATAGGGTATAGGTAAATATTTTTTTTTAGATCTTTTCATATTCAGTCAATTGTGGGATCATTATTGTGAGTATACATATTACCAGTGTTTTTAGGTGTATGTATGTTACATCCTATTCTCCATGGAGAAACAGATAACTATTAGGGCATGACCAAGATTTCAGTAGTAAATGACTTCACAAGAAACAGATATGTTTAATGCTTCAGACATACTTGTACTTCTAATGAATGATCTGTTTATTATCTGTAGACTATCATATATGAGGAAATATTGTCTCCTAGAGGCTTATTGCCATGCTTGTGATTATCCATTAGCTATGGATGACATTCATCACATAAAATTGTATTAAAAATCATGATGGTATGGCACAGGACTGACTGGCATCATGGGAGCAGGTGGGAAGTACAGGTTGGCTTTATGTGGATTAAGGCACTGAACAGTACATTTCACATCATATATAATATATACTGACAACACTACACTTCTGGCTGAAAACATCTGAACTGACTCATGCTGACATTTCAAGAAGGAAGCAAGAACATGGGATCGCGACTGAACATCGAGAAAATAAATATGATGATGACCTCTGAAAATAGAATATGCAGCATAAACATACACAATGAAGGAATGGAGACAGTCCAGAACTTTGTTACTTTATTTGGTTCCAAGATTGACAGAAATTGGGACACAACATTTGAAATCAAGAGATGATTACCCTGTGTATAGAAAACAACAGCAAGCGTAAATGTTCAATGGGAAATAAGTATCTGAGCACAGCAACTAGCCAGGCCAGTCAGTGTGATTGTCATCTCCATAAACACTAATGGTTGTGCGAAAAGGATAATCAAGCAGACAGAAGAATGATCAATGCCTTCCAGTTGTGGTGTTGGAGGCAACATATAAGCACCCCATGAATAGTGACAATCAGCAGCAAAGTTCTGGATCCACCCGATTTTTGGCATTTTTCATATCTTTTTAAACATTCTAACAGTTTATTTGTTTATATTTTTATAGCCCCAATATACGACTTGACCAGTAGGAAGCCTAGATTGCAAGTGCAATACCCCCAATTGCTTAGTATTGCAGTATATTATGACTGTCAGCCTAATGCTGACAAGCTTTCTCTAGTAAGATCCAATTGATGTATAAAGGTAACAGATGTGTGAACTATTATTAAAATCCATGCTGCCATGATAGCCCATCAGCACCTTGCAATCTCATTAATGGGTGCTGAAGGGTATGACAGTGCCTCTATCCAACCCCTTCACTGCTGTAGTGCATATCTAATGGGATAAATGGCTGGGTTCAGAGTTATCTCTCATTCCAGCCATTGTAGTTGTTTGTGAGCTGTAAAATGCATCTGATATCTCCTGCTTATGGTGCATGCTAAGCTCCTGAGCCCCTGCAATCAGTGTAGTGTACAGCGTAGTATGTTTAGTCCCATCTGTCCATGACATAATTGTTTTGGCTTATAACCAGTGGTCTTCAGTATTTCAGCCCCTCTATAACGTACATATGCTAATAGGATACATGTAAAAGGGTTATCTTCATAAAACAATCATTTTATTTGTTAAAACCCATACGATAAGCTTAAAACATAGAGATGAGCGAGCACCAAAATGCTCGAGTGCTCGTTACTCGAGTCGATCTTTCAGTGATGCTCGAGAGTTCGTTTCGAGTAACGAACCCCATTGAAGTCAATGGGCGACTTGAGCATTTTTGTATATGACTGGTGCTCCGCTAAGGTTTTCATTTGTGAAAATCTTAGCAAATCACCAAAGTCATGTAAAAAAACAGAAATGGATAGGGCAGGCAAGGAGCAACATGCAGGGCTGCATTTCGGGCTCCGAGGTCTCACTATTAAGCCACAATAGTGGCAAGAGTGAGACCCCCCCCCTGCACTGTCAGCATAAAGATCGTTCTCCTCTGCCACAGCTGTAACAGCTGTGGCAGAGAAGAACGATGTTAGCTCATTGAATTCAATGGAGCCGGCAATACAGCCGGCTCCATTGAAAGCAATGGGCTGCCGGCGAGCGCGGGATGAATTTTCGGGAAGGGCTTAAAAATATAAGCCCTTACCTGAAAATCATCCTAAAATGTGTAAAAAAAAAAAAAAAAAAAAATGTATATTCACCTTTCCGCTGCAGCCGGAGTTCAGCCGCGTCTGGCCAGCTGTTCTCCTGAATTGCTTTCTGTAGTATTCAGCAGGTGGCGATTTAAAATCCCCGCCTGCTGAATGAGCTGCCTCTGATTGGTGAAATTCATCCAGAAATGTGTAAAAAGTAAAAAAAAAAAAAATACTCACCTTGTCCCAGCAGACGAAGTTCAGCCGCGGCCGGCCGGCAGTTCTCCTGAACTGCTGTGAGTAGTATTCAGCTTTTATTTCCTTTATTCAGATTTTAAATCCCCCACTGCTGAATACTACTCACAGCAGTTCAGGAGAACTGCCGGCCGGCCGCGGCTGAACTTCGTCTGCTGGGACAAGGTGAGTATTTTTTTTTTTTTACTTTTTACACATTTCTGGATGAATTTCAGGGAAGGGCTTATATTTTTAAGCCCTTCCCGAAAATTCATCCCGCGCTTGCCGGAAGCCCATTGCTTTCAATGGAGCCGGCTGTATTGCCGTCTCCATTGAATTCAATGGTCAGTGCTCGTTTAATCGACCCAGCCACTCACTGCAGGGGGGTGGGATAGGGCTGGAACTTCAAAGGAGGAAGTTGTAATGCCTTTCCTGTGTTTCTATTTGCCAGAAAAGGGCACAAATTTCTCAGGGAAGGAAATGTAATGGAGTCGAGTACCGCGTGGTGCTCGTCTCGAGTAATGAGCATCTCGAGCACCCTAATACTCGAACGAGCATCAAGTTAGGACGAGTATGCTCGCTCATCTCAATTAAAACATAATTAGAGCTCTTTGGAAATAATAATGAATATATTCATCTGAGAAAAATATGATGATTTGAAGGAATGCAGTGAAGAAAAAAACAGAAAAATATGCTGTTTTACCAAGGCAAGAGTGGTCCCTTTAAGGGGTTAAATAGTGAGTAAAAGATCAACAACATATATTAGCAATGTGATCCCGAGGTTCCTATTTACATCCTCCTAGTATGTATGACATGTGAGGGCATATCACTGAAACACATATGATATTTATAAAGGAGGGACCTGATGAAATTCTCTATAAACCTCAGTTTATTTTACTAACATTACTATTCTAAGAGAACAGACACACCATGGACTCCAGCTGTAAGAAGATTTACTGTTCCCATGAGCTTGATGCCAAGAATCTGTTTGACACCTTCTTGTCTGCACATGTTCCATACTCATTTGCTAAGGAAATAACACTAAATGTCGTAAACTCATTTTCCAAGGCATTTAGCACAGGTAAGTTAATCATTACTCATGAAGCATATTGTTCTGTGTAACATATGTATGATATTATGCCATGGACAATGTAAATGTTCATCTATTTACCCAGAAAAAAAAAATGTCATTTGAATTTTAGAAAAAACACACTGGGGCACATTTACTTTTGTTCGTTACACCTTTTTTGGGCATTTTGCATAAAGTATTAAGTAGCTACTTAAGTACTAATTAGGTGTACAAATGAAGCCTTTGCTGAATGCAGCTATTATTCCTTAGAATAATAGAATTCCTTTTTACACGAAGGTTAGCTCACTTAGGTCACCTGCAGACGAGAGGGTCGGATCCGGCAGCGAGAATTCTCGCCGCGGGACCCGACCCGAGAGCCTGCAGGGACGAGCGCGTACTCACCCGCGCCTGGCGGCCCCGGCTCTTTCATGTGCCGGCTGCGGCGCAGCCGGCGCATGCGCAGACCGGAGCCGGCGGCCGGGTGAGTGCGTGCCCCGCACAAAAATAGGACATGCCGCGGTTTGTTTGCCGCGCGAGATTTCGCGTGGCCAAACCGCGGCCGTCTGCATAGGAGTGCGTATTGTAATGCACTCCTATGCAAACTTTCAGTGGCGGAAATCCCGCGGGAAATACCGCCGCGGGATTTCCGCCCGTGTGCAGGCGGCCTTACTAGGTCGGCTCAAGTGATCTTTCTTATAAAGGCTTAGAAGTCACCTATTTGTTTAAAACCTGTTATTTAGAAGTCGCTGATTTGTATTATGTATTTTTATGTATTTTGATTTCAAGTAATTTACCTTTGATTTGTTATATGTGGGACCTGTTTTCCCATGGAACCCATGTTTTAATGAAGGAAGTGTGGGAGAAATTTGACCAACTGCGTAATTTTTCAAACTGATAAATTTGGATTATTTTGTCTCTCCACATCTCAATGGGTGGGGGGTTTGATTTTCCCCAGCAAAGGGGGATTTGGGCTTTTGCTGCCGCTATCATAAAAGATAGGAGCTCGTCTTTGTTTGGGTTGAAGGACTCTTGTGGTCTATTGAGAATAATTTTGTCGGGGGTTAACTGTATTTTCCTTTTTAGGATCTTTTCCATTTCTCCCTCCACTTCCTCCCAAAAGGGTCTGATTTTATTGCAGTTCCACCAGATATGTAGATACAATCATGTTTGTTCTTGGCATCTCCAACATTTATCTGATACTGCCAATTTATATGTGTACAGCCATTCAGGGGTTTTATACCATCTTGATAGTAATTTGTAATGATTCTCTTGTAAGCGTACGCACGTGGAGATCCCATATGAGGTTCTAAATATTGCCTTGATTTCTGTGTCTGATATCTTTATGTCTAATTCCTTTTCCCAGGAAGAAATGAAGGTGGGTCTACTTATAGCACAATGCGTCGTAAGCATCTTAGTCAGAGCGGATATTGTCTTGTCGACCAGTATTTTATTTTAAAATTTGAGATTATTGCCGAGAGATGAGTAATATGTAAATCTTATAGGTCTCTTTTCGGTGCCAGTGTGTGTATTATGGAGACAGGGTCCTTATGAATAATATGCTGTAAGTCTCGGAGTGAATACTCCTCAAAGATGTTCCATAAATTTTCCGGTGTTCGGATCTCCTGTTGATTGTTAATGAATGGGAGTAGATTTAGAGGTGTATTAGGTGAGGGAGTCTTTGCTAGCAATTTATGGGTTGAGTCCCAGGTCTCGCAGATGCCCCGCAGCAAGATGTTATAGTCTTTGGACCTGTATGATCTCGCGCTTGGGAACCACATGTCCTTTTGGAATTCTTTCCCATATGCTAACTGGATTAGTCCTCTTAATTTTTGGTTGTTTGTTGGGAACATTAGAAGTCACAGTGGCCTCCAAGTCCTTTAAATTATTACTAAACCTTCACAGAAAAGAACTTTACTGATAATTAAAATTTAACCTTTATTTATATATGTCTAAAAGAGCCGTACAGGTACATAAATAAAAAGATTTCCTATTAAACCTACTTGTCCTTAATGTATAGTGTATTTGGACAAACAATAGTGGTTACTTGTCCTTATTTTTCGAGACCCAGAACCACTTTGTTCTTCTACCCACATAGTAAAGGGTGTCGTATGTTTTTAAATCGACACACTCTCATGTGCTGGTAATGTAACTCTGTCAGTTTGTACTCTCTTTTTCGTATCAAGCAGTGAAGCAGAGTAGTTTTCATTGGGTAGTTATTACAATTCTCAGATGACTGCTCCACATATATTTTTTTGTGGAGTCAGACTTATTCAAGAAATGGAGCTTCAGTTTATTTTATTCCATCATATCATTCCATCAACACGTTTCTATAACACTGACTGTACGTGTTATTTCATCAGGATGGAAACTATTTGGTTATATCGGATAGATTTCTCAAGAACCGCACATACCCTTGATAATATACTTCAATATAGTGTACTCCACACCCCTATTCAATGGGATATGACTCACTAGTTAGGTGTATCAGCTTCTCTTTAGTGGCATATCAGGCATTCAGTGCATAGTGCATGCCAGTGATAACAGCCGAACACTAAACTATCCCTAAATAGCCCACATTTACGGGGCATACAAAATAAAGAGTCAATACTCTAGCCCAGAGTTTAAGGGTATAGGTAGCAGCCAGACTGGCCGCGATGTTAGCGTAGCAGCCGACCTGGCCGCAATGATAGAGACAGGTCGGCTGCTACGCTAACATCGCGGCCAGTCTGTTATCACTGGCATGCACTATGCACTGAATGCCTGATATGCCACTAAAGAGCAGCTGATACACCTAACTATTGTCTGTCATTATCAGCACAGATAATTGAAATAAATTTGACCACTTATTTTGGTGTCCCAAAAATAGAGGACTCTAAAAGCAGTGAGTCATATCCCATTGAATAGGGGCGTGGAGTACACTAAATTGAAGTATATTATCAAGGGTATATGCGGTTCTTGAGAAATCTATCCGATATAACCAAATAGTTTTCATCCTGATGAAAAACAACGTACAGTCAGTGTTATAGAAACGCGTTGATGGAATGATATGATGGAATAAAATAAACTGAAGCTCCATTTTATCTGAGAATTGTAATAACTATCCAATGAAAACTACTCTGCTTCACTGTTTGATACGAAAAAGAGAGTAAAAACTGACAGAGTTACATTACCAGCATATGAGAGTGTGTCGATTTAAAAACATACGACACCCTTTGTTATGTGGGTACAATAATAAAGTGATTCTGGGTCTCGAAAAATAGGGACAAGTAACCACTATTGTTTGTCCAAATACACTATACATTAACCCCTTCCTGCTGCAGGGCGCAAGTTTACGTCCTGGCAGCAGGGTACTTCCAGCAACAGGACGTAAACTTACATCCTGGAGATAGCACGGGATCACATATGATCCCGTGCTATCCCGCAGCGGGAGCTGGCTGTCAGTCACAGCCGGCGTCCCGCTGCAACAGGTGGGGGGGCATCGGAGATGCGCCCCCCCCCCCCCACTGTTAACCCCTTCCCTGCCGCGATCTAAGTAGATTGCGGCGGGGAAAGAGTTCACAGAAGGAGCGCGCTCCCTCTATGTCTCCGGCCGGCTCTCGTGATAACATCGCAAGAGCCCGGCCTGTCACCATGGTAACAGGACGCCAGACACTGGCGTCCTGTATTGCCTATGCCTATGATCGCTGTATAAGCTGACAGCGATCATTAGGGCAGTGGTTAAAGTCCTCCAGGGGGACTCAAACAGTGTAAAAAACAAAGATTAAAAAAATGAATTTAAAAAATGTAAAAAAAAGAGTAAAAAAAACCAATTTTTTTATGCTTTTTCTCAGATTAGCATAAAAAAAGGTAAAAAAAAAATAAACCCCCACATATTTGGTATTGTTGCATCCGTAACGACGCGTACAATAAGTTGCACATGCTTTTGACTGTGCACGGAAAAAAACGCAAAAAAAACGCTAAAAAACTGAGGCAAAATGCTAATTTTTAGCATTTTGCCTCACTAAAAACGCAATAAAAGGACTTTGAATGCAGTGATTTAGAATAGAAGATTTCCAAAAAAGGGTTTTAATGCAGAAAAGTGGGAAAACCTAAAAAAAATGTAAGAATTTTGGTATCGTTGTAACCGTACCAACCCGCAGAAAAAATGGAATGTCTCATTCATGCTGCATGATTAATGCTGTAAAAAAAAAAAAAAATCTATGGCAGAATTGATGCGTTTTCTCTCCCTGCTATCATTAAAAAAAAAAAGTTTTACAATATATTCTATGTACCCAAAAGTGGTGCCGATAAAAACTACAGTTCGCCACGCTAAAAACAAGCCCTTATACGGCCGTGTCGACGGAAAAATAAAAACGTTATGACTTTTGATAAACGGAGAAGAAAATCCGCCAAAAATTGTTGCGTCCTTAAGCCCAAAATAGGCCATGTCATGAAGAGGTTAAGGACAAGTAGGTTTAATAGCAAATCTTTTTATTTATGTACCTGTACGACTCTTTTAGACATATATAAATAAAGGTTAAATTTTAATTATCAGTAAAGTTCTTTTCTGTGAAGGTTTATTGGGAACATTAGCTCAAGCCATCTGTTTAAATTTATTGCATTATAATATTCCGTGATGTCCGGTAATTAGAGATGAGCGAACGTACTCAGATAAGCACTACTAGTCCGAGTAATGTGCCTTATCCGAGTACCGCTGTACTCGTCTTGAAAGATTCGGGGCGCTCCGCTGCTGACAGGTGAGTCGCAGCAGGGAGCGGGGCAGAGCGGGTGGGAGAGAAGGAGAGAAAGATCTCCCCTCCGTTCCTCCCCGCTCTCCCCTGCATCTCCCCGCTCCGCAGCGCGTCCCGAATCTTTCAGCACGAGCGGGGAGGTACTCGGATAAAGCACATTACTCGGACGAGTAGTGCTTATCCGAGTACGTTCGCTCATCTCTACCGGTAATCCTACTCCTCCCCACTGTCTTCTTCTAACCATTAAAGAGTACACAAGTCTGGGACGTTTGTATTTCCAAAAGAAACTTGAGAGAAGTGAGTTTTTTGAGGAAGGATTTTGGCATGTGAATTGGTACCATTTGCAATTTGTAAAGAATCTTGGGTAATATATAGGTTTTAATGAGATTCTTTCTACCAAACCAAGATATAATAGGGATATTATATGATGATAGTAGAGATGTTTTCTCGGTTAATAAAGGTAGAAAATTGAGTTCAAATAGTTTTGAGAGGTTATTTGTTATTTGTATGCCTAAGTAGTCGATGGAGTGTTCTGCCCATGTATACGGGGTACTACCTTTTAACTCTGCTACTCTGTGTGAGGGTAACAAGACATTTAATAAGATCAAATTGTTTTTATTAACTTTCAAATTGGAGAAGCCACCATAAGTCTCCAGTAACCAGTTTAAGCTGGGAAGGCCCTGCTGAGGGTTTGAGATAAGAAAGAGAACGTCGTCTGCGAAGGCAGCCGTTTGAATGTGGTCTCCACCTATCTTAAATCCCTGTATCTCTGGGTTTTGTCTAACAGCCTGCAGCAAAGTTTCCAGGGTTAGAATAAACAATGTAGGAGATAACAGGCACCCTTGGCATGTCACATTTGTGATGTGAAAAGGTTTGGATAAGGTATTGTTTATTTTTAATCTAGCGTGTGGATTTTAATATAGTAAAAAGATTGCATCAATTAGTTGGGGGGGGGGGGGATTGAATTTGTACAAGACAGCTCTCATGAAGACCCAATCTACTCTTTCAAATGCTTTTTCAGCATCAATTCCTAAAAAGACCAGAGGGTAGAGATGAGTGAGCACCAAAATGCTCGGGTGCTCGTTGCTCGAGTCGAATGTTCCGCGATGCTCGAGGGTTCGTTTCAAGTAATGAATCCCATTGAAGTCAATGCACGACTCGAGCATTTTTGTATATCGCCGATGCTTGCTAAGGTTTCCATTTGTGCAAATCTGCAAAACCTACGAAAGTGATGGAAACGACACAGAAACGGATAGGCCAGGCGAGGGGCAACATGCTGGGCTGCATCTCAGGTTCCTAGGTCCCACTATTAAGCCACAATAGCGGCAAAAGCGAGCCCCCCCATAACAATTTTTACTTTGGACAAACCCTCATTAGCAAGGCACATCTTAGCTAAGCACCACACTACCTCCAACCAAGCACAAGCACTGCCTGCGGGACACACCGCTGCCTCTTCACCTGGGTTATATGCTGCCCAACCCCCCCCCCCTGCACGATCCTGCGTCCGCAGCACACACAAAAATGTCCATGCGCAGCCTTCAGCTGCTTTCATGCCACGCACTGGCTGCATAGCCACATCCCCCTCCTGTCTATTTATAAGTGCGTCTGACATGAGGAGGAACCGGAGGCACACACTGCAGAGGGTTGGCAGGGCCAGGTAGCGACCCTCTTTTAAAGGGGCGGGGCGATAGCCCACAATACTGTACAGAAGCAATGAGAAATCCAATCCTGTGCCACCTCCGTCAGGAGCTGCAAACGTGGGCCTAGCAATGGGGAATCCATGTGCCCACACAGTATTCATTCTGTCAAGGTGTCGCATAGCTCAATTGACACCGCAAAGGGAAAGCCATCTGCACTCTGCCCCCTACCCAAGTCAGTCAGTGTCTTTGTGCCAGATAGGTCAAACACCGCAATGGGAACTAAGTGGGCACCAACAGCATAGGTGGGTCCTAGGCAACCCAAGACATGAACAATTAATAAATCTGAGCGGCTAAATATGGCAGACTTGCACCCCACCGACGTCATAGGCCTTGGCCCACAGCTTTAGCAATCATAGGCAGGAAGCGGACTTTCACTGCACCCAGGACATAGGCCTCTGCACAAACTCTCAGCAATTGTGGGCCTAGAGCGGACTCCAATGCTAGCGTAGCTGTGCACGTCTCATTAGCGCTGTATTGCTCCTGTAGTTTGTCCCAATGCAGTGCACCGGATAGTAGAGCTAACATCAGATTAAATACAGGTGGGCTTTGGTCCACACTGCATGCCCCAGTCAGATTGGGGTATTTTATAAATAGTCACAAGCAGGTACAACTCTGTAATGGGAATTCCGTGTGCACCCACAGCATGGGTGGGTCCCAGGGAGCCACCGGCGGTACATAAATAAGTCCCATTGCAGTGCCCTGCACAGCTGAGCTAACGTCAGATAAAATACAGGTGGGCTTCGGCCCACACAGCATGCCCCAGTCACACAGTTTTTTTTTTTTTTTTTTTTTGGGGGGGGGGCAGATACGTAGAACACCGCGATGTGAAAACTTAGTGCAGCCATACTATGCACAGACCCCTGTAGTATTCCTGTAGCAAACGTATAAGCTGACCCCAATAACAGTTATTCTCTAGTTACAGTATAGACAGACCCCAGTAACATTTTAGTTGCAGCAATATAGACTGACCCCAGAAACATTTATGTAGCTGCATTATTGGCAGACCCCTGTTAAATTTCTGCAGCTGAAGTATAGGCAGACCCCTGTATCGTTAATGCAGTTACGCTCCTTTCCTTTGGCCCAAACAAGTTTCTCCGATAACTGTGGTAATACGAGAGAAAATACATGATGCACATTGCTGACCTCCTGACCCCAAGTGGAAGGAGGAGGTGGCTTTACAAGGCCAAGACAGCATGACCAGGACCTGTTATAGTCTATGTGGGAACCACATTAGTGGGCCCAGGTTCAGGCTGGGTTCCGGGCCTCTACAGTGGATTTTGCCTCCATGGGCAAAATCAAACCTTCAGATCCGCATAACAGCCAATGGACCAAAGTAAAGCCACAGAATAAAAGTGGAAGCGATAACAGCTATGTGGAAAAGCTAATATTTTCTGAGACAAGAAGGGCATTTGATAGCAATGAAAAGGAGATTCTAGGAACTAAACGTCGACACTCCTCCTCATCTCAATCAGAAATATGGAAAGGCTTCATTCATATGTTTTCTGTTGACCATTGCAAAGTGTTAGCAATGCTAGTTTCTGGCTATACCACTCATCTTTGTCAGTATTACCAAAGATGATCACAAGTAAAGGCCTCTGTGCAGGGCTGGGGACAGAGTAGCAGCAGGCACCTATCGTTGGTGGAAGCTGGCCAGCTGAGAGCCACATACTCCCGGTCTGGTTCAAAGTGTTAGCAATGCACGTTTCTGGCTATACCACTCATCTTTGTCAGGAATTACCAAAGATGATCACAAGTAAAGGCCTCATCAATCAGTCCAAAATCAGTCCGGGAGTATGTTGATCTCAGCTGGCCTGCTTCCACCCAGGATATGTGCCTGCTGCTACTCTGTGTCCAGCCCTGCAGGGATGCTGTGTTCTATAGTCGGCTCTATTCCTACCTCAGCTGTACAAATTCATATGTAATTATTATCTGCACCAACAAGATGGAAGCCGCTATTGCTCTACCGGTTGGCTGAAAGCTTCAGCTAGGGATAATCATGGAATACGACCCCGGTTGAATGTAGTTGGTTTGCGGAACTGTGGCCAGGATTAAGAGAGGCGGGGTGGGGGGAGGGGCAGGCATTTCTATGGTGCCGTTTTGGGTGAAATTCTTGGGCTGCCACATAAGGGACCAAAGCTTAACCATTTGCCAAGAATGTTTTCATTGTTGGAGGAGGAGGATTCAGAGGAGGTGGCATTACAAGGCCAAGACACCATGACCAGTACCCGCTATAGTCTGTGTGGGAAGCACATTATAGGCAGACCCCAGTAACATTCCAGTAGTAACAGTAGGGAGAGACCCCAGTAACATTGCATTTGCAGCAGTTCAGACAGACCCCAGTAACATTTCAGTAGTAACAGTAGGGTGAGACCCCAGTAACATTTCATTTGCAGTAGTATAGACAGACCCCAGTAGCATTTCAGTAGTAGTAACAGTATAAACAGAATCCTTTAACATTTCCATAGCAGCAGTATAGGCATAGCCCAGTATTAGTAACATTTTATTTGCAGCAGCATACACAGATCCCAGTAACATTTCAATTGCAGCAGTATTGACAGACCCCAGTAACATTTCAGTAGTAGTGACAGTATAGACAGACCCCCTTTAACATTTCCGTAGCAGCAGTATAGGCATAGCCAAGTATTAGTAACATTTCATTTGCAGCAGCATACACAGACCCCAGTAACATTTCATTTGCAGTAGTATAGACAAACCTCAGAAACATTTCAGTAGTAACAGTAGGGACAGACTCCAGTAACATTTCATTTGCAGCAGTATAGACAGACCCCAGTAACATTTCAGTAGTAGTAACAGTATTTACAGACCCCTTTTAACATTTCCGTAGCAGCAATATAGGCATAGCCCAGTATTAGTAACTTTTCAGTTGCAGCAGTATACACAGACCCCACTAACATTTCTGTAGTTACAGTATACACAGACCTCAGTAACATTTCAGCTGATGCATTATTGACAGACCCCAGCAACATTTCAGTAGTAGTAACAGTATAGACAGACCCCTTTAACATTTCCGTAGCAGCAGTATAGGCATAGTCCAGTGTTAGTAACATTTCATTTGCAGCAGTATACACAGACCCCAGTAACATTTCAGTAGCAACAGTAGGAACAGACCCCAGTAACAGTTCAGTTCCAGCAGTTCAGGCAGACCACAGTATTTCAGTAGTATCAGTAGAGACAGACCACATTAACATTTCCGTAGTAACAGTGGGACAGACCCCAGTAACATTTCCGTAGTAACAGTAGGGACAGACCCTAATAGCATTTCAGTTGTAGCAGCATAGACAGACCCCAGTAACATTTCAGTTGCAGCAGTATAGACAGACCCCAGTAACATTTCAGTAGTAGTAACAGTATAGACAGACCCCTTTAACATTTCCATAGCAGCAGTATAGGCATAGCCCAGTATTAGTAACATTTCATTTGCAGCAGTATACACAGACCCCTGTAACATTCCAGTAGCAACAGTATAGACAGGCCCCAGTGACATTTCAGTAGTATCAGTAGGGACAGACCACAGTAACATTTCAGTAGTAACAGTAGGAACAGACCCCAGTAACATTTCTGTAGTAACAGTAGGGACAGACCCTAGTAACAGTTCAGTTGCAGCAGCATAGACAGACCCCAGTAACATTTCATTTGCAGCAGTATTGACAGACCAGAGTAACATTTCAGTAGTTGGAGTATAGACAGACCACAGTAACATTTCAGTAGTAGTAACAGTATAGACAGACCCCTTTAAGAATTCCGTAGCAGTAGTATAGGCATAGCCCAGTATTAGTAACATTTCATTTGCAGCAGTATACACAGACCCCAGTAACATTGCATTTGCAGCAGTATTGACAGACCCCAGTAGCATTTCAGTAGTAGTAACAGTATAGACAGACCCCTTTAACATTTCCGTAGCAGCAGTATAGGCATAGCCAAGTATTAGTAACATTTCATTTGCAGCAGCATACACAGACCCCAGTAACATTTCATTTGCAGTAGTATAGACAAACCTCAGAAACATTTCAGTAGTAACAGTAGGGACAGACTCCAGTAACATTTCATTTGCAGCAGTATGGACAGACCCCAGTAACATTTCCGTAGCAGCAGTATAGGCATAGCCCAGTGTTAGTAACTTTTCATTTGCAGCAGTATACACAGACCCCAGTAACATTTCAGTAGCAACAGTAGGAACAGACCCCAGTAACAGTTCAGTTCCAGCAGTTCAGACAGACCACAGTAACATTTCAGTAGTATCAGTAGAGACAGACCACAGTAACATTTCCGTAGTAACAGTAGGACAGACCCCAGTAACATTTCCGTAGTAACAGTAGGACAGACCCTAATAACATTTCAGTTGCAGCAGCATAGACAGACCCCAGTAACATTTCAGTTGCAGCAGTATAGACAGACCCCAGTAACATTTCAGTAGTAGTAACAGTATAGACAGACCCCTTTAACATTTCCATAGCAGCAGTATAGGCATAGCCCAGTATTAGTAACATTTCATTTGCAGCAGTATACACAGACCCCTGTAACATTCCAGTAGCAACAGTATAGACAGGCCCCAGTGACATTTCAGTAGTATCAGTAGGGACAGACCACAGTAACATTTCAGTAGTAACAGTAGGAACCGACCCCAGTAACATTTCTGTAGTAACAGTAGGGACAGACCCTAGTAACAGTTCAGTTGCAGCAGCATAGACAGACCCCAGTAACATTTCATTTGCAGCAGTATTGACAGACCAGAGTAACATTTCAGTAGTTGGAGTAAAGACAGACCACAGTAACATTTCAGTAGTAGTAACAGTATAGACAGACCCCTTTAACATTTCCGTAGCAGTAGTATAGGCATAGCCCAGTATTAGTAACATTTCATTTGCAGCAGTATACACAGACCCCAGTAACATTGCATTTGCAGCAGTATTGACAGACCCCAGTAACATTTCAGTAGTAGTAACAGTATAGACAGACCCCTTTAACATTTCCGTAGCAGCAGTATAGGCATAACCCAGTATTAGTAACATTTCATTTGCAGCAGCATACACAGACCCCAGTAACATTTCATTTGCAGCAGTATTGACAGACCCCAGTAACATTTCAGTAGTAGTAACAATATAGACAGCCCCTTTAACATTTCCGTAGCAGCAGTATAGGCATAGCCCAGTATTAGTAACATTTCATTTGCAGTAGCATACACAGACCCCAGTAACATTTCATTTGCAGCAGTATTCACAGACCCCAGTAGCATTTCAGTAGTAGTAACAGTATAGACAGACCCCTTTAACATTTCCGTAGCAGCAGTAAAGGCATAGCCCAGTATTAGTAACATTTCATTTGCAGCAGTATACACAGACCCCAGTAACATTTCATTTGAAGCAGTATTGACAGACCTCAGTAACATTTCAGTAGAAGTAACAATATAGACAGACTCCTTTAACATTTCCGTAGCAGCAGTATAGGCATAGCCCAGTATTAGTAACATTTTATTTGCAGCAGTATACACAGGCCCCAGTAACATTTCAGCAGCAACAGTAGGGACAGACCCCAGTAACATTTCAGTTCCAGCAGTTCAGACAGACCCCAGTAACATTTCAGTAGTAACAGTAGGGAGAGACCCCAGTAACATTTCATTTGCAGCAGTATAGACAAAACCCAGTAACATTTCAGTAGTAACAGTATCGACAGACCCCAGGAACATTTCAGTAGCAGCAGTGTAGGTAGACCCCAGTAACATTTCAGGAGCAGAAGTATAGGCAGACCGAAGTAACCTTTCTGTCGCAGAAGTATAGGCAGACCCCTGTAGCATTACTGTGGCAGAAGTATAGGCAGGCAGACCTGTGTGACATTTCTATAGCAAGAGTGTAGGCCAACCCCGGACACATTGGTGTACCATGAGTGTAGACGAAGGCCAGAAAAATTACTTGGATTACAGTGTAGGTGAGGTGCCCAAAAAATTGCTGTACCAACAGTAGAAATGTACCCCAGAAAAATTGCTTAACAGAGAGGGCAGGTGAAACCTACTAATATTTCAGCTTACTGTGTCTTAATTTGTAACAGAGCCTGGAGGCAGCCCTGTTACAAAAATTGGTTCATGTTGAAGTTTCAATGCTTCAGTTAGAAATGCAGAAATATTGTTTGAGAAAAGTTATATGAGCCTTTTGGGCCGCAGAAAAATTGGCAGTTCAGCGTGATGACAGGATGTTTCAGGTGGAGGAGCAGGAGGAGGAGGACTAATATCTTACACCGATTGAGAAAGGTAAATGTCCCTTTTTTTACGGTGATTGAGAAGAGCGCTTTTATCAGCGGTTGCAGCGAAAAGATTGTTTAGCTAACGCTGCTCTCCGCTGGTGGAGAAGAGAAGTCTGGGGAAATCCAGGCTTTGTTCATCTTTATGAGTGTAAGCATGTCGGCACTGTCAGTTGACAGGCGGGTACGCTTATCCATCATGATTCCCCCAGCTGCACTAAACACCCTCTCTGACAAGACGCTAGCCGCAGGGCAAGCAAGCACCTCCAGGGCATACAGCGCAAGTACGTGCCACGTGTCCAGCTTTGATACCCAGTAGTTGTACGATGCAGAGGCGTCACGGAGGATGGTGGTACGATCAGCTACGTACTCCCTCACCATCTTTTTACAGTGCTCCCTCCGATTCAGACTTGACTGGGGAGCGGTGACAGAGTCTTGCTTGGGAGCCATAAAGCTGGCAAAGGCCTTGGAGAGTGTTCCCCTGCCTGCGCTGAACATGTTGCCTGATCTCCACGCCTCCCCTGCTACTTGGCCCTCAGAACTGTGCCTTCTGCCACTAGCGCTGTCAGATGGGAAGTTTACAATCAGTTTGTCCACCAGGGCCCTGGGGTATAGCATCACTCTCGAACCCCTTTCCTCTTCGGGTATGAGAGTGGAAAGGTTCTCCTTATACCGTGGGTCGAGCAGTATGTACGCCCAGTCATCCGTAGTGGCCAGAATGCGTCTAACGCGAGGGTCACGAGAAAGGCATCCTAACATGAAGTCAGCCATGTGTGCCAGGGTACCTGTACGCAACACATCGCTGTCCTCACTAGGAAGATCACTTTCTGGATCCTTCTCGTCCTCCTCCTCCTCCTCAGGCCATACACGCTGAACAGATGAGAGGCAAGCAGGATGGGTACCCTCTGCAGTGGGCCCAGCTGTCTCTTCCCCCTCCTCCTCCACATGCTCCTCCCCCTCCTCCTCCTCTTAAACACGCTGAGATATACACATGAGGGTGCTCTGACTATCCAGCGACATACTGTCTTCCCCCATCTCCTGTTCCGACTGCAAAGCCTCAGCCTTTATGCTTTGCAGGGAACTTCTCAAGAGGCATAGCAGAGGAATGGTGATGCTTATGATTGCAGCATCCCTGCTCACCATCTGGGTAGACTCCTCAAAGTTTCCAAGGACCTGGCAGATGTCTGCATCATTCTGGAACCCCTTTCCTCTTCGGGAATGAGAGTGGAAAGGTTCTCCTTATACCGTGGGTCGAGCAGTGTGTACACCCAGTAATCCGTAGTGGCCAGAATGCGTGTAACGCGAGGGTCACGAGAAAGGCATCCTAACATGAAGTCAGCCATGTGTGCCAGGGTACCTGTACGCAACACATGGCTGTCCTCACTAGGAAGATCACTTTCAGGATCCTCCTCCTCCTCCTCCTCAGGCCATACACGCTGAAAGGATGACAGGCAAGCAGCATGTGTACCCTCAGCAGTGGGCCAAGCTGTCTCTTCCCCCTCCTCCTCATGCTCCTCCCCCTCCTCCTCCTCCTCCTCCTCCTCTGGCCATACACGCTGAAAGGATGACAGGCAAGCAGCATGGGTACCCTCAGCAGTGGGCCAAGCTGTCTCTTCCCCCTCCTCCTCATGCTCCTTCCCCTCCTCCTCCTCCTCAACGCGCTGAGATATAGACATGAGGGTGCTCTGACTATCCAGCGACATACTGTCTTCCCCCGCCTCCGTTTCCGAGTGCAAAGCGTCTGCCTTTATGCTTTGCAGGGAACTTCTCAAGAGGCATAGCAGAGGAATGG
This sequence comes from Eleutherodactylus coqui, assembly GCF_035609145.1. Classification (NCBI taxonomy): domain Eukaryota; kingdom Metazoa; phylum Chordata; class Amphibia; order Anura; family Eleutherodactylidae; genus Eleutherodactylus; species Eleutherodactylus coqui. Next base: position 44,158,468 of record NC_089843.1, on the reverse strand, counting down.
TGACGCTAATGATTGCAGCATCCCCGCTCAGCATCTGGGTAGACTCCTCAAACTTTCCAAGGACCTGGCAGATGTCTGCCAACCAGGCCCACTCTTCTGTAAAGAATTGAGGAGGCTGACTCCCACTATGCCGCCCATGTTGGAGTTGGTATTGCACTATAGCTCTACGCTGCTCATAGAGCCTGGCCAACATGTGGAGTGTAGAGTTCCACCATGTGGGCACGTCGCACAGCAGTCGGTGCACTGGCAGATTAAACCGATGTTGCAGGGTCCGCAGGGTGGCAGCGTCCGTGTGGGACTTGCGGAAATGTGCGCTGAGCCGGCGCACCTTTCTGAGCAGGTCTGACCAGCGTGGGTAGCTTTTCAGAAAGCGCTGAACCACCAAATTAAAGACTTGGGCCAGGCATGGCACGTGCGTGAGGCTGCCGAGCTGCAGAGCCGCCACCATGTTACGGCCGTTGTCACACACGACCATGCCCGGTTGGAGGCTCAGCGGCGCAAGCCAGTGGTCGGTCTGCTCTGTCAGAACCTGCAGCAGTTCGTGAGCCATGTGCCTCTTCTCTCCTAAGCTGAGTAGTTTCAGCACGGCCTGCTGACGCTTGCCCACGGCTGTGCTGCCACGCCGCGCGACACCGACTGCTGGCAACGTGCTGCTGCTGACACATCTTGATTGCGAGACAGAGGTTGCATAGGAGGAGGAGGATGGTGGTTTAGTGGAGGAAGCATACACCGCCGCAGATACTAGCACCAAGCTGGGGCCCGCAATTCAGGGGGTGGGTAGGACGAGAGCGGTCCCAGGCTCTGACTCGGTCCCAGCCTCCACTAAATTCACCCAATGTGCCGTCAGGGAGATATAGTGGCCCTGCCCGCCTGTGCTTGTCCACGTGTCCGTTGTTAAGTGGACCTTGGCAGTAACCGCGTTGGTGAGGGCGCGTACAATGTTGCGGGAGACGTGGTCGTGCAGGGCTGGGACGGCACATCGAGAAAAGTAGTGGCGACTGGGAACCGAGGAGTGCGGGGCCGCCGCTGTCATCATGTTTTTGAAAGCCTCCGTTTCCACAAGCCTGTACGGCAGCATCTCCAGGCTGATCAATTTGGCTATGTGCATGTTTAACGCTTGAGCGTGCGGGTGCGTGGCGGCGTACTTGCGCTTGCGCTCAATGCGCTGAGAGACATTGCTGGATGGGGCCGAGGACAGCGGAGGTGAGGGTGTGGGTGCAGGCCGGGAAACGGTAGTGCCTATGTCCTGATAGGGGGGTTGGATCTCAGTGGCAGGTTGGGGCACAGGGGCAGAGGAGTGGTGCAAACCGGAGGCGGTGAACGGCCTTCGTCCCACCTTGTGGGGTACTTGGCCATCATATGTCTGCGCATGCTGGTGGTGGTGAGGCTGGTGGTGGTGGCTCCACGGCTGATCTTGGCGCGAAAAACCTTGCACACCACAGTTCGTTGGTCGTCTGCACTCTCAGTGAAAAACTGACAGATCTTTGAGCACCTCGGCTTCTGCGGGGTGGCATGGCGCGAGGGGGCACTTTGGGAAGCAGTTAGTGGATTATTCGGTCTGGCGCTGCCTCTACCCCTGGCCACCGTACTGCCTCTTCCAAGCTGCCCTGCTGCTGCACTTGCCTCCCCCTATGAAGACCTGTCCTCAGTAGGCTTAGCAAACCAGGTGGGGTCAGTCACCTCATCGTCCTGCTGCTCTTCCTCCGAATCCTCTGTGCGCTCCTCCCTCGGACTTACTGCAATTACTACTACCTGAGTGATAGACAACTGTGTCTCATCGTCGTCGTCCTCCTCACCCACTGAAAGCTCTTGAGACAGTTGCCGGAAGTCCCCAGCCTCATCCCCCGGACCCCGGGAACTTTCCAAAGGTTGGGCATCGGTCACTTCAAACTCCTCCGGTGGGAGAGGAACCATTGCTGCCCATTCTGGGCAGGGGCCCGAGAACAGTTCCTGGGAGTCTGCCTGCTCCTCAGAATGTGTCATTGTAATGAAGTGAGGAGGCTGGGAGGAAGGAGGAGCAGCAGCCAGAGGATTCAGAGTTGCAGCAGTGGACGGCGTAGAAGTCTGGGTGGTCGATAGATTGCTGGATGCACTTTCTGCCATTCATGACATGACCTGCTCACACTGCTCATTTTCTAATAAAGGTCTACCGCGTGGACCCATTAATTGTGAGATGAATCTGGGGACGCCAGAAATGTGCCTCTCTCCTAATCCCGCAGCAGTCGGCTGCGATACACCTGGATCAGGAGCTCGGCCTGTGCCCACACCCTGACTTGGGCCTCCGCGTCCTCGCCCGCGTCCACGTCCTCTAGGAATACGCCCACCCCTCAGCATGGTGTATTACCAGTAGTGCAGAAACAGAACGCTGTAATTAAATGTGCCACTTATTGGCCTGTGGTTGGAGGCTGACTTCGCTTGCAGAACGCACAGCAGAGCCAGGAAAGAATTTTGCCAAGCCTGTAGTGAGACATAGGTGCATATGACTGAGCTAGTGGAATTCACAGCGCAGAAGCAGTCAAGTGTCCAAAGGCCACTAGTAGGCCTTAAGTATTTTGCTTCTATGTTTTTAAAGGCTGAACTGAGACAGCAGACAGATACTGTAGGCAGCGTATATATGTATACTGTTTCCCTCTGGACGGGATGACGGCGGTGATGTAACGGGCAACACAGAGCCAGGAAACAATTTTGTGCACGACTGTAGTGAGACATAGGTGCATATGACTGAGCTAGTGGAATTCACAGCGCAGAAGCAGTCAAGTGTCCAAAGGCCACTAGTAGGCCTTAAGTATTTTGCTTCTATGTTTTTAAAGGCTGAACTGAGACAGCAGACAGATACTGTAGGCAGCGTATATATGTATACTGTTTCCCTCTGGACGGGATGACGGTGGTGATGTAACGGGCAATGTAGAGCCAGGAAACAATTGTGCGCAAGCCTGCTGTAACACTTAGCTGCGTATTAATTAGGACTACTACCCCCAGCAGACACGCAGTACACTGAAGACGGTCACAGGCAGCCCAAATATAGTATTTTTTCCCAAATTTGTTTGAAAAAGCCCACTGCCTATAGACAGTATATCTCTTTCACCTCTCCCACTGTCCCTGCCTCACCAGTACTGGCCCTATACTATGTACAATGACTGCAGACTGAGGACGCAATGCTCTGCACGCTCGATATACAAAAAAAAAATGTGCAACACTGCTCCCAGCAGCCTCAACAGTACTGCACACGGTCAGATGTGGCCCTAAGAAGGACCGTTGGGGTTCTTTCCCTGATCTATGTCAGAATGCATCTGTGGCGAGACGCGGGCGGGGCAGATTTAAATACTCGGGTGACACCTGATCTCCCCAGCCACTCACTGCAGGGGGGTGGTATAGGGCTGGAACATCACAGGAGGAAGTTGTAATGCCTTCCCTGTCTTTCTATTGGCCAGAAAAGCGCGCAAATGTCTCAGAGATGAAAGTGAAAGTAACTCGAACATCGCGTGGTGCTCGTCTCGAGTAACGAGCATCTCGAACACCCTAATACTCGAACGAGCATCAAGCTCCGACGAGTACGTTCGCTCATCTCTACCAATTAGCCCTTTTGGTGGGAAAATTTCTTCCCGACTCCCTAATGGCAATCAGACGAATCTCTGGATCAACCCCTAATAGTTCCTACCTGCTGTATACCCAGATTAACAATTAACCTAAGATGTATATCCTGTAATATCCTTCTGCTCCAGAAAGACATCAAGTCCCCTTTTAAACTCCTCTATGGATTTTGCTATCACCACCACCTCAGGCAGAGAGTTCCACAGTCTAACTGCTCTTACAGTAAAGAACCCTTTTCTGTGTTGGCGATGAAACCTGCTTTCTTCTAGACGTAGCGGATGCCCACTCTTTACCATCGCAGTCCTAGGTATAAACAGATGATGGGAGAGGTCCTTGTATTGTCCCCTCATGTATTTATACATAGTTATTTGATCACCCCTTAGGGCGCTTGTACACGAGCGTAAATTCCACGGCGGGATTTCCCACGGAATTTCCGCCGCTGGAAGCCTGCATAGGATTGCGTTAACAAACGCAATCCTATGCAGACGGCCGCGCAAAATCTTGCGAGGCAAACAAACCACGGCATGTTCTATTTCTGTGAGGAGCTCGCAGGGCTCCGCACAAAAATGTCACTCACCCGCCACCGGCTTCGGTCTGCGCATGCACCGGCTGCCAGGCAAGCCAGCACATCAAACAGCCGGAGCCGCAAGCTTGGGTGAGTACGCGCTGCTCTCTGCAGGCACTCGGGTCGGGTCCAGCGGCGAGAATCCGGATCCGACCCGCCCGTCTGTAGGCGGCCTTAGCCGTCTTTTTTCCAGGGTAAACAATTCCAGCTTGGATAGCCTCTCTGGGTATTCCAGTCCTCTCATTCTATGTATTAGTTTAGTCGCCCTTCTTTAAACCCCCTCCAGCACTGTAACATCTTTCCTGAGCACCGGTGACCAGAACTGTACGCAGTATTCCATGTGAGGCCTGACAAGTGCCTTATAAAGTGGGAGGATAATGTTCTCGTCCCTCGCCCCTATACCTCTTTTAATGCACCCCAAGAATTTATTAGCTTTTGCAGCAGCTGACTGGCATTGGTTATTCTAGTTTAGTCTACAATCCACTAGTACCCCCAGGCTTCATGACATGCAATTTTTTAAAATTCACTAAATATATTGCAATTGAACTCCAAAAGCTGTGTGGTGTACAAGGCAATCTCTAGACATATTTATAGATGAGGCAAATTTATCAGCATCGTGTGACATAGATAAGTTTGTTGTATATTTAAACTGTAAACGGGAAGAAAAGTTAACCAGAAAACCAGCATCAGATGCTCTCATGGAGACACAAAAACCCTAAGGCCGCCTGCAGACGAGCGGGTCGGATCCGGCAGCGAGAATTCTCGCCGCGCGATCCGACCCGAGCGCCTGCAGGGACGAGCGCGTACTAACCCGCGCCTGGCGGCCCCGGCTCTTTCATGTGCCGGCTGCCGCGCAGACCGGAGCCGGCGGCCGGGTGAGTGCGTGCCCCGCAGAAAATTAGGACATGCTGCGGTTTGTTTGCCGCGCGAGATTTCGCGCGGCCAAACCGCGGCCGTCTGCATAGGAGTGCGTATTTTAATGCACTCCTATGCAAACTTTTAGCGGCGGAAATCCCGCGGGAAATCCCGCGGCGGGATTTCCGCTCGTGTGCAGGCGGCCTAAGACATTGTCTCTACTCTTTTAGGACATAGCCACTTTATTCACATTTTAATTTAAATTAGACATGTTGTTTAGAAAATTCTCATTCAACTACCCTATTAGGGAATTCATGGTTAATAGAGGGAAGTCCCCAACTCTAAACCTTCACTAATTGGGTATGGAAACAGCTGCAAAAAGCATCTATATATTTAGTTTTTGTCAAACAGCGGTTTGGAGTGCAACAGCTAATTGGTGTTTGTGTTACCCATTGTCATTATTAACTGTAAAGCTGTGTAAATGTCATAGTTGTGCCTTGATAGCGCTATAGTGCGTCTCATCATTCAGCTAAAGAAGAATACAGCTGTATTTCTCTTTGGGGTACTCAGTGTGACTTTGTATTACAGAGACAGCCCACTGATTTCAATAGACACAATGTAGCACTTTATTTTCTCTGTGGTGGTGATGCTGCAGGGAAATTGAACACTTGCTACCCTACTGATTGCAGATGATCGCTGGGAGACACAACAATGGGACACTGCAATCATCTTATTCTTAGGTAACGCCTCTAACAAAAAGAGGATGATTTATTTGAGGGGTTGTAACAAGATTGCAAGTTATCCCATAGCCACGACATAGGGAATAACCTGCTGATCATGGGGGTTTGAGAACTGAGACCTCGGGTCTTCTCAAGAATTAAGATTCCATGCCCCTCATCCTTCTCACTGTGGGGATACTTGCCCCAATCTCAGCACTCAGCCAGAAATTCATTCATTCTGACATCACTGCAGGGGGAGACGTAACTCCCACATCAATAGGTAGAGGGGAACACAGAACACCATTCATCTCCATGCAATCTTCTTCTCACTGGGGGAGGCACAGTCACCGCTAAGTGCGGAGCACAGGTGATACGGGATCGCTGTTCTTGAGATTGGTAGGTTTCCCAGTGGTGATACTCCTACTGATCAGGAAGCTATCCCGTATTTTGTGGATGGAGGATAACTTGTGATTTTGGCACAACCTCTTTAATGAGAAAAATAATCAAATCAGAAAAAATTCAAATAAGTAAGTAAATGCTGTACAAGTAAGCCTGTGTTCACAGTAGCATCATGGATCTCCTGACCGTCATCATGCATTCATATTCCAATGGCTCCACATGGACCCTATTCATTGTAAATTTCATTTTGAGTTCCATCAAGTTTCTGGTATTTTTAACGGCTCTGCACGCGGCGCCATTCATGCAGTAAAAGTAAGAGAAAGTCTGGCTGAGCTTGGTACTTCTTTAAATATATGAAGATTGTAACGTATTTCTTGCATTTAACCACTTTAGGTATGGTTACTGGAAGAACTGCGATTGATTGCAGTGCTGGTCCCATATTTTATCATCTTCTTCCAATGAGTGACGTACAGGAGATTACCGTTCTAAAATTAAATGATGCCAGCCTGAAGGAAATTAAAAAATGGAGGAATAAAGAACCAGATGCTTTTGATTGGACTCATGCCACAGAAACCTTACAGGAGTTAAAAGGAAAAAGGTGTAGTATTGTCCCCGACACCTTAAGGCTACATGACATAAGTATAGCTATAAACGTATGGCCACACAGGGTTGATTTTACACACCAGATCTTCACACCAATCAATTTGGATTTTGTTCTGGATATGCCATGGAATTCACCTTATAAATTGCAATTGGTGGAATTCACTATGAAAATCCACAGCTTACACTGGCATACTGCAGATTTAAAATCTGCAACACTGGTCAATTCATCCACTTCACACAATGGAAAATCCACTGCATATTTACCCTATGTAGCTGTTCTCTAGAGTTTTTTTTTTTTTTACCTACATTTTATGGGGGTTGTCTAACAGCTGATTTTGATGAGGTTCTTGAGGGCCACATTTAGAGGCCATCTTAGTAATACAATCCCATTCGTCTTGATAAAGAAATATAGTTGATGATGAAATTTTTTGGCCATGCACGCTAACTTTTAATAGCTTGTAAAAAACTGTCTTTTTCATAGGTATTGTCACAGTGTTTTTTGTGGCTTTTTTTGTATTATTACATTAGTAAAATATTTTTTTTTTTTGTTATTGGTGGTGTTTTCAAAGCTTATGCAAAACTACCAAAAAAGGCTTAACCAATATCATGGCATGTTTTTTTTTTTTTTTTTTTAAATGACACAAACCCCCCAAACACCTCCAAAAACTTATTTCTTCTGATCCCAATGAAAAATGTATAAAAAGTTACAGGTAAGTACTCCATCCTCTACACTGCAGCCTCCCTGTCCATGAGCGGAGAATTATAGCGATTTTCCGCTCGCGACCGGCTATTCACAGCATGCTGTGAATTGCCGCGATTCCTCACGGTGAGGCTATCTGTCAGATAGGCTGCCGGATCCTGCTCTCAAGTGGCAGCTCTCCGCCGCGAGATTTTGCAACGCCCGTGGACAGACAGCCTTACAGAGGTTCTGTAAGATAAATGTCCTTTAGAAAAATAGGTCCCCATGTGGGAAACATAACAAGGTGCTCATACTCACATCTACCCACTCCCTGCATGTTCCCCACTAATAGCTCCAAGTCTCTTTGCTGACGTAATGTTTACTAGCTGCGGTCAGCCTATGACTTTCTTCAGCTGCCGGGGCTCAGCAGACGAGCGGGCAGGTACTCACAAAAGGCAATACTCGCCCAAGTATTTGCCCTTAGCGAGTATGCTCGCTCATCTCTAGTAGGGAACTCTTTATTCCCCGCAAAGATGAAGAATTCCTTTGCTGCATCTGTCACAGATGTGGCAGGTGCAGCAGGGAATTACTTTTCCTCGTGGGGATTAAGAAAACATCTGCCGCATGCGACAGATGTGTTCTTTGTCCCTACGGGGACACGGCAGCGGTGGACAGGTAAGTTTGTTCTTTGCTTTTTTACACTAACATTCTTGTTTTTCAGGGAAGAGCTTATACGTAAAGCTCTTCCCTGAAAACAATTCAGGGGTCACGGCAGACCATTGTCTTCAATGGAGCCGCCGGCAGCAGCCGTGGCTCCATTGAAGACAATGTGTGTATTCCCTATGGTGCACGCAAGTCCTATCTTTACAGGCACACGCCTGTAAAACTCGGACATGTGAACACACCATAGCAAATGCATTGTTTCTAATAGAAGCGTGTTCTTGTGCACGCGTATGCACGCACAAAAACACGCTCGTGTGAAGCCACCCTTCACCGCAAGTCAAAATAACAGGGCATCTAACCATTAAATGATATACACACTGTTCATTGCTATATCGAGGTATAGGCCTTCTGCCTGGCACCTGAAAAACCAAACATAGTTCATCTCAGAACTTCAGCCTCATGGTTCCCACAGTTTTCAACATTGTCTATCTTACCCAAGTCTGAAAAAAAAATCTGGGAAGCACTCACCTCTCTCTTACAGAGTTGCTCCAGCTGATGCTTAATGTTTTCATTAACTCCTTAGTGACAAAGCCTGTTTGTGCCTTAGTGACAGAGCCACATATTGGAAATCTGACATGTGTCACTTTAACTCTGTAAAGGTTTTGCATATCCAAGTGAATCTGACATAGCTTTTTCACCACATATTGTACTTCATTTGGGTGGCAAAAATAGACAGATAGAATTTGTGTATATTTATTAAAAGTGCCAAAATTAGAACATTTTGAGAAAATCATTTTTTCACATTTTCAATTGCAATATCACAAATATGTGCAAACATACTGTACACATTTTGGATAAGATATATATTTCCGTCTGTTTACTTTATTCTGGGTGCACATTTAAAAAAACTTTATAACTTTAACATTGCTTATCAATAGAGATGAGCGAGCATACTCGGTTTGGGTGTTTTTGCACTCGAGCATCGCTTTTTCAGAGTAACTGACTACTCGGACAAAAAGATTCGGGGGGCGCCGGGGGTGAGCAGGGGGTTGCTGAGGGGAGTGGGATGGGGGAGAGAGAGCTCCCCCCTGTTCCCCACTGCTACCCCTCGCTCCAACACACCGCCCCCCCGGCGCCACCCGAATCTTTTCGTCCGAGTAGTCAGTTACTCGGAAAAAGCAGTGCTCTAATGCAAAAATACCCGAACCGAGTATGCTCGATCATCTCTACTTATAAACATTTTAAAGAACACTTTGTTTTCCTATACCAAGCCAAGATTTCAAAGGCTCATAAGAGTCAGAATAATAGATACCCCCACAAATTAACCCATTTTAAAAACTACACCCTTAACCACTTAGTGACGGCGCCATTGCCTTTTTACATCCTCACTAAGTGGGCTGTAATCCTAGAAGACGTAAAAACATACATCCTCTTTGGATTAATGCCCTCTTAGCTGAGGGCGTGACAGCTCCATGCTGTTGGTGCCCGCAGGTAGCCGACAGCTTTGAGCTGTCATCCTGGGCTGCAGGCAGTCCCCCACGGCAATGCGCAATAAAGTGAAAAAAAGTTTTTAAAAAAATTAGATATTCAGCTGCCCTGATGGATCGGATTCATCACAGCAGCTGATATTACTCATCTGCCTTGTCGGAGATGTCCCGTGGTGCACTGGTCCTCCGGAACCTGTCTCCACTCTTCATGCGTAGAATGCCGGGAGCCCCGGCAAATTTAAAATCTCCTGGCTCCCGGCTCCTGAAGGAAGCCGGGAACCAGGAGAAGTCACCGGAGACTGCGGTGAGCGGTCCCCGGGCCCGTGATAGCCGCTATCCAATGGAAAAAGTAAAAAAAAGTGCCAGTTTCACCTCCCCTCATGGATCCGATCCATGAGGGTAGGTGAAAATACTCACCTCGGGTCCTCTGCGATGTTCTGGTCTCCCGGGACCCAAAGTCCCCTTCTGCGTGTGCACGAAGCTGTGGGTTGCCAGGATAATTAAAAAAAGCTCCCTGCTCCTGGCTACAAAACTTAGCTGAAAGCCTGGAGATTTCACGGATGGGGGGGCGCGGTGAGCGCTTCCTGGTCACGTGTTCGCCGTTATCCAATAGATAATGGCGATAACGTAAGAGTAAAAAAAAGGTGAAGCTTCATCTCCCCTCACCGATACGATCGGTGAAAGGAAATGAAACTTTTTACTGTAAGCCTCCGTATTTGAACCCCAACGTGACTCTCCTCCGTGAACTTTCCCAGATTCTGCACATACGACCGTTGGCAAAACACCGGACACATGCACAGGATTTGGGGAGCTCAGGAAATTTAAAATCTCCTTGCTCACTGCGATCAACGGTCGCCGAGAGCCTGGAGCAGTGACCTTGTTCTGCGGTTCCCAGTCACATGATAAAAAGGTAGTGATCTACCTTAGGCCGGTATCACATGACCGAATATAAATTACAGATACCGCATGCGTCTGATCGGTAATACGCAGATCAATCGCATTGGATTACAGAATTCCGCTCACATTAGTGGATCGGAATTGCGTAAACCCCTCCCAGAAAACAGAAAGCAACATGTTCTATTTTACCGCGGATATCCGTGACATAGAGCCCATTGTGCTCCATGGTCGCGGATATACCCACAGCCCATACGCAACTATATTGTGTACGGGCTGCGGGTACCCGTGTCATTGCTAAGCGACGGTGCGGCAAATAAAAACAAAAAAAAAGGTGTACTGCGCATGACCGCCCGTGTAAGTACGCAGTTATGCGTAGTACATTACATGGCCATACACAGCGCCACGGCCGGGCTCACAGCAGGGATCCACTGTGGGCCTCCAAAAGTGGATTCCACATAAGGCCATGTGAGCCTGGCGTTATTCAGACCGTGACCTGTAATACGTAATTTACAAGAAGCTCCGGGAACGCTTGCCTTCCTGCAGTTCCAGGAGCAGCTTGTTGAGCGCCTTCTGTTTGAGACCGCAGCACCTCAGTAAGCTTATGGATACTCACAGAGCACCACTTTTTACACCCCATTCCTGCCGATCAAGAAATACCCCACAAAAAGTATGAGAGTAAGGGTATACCAGGTTCTATTGCCCCATGTGCCCACGCCAATCAGCCTCCGTAATTACCCGTCTTCGGAAATACCACACAGTTCACATTATTACTTTTATTTAGGATTTGGGGAACACCAAAAATAGTGGAGGGGGGATTTTTTTAAGGTGTCAATTTTTATTCCGTACAAGTGAGCAATGGGGCCTGGAATTTATTCAGTTGTGCCCTGCAATCCAACGGTTGTTCCCTGCATTATAGGCCTTGCCATGTGTCCTGTAAGTAGATTAGGGACACAATGGGTATGTTTCTGAGCATGGGACAAACAGGGGTATCCATTTTGGGGTGAACGTCTTCATTCCTATGTACATTGTGCAAAAAAACCTGTTTTTAAATTGACAAAATTGCAAAAAAATGAAAATCGTAATTTTTTCCTTCTGCTTTGCTTAGATTCATTCAAATACTGTGGGGTCAAAATATGCAGTACACTCCTAGATTAATTCATTAGGGGTCTAGTTTTCAAACTGGGGTCATTTGTGGGAGCTCTTTATTGTTTTGGCCGCTCAATGGCTCTACAAGTGGGCAATGGGGCCTTGAATTTATTCAGTCGTACTCTGAAATCCATGGGTGCTCCTTCCATTATAGGCCTAGCCATGTGTCCTGTAAGCAGATTGGCAGCACAATGGATATGCTTCTGAACATGGGACAAACAGGGGTATCTATTTTGGGCTGAAAGTCTTCATTTATATGTGTGCTGTACAAAAAAAAGTATTTAATTTGATACAACTGCCAAAAAAATGAAAATTGTAATTTTTTCCTACTGCTTTGCTTAGATTTATTCAAAAATTGTAGGGTAAAAATATGCAGTGCACCCCTATATGAATTTGTTAAGGAGTCTAGTTTTCAAAATGGGGTCATTTGTTGGGGTTCTCTGTCGTTTTGGCCACTCAAGGGCTCTACAAGTGGGCAATGGGGCCTGGAATTTATTCAGTTGTGCCCTGCAATCCAACGGTTGTTCCCTGCATTATAGGCCTTGCCATGTGTCTTGTAAGAAGATTAGGGCCACAATGGGTATGTTTCTGAACACGGGACAAACAGGGGTATCCATTTTGGGATGCAAGTCTTCCTTCATATGTGTGTGGTACAAACAAAGCTGTTTTAAAATTGACAGAATTGCCAAAAAAATGAAAATCACAATTGTTCCCTTTTGCTTTGCTTGAATTAATTCAAAAACCGTGGGTTCAAAACATGCAGTACACCCCTAGATAAATTTGTTAAGGGGTCTAGTTTTCAAAATGGGGTCATTTGTGGGTTTTTTTTTGTGGTTTTGGCCGCTCAGGAGCTCTACAACAGTGCTATGTGGCCTAAAACTCCTTCAAGCTAGATTTTTGTTCTGAAAGACTCCGACTACTTATTTCATTTTGGGCCTCGTTGTACATCCAAACATAAGATTAGGGCCACAATGGGTATGTCTCTAAACATGGGAGAAACAGGGGTATCCATTTTGGGGTGTCAATCCTCATTTTCATGTGCACTATAGGAAAGAAATATGTCTTTAAAATGACAGATTTTCAAAAATATGACATTTTATTTTTTCTCCTCTAAATTGAATTAATGCCTGAAAAAAAACTGTGGGGTAAAAATACTAATGACCCCCCCCCCCCCCCCCCCCCCCTCAGTGAATACATTAAGGAGTGTAGTTTTCAAAATGGGGACATTTGTGGGGGTATCTATCATTCTGACACCTATGAGTCTTTGCAAACTTGGCTTTCTGTAAGAAAACAAAGTGTTCCTCACAATATGCTGAAAAGTAATGTTAAATTTGTACGTCAACTAAATGGTTAAAAAACACGAAAGTTTTTCAAATGTGTATTCAGAATAAAGTAAACAGATGGAAATATATATCCTATCAAAAATTTGTACAGTATGTTTGCACATATTTGAGATATTACAGTTGAAAAAGTGAAAAAAATGTCAATTTTTTCAAAATTCTTCAAATATTGGTACTTTTAATAAATATACACAAATTCTATCGGTCTATTTTTACAACCTAAATGAAGTACATCATGTGGCGGAAAAACAGTGTCAGAATAACTTGGATATGCAAAACCTTTCAGAGTTAGGGCGCCCACCCACTGGCGTTTGCGATTTTCGTGCGTGAAAAACGCTGCGTTCTCGCGGCGTTTTTCCCGCGTTTTTCGCCGCGTTTTCGCGGCGTTTTCGCGGCTTTTCCATTAATTTCCATTGACTTTCATGGGTGCATTAGGAGAAAAATAAGGACACATATGCAACTGACAGTTCCTATGTTAAAAAACGCAACGCAACGCAAAACGCCAGTGGACAGGAGTACATTCAATTCTAATGGCTCTGCAGGAAAAACGCAAAACGCAAAGAAAAAAAAAATCGCCAGTGGGTGGGCGCCCTTATTGTATGTTGAGTTACACATATCAGATTTCCAAAATTTGGCTCCGTCACTAAGGCGCAAACAGGCTTCGTCACTAAGGGGTTAATGTATTCACTGAGCGGTGTCATGAGTATTTTTACCCCACAGTTTTTTTCAGGAGTTAGTTCAATTTATTTTCATATTTTTGCAAGTACTTCATTTTAAAGGCAGTTTTTTTTCTATAGTGCACATGAACATGTGGATTTACACCCCAAAATGGATACCCCTGTTTGTCCTGTGTTCACAAAAATACTCATTGTGGCCCTGATATAATAACTGTATGCACAATGGGGCCCAAAAAGAAAGGAGCAGCCTGTGGCTTTCAGAACAGAAATTTTGCTTGAAGACGTTTTAGGCCCCATAGCACACTAGTAGAGCCCTTGAGTGGCCAAAACGATAGAGAACCCCCACAAATGACCCTATTTTGAAAACTAGACCCCTTGACAAATTCATCTAGGGGTGTTGTGCATATTTTTACCCCACAGTTTTTGAATGAATCTAAGCAAAGCATTAGGAAAAAATATACAATTTTAATTTTTTTAAAAGCTGTTTTTTTTTGTGCAGCACACATAGGAATGAAGACTTTCACGCCAAAACGGATATCCCTGTTGTTTTTCCGTGCTCAGAAACATACCCATTGTAGCCCAATCTACTTATAGAACACATTGGATTTCAGGGCAGAACTGAATAAATTCCAGGCCCCATTGCTCACTTGTGCGGAAAAAAAATTGACTCTCTAAAAATAATCCCCCGCTCCGCGCCTGTTCGGCGTTCCCTAAATCTTAGATAAAAGTAATAATGTAAACTGTGCTGTATGTCCGAAGACAGGGGTGATTACGGAGGCTGGTTGGGATGGGCAAACGGGGCAATAAAATCGGATAGCCTCCTCTCATGCTTTTTGGGGTGTTATTTCTTGACCTCAGAGGCAGTGATGGGGTGTAAAAAGTGTCGCTCTGTGAAGCTTCGTAAGCTTGTGGAGGTGCGGCGGTCTCACACAAACGGCGCTCAGCAAGTTGCTCCTGGAAATGCAGGAAGACAAGCGTTCTCGGGGACTCCTTGTAAATTACGTATTACAGGTACGTCTCCAGGCTCTCAGATCAGGGAGATTTTAAATTTCCTGGGAAATCCTGGGCTTTTGTGCATGCATCCACCATTTTCCTGAAGGGCTCATGCGCGGAAGCCTGGATTGGGTCTGCAGATAAAGATCCCATTGTGGGACAAATCCAGGGACTTTAGTCGTGTAATTTCATCTCCCCTCACGGATACGATCCGTAAGGGGAGATGAAACTTTAACTTTTAAAACTTTTTTAAAGATTTAGCTGTCTTGTGAGGGTAGCTGATTCTTTATATCTATTTAACTTTTTTAATTTAATTTTATATGATTGGCTTTATCAATTGGATTGTGCAGAAAGCATTGCCGTGGGGGCTCCCTGCAGACCCCCATGACAGCTCCAGGTTGTCAGCTACCTCCGGCATGGAGCTGTCATGTACACAGCCCACGTGGCTTTAATCCTCAGGGGATAGATATTTTTACATCCCTGAGGATTAAAGCCCACTTTGCCAGGACGTAAAAAGGCAATGGGGTCGTCACAAAGGAGTTAAGGTTAATGGTTGCAAAATTTCAGCTGCACGATATACATTACAATTTCACAACAATGTGCCATATAATGTAAGTGAATGAGGTTTTAACAAACTCCTTTTACTTGCAGTGAGAAAAAATCTGCAATGGAAAATACAAATATTGTGGATTTCCAAATATGCAGCATGACCTTCAGTAGAAGAGCAACAGATTTTCATCATGGATTTCATTCACTGCAATGCAATGAGTGAAATCTTCATGAAAAACTGAAGCAAATTCTGCAACAAAGTCAATTGAGGATTCTGATGTGGATTTACTCCACAGTGTGTGATAATATCTTATCAGCCCTACTTTTCTGTCCTGTTTTCCTATCTCAGATCGATTTCAGATGAGTGTATTACGGCCACATTTCTGTGTCCATAATTCAAATTTTTGTTCCACCTTTATTTTGGGGTTTGCTGACGTGAACTCAGAGCATCATGGGTCCATATGATGCTACAAGTTCGGGTCTATAAACCCCATGGTCAGGCCGTGACGCAGGTCTGTACTACAGACATACAAATCTGGCTGTAATACACTCATCTGAAAGATCTTTTCAGCTTTCCTTGGATAAGACATATCCAAAACTGACACTTGCTCCACCATTTATCAGATGGCTTAGACTACACAAAATTTTGCACCAAATATTTTGATGCAAATTTGATGTAATTTTTGGTACACAGTGCCAGGGAAGATTTACTATTGAGAATTTAACAGTTTTATGGCACAAAGTCCACCCAATAACAGTCTTACATTCTTAGCGTCACATTTTGTCTGGTCCGGCGGCTCTTGGGTTCTCCGTGCCCACACCATCGGTACTGGTTCCCGAGCTGCGTGGGTGCAGTGCAGGGGAGCCCCGGTTTTAGTGACATCACCTAGCCACCATTATCTGGGGCACCGGCTCCGGACGCCCACTCCCGTGCACAGGGGATGTGCGCCTAGTTAGCCAGGTTCTGAGGACGTGGCAGGTTACCGCCGTGCGTTCCCATTACCATGACTCTCTGGCACGCCTCATCTGTATTTCCACTTGGATCTTTAATCTGCACTCACTGTGCTATGTCTGTATCTTTGCTCTGGACTCTCTGGGTGATGTCTTGGCCTCTGCCTGTCATTTGCAGGCACTGGGGGTTGTTCTCCCAGCACCCTGGGATTGGCTCCTGTTGGTGTCAGGCTCCCCGCCCCAATAAGCTGCTGGGGCGGGAGTTCTGACAGCATTTAAACATTTAGTGTTCCTTTCCCCAGTGCCAGTATATGTTTGGCCTCTCTGCTATACCCGCGTATCCTGTATTTGATGCTCTGTTTTTTGACTACTGCTTGGACCTGACTTCTTTTTCGCCTGACCCCTTATACTGCGTTCTCTCGAGTTGCCGACCCAAATTGCCTAACCTGTTTTGTGTCTAATTGTTTCCTTGTTGTCCGTTAGTCTGATTCCTGCCCCGCATCCCTAGTTGTTGTCCTGGGGTATAGCCCAGGGGGGCAAGTAGGTAGGGACAGGGGTTGCGGGCAGTTTGGCTGGGACTTGCCTTACCTGGAACCCAGTCCTTGACACATTTGCCATGTATTTTAGAAACTTTCAGACCAGTTGTTTTAAAAAAATTAGACAAAAGGGCATAGCTTTATGGACAGGGGAGCAAGGACTAAATGTGACATTGTGTGCCAAAAAGTGTACTAAACTTTTTGTGAAATTTTTGATGCAAATTATGCCAACTACAAGGTGGTATAAACTTAAAGGGGTGGTCTCGCGAAACCAAGTGGGGTTATACACTTCCGTATGGCCATATTAATGCACTTTGTAATGTACATTGTGCATTAAATATGAGCCATACAGAAGTTATTCCACTTACCTGCTCCGTTGCTAGCGTCCTCGTCTCCATGGTTCCGTCTAAATTCGCTGGCAGCTTGCTTTTTTAGACGCGCTTGCGCAGTCCGGTCTTCTCCATTCAGCACGAGCCGCTTCAGTGTGCTCCCCGCTACAGCTCTTCTGCGCATGCGCAGACGAGCTGTCACTGCTCGGGAGCGCGCTGCAGCGGCCATTCTGTACCTTCCTCTGTTAGAGAAAGGTGCAGAAACTGGAGCTGCCCAGCGGAGAAGCCCAGCCCAGCCCAGCAGCCCCGAGAAGCCTCCCAGGTAAGTGATTTGTGGGGGGGGGGGGGGGCTGCCGCTGCGCCGGGCTGCGCCGGGGGGGGCTGTCGCTGTGCCGGGGGGGGGGGCTGCCGCTGCGCCGGGGGGGGGGGGGCTGCCGCTGCGCCGGGCTGCCGCTGCGCCGGGGGGGCTGTCGCTGCGCCGGGGGGGGCTGCCGCTGTGATGGGGGAACTAGCGCTAGGCCGGGGGGGCTGTCGCTGCGCCGGGGGGGCTGCCGCTGTGATGGGGGAACTAGCGCTAGGCCGGGGGGGCTGTCGCTGCGCCGGGGGGGGCTGCCGCTGTGATGGGGGAACTAGCGCTAGGCCGGGGGGGCTGTCGCTGCGATGGGGGGGCTGTCGCTAGGCCGGGGGGGGGCTGCCGCTAGGCCGGGGGAACTAGCGCTGGGCTCCGGAACCTAGCGCTGGGCTCCGGGGCCTTCACCTGGGCTGAGGGTCTAGCGCTGGGGAGGCGGGGGCTAGCGCCTTACCTGCTGCCTGGCGGTGGGCGTCTGGTCGGCGGCTGCGGGGCGTCTAGTCGGCGGCTGCGATGCGTCCGGTTGCCATGGAGACACAGCTGGCGGCGTCTCGGGAGCGCGCACGTCGGGCTGCAGCGAGCGACGGGGAAAGAGGCGGCGGCCATCTTGAGGAAACTTTTATAAGTTGCTGAAACGCTGGAACGGTAAGTACGAACCAGCTAGAAATGTCATTTACAGGGGGGCTTAGTAATGTGTACTTAATGGGGGGGACTGGGCAAAAAAAAAATTTAACTGCTTCCTCGAGACATCTCCTTTAAACTAGTCGGTCTAAAGATACAACCGATTTTTTTTTTATTCAAAAAAGCCACTGTAATAAATTTGGTAAATTAAAATACTCTCATCTAAGTGTGCCTTAGTGTCACATTTAGGTCCTGTCACCTTTTCGTGACACCACACACCTTCCAGTGAAGCCATGCCTTTTTCAGAAACAAAAAAGTTTCTCAAAGTGTCTAACAGCCATAATAAATGGTGCACAAAACAGGAACAAAAGCTTTCTGGCTCAATTTTTACCAGAAAGCTGTCGAATTCTCAAGATCCCTGAATATGTCTGGTGGTGTCTGCCACCAAGGCATCAGCAGCAGATTCTTTTAAAGTGTATTTCCATTTAATTGCTAGGAGATGCCATCACTTGGTGGTCAGGGGAGTCCAGCCTTTTGAACTCCAACCATCCTGAGAATGCAAGTGGCATAATGCTAGTATAGCACTCCCAGCCAAGCCGCTGTGCCAGGAACTATAGGTTCATTAAATTAATGGAGCTAGTGAAAAATAGTAAAGAGTTCACAGCGCCACAACGGTGCTGTAGCTTCTTCAGATTTAGGATTGGATCAAAAAAAGATGTCCTACAATAAATATTAAAACAGAATAAAAGGCAATAAAAGAGTCATATGTACTTCAACATGGTAACAATAACATTTATAAGATGTCTGGCCAAAAACAAGCCTCTCTATAGCTGTTGAAGGAAAAATCAAATGTTATGGGGTTTTATTTGTAATGTGACAACATAAAAAAATCATTATGTGCTTCTATTGTGTAAACATAGTAAAACATAAGAAAACTATATCAATTTGATAACACTGTAATTGTATTGACCCAGAGACTAAAGATCATGTCATCTACAGTACAAAACTAACTAATAATTGGCACAAAATAGGGAAAATAGCAATTCCTAGAAGCATGACATCACTAAGGCCTCATGTCCACGGGCCCGCAGAGGATTCCACCTGGCACACACGAGGTAAAAAAATACAGTATACTCAGCTGTCCGGACACTGTGGGACTCTCCTCTGTTGCGGCTGGATCTTCTTTCTTCTGGCTGGTTGATGCACATGGGATGCTGGTGGCGTGCCAGGCACATGTGCCATGCTGTCTTTTTTTTTAACTCCTGTTTTCTTGCGGTCCTGTGGCACGGACACAGTGTCAGCTGCATCTGTGTTGTGGGGCAGATGGCTTCCATTGTCTTCAATACAAGACGTGTAAGCCATCCACCCAGGAAAACCACACAAAATGGAGCATGCTGCGGGTGTTATCCTGTGCGCCAGGAAAAAAAACGACATCCGCAGGTATTTAATTACCTGTGGGTGCCCAATGATTCCCTATGGTCATAGATCATGCGTGCATGGCTTTTATAATTCTATTTTACCTGTAGACATTGGTCCTAATTGGTCAGAAAACTCCTTAGAGAAAAGAGAAAAACTGAAGGGGTTGTCCAGGTTCTAACTAGGATAGGTCATCAATAGTTGATTGGTGGGATTTGTAGCCTAAGACCCCTGCTGATCAGTTGCTCACTGTTCTGAGGTTTCAGCGTGCTGATCTGGAGGCAGACAGCTCCATACATTTTGCAGTTTGTATTGTAGGCACTATTCCTATTTAAATAATAGGAGAGGTGTCTGTAATACAAAGTCGGATGGCTATAAAGTATACAGAGCTGTCTGCTTCTGGCTCCTTACATCAGCACATTATTGAGGATAAGTCATCTACACTCAGGAATACCGGAAGTGGGTTTGATTGTTTTTAATTCAGTAAGTAATACTCATCTATGTCTTGTAATGTTTATACTTTTCAGTGATGAGTTGGAAGATGAAGAAGAAAAGCTAAGAGGAAAGATTGGCAAGATTTTGAAATGGGACCCAAGCGAAGGGAGCCCTGCAGATGCGTTATCACTGCCAAAAGCCGACATTGTCACAAATATAATGATTCTGGAATCAATCAGCAAGGATGAGGATGAATTCAGATGTAACCTAAGGAAAATGTGCGATGTAATGAATCCTAGGGGATATCTCTTATCATATTCACCTTGTAATGCCTCTTATTTAAATGTTGGAGAAGACAAGTTTCACCTCTTACCCTGTGATGAGAAATTTTATAGGAAGTTATTCAGTGAGGAAGGTTTGGAAATTAAGCATTTGTTTAAGTTTGATAGAGTTATGCGCACTGATGCTATAGACCATGAGGGAAGCATATTTATCATTGCCCAAAAACTGAAGGAGCCGTAGAAAATGAAAAATTCATAGCAATGAATGTATTTCTATGCAGGTTATTTGCTGATATTTGTTGGTTCTGCTGGTTTTGCTCTTGACTATGATTCAGCTATGATTCAATTACGCAAGATATGCTCTATCTAAGATGTATTACACAATTGGGTATTTACATTAACAGATACTCAATGCAAAATAATTGCTTCATAAAAAAAAAAATCAGAGGATAACCCCCCCCCCCTCCCTACCCCACCCAAATACCTCCCTATCTCCCTAATTCCCCCATAGCGACCAACACAAGAAATAGTGTCTGCTTTGTGCCCCTATACTATAATAATACCCCTTTAAGCCCCACATAGTAATAATTCCCCTATGTGTCCACCTACTAAGTAATAATGCCCAGTTTGTAAAACAAAAAAAGTAATGATATCCCTCTATGCTTGCAAAGTAATAGTGTTCCCTTTGTGCCACTTAACAAGGATTTCTGAGGGTTTTTTTTTTTTTATTATTTCAGCACCTCAAGTATAAACATAATAAACAATTGTATACTTAACTCACCCAGCTCCCTAGGGCACCATTCTCACTGGAGCCAATCACAGATATCAGTGCTCAAGCGCTAAAGCTTGTGCAGTGCAGGGCATGACGTGCCATCTTGCCAGCGAGGAAGCAAATTCACATTGACTCGTCACAGATTAGACAGCTTCCATTGACTGCAATGGAAGCCATTCATGCGATTTTCCCCCGCGAGCGGAAAATCACAATTAATTTTGGCTCGTGAGCATGGAAGAATCTTTTAACATAGCATGCTATGGACGGACATTGCTGTCAAATTCGCGACTGGCATATAGCTATGAATTCTACAGCAAAAACTGTCCGTGGGCATTGGACCTAAGTTAAAGGCTATAACCCTTTCACTGCTGAAGAGATGACTTGTGTTCCTCACACAGAGGCGAAGCAATGAGGACAATTAGTTAGAAAATTTAAGGGTATTCAGTGTAAACGTTCCAGGACTGCTGAGCCCTATAGCATGTATAGTGCATAAAGCAAGGCTGTGAAGGGCACATTACACATGGAGCCCACTGAGGGATTTGGGACATATGACACCAGGGGCTTTCTGCACTGATAGGAAGAAGCCATCACAAATTTCTCATTTGTTAAGTTCATGTGAGCAAAGCCCAACCATGTTAATGATGACAGGGCATCCCTAGTCTAGGTGACTGGGTACAATACTGACCTCTTCAATCACTATGAGACAAAGAACAATCAGGACAGCGTTCCTCTCTCTCTAATTCCAATAAAATAGAAGGTGAACTGAAATAACGGAAAAGACTTACCCAGTGTGGGTGGAAAAGCCCCCAAGGTATGAGAGCCCTTCCACACAACACCTCCAAGTCCTGGTAGGCACGTAGTATAAACTGGTGGTGATCCAGGGATGTATTCCACAACTCCCTACGTGGATAGGAAGGAGCCATTCAGAGTCTGTTGTATCCCCAAGTGTATGGGGATCAACTACTCATTTGTATTGCGACGAAACGCGTTGCATAGCTTGTTTGTTTTTTATTCCTCATTAAAAGGATTTTGCATTTTACCTTTACCATATTTTTGTGCTGGGATGGTTCCATGGAGCGCCTAGTCCTTTTTTGTTCTTTGGTTCTTCAATCACTATAGCTACTCCACTCATACTGACCAAAATGCTGCCATGTGATCGGCAACCTAGAACTTGAGTAGATTTTTCCGAACTGATGATTACCATAATTATGCAGCATAATAATAACTTCCAATAGAATTTAATGACCGAACTAGACAATAAAATACTAATCTGCTGCTGAAGATATGGAAAAAAAATATGTGTTTTCTTGCTTACATTTCTTTATCAATGTGCAATCTTAATGCAATAAATTGTATGCAGCAATATATGCAGTGTCAGTGTGTGCATTTATAAATGGACAACAAAATATAGTAAGGTTCTCCAAATACTAGACTTGCCCCAACCCAAACAAAGGACATCCCCTTCATGCAATATGCAATACTCTGAACTTCTTTAAATCATTGATAACTCTATATTCTTTCAGTGGCAGCCATGTGAACAGCACAGTGCTCTAATGCCAAATGAAGCAATTGTGGCTCCTTCACAGCAGGAAATCTCAGCACAATGCGCAGCATCATTCAGCAGCTATTACATGCAGCCAATCAGCTTAGTGAAAATACAGACTTGTCCTTTGTGTATATGACCAAAGAAAACTTTATGCTAATTGTAATAACCTGCAACAAAATGATGAAGGTGATGTAGTGGAGTTGGTGCTAGGAGAAGCTTAACACAAACTGGTAGGATCAGACAAGCCTTACAGTCCGGGTTCTAGCCATACCAGTTCATGTGATGTTCACAGGAGGAAGAGATCCCAGCTGCATGGGGTACATTGAAGGGTTTGGGAAAAAGCCTCATAAATCAGGCTAAGAAGCTATTTTAATAACAGAGTAACCATTTTTTATTTGAACAACAACAGTGTTAGTTGTTTTTCACATTACATTACATCATGTCATCTGTTTGTACAGAAATCAATTTCTATTCCCGTCATGGGAGACAATATTCCATATGATGGTACTCCGTAAAGGCTTCAGGGAGACACTCTCTGCTGCCTCACCCATCCTGCACTGCTTCTTTGCTTTTTCAAGCTGAAAACACACTCCTTTGTTCCTGTCCCCTCTTAAAGACACAACAATCTGAACTAGTTTTTAACATAACAAACCTGGTGCAACATTATGTGAACTTATCGCCTTACAATGCTGCTGTGAATCACAGTACTTCACTGATGGTGAACATGCACTGTATAGCTGGAGGGAGCCCAAGTGGTGAGGTATCCTAATACTAGGAAATAAAAGTGGAGAAATGTTGCTATGTGTAACAACTAGAGATGAGCGAGCACCCAAATGCTCTGGTGCTCGTTGCTCAAGTCATACTTTTCACGATGCTCGAGAGCTCGTTTCGAGTAATGAACCCCATTGAAGTCAATGGGCGACTTGAGCATTTTTGTAAGAGACCAATGCTCCGCATAGCTGATGATTTGTGAAACACTGGAAAACATCCAAAAGTCATGGAAACACCACAGAAACTGATAGGGAAGGTCGGGGGCAGCATGCATCACTGCATCTGAGGCTCCCAGGTCCCACTATTAAGCCACAATGGGGGCAAGAGTCTGGCGTCACCCCCCCTACCAATTTTTACTTCAGACGAAACCTCATTAGTAGGACACACCTTAGCTAAGCACCACACCACCTGCAACCAAGGACAATCACTGCCTGCGAGTGATACCGCTGCCTCTTCTCCTAAGTTACATGCTTCCCAACCCCCCTGCACGACCATGCGTCTACAGCGCACACAAAAGTTTCCCTGCGCAGCGTTCAGCTGCCCTCATGCCACACGCTTGCTTCATAGCCACACCACCCTCATGTCTATTTCTAAGTGCATCTGTGATGAGGAGGAACCAGAGGCACACTCTGCAGAAGGTTGGCAGAGCCAGGCAGCGACCCTCTTTGAAAGTGGGGGCAATAGCCCACAATGCTGTTGAGAATTGATGATAAATTGACGTACGATCATCATTCCAATCCCGTGCCACCTTCATCGCAAAATTGTCAGGAGCCGCAAACGTGGGCATAAAGGGGACTCAGGTGCCAGCACTTCTACACATCTCCACAATGCAGCAATACTCTGTGTGGGAAGCACGTGAGGGGCCCAGGGTCAGGCTCAGTCCCAGCCTTCATCTTGTGTGACCCAAGGTGCCGCGATGGAAAATCCATGTGTCCCCACACAATTCATTCTGTGTAGGTGTTAGATAGCTCTATACCACAATGGAAAGTCTTTGAGTTCCTTGGGCTTACCTATGCTGTTGGTGCACAAAGATGGTATTACACAAGAAGAAATCAGAGCACCCAAACATGGCAGAGTTTAAACCCGCCAAGGACCTCGGCCCACATTTCTACCCTAGTCAGTCAGTGTATTTGTGCCAGACAGGTAAAGCAACGCAATTGGAAGTCTTTGTGCACTCACAGTAGAGGCGAGCTCAAGGAACTCAAGCATGGTATTACACATGAGGAAATCAGAGTGCCCAAACATGGCAGAGTTTCACACTGCGAAGGGCCTCGGCCTACTTTTCTACCCTAGTCAGTCAGTGTATTAGTGTCAGACAGGTAAAACACCACTATGGGAAGTGTTTGTGCACTCACAGCATAGGCGAGCCAAAGGAACCCAAGGAAAGTATTAAACATAAAGCAATTACATGGCAGACTTTCACTCCGCCGAGGACCTCGGCCTCTGCACACACCCTCAGCAATTATGGGCATAAAGCGGACACCGATGCTAGTACAGCAGTGAACATCTCATTTAATTAGTTGCGGTTGCTTTCACCGCTCCAAAGACTGGATTAACCAGGAACAAGTTCCACAGGCCCAACCTGGCACAGTTGCATTTCCCCCAGGACCTCGGCCTCTGCACACACCCTCAGCAATCATGGGCATAAAGCGGACACCGATGCTAGTACAGCTGTGAACATCTCATTTAATTAGTTGCGGTTGCTTTCATCGCTCCAAAGACTGGATTAACTAGGAACAAGTTCCAGAGGCCCAACCTGGCACAGTTGCATTTCCCCCAGAACCTCGGCCTCTGCACACACCCTCAGCAATCACAGGCATAAAGCGGACACCGATGCTAGTACAGCAGTGAATGTCTCATTAATGCAGTAACACTCCTTTTGTTTGGCCCAAACCAGTGCCGCAGATAACTGTGGTAACACAAGAGAAAACATATGTTGCCCGGTGTTGATCCCCTGACCCCAAGCAGGAGGAGGAGGTGGCATTACAAGGCCAAGAGACCATGACCAGGACCCGCTATAGTCTGTGTGAGAAGTATGTGAGCGGGCCCTTGCTCAGGCTCGGTCCCAGCCTCCACCTTGTGTGACCCAAGGTGCCCTAAGTTACATAGCAATGGGAAATCCATGTGTCCCCACATAATTCATTCTATGTAGGTGTCAGATAGCTCAATCAGCACCGCAAAGGGGAAAGGCACCTGCACTCTGCACCTTACCCAAGTCAGTCAGTGCTTTTGTGCCAGATAGGTAAAGCACTGCGATGGGAAGTCTTTGTGCACCCACAGTATAGGTAAAACCCTATAACATTTCTGTAGCAGAAGTATAGGCAGACCCCAGTAACATTTCTGTAGTAAAAGTACAGGCAGACCCCTGTAACATTTCTGTAGCAGAAGTATAGGCAGACTTCAGTAACATTTCTGTTGCAAAGGTATAGGCAGACCCCTGTAACATTTCTGTAGTAAAAGTAGAGGCGGACCCCAGTAACATTTCTGTAGTAAAGGTATAGGCAGACCCCTGTAACATTTCTGTAGTAAAAGTAGAGGCGGACCCCAGTAACATTTCTGTAATAAAAGTATAGGCAGACCCCAGTAGCATTTCTGTAGTAAAAGTATAGGCAGACCCCTGTAACATTTCTGTAGCAGAAGTATAGGCAGACTTCAGTAACATTTCTGTTGCAAAGGTATAGGCAGACCCCTATAACATTTCTGTAGTAAAAGTAGAGGCGGACCCCAGTAACATTTCTGTAGTAAAGGTATAGGCAGACTCCTGTAACATTTCTGTAGTAAAAGTAGAGGCGGACCCCAGTAACATTTCTGTAATAAAAGTATAGGCAGACCCCAGTAACATTTCTGTAGCAGAAGTATAGGCAGACCCCGGTAGCATTTCTGTAGTAAAAGTATAGGCAGACTCCAGTAACATTTCTGTTGCAAAGGTATAGGCAGACCCCTGTAACATTTCTGTAGTAAAAGGAGAGGCGGACCCCAGTAACATTTCTGTAATAAAAGTATAGGCAGACCCCTGTAACATTTCTATAGCAGAAGTGTAGGCAGACCCCAGTAGCATTTCTGTAGTAAAAGTATAGGCAGACCCCTGTAACATTTCTGTAGCAAGGTATACGCAGACCACTGTAACATTTCTGTAGTAAAAGTAGAGGCAGACCCCAGTAACATTTCTTTAGTAAAGGTATAGGCAGACCGCTGTAACATTTCTGTAATAAAAGTATAGGCAGACCCCAGTAGCATTTCTGTAGTAAAAGTATAGGCAGACACCTGTAACATTTCTGTAGCAGAAGTATAGGCAGACCCCAGTAACATTTCTGTAGTAAAGGTATAGGCAGACCCCTGTAACATTTCTGTAGCAGAAGTATAGGCAGACCCCAGTAACATTTTTGTAGTAAAAGTATAGGCAGACCCCTGTAACATTTCTGTAGTAAAAGTAGAGGCGGACCCCAGTAACATTTCTGTAGTAAAGGTATAGGCAGACCCCTGTAACATTTCTGTAGTAAAAGGAGAGGCGGACCCCAGTAACATTTCTGTAATAAAAGTATAGGCAGACCCCTGTAACATTTCTATAGCAGAAGTGTAGGCAGACCCCAGTAGCATTTCTGTAGTAAAAGTATAGGCAGACCCCTGTAACATTTCTGTAGCAAAGGTATACGCAGACCACTGTAACATTTCTGTAGTAAAAGTAGAGGCAGACCCCAGTAACATTTCTTTAGTAAAGGTATAGGCAGACCCCTGTAACATTTCTGTAATAAAAGTATAGGCAGACCCCAGTAGCATTTCTGTAGTAAAAGTATAGGCAGACACCTGTAACATTTCTGTAGCAGAAGTATAGGCAGACCCCAGTAACATTTCTGTAGTAAAGGTATAGGCAGACCCCTGTAACATTTCTGTAGCAGAAGTATAGGCAGACCCCAGTAACATTTTTGTAGTAAAAGTATAGGCAGATCCCTGTAACATTTCTGTAGCAAGGTATAGGCAGACCCCTGTAACATTTCTGTAGAAAAAGTATTGGCAGACCCCTGTAACATTTCTGTAGTAAAAGTATAGGCAAACCCCTGTAACATTTCTGTAGCAGAAGTATAGGATGACCCCTGTAACATTTCTGTAACAAAGATATAGGCAGACCCCTGTTACATTTCTGTAGTAAAAGTAGAGGCGGACCCCAGTAATATTTCTATTGCAAAAGTATAGGCATGACCCCTGTAATATTTCTGTAGCAGAAGTATAAGCAGGCTCCAATAACATTTCTGCGGCAAAGGTATAGGCAGACCCCTGTAACATTTCTGTAGCAGAAGTATAGGCAGACTCCAGTAACATTTCTATAGTAAAGATATAGGCAGACCCCTGTAACATTTCTGTAGCAGAAGTATAGGCGGACCCCAGTAACATTTCTGTAGTAAGAGTGTAGGTGAACCCCTGAAACATTGGTATACCATGAGCGTAGGCGAAGGCGGGAAAATTAGTTAGATAACAGTATAGGCAAAGGCCAGAAAAATTAGTATACCAAGAGTACAAGTGCACCCCTGAAAAATTGCTCAACCGAGAGGGCAGGTGAAACCCATAAATATTTTTTAAAGATACAGCTCGCTGTTGCTTAATTTGTAACAGAGCCTGGAGGTAGCCCTGTGAAAAAAATTGGTTTATGTTAAAGTATAGAGATGAGCGAACGTACTCGTCCGAGCTTGATACTCGTTCGAGTATTAGCGTGTTCGAGATGCTCGTTACTCGTAACGAGTACCACGCGATGTTCGGGTTACTTTCACTTTCATCTCTGAGACGTTAGCGCGCTTTTCTGGCCAATTGAAAGACAGGGAAGGCATTACAACTTCCCCCTGCGACGTTCAAGCCCTATACCACCCCCCTGCAGTGAGTGGCTGGCGAGATCAGGTGTCACCCGAGTATAAAAATCGGCCCCTCCCGCGGCTCGCCACAGATGCGTTCTGACATAGCTGAGGGAAAGTCGTATCTTGTTGGAGCTGCTATAGGGAGAGTGTTAGGAGTTATTGTAGGCTTCAAGAACCCCAAAGGTCCTTCTTAGGGCCACATCTAATCCGTGTGCAGTACTGTGGAGGCTGCTTTTTGCAGTGTTGCACATTTTTTTTTTTTTTTGGTATATCGGCCGTGCAGAGCATTGCACCCTGCAGTAATTAGACATAGTGCAGGGCCAGTAGTGGTGAGGCAGGGACAGAAGACATATTATTGATTGAATATAGGCAGTGGGCCTGCAAAATTCTTTCCTGGCTCTGTCTGGGCTCTGAAATCACCGCTGTGTTGCAGTTGACAGTGCAACACTCTGCAGTTCTGTGACATACTCCAGGGACAGAAGTGCGTAGGCAGGGACAGAAGACATATTATTGATTGAATATAGGCAGTGGGCCTTTGCAAAAAAATTTGTGGGAAAAAATCTATTTGGACTGCCTGTCACTGTGCTCAGTGTTCTGGGTCTGTCTGTGCTGTCTGTGCTGGGTGTAGTAGTTCTACAAAATCATACGCAGCCAGCTAAGTGTTACAGCAGTGTTATGAAATCATAGCTGAATGTTGCGGTCAGTTCCAACAATGACATTTAAATCCCCCAATCCTTGTTCCAGGGAGCCGTTTGGATGCAATGGGAGCCAGGAGTCTTCTGAAGGCTCCCAGAGCTGCCATGAATGGATGCCTAACAAGGCATTCCTGTGTCATACCTTCATAAACTGCCCGTCAAAATGCTGTATAATGTAATATTGGGGTATTACATTATACTGTATGAGTGACTTAACAATCGCAGGTTCAAGTCCCCTATGAGGACTAAGCAAAAAGAAGTAAAATACGTGTTATTAATTATTGGAAAAAATAAAAGGACGTAAAAATGTTAAAAAAATTACTTTTCTCAAATTAATAATATAAATAAGTAAAAACATATTTGGTATCGCCGCATCCGTAAAAACGTGAACTATCAAAGTAACACAATTATTCATCCTGCATGGTGAATGTCGTCAGAAAAGAGGCGGCTGGGAGGAAGGAGGAGCAGCAGCCAGAGGATTCTGAGTTGCAGCAGTGGACGGCGCAGAACTGTGGGTGGACGATAGATTGCTGGAAGCACTTTCTGCCATCCACGACAGGACCTGCTCACACTGCTCATTTTCTAATAAAGGTCTACCGCGTGGACCCATTAATTGTGCGATGAATGTGGGGACGCCAGAAACGTGCCTCTCTCCTAATCCCGCAGCAGTCGGCTGCGATACACCTGGATCAGGAGTGTGTGCCCACACCCTGACTTGGGCCTCCGCGTCTTCGGCCACGTGCACGTCCTCTAGGCCTACCCCTACCCCTCAGCATGCTGTATTACCAGTAATGCAGAAACAGAACGCTGTAATTAAATGTGCCGCTTATTGGCCTGTGGTTGGAGGCTGACTTTGCTTACGGAACGCCAGGAAATAATTTGGCGCAAGCCTCCACCACTCCATTACAATGACACATTCTGAG
This sequence comes from Eleutherodactylus coqui, assembly GCF_035609145.1. Classification (NCBI taxonomy): domain Eukaryota; kingdom Metazoa; phylum Chordata; class Amphibia; order Anura; family Eleutherodactylidae; genus Eleutherodactylus; species Eleutherodactylus coqui. Next base: position 44,128,836 of record NC_089843.1, on the reverse strand, counting down.
GAGCGGGCAGACTCCCAGGAACTGTTCTCGGGCCCCTGCTCAAATTGGGCAGCAGTGGTTCCTCTCCCACCAGAGGAGTTTATCGTGACTGATGCCCAACCATTGGAAAGTTCCCGTGGTCCGGGGGATGAGGCTGGGGACTTCCGGCAACTGTCTCAAGACCTTTCAGTGGGTGAGGAGGCCGATGACGATGAGACACAGTTGTCTATCAGTGAGGTAGTAGTAAGGGCAGTAAGTCCGAGGGAGGAGCGCACAGAGGATTCAGAGGAAGAGCAGCAGGACAATGAGGTGACTGATCCCACCTGGTTTGCTACGCCTACTGAGGACAGGTCTTCAGAGGGGGAGGCAAGGGCAACAGCAGGGCAGGTTGCAAGAGGCAGTGCGGTGTCCAGGGGTAGAGGCAGGGCCAGACCGAATAATCCACCAACTGTTTCGCAAAGCACCCCCTCGCGCCATGCCACCCTGCAGAGGCCGAGGTGCTCAAAGGTGTGGCAGTTTTTCACTGAGAGTGCAGACGACTGATGAACAGTGGTGTTCAACCTTTGTCGCGCCAAGATCAGCCGGGGAGCCACCACCACCAGCCTCACCACCACCAGCATGCACAGACATATGATGGCCAAGCACCCCACAAGGTGGGACGAAGGCCGTTCACCGCCTCCAGTTTGCACCGCTGCCTCTCCCCGTGTGCCCCAACCTGCCACTGAGATCCAACCCCGTTCTGAGGACACAGGCACTACCGTCTCCTGGCCTGCACCCACACCCTCACCTCCGCTGTCCTCGGCCCCATCCAGCAATGTCTGTTAGCGCAGCATCCAGCCGTCGCTAGCGCAAGTGTTTGAGCGCAAGCGCAAGTACGCCGCCACGCACCCGCATGCTCAAGCGTTAAACGTGAACGTAGCCAAATTTTTCAGCCTGGAGATGCTGCCGTATAGGGTCGTGGAAACGGAGTCCTTCAAAAGTATGATGGTGGCGGCGGCCCCGCGCTACTCAGTTCCCAGTCGCCACTACTTTTCCCGATGTGCCGTCCCAGCCCTGCACGACCACGTCTCCCGCAACATTGTACGCGCCCTCACCAACGCGGTTACTGCCAAGGTCTGCTTAACAACGGACACGTGGACAAGCACAGGTGGGCAGGGCCACTATATCTCCCTGACGGCACATTGGGTGAATTTAGTGGAGGCTGGGACCGAGTCAGAGCCTGGGACCGCTCACGTCCTACCCACCCCCAGAATTGCGGGCCCCAGCTCGGTGGTGGTATCTCCTCCTCCTCCTCCAACGCAACCTCTGTCTCACAATCAAGATGTGTCAGCAGCAGCAGCACGTCGCCAGCAGGCGGTGTCGCGCGGTGTGGCAGCACAGCGGTGGGCAAGCGGCAGCAGGCCATGCTGAAACTACTCAGCTTAGGAGATAAGAGGCACACGGCCCACAAACTGCTGCAGGGTCTGACAGAGCAGACCGACCGCTGGCTTGCGCCACTGAGCCTCCAACTGGGCATGGTCGTGTGTGGCCCACGTCTTTAATTTGGTGGTTCAGCGCTTACTGAAAAGCTACCTACGCTTGTCAGACCTGCTCGGAAAGGTGCGCCGGCTCTGCGCACATTTCCGCAAGTCCCACACGGACGCTGCCACCCTGCGCACCCTGCAACATCGGTTTAATCTGCCAGTGCACCGACTGCTGTGCGACGTGCCCACACGGTGGAACTCTACGCTGCACGTGTTGGCCAGGCTCTATGAGCAGCGTAGAGCTATAGTGGAATACCAACTCCAACATGGGCGGCGCAGTGGGAGTCAGCCTCCTCAATTCTTTTCAGAAGAGTGGGCCTGGTTGGCAGACATCTGCCAGGTCCTTGGAAAGTTTGAGGAGTCTACCCACGTGGTGAGCGGCGATGCTGCAATCATTAGCGTCACCATTCCTCTGCTATGCCTCTTGAGAAGTTCCCTGCAAAGCATAAAGGCAGACGCTTTGCGCTCGGAAACAGAGCCGCGGGAAGACAGTATGTCCCTGGATAGTCAGAGCACCCTCCTGTCTATATCTCAGCGCGGTGAGGAGGAGGAGGAGGAAGATGAGGAGGAGGGGGAAGAGACAGCTTGGCCCACTGCTGAGGGTACAAATGCTGCTTGCCTGTCATCCTTTCAGCGTGTATGGCCTGAGGAGGAGGAGGAGGATCCTGAAAGTGATCTTCCTAGTGAGGACAGCCATGTGTTGCGTACAGGTACCCTGGCACACATGGCTGACTTCATGTTAGGATGCCTTTCTCGTGACCCTCGCGTTACACGCATTCTGGCCACTACGGATTACTGGGTGTACACACTGCTCGACCCACGGTATAAGGTTAACCTTTCCACTCTCATTCCCGAAGAGGAAAGGGGTTCGAGAATGATGCTATACCACAGGGCGCTGGTGGACAAACTGATGGTAAACTTCCCATCCGACAGCGCTAGTGGCCGAAGGCGCAGTTCCGAGGGCCAGGTAGCAGGGGAGGCGCAGAGATCAGGCAGCATGTGCAGCGCAGGCAGGGGACCATTATCCAAGGCCTTTGCCAGCTTTCTGGCTCCCCAGCACGACTGTGTCACCGGTCCCCAGTCAAGGCTGAGTCGGCGGGAGCACTGTAAAAGGATGGTGAGGGAGTACGTAGCCGATCGCACGACCGTCCTCCGTGACGCCTCTGCCCCCTACAACTACTGCGCGTCGAAGCTGGACACGTGGCCTGAACTCGCGCTGTATGCCCTGGAGGTGCTTGCTTGTCCTGCGGCTAGCGTTTTGTCAGAGAGGGTGTTTACTGCGGCTGGGGGAATCATCACGGATAAGCGTACCCGCCTGTCAACCGACAGTGCCGACAGGCTTACACTCATCAAGATGAACAAAGCCTGGATTTCCCCAGACTTCTCTTCTCCACCAGTGGACAGCAGCAATACCTAAGCAATACGTAGGCTGCACCCGCGGATGGAAGCATCGTTCTCTATCCCCATCAAAAACGGGGACCTTTTTGCTTCATCAATCTGTGTATAATATTCCTCCTCCTCCTCCTGCTCCTCCTCCTGAAACCTCACGTAATCACGCCGAACGGGCAATTTTTCTTAGGCCCACAAGGCTCAGTCATATAATTTTTCTAAACAATTTTTAGACGTTTCAATGCTCATTAAAGCGTTGAAACTTTCACCTCAACCAATTTTTATTTTAACTGGGCTGCCTTCAGGCCTAGTTACAAATTAAGCCACATTAACCAAAGCGATTAATGGGTTTCACCTGCCCTCTTGGTTGGGCATGGGCAATTTTTCTGAGCTACATTAGTACTGTTGGTACACCAATTTTTGGGGGCCCTCGCCTACAGTGTAATCAAATTAATTTTTAGCCCACCTGCATTACAGCTGACGTTACATCAGCTGTGTTGGGCACTGCAATGGGATGTATTTATGTACCGCCGGTGGGTTCCAGGGAGCCACCCATGCTGTTGGTCCACAGGGAGTTGTAACTGCATCTGTCCACTTCTAAAGAACCCCAGTCTGACTGGGGCATGCAGTGTGGGCCGAAGCCCACCTGCATTAAACATGAATTTATTACCTCAGCTGTGATGGGCAATGCAATGGGATATATTTATGTACCGCCGGTGGGTTCCAGGGAGCCACCCATGCTGTGGGTCCACAGGGAGTTGTAACTACATGTGTCCACTTCTAAAGAACCCCAGTCTGACTGCGGCATGCAGTGTGGGCCGAAGCCCACCTGCATTAAACATGAATTTATTACCTCAGCTGTGATGGGCAATGCAATGGGGTATATTAATGTACCGCCGGTGGCTTCCTGGCACCCACCCATGCTGTCGGTCCACAGGGACTTCACAATAGGGAGTTGTACCTGCCTGTGTCTATGAATTAAAAACCCTGCTCCGGTTGGGGCATGCAGTGTGGGCTGAAGCCCACCTGCATTTAATCTGACGTTATCTCTGCTGTCCAGGGCACTGCAATGGGATACATTTATGTACAGCCGGTGGGTTCCAGGGAGCCACCCATGCCATGGGTGCACACGGAATTCCCATTGCGGAGTTGTACCTGCCTGTGACTATTTATAAAAAACCACGGTCTGACTGGGGCATGCAGACACCTTGACAGAATGAATAGTGTGTGGCACATAGGTTCCCCATTGCTATGCCCACGTGTGCAGCTCCAGATGGAGGTGGCACAGGATTGGATTTCTCATTGCTTCTGTACAGCATTGTGGACTATCGCACTGCCCCTTTTAAAGAGGGTCGCTGCCTAGCCGTGCCAACCCTCTGCAGTGTGTGCCTGCGGTTCCTCTGGCAGATGCACTTATAAATAGACATGAGGGTGGCATGGCATGAGGGCAGCTGAAGGCTCGGCAGGGACAGTTTGGTGTGCGCTGTGGACACTGGGTCGGGGGGGGGGGTTGGGCAGCATGTTACCCAGGAGAAGTGGCAGCGGAGTGTCATGCAGGCAGTGATTGTGCTTTGTTGGAGGTAGTGTGGTGCTTAGCAAAGTTATGCATTGCTAATGAGGGCTTTTCAGAAGTAAAAGTTGTTGGGAGGGGGGGGGGGGCACTCTTGCCGCTATTGTGGCTTAATAGTGGGACCTGTGAACTTGAGATGCAGCCCAACATGTAGCCCCTCGCCTGCCCTATCCGTTGCTGTGTCGTTCCCATCACTTTCTTGAATTGCCCCGATTTTCACAAATGAAAACCTTAGCGAGCATCGGCGATATACAAAAATGCTCGGGTCGCCCATTGACTTCAATGGGGTTCGTTACTCGAAACGAACCCTCGAGCATCGCAAAAAGTACGTCTCGAGTAACGAGCACCCGAGCATTTTGGTGCTCGCTCATCTCTAGTAAGCATGTTTCAAATTTTATTTGTGCCACCGCGATGCATGGTGCGAAGTCCTGGGAGATTGAGGGTGAATCGCGCACCTGCAATTCTGTTAAGTTCTTTCTCAGTGGTAATTTTACAGACTGCATCTTTATCGCCCAGATACCGGTAGATGCAATGCTTATTTTACTGTTAAGGAGTTGATTATCAAAAAAATTGTATAGAAATGATTACTCAAGGCAGATGCCTTCTGTGTGTGACGGTAGCTGCATTGAACTTAAGGTTCATAGACTCGCTTAACTTCATACCCCTGAGGCTTAGTAAGTTACCCCAGGCTATTGGTTTTTCAGGGTCACAGGGTCATTTCCCCCACTTTTTCAACACTGAGGAAAACCTAAATTATGTTGGGCCCCTACCTGATGCTAAATATTACGGACCTGAGTACATGATGCCTGAAGACAAAAACGAGTTCATGGAGTAGTATGGGGAGCAAAAAGAATGTACTTTTGATTTTAAGGTAGAGCTAAAACCTTTATGTAAGCAGGATGTTGAGGTGTTGAGGCAGACTGGAAACGTTATAGAGATCAGGTAATGGAAATGGCTAAAAAAAGGTTACAAGTTATTGTGAGGAAAAAGACAAAAACGTTAGTGTGATGGATTGCGTTGACCCGTTCAGCACATCACCCTGGCGTCTGTATGTATGGCCATATACAGGTTAAAGTTCCTGCCTGAAAACACTATAGCTATTTTGCCCTCTGATATTTACCACAAGGCCAAAAAACGTTACTCAATCCCTGCTATTGATTTGTTGATGTACGTGTCTCACAGCGAAAACATAGTCATACAGAGTGTGTTGAGAGGAGGTGAAAAAAGGGTCGGCAGCTATTAGGGTGAATGCAGATGGTCGGGTCGGATCCTGCAGTGACCTGCGGCTCACCTTCTCTGGTGTTTCCTCTCTGCTCTGCGATGTGCCGGCTGGTGCATAGCCGGTGTGTTAGTGGCAATGTTTCTGTGGGGGCCTCTGTGAGGCTCGCACAGAAATAGGACATGCCACGATTTGTTTACTGAGCCACTTTTCACGTGGTCCAATCGCGGTTTTCTGCATAGGATTGCATAAACCAATGCAATCCTATGGCAGCGTGCACGGGTGGAAATTCTGCGGGAAATCTCACCATGGAATCTCCACCCGTGTGCATTCACCCTTATTTAGATGGACTAGTAATTTTTAGGAAATTATAGGATCAGTGTTTCTGGTGGTGCAGTGTGCCACACAGCTTTGCTACATGCACATCACACACACAGCTGTGGCACATGGGTGTGTGACAGACACACACAGCTGTGCTACATTGCATGCGCCTGACAGACACAGCTTTCGTACATGGCACGTACCTGACAGACACGACATGCGCATGGTACAAGCACAGCGCTGCTACATTAGGTACGCGTGACAGACACAACTGTGCTACAGTACATCTGTATGTTGCAAATTAAGCTCTGCTACATGATATAGGCACCACAGGCACAGCTTTGCTACATGCCATGCGCCTGACAGACATGAAATGCGCATGGTACAAACACAGCTCTGCTACATTATATGCACGTTACAGACACAGCTGTGCCATAGTACATGCACATGTTGCAAACACAGCACTGCTACATGACATGTGCATCACAAACTCAGCTCATGACAACACGCTGCAAAGAGTTAACTCCCCCTATTGATTACGTCAGAAGCTATTGTGTGATGCCGCTGATGGACGCCTCGGTGTGAGTATCTGTTTGTGCATATTTGTGTACTTGACAATTGTGTATTTTATGCTTAAAAAGGCACGATGGAGTGCGAAAACGCGTGGCTTTAATAAATACTGAAACCAATCCACAAGAGGTTTCCAACTCTGTGTAATCACAGCACTCTAAGTCTCCTGCAGTGCGGGGCTATTTTTTCCTAGTTTTGCACTTATCCATGCCGAGCTCCTGGTCACCCAGCCAGCTTGTTACACTCCAGACGCCTCTCCACACCACGGTGGATCGCGGACAAAGAGTGATTGTTTATACGTTACCCCGGATACAGGGTGCAAAAGGGTTTTCCCAGGACAGGCTTAACCCTTTGACCACCAGGTGAGTTAAAATTCACCTATATTCCTCTATATTGCTCCATGAAGAACAATAACTGATTCATAAGGCACATTCTTACATTTGCTTTTCTTGTTACAAACTCAGCTCTGCTACATGACATACATCCATGCTCATTATACACATTACACGCACAGCACATTCGACAAACAGCCACTTACAGCTCTACTACATTTATGCTGACTGCAGACATGACACACACAGCTCCTGGAATACAGTGATGAGCCTCTGGTCATGTGATCCCTGACTCCACCCACACAGGTGATCACCTGATAGTGACATCATCACAAATCCTGGTACTTTCTGTCAGCTTATCCAGAATATAGTACTATCAAACTCCAGAATGACTCCTTCCACAGCAATGACGTCTCCACAAGTCCTTCAGCCCGCCGGATCTCTGTGTGGCGACGGTAGGTCAGTGTCTCCTGTCAGGACTACTAAATTTTGTTTACAGTTTAGTTGTATTCTCAGTGTGTTAGGACCTGCTATGACGGGGACAGGGGGCAGGGCTATGATGTCGTAAGGAGGCACAGCCATAAGATTTACTCACTCACATACATACAGACAAATGGTCATTAGTAGTTTGATAACATTTATATTATAATTTATACACAGTAAATTTGGACCCTGTTAGAGATTTTCTATTAATGCACAGGAGCATCAAGGTAAAATTGGAACTAAATTTTCAAACAACTTTTGCTTATACAATAGCCAATGTGATCATTTTCAAAACTATTATTTAATTTATTAAATATCAATAAAGTGCAGTCTCCTTTCCCCAAGCTTGCTGTCCATTGTCTGCTCTCACATAATTGCCAGGGGATCTTATGACGGCAGAGCAGAGGAGTCAAGGTTCCTGCACACTTGCGTTTTTCTTGCGTGTTTTTTTCACGCGATATCGCTGCGTTTTTTCACGCAATTGTCAATGGGACTTTGTAATGTTAAAAGCGCATCAAAAGTTGGTGCTTTGCAATTTTTGTGCAATGCATTTTTAATAGAGATGAGCAAGCGTACTCGGTAAGGAAAGATACTGGAGCGAGTATCATCCTTACCGAGTACCTGCCTGCTCGCCCGCAAAGATTCGGGTGCCGGCAGGGGGCTGGTAGTGGCGGGGGAGAGCGGGAGGGGGGGGGGGGTGAACGAGGAGAGATGTCTTTCTCTCTCCCCACCCCTTACCTTCCCCCGCGCTCCCTCCTGCTCACTCCCGCAGCACAGCGCTCACCCTGCCGGCAGCCAAATCTTTGTGAGCGAGCAGGCAGGAGTTTATATTAAGTGGGACAGCAAGCCAATCCTGCTGTCTGTCTGTTACAGCAAAAACCCACCTGCTACAGCCGCAATCAGCGGTAATGCTGATTGCAGCTGTTAGCCTTCTAAATGCTGCTCTCAATACTGATTATGGTTTTTAAATGTTATGATCATTGTTCAGGGGTCCTGAATGGTCCTCCAAAACAAAATTGCACATTTTTATTTTGAGGGCTTAGTTAGACCGGTGTATATCAGTCAGATTTTCACGCCTGACTGATATACACTGGCCCTCTCTGCAACGGAAGAAGGCGGGATGGTAGCTAGTGCATTGAGCTCCTGCCCCCCCTCTCCACCCCTCACCACTGTTTGCAATGGGGGCAGGGCAGGGGCCAGGCTAAGTTCTTCCCCCTTCCCACCCCTCCCCCATTCCAAACAGTGGCGAGGGGCAGAGAGGGGGCAGGAGCTCAATGCACTAGCTCCCTCCTCCCCTTGCAGAGAGGGCCTGCATATATTGTTCGGGCGTAAAAAAACAACCGATATACGGGGTCTGAATAAGCCCTACAAAGAATCCCTCGTACAACAATATTGATTAACAAATAAAAAAAATTATGGCTGTCAGAAGACGGTGGTACATACAATTTTTATTTTTTCAAAAGATATTTTATTTTGTAAAATTACTACAGCAAAACTAAAACTAAATAGATTTGGCATCCCCGTAATCATACTGACCCACAGAATAAGTTATGCTATTTACGCTGTAATGTGCACTCTATACCCTCACCCTGCTCATCCTGCAAAAAACTAGCCTCGTTTATCTATGTAAATGGGAAGATAAAAAAGAAAATGGGAGAAAAAGCCAAGTCCTTAAGGGGTTAAAGGGCATTTCAGTTAGTGCGCAAAATTGGAAGTTTTCACCAATCCACTGAATGAGTGAAAAGCGGTAAAGCAATGGAATTCTGACCGCTGGGCTTCCCACCAATCTTGAGAATTGCGTGTCCTGTTTCCCTCGTCCTCCTCACTTCCTGTTGTTATCTCCAAGGTATTTATAAGCCCAGCTTGTGTTCATATAACAGGTGCACACAACACCATTGGCCCTGGTCAGAGAGGTGAACTGTAATAGAAAGTGATTCCGACACTTCCACTTGAATAAAACATATCTTCCTTATTGGTGCATCATTTTAAAAATTAAAGTGGCCTAAGGGCGAGCACCCACTGGCGTTTGCGTTTTCCGCGGGAAAAAAAGCGATTTTTCCGCGCGTTTTTCGCGGCGTTTTCGCGGCTTTTTCATGGGTGCATTAGGAGAAAAATAAGGACACATATGCAACTGACAGTTCCTATGTTAAAAACGCAAACGCAACGCAAAAAAAACGCCAGTGGACAGGAACACATGTTATCTCTATGCCTGTGCAGGAAAAACGCAAAACGCAAAACGCAGGTAAAAAAACGCCAGTGGGTGCTCGCCCTAACTCTGGAGACAGTAATGCTCACACTGATGAAGCCTTACAGTTCTTGTTCACAGCGTAAACTTACAAGTCATCCAAACTCATTAAAAAACAACCTAGCCAACAGCAAGCTGCATGTCATGAGAAACACACACATCACCTGTGTGACTAATACCATGTGAGTGCATCACATTATTACTTCTGCTGATGTCAAACACATGAATGAGTTCCATTAACGGCTTTCCAAAGATTTATCACTCTTATATTTGTGTTTTTTCATTCTCACCTCCCAAAGCAATAATTTTTGACATAGCCATATGAGGGCTTCTTTCTGTGGAAGACGCTGTATGTATGTATGGTATTATACATTAAATAATGGAGAAAAAAAACTTTTAAAAATATAACAATGTGGAAAAATGAAAAAAAAAATGCAATTGCGCTATTTTTCTTGGGTTTTGTTTATATAGTATGTACAGTACAGTAAAAATGGCATATGAACTTTGTTATGTATGTCAGTATGTTTTGAGTGATATCAAATTTATATAGTTTAATGTTTCTATTTCTATTTTTAAAAAGTGTAAAACAATTCTTGAATAAAAGTTAGTTTTGGTCTCCATATTCATAGAGCTATTGCTTTTTTATTTTCTCATTATTTGGGATCCTTGAGTGCTTGTTTTTGCAGAGTGAGCTGTAGTTTTCACTGTTACTATTTTGGGGTGCTTGCATCTTTTTGATCACTTATTATTCAATTTTTTCAGAGCTGGGATATTATATATATAAAAGAAATCACAGTTCTAGAATTTCTTACTTTTAATGTTTTTTTTTTTAACAATCTTCTTCACCATGGGGGATAAATTTTGCAATATTATAATAGTTCAGAGTTTTACATGTTTGTCAATAGCAAATATGTGTCAGCTTTTATTATTTTTTTAAACATTCCTTTTTTTTATTATTAAATTGTAAAGGTCAAAGAAAACTGTTTACAAATCGATCACATTAACAAAATATTCCAATTACAAATTCACGTTAGTCTTACAAATTAATCTTGATGCCAAATCGCAGTGTATCATCAATCCAAACAGTGTTAACATTAAATACTCAGAAATGAGAGATGAACATGAGATCATAATCAAATAGTTCTTCAACATCTGAAAAACCTCGGGAATATAGGGGGAAAGAGTGTAAAGGATTCAGACTCAGATTGTCTCAGCCAAAGGTTCAACATATGTCATTGACAATGATGTCATTGAATGGCTGTGATTGGCTGAAGGCACGTGTTTTCTGGAGGCGGGGATTTAAAGCCCTGCGTCCAGAAAGCAATGCTCTGTCGGGGACCAGGAGGGAGCGACAGCCTGCAGCAGCACCGCAGAACACCGGGGGAAGTGAGTAATGATTTTTATTCTTTGCTCCGCTGTATTCCCGGTGTATAAGGTGACAGTTGGGGGGTCGTCTTATACGCCCCGTCGCCTTATACGCCGGTATATACGGTATATATTTTTATTTTTACACATTTCTGGATGAATTGCAGGGAAGGGCTTCTATATTTAACCCTTCCCAACAATTCATCCCGCGCACGTCGGCATCCCATTGCTTTCAGTGGAACCTGCTGTATTGCCGGCTCCATTGAATTCAATGGGCTAACATCGTTCTTCTCTGCCACAGCTGTTACAGCTGTGACAGAGGAGAACGATCTTTATGCTGACAGTGCGGGGGGGGGGGGGGCACTCTTGCCGCTATTGTGGCTTAATAGTGGGACCTGAGAGCTTGAGATGCAGCCCAACATGTAGCCCCTCGCCTGCCCTATCCGTTGCTGTGTCGTTCCCATCACTTTCTTGAATTGCCCCGATTTTCACAAGTGAAAACCTTAGCGAGCATCGGCGATATACAAAAATGCTCGGGTCGCCCATTGACTTCAATGGGGTTCGTTACTCGAAACGAACCCTCGAGCATCGCGAAAATTTCGTCCCGAGTAACGAGCACCCGAGCATTTTGGTGCTCGCTTATCTCTAGTGAGCACCAATGTCGAGCAATAATCAATTTTGTTAAGAGGAGAATATGACCCACTAGGTTTTTATGTACCAATAGGATCATCTCCATGCCTATCAAAAGAAAACTCAGTCCTGGATCTCTGGGAATTCAGGACCCTACTATTAAGACCTGTAAGCCTTTGAAGTAGTAGAAGATTTTGGGGACGATCATCATCTTATAAAGTGATTTTCTGCCCAACCAGGAGACTTCTCATTTGGCATATGTGTTCAAGTCATGTTTTAGGTCAGATAGAAGCTGGAGAAAACATGACTGCACAAGGTTTGCCATTAGATACAAGGTTCACTCCTAAGGGTGGCTTCACGTGAGCGCTTTTTTGTGCATGCATACGCGCGCACGAAAACACGCTTCTATTAGAAACAATGCATTCCCTATGGTGTGTTCACATGTCTGTGTTTTACAGGTGTGTGCTTATAAAGATAGGACGTGCGTGCACCATAGGGAATGCACACATTCTCTTCAATGGAGCTACGGCTGCTGCCGGCGGCTCCATTGAAGGCAATGGTCTGCCGACACCCCTGAATTGTTTTTCAGGAAAGAGCTTTACATATAAGCTCTTCCTTGAAAAAGAAGAATTTTAGTGTAAAAAAAGAAATATAAAAATACTTACTTGTCTGCCGCTGCTATGTCCCCGCGGGGATGAAGAACACATCTGCCACATGCGGCAGATGTTTCCTTCATCCCTGCTAAGAAAAAAAATTCCCTGCTGCACCTGCCACATCTGTGATAAAGAATTCCCTACCACAGCTGTAACAGATGACAGCCGTGGTAGGCGATCCAGCTGCCAGAATCCTGTAATTGTTTTTCTGGAAAGTGCTTTAAATATAAGCCCTCTCCTAAAAAACACCAAAAAATAGTGATAGAAAAAAAAAATCTGTACTCACCTTTCTTCAGCTGCCGGGTTCAGCTGCGTCCAACCAGCTCTTCTCCTGCACTGCTGTGAGGAGTATTCAGCAGACAGGGATTTAAAATCCCCGCCTGCTGAATGGACTGCCTCTGATTGGCTGAGCACTCTAACCAATCAAAGGCAGCTCTCCGCTATTGAATGACAGCTGAGAGCTGCCTCTGGTTGGTCCCTGCGCTCACCGAATCAGAGGCAACACTTATCCATTCATGAATTCATTCATGAAGCCACCCTAAGTATGGGATACTGTGTGACTGCCATTGGAGGGAGAATTACTTTTTTTAAAGCTTTCTCTAATTCTTCTGGTGTATTCATACTTAATAATTGAGACTCATTTATGTTTAGTTTAACATATGATACACAGCTGAATGGCAGAATAGCCTTGTTAGTCTTTCTTACCAACAAGATACGGTTAGTTTGCATGAGCAGAATGTCATCTGCAAATAAGCTGATCTTATGAGATCTCAGCCCGGAAGGTATTACCCAAATCTCCAGAGTGCTTTTGATTAATTTAGCCAAATTATCAATTATCAAGGTAAAAAAAAGAGCAGAGAGAGCGGGGTTCCCTGACAAATTCCATTGGTGATTGGGAATGGTCTGGGCAATGTCCATTTGCTAGGATTTTTGCTGAAGCCAAACTTTTTGCAATGCTCGAGAGCTTGTTTTGAGTAACGAACCCCATTGAAGTCAATGAGAGAATCAAGCATTTTTCAAGATGACCCATGCTCCACATAGGGGAGGGTGTGTGATTTACTTGAAAACATCAGAAAGTGATGGAAGCACCACAGAAATGGAATTTGAACAGCATGAGCAGCATGCATGGATGCGGTATTCTGGGATGGTGTTGCGCCCATGTTCAGGTCGGTGAGCGGCGGCGCCATAATCTGGTGTGTGGGCGCGGCATGTGGCGCGCAGCCGTATGCGTGCACGTGCCTGCTAGAAGAGGCACGCGTGCGCTATCTCTGTGAGCTATAGTGGTTGGTTGGGAGGTCCGGTCAGCTGGCTTGATTGGTCTCCGCCCAAGGGGCAGAGACTCCTGAATAAAGTCTGGCAGCTGCTCATAGCAGTTGCCAGTTATTGGTTTTGTTCCCTGTGTGCTTGACTTCGGTCCTGCTCCAGTGGAAGTTACCTTGTCTCGATCCAATTCTACCTGTGCTCTGTAGTTTTCCTGTTGTGTTGGTTGTTCCATCTGCCTAGCCTGTTAGTACTAGTAAGTTGTCATCTGCATAGGTGCGGCGGTTCCTCCCTGTCCTGCCACTAGGCAGCTTAGGGTCAGTCCAGCTTCAGAGCTACCTCCAAAAAGGGACATCGGCGTGGGTGAGGGTCAGGGAGTCCTGTGCAGTGCGTACCTGTGCATACTACTAGTATTGTAACAGTCCCCTTCCCAGGCGGGATAAGCCGCACCTCTTTGCCTACTCCGTAGGCCACAGCGTACTGAAATTTTTTTCCCTCATGCCACACGGTTGCTTGATAGCCACACCACCCTCATGTCTATTTATAAGAGAATATTGGATAATGAGGAACAGGAAACACACACTGCAAAGGGTTGGCGGGGCCTGGCAGGGACCCTCTTAGAACTTATGGGTGATAGCCCACAAGGCTGATGAGAATTGCTGATAAATTACTGAATGATCATGATTCCAATCCCATGCCACCTTTGTCGCAAAATTTTATGAGCCACAAATGTGGGCATAAAGGGGACTAAGATGCCAGTACTTCTACACATCTCCACAATTCAACAACCTATTCTAAAACAAAAGATTTTATTTTCCCAGAGTTCAGATGAACCCCTGAAAGATTTGTTTACCAAGAGTATAGATGAACCTATAAAAGGATTTGTTTACCAAGAGTATAGGCGGCCCCTGCCTCCTCCTGAGGGTCTGGTTAACCAGTGTGCCAGGGAAAGACAGAATGAACTGTAAAGAAATTAGTGGCCAAAGATGGACACCGCGCTGGGATATGTTTCCATACACTGTATGACCCTTTTGAAATTGTGCTTCATAGTTGACAAATCGCAGACAAATTAATGTATGACTATAAGTGCAATCCCATGCCACCTTTTGGCCCTCTGAAGAATTGGCTGTTCAGCATGCTGACATGCTTGTTTAGGAGGAGGAGCAGGAGGAGCAGTAGAAGGAGGAATATCAAAAAAGGATAGACCAAGCTACTTCTACCCTTTTTGGGGTGATAGAGATTGCATGGTTCTCCAGTTCCCGCTTGAAGAAACTTTATGTTAAGCTGCTTTCCACCGGTGGAGAAGAGAAGTCTGGGGAAATCCAGGTTTTGTTCATCTGAGGCTTCTTTCACATGAGTGCATATCGGCCGCCGTTTTCACGGCCGGCTGATATGCGCTGTGATCAGATGCAATGGATTCCAATGCACCAGATCACATGGGCGTATTTGCGGGATGTAAAAACGCCCAGCCGGCTGATACAGCGCCGGGACGGAATACGTCCAGCCACTGCATGGGCTCATATGGGAGCCCATGGCTGCGGCCGTAGGTAACATAGTAACATAGTTCGTAAGGCTGAATGAAGACAATGTCCATCTAGTCCAGCCTGTTTATCCTTGTGTGTTGTTGATCCAGAGGAAGCCAAAAAAAAAACAAGAGCAGAAGCCAATTAGCTCTTTTGGGGAAAAAATTCCTTCCCGACTCCCTAATGGCAATCATACTGTTCCCTGGATCAACCCCTAATAGTTCCTACCTGCCTGTATACCCGGATTAACAATTAACCTAAGATTTATAACCTATAATATCCTTCCTCTCCAGAAAGATATCAAGTCCCTTTTTAAACTCTTCTATGGATTTTGGCATCACCACTTACTCAGGCAGAGAGTTCCACAGTCTAACTGGTCTTACAGTAAAGAATCCTTTTCTATGTTGGTGATGAAACCTGCTTTCCTCTTAACGTAACGGATGCCCTCTTCTTACCGTCACAGTCCTGGGTATAAACAGATCCTGGGAGAGATCCTTGTATTGTCCCCTCATGTATTTATACATAGTTATTTGGTCGCCCCTTAACCTTCTTTTTTCTAGAGTAAATAGTCTCAATTTGGATAGCCTCTCTGCATATTCCAGTCCCGTCATCCCATGTATTAGTTTAGTCACTCTTCTTTGAACCCCCTCCAGTACTGTAACATCTTTCCTGAGCACCGGTGACCAGAACTGTACACAGTATTCCATGTGGGGCCCGACTAGTGCCTTATATAATGGAAGGATAATGTTCTCGTGCTTCGCCCCTATACCTCTTTTAATGCATCCCAAGACTTTATTTGCCTTTGCAGCAGCTGACTGGCATTGGTAACTCCAGTTTAGTCTGCAATCCACTAGTGCCCCCAGGTCTTTTTCCATATCACTTTTACCTAGCAGTACCCCATTAAGTATGTATTGGTAACATCCATTTTTGCTGCCCATGTGTATAACCTTACATTTATCAACATTGAACTTCATTTGCCATTTTTCTGCCCAAGACCGCAGCTTATCCAGGTCTGTTTGTAGCTGTACATTGTCCTCCGTTGCATTAATTATATTGTATAATTTTGTGTCATCTGCAAATATTGATATTTTACTGTGTAGCCCCTCTATCAGGTCGTTGATAAATATATTGAACAGAATGGAGCCTAATACTGAACCCTGTGGCACCCCACTAGTGACTGTGGCCCAATCAGAATATGAACCATTTATTACCACCCTCTGCTTTCTATCATTGAGCCAATTCTTTACCCAATTACACACGTTTTCACCCAATCCTAGCTGTCTCATTTTGTATATTAGCCTATTATGAGACACGGTGTCAAATGCTTTAGAGAAGTCCAGATATACGAGATCAATAGACTCTCCTAGGTCCAGCCTAGAGCTTACTTCATCAAAGAAACTGATTAGATTTGTCTGACATGAGCGACCCTTCATGAACCCATGCTGGTGAGGAGTTATTCCCTTGTTCTCCTTGAGGTACTCATCGATGGTGTCTCTCAGAATCCCCTCGAAAATGTTTCCTGTTATTGAAGTGAGACTTACTGGCCTGTAGTTACTAGACTCACTTTTGGTCCCCTTTTAGTAAATTGGAACCACGTTGGCAATGCGCCAATCCAATGGTACAACACTGGTCTTGATAGTGTCTAGAAATATTAGATATAGTGGCCTAGCTATCTCATCACTTAGTTCTCTTAGTATCCTTGGGTGTATTCCATCTGGGCCTGGCGATTTATCGATTTTAATCTTCTTTAATCGATTCCGCACTTCCTCTTGCGTTAAGTATGACATATTTTGTGAGGGATTCATTTTATTCCCCTGCATCTCATGTGGATTTTCCTTTTCGTTTGTGAATATGCTTAAAAAGAAACTATTTAATAGATTTGCCTTCCCTCCATGATCTTCAATGATTTCCCCTGCATTATTTGTTAAAGGGCCAGTGCTCTCCCTGCAAATCCTTTTGCTGTTAATATAGTTGAAAGTAGGTGGGAGGGAGTTTAGCAGCGCGGCTGCTAAACTCCCTCCCTCTGTTCTCCCCCCCACCCATGCAGGCTTACCTGTCTTCCTCCATCTTGTTCTGTGCAATGGGAGGGGGCGGGGGCAGAGCTAAGCGCTGATCCGCCCCGCCTCCTCCCATTGATGGCTATAGACATAGGCAGAGATAAGCGCCTGCCCTCTCCCTGCCCCTTGTCTATAGCCATCAATAGGAGGAGGTGGGCTGGACCAGCACTTAGCCCCTCCCCTCCCCACCCCCTCCCATTGAGCAGAAGCATAGGCAAACCCCAGTACCATTGTTGTAGCAGACGTATACACAGACCCCTGTAACATTTCTGTAGTAACAGTATAGACAGATCCCAGTAATATTTCAGTAGCAGAAGTATAGGCAGACCCCAGTAACATCCTTGTGGCAGCAGTATAAGCAGACCCCTGTAACATTTATGTAGCAGAACCATAGGCAGACCCTAGTACCATTGTTGTAGAAGAAGTATACGCAGACCACTGTAACATTTATGTAATAATAATATAATAATAATCTTTATTTGTATAGCTCCAACATATTCCGCAGTGCTTACATAGACAGGGGGAATACAGAAAGACAAAAGTACAAAAATATTACAGAATCACGGTTACAATAGGGATGGGGGTCCTGCTCCAACAAGCTTACAAACTACAAGTAATGGGGTGATACAGAAGGTAAAATGGCTGGAGATGTGCACAGTATGGCGAGGTGAAGAGTGAGGGATGCTTTATACAGACAATGGTCAGATATTTTGCCATGTGACGGCAGGATCAGTATGACTGCAGGAGCGATTTATGATGGCTAGCAGGGATTGCAGTCAGTAGGTCAGGGAGCATGTTATCAGGCGGCGTATAGAGGAGTTTGTTTAAAGAATGTGGTATGCCTCCCTGAAGATGTGCGTTTGTAGAGCACGCCTGAAGTTTTTCGAGTCCTGGATTGCCTGGGTAGCCTTTGGTAGTGCGTTCCAGAGGACTGGTGCTGCTCTGGAGAAGTCTTGGAGGCGGGAGTGAGAAATTCGAATTAGAGGGGTATGCAGTCTAGTTTTGTTTGCCGAGCGGAGAGCCTGGGCTGGGTGATGGATTGAGATGAGGGAGGCAATATAGGGGGGCGCTGTGCTGTGGAGGGCTTTGTGGATGAAGGTAGTAATAAGTTTAAATTGAATTCTGTATTTAACGGGCAGCCAGTGCAGTGACAGGCACAAGGCAGAGGCGTCTGAGTAGCGGCGCGACAGGAATATGAGCCTGGCTGCCGCATTCAGGATGGATTGGAGAGGGTAGAGTCTGGTGCAGGGGAGGCCGATCAGCAAAGAGGTGCAATAATCGAGCCGTGAGTGGATGAGGACAACAATAAGCATTTTCAGCGTGTCTGTGGTGAGAAAAGAGCGAATTCTTGTGATATTCTTGAGGTGCAGCTGACATGTTCGGGCGAGAGATTGGATGTAGGGGGTAAATGAGACCCCAAGGCAGCGGGCATGCTGTTTTG
Organism: Eleutherodactylus coqui; assembly: GCF_035609145.1. NCBI lineage: Eukaryota > Metazoa > Chordata > Amphibia > Anura > Eleutherodactylidae > Eleutherodactylus > Eleutherodactylus coqui. The sequence continues at coordinate 44,110,276 of NC_089843.1, read as the reverse complement.
GGAGTTATGGTGGCACCACACACTGAGATGGAGATGTCAGGATGAGGTCAGTTAGTGGAGGGCGGAAATTCGGTAAGTCAGTTTTAGAGAGGTTTAGTTTTAGGTAGAGTGAGAACATAGTGTTAGAGACAGCGGACAGACAGTTGGTGATGTTTTGGAGGAAAGGTGCAGAGATGTCACGGGAAAAGGTGTATAGCTGGGTGTCATCAGCATAGAGGTGGTATTGGAGGCCAAAACTCATGATGGTTTGTCCAACAGGGGATGTGTAGATAGAGAAAAGGAGGGGGCTGAGAACTGAGCCTTGGGGGACTCCAACAGCAAGGGGAAAAGAAGGAGTGGTAGAGCAAAGGAGACGCTGAAAGAGTGGTCAGATAGGTAGGAGGAGAACCAGGAGAGTGCAGTGTCCCTTAGGCCGATGGAGCGAAGCATACTGAGGAGGAGTTTGTGGTCGACAGTGTCAAATGCTGCGGAGAGGTCGAGGAGGATCAGAAGGGAGTAATCACCCCTCGATTTGGCTGTCAGTAGGTCGTTTGATACCCTTGTAAGGGCAGTTTCTGTCGAGTGTTGGGGTCAGAAGCCAGACTGTAGGGGGTCGAGGAGAGAGTTAGCTTACAAGATGGGAATAAACTAGCTGTTCTAATATTTTGGAGGTGAAGGGGAGGTTTGAGATGGGTCGGTAGTTGGCAACGTCAGTTGCGTCAAGAGTCGGCTTCTTTAGCAGTGGGGATATGATGGCATGTTTGAAAGAAGAGGGAAAGATGCCAGAGGCCAGAGAGAGGTTAAATATAGTGGTGAGATGGGAGATGACCACTGGGGAGAGGGATCAGAGGAGGTGTGAGGGGAGAGGGTCGCTAGCGCAGGTGGTGGGGCGACTAGAGAAGAGCAATTTCGAGACTTCTTCCTCTGTCATTGGTCTGAGTACAGACAGTGAGCAGGAGCTAGATGCAGTGCTGACAAGACTAGGGTCATGGCTAGTCTGGGATTGGGAAGTTATTTCTTGACGGATGTCATCAATTTTCTTTTTGAAGTAGGCAGCCAACTCAACAGCACTGAGATCCGTCACAGGGGGCTGCGGTTTAGGGCTGAGAAGGGAGTGAAAAGTATCAAAGAGACCTTTTGGGTTGTGTGATAGTGAGGAGATGAGAGAGGTGAAGTAGACTTGTTTGGCATGATGGAGGGCGAGTTTGTAGGTTCTGAGCATGAATTTGTAGTGGAGAAAGTCTGCGGATGTTTGCGACTTCCTCCACAGCCGTTCAGCACTTCTAGAGCACCACCGGATGAAGCTCGTTTGAGGCGTGAGCCAGGGTTGCCACGTTCTACATCGGATGGCTTGGATCCTGGGGGGGCACCGCTTCATCCAGGGCATGTTTGAGAGCGGTGTTGTAGCGATCGGCAACCAGGTTGGGACAGGAGAGGAGAGAGATAGGGGACAGAGAGGGCTGTAGGGACTTAGCAAAGTCTTGGGTGTGAATGGCCTCAAAGTTCCTGTAGGTACGGTAGGTAGGTGGGTGTGGAGAGATCTTAGGGAGCGTGACAGAGAAAGAGAGGAGGTTATGATCCGAGTGGGATTGGGGATTTAGTGAAGTTGGAAGCAGAGCCGGAGGAAGACCTGATCCAGAGTATTGCCAGCTCTGTGAGTGGGAGAGGCTGTGAGTTGAGAGAGACCAAGGGAGGAGGTGAGCGAAAGAAGCTGAGAGGCAGATGGGGAGTTGGGGTCATTAGTGGGGATGTTAAAATCGCCTAACATGAGGGTTGGGATTTCGCAGGGTAGGAAGTGGGGGAGCCAGGTGGCAAAGTGGTCCAAAAACAGGCGAGGAGCACCTGGGGGGCGGTAGATAACTGCTACTCGCATGGACAGCGGGCAGAAAAGCCGTAGCGTATGTCCCTGAAATGATGGAAAAGTGAGTGAGGGTACAGGGGGGGGGGGGTGACCTGGTAGGTACATTTTGGGGAGAGAAGAGCACCTACTCCTCCACCACGCCTGTCATCTGGTCTCGGGGTATGGGAGAACTGCAGGCCATTGTAAGACAATGCAGCAGGGAAAGCCGTGTCAGACTGCTGTATCCACGTTTCTGTGAGAGCGAGCAGATTTAAAGAATGAGCAGTAAGATAGTCGTGGATGGTGGGGTGTTTATTACATGCTGACTGGTAATTCCAGAGGGCACATTTAAAGGGGTCAGGGTAGGGTTTGCATGGGCTAGCAGTTGGGCTTGACGGGGGTCCTAGTGAGTCAGGTAGGGGGTAATAGGAGCAGTGGAGGGTGGGCCAGTATTGGGACAGATATCCCCGGCTGCTAGTAGCAGCAAGATAGCAAGCGTGAGCAGATGGTTAGGAGATTTATGGGGGTGGCAGTTATGTTTGTTAGTGGTATTAGGGGGTTTGAGGCTTAGTAAGAAAGTATAGAGTGCATGTGAGCTGTGCATGGGGGAAGACAGGAGAGAGGGGCTAATGTGAATAGTGCCCCCCGGAGGTAGGCACTTGAAAGAAGTTCTGAGACTGAGAGCAAGGAATAGGAAAGAGGTGACAGCATTAGCGATAGCTTTGAAGTGCAAGGCATTTAAGCAGAGTTTGTGGCCTGTCTCTTGCCCTATTGAACTGCCATGTTAAACTGCATAGAAGTCACACGGGCACACTTCATCACAGGGACCACATGCGTACACATGTAGCAGAAGCATATGCAGACCCCAGTACCATTTTTGTAGCAGCAGTATATGCAGACCCCTGTAACATGTCTGTAGTAACAGTGTAGACTGATCCCAGTAACATTTCTGTAGCAGAAGTATAGGCAGACCCCAGTAACATCCTTGTGGCAGCAGTATAAGCAGACCCCTGTAACATTTACGTGGCAGAAGTATAGGCAGACCCCTGTAACATTCAAGTGGCAGCAGTATAGGCAGACCCCAGTAACTTTCTTGTAGCAGAAGTATAGGCAGGCAGACCCCAGCAAAATTTCTGTAGTAATAGTATAGGCCAAACTCTGAAACATTGGGATACCATGAGCGTAGGCGAAGGCCGGAAAAATTAGTTGGATAAGAGTGTAGACGTGGGCCCCAAAAATAAGTGTACCAAGAGTACAAGTGTACCTCTGAAAAATTTATCAACCGAGAGGGCAGGTGAAACCCATAAACATTTTTTTTAAAGATACAGCTCACTGTAGCTTAATTTGTAACAGAGCCTGGAGGCAGACCTGTTGAAAAAATTGGTTCATGTTACAGTCTCAATACTTTTGAAACTTTGAAAAATTGTAAAAACATTGGTAGATGTAGATGAGCCTTTTGAGCCGCTTAAAAATTGGCTGTTCAGCGCGATGACATGTTGTTTCTGGAGGAGGAGTAGCAGGAGGAGGACTAATGTCAGAGACAGATTGACAAAGATAAATGCCCCGTTTTCCCGATGATAGAGAAGAGTGCTTTTATCTGCGGTTGCAGCAAAAAGAATCTTTGGGGTCCGCTGCTCTCCGCCGGTGGAGAAGAGAAGTCAGGGGAAACCCTGATTTGTTCATCTTTATGAGTGTAAACACGTCGGCACTGGCAGTTAACAGGCGGGTACGCTTGTCCGTGATGATTCCCCCAGCTGCACTAAACACCCTCTCTGAAACGATGATAGCAGCAGGGCAAGCCAGCATCTCCAGGGCATACAGCGCAAGTTCGTGCCACGTGTCCAGCTTTGACACCCAATAGTTGTATGGAGCAGAGGCATCACAGAGGACGGTGGTACGATCGGCTACGTACTCCCTCACCATCTTTTTACAGTGCTCCCTCCGACTTAGCCTTGACTGGGGAGGGGTGATGCAGTCTTGCTGGGGTGCCATAAAGCTGGCAAAGGCCTTGGAGAGTGTTCCCCTGCCTGCACTGAACATGCTGCCTGATCTCTGCGCCTCTCCTGCTACTTGGGCCTCGGAACCGCGCCTTCTGCCGCTAGCGCTGTCAGATGGGAAGTTTATCATCAGTTTGTCCACCAGGGCCCTGTGGTATTGCATCACTCTCGAACCCCTTTCCTCTTCGGGAATGAGAGTGGAAAGGTTCTCCTTATACCGTGGGTCGAGAAGGGTGTACACCCAGTAATCCATAGTGGCCAGAATGCGTCTAACGCGAGGGTCACGAGCAAGGCAGCCTAACATGAAGTCAGCCATGTGTGCCAGAGTACCAGTACGCAATACATCGCTGTCCTCACTAGGAAGATCACTTTCAGGATCCTCCTTCTCCTCCTCCTCCTCCTCCTCTTCTTCCACAGGCCATACATGCTGAACAGATGAGAGGCAAGCAGCATGGGTACCCTCTGCAGTGGGCCCAGCTGTCTGTTCCCCCTCCTCCTTCTGCTCCTCCCCCTGCTCCTCCTCCTCCTCCAAAATGCGCTGAGATATAGACATGAGGGTGCTCTGACAATCAAGCGACATACTCTCTTCCCCCGTCTCTCGTTCCGACCACAAAGCATCAGCCTTTATGCTTTTCAGCGAACTTCTCAGCAGGCAAAGCAGAGGAATGGTGACGCTAATGATTGCAGCATTGCCGCTCACCATCTGGGTAGACTCCTCAAAGTTTCCAAGGACCTGGCAGATATCTGCCATCCAGGCCCACTCCTCGGTATTCCACTATTGCTCTACGCTGCTCATACAGCCTGGCCAACATGTGCAGCGTAGAATTCCACCATGTGGGCACGTCGCACAGCAGTCGGTGCTCTGGCAGATTAAACCGATGTTGCAGGGTCCTCAGGGTGGCAGCGTCCGTGGTGGACTTGCGGAAATTTACGCAGATGCGGCGCACCTTGCCGTACAGGTCAGATAAGTGCGGGTAGTTTTTCAGAAACCGCTGAACCACTGGATTGAAGACGTGGGTCAGGCATGGCACGTGTGTGAGGCTGCCGAGCTGCAGAGCCGCCACCAGGTTACGGCCGTTGTCACACGCGACCATGCCCGATTGGAGGCTCAGCGGCGAAAGCCAAAGGTCGGTCTGCTCTGTCAGACCCTGCAACAGTTCGGGGGCCGTGTGCCTCTTTTCACCTAGGCTGAGTAGTTTCAGCACGGCCTGCTGACACTTGCCCACCACTGTGCTGCCACGCCGCGCCACACCGACTGCTGACAACGTGCTGCTTACATTTCTTAATTGAGTGGTAGTGGTTGCGTAGGAGGAGGTGGAGGGTTTAGAGGAGGTGGCATAGACCGCCGCAGATACCAGAATCGAGGAAGGACCCACAATTCTGCGTGTGGGTAGGACGTGTGCGGTCCCAGGCTCTGACTCGGTCCAAGCCTCCACCAAATTCACCCAATGTGCCGTCAGGGAGATATACTGGCCCTGCTCGCCCGTACTTGTCCATGTGTCCATGGTTAAGTGGACCTTCCCAGTAACCGCGTTGGTGAGGGCATGATTGATGTTGCGGGAGACATGCTGGTGTAGGGCTGGGACGGCACACTGGGAAAAGTAGTGGCGACTGGTGACCGAGTAGCGTGGGACCGCTGCCGCCATCATGTTTTTGAAAGCTTCCGTTTCCACAAGCCTGTACGGCAGCATCTCCAGGCTGTTCAATTTCGCAATGTGCATGTTTAAAGCTTGAGCGTGTGGGTGCATGGTGGCGTATTTGCGCTTGCTCTAGTGACAGCTGGACGCTACGCAGTGAGACATTGCTGGATAGGGCCGAGGACAGCGGAGGTGAGGGTGTGGGTGCTGGCCGGGAGGCGCTCGTACCTGTGCCCTGAGAGGGGGGTTGGATCTGAGTGGCAGATTTGACACAAGGGAAGAGGCAGTGGTGCGACCCGGAGGTGGTGAACGGCCTTCGTCCCACCTTGTGGGGTGCTTGGCCATCATATGCCTGCGCATGCTGGTAGTGGTGAGGCTGGTACTGGTGGCTCCCCGGCTGATCTTGGCGCGACACAGGTTGCACACCACTGTTCGTCGGTCATCCGCGCTCTCACTGAAAAACATCCACACCTTTTGAAGACCTAAGCCTTTGCAGGGTGGCTTGGCGCGAGGGGGTGCTTTGGGAAACAGTTGGGGGAGTTTTCGCTCTGGCCCTGCCTCTACCCCTGGCCACCCCACTGCCTCTTCCAACCTTTCCTGCTGCTGCAATTGCCTCCCCCTCTGAAGACCTGTCCTCAGATGGCTTAGCGAACCAGGTGGGGTCAGTCACCTCATCGTCCAGCGGCTATTCCTCTGAATCCTCTGTGCGCTCCTCCCTCGGACTAACTGCCCTTACTACTACCTCACTGATAGACAACTGTGTCTCATCATCCTATTCTTCCTCATCCACTGAAAGCTCTTGAGACAGTTGCCGTAAGTCCCCAGCCTCTTCACCCGGACCCCGGGAACTTTCCAAAGGTTTGGCATTGGTCACAACAAACTCCTCCGGTGAGAGAGAGGAACCATTTTTTCCCAATCAAGGCAGGGGCCCGAGAACAGTTCCTGGGAGTCTGTCTGCTCATCAGAATGTGTCATTTTCATGTATTGAGGAGGCTGGGAGGAAGGAGGAGCAGCAGCGAGAGGATTCAGAGTTGCAGCAGTGGACGGCGTAGAAGACTGGGTGGTCGATACATTGCTGGATGCATTTTCTGCCATCCACGACAGTACCTGCTCACACTGCTCTGTTTGTAATAAAAGTCTACCATGTGGACCCAAAAATTGTGATAGGAAACTGGGGGCCCCAGAAACTTGCCTCTCTCCTAATCCCGCAGCAGCCGGATGCGATTCACCTGGACCAGGAACTCGGCCTGTGCCCACACCCTTATTGGACCTCCGCGTTCTCGTCCTCACCCGCGTCCACGTCCTCTAGCCCTACCCCTACCCCTCATCATTGTGTATTACGAATAGAGCAGACACAGAGCGTTGTGAATAATTATGGAATTATTGGTGTACACTTTCACACTGACAGTGGTTATGTTATGCAAACTCCAGGCAGAAACAAAGAATAAGGAAGGCTGCAGAATAGCTGGGTAATAGTGAGGCACTATAACTCCCAGCAGCCAGGCAGTAAAATGCACATGGTCAAAGGTAGCCCTAAGAAGGATCTTTTTTTTAAAATTTTTTGAAAAAGAATACAGGCTATATAGCGTGTATATGACTTTCCCTCTATCAGGGGCTGTCGCCGCACGCTGTGCGTGAAGTTGACGGCACACACAGAGCAGTGTAAAAAAATTATGGAATTATTGGCGTCCAGTTGGAGGCTGACAGCGGTTATGTAACGCAAACTGCAGTCAGAAAAAAAATGATACGCAAGGCTGCAGAAAGGTCTAGCTGGGTAATAGTGAGGCACTACAACTCCCAGCAGTCAGGCAGTAAAATGCACACGGTCAGAGGTAGCCCTAAGAAGGACCTTTGGGGTTCTTGTAGACAGGATTCTACACTACCACTGTCACTGCCTCACCAGTACTGCCCCTATACTCTGTATAATTGACTGCAGACTGTGAACGCTATAGCCTGCACGACCCCAGGAAGTTAAAAAAAAAATAGTGCAAAACTGCTCCAAGCAGCCACAACAGTAATGTACACGGTCAGATGTGGCCTTAAGAAGGACCGTTGGGGTTCTTGAAGACGCCAGCACTCTCACTATAGCACCAGCAGCACCCTACCTAATTTCTGCCAGCGTGTGTCTGAGGCGAGCCACGGGCGGGACCGCTTTAAATACTCGGCGGTCACTTGATCTCGCCAGCCACTCACTGCAGGGGGGTGGGATAGGGCTGGCACGTCACAGGAGGAAGTTAAAATGCCTTACTTGCATGTCTATTGGCCAGAAAATGGCGCTAAATATGCAGGGAAGGAAATGGAATTGACTCGAGTAACGCGTGATGCTCGTCTCGGGTAACGAGCATCTCGAACAACCTAATACTCAAGCGAGCATCAAGCTCGGACGAGTATTCTCGCTCATCTCTATTCGTTTTTCATTGTCAGTGAATAAGTCCCAAAGATCATTCCCTCTGCAAACCTGATGTGAGAACTGATCAGTTTAGTACTGTCAGCTCATCCGTTCCGAACAGGAATCGGTTCTCCATCGTGCTTTGATTGTTGTTTTGTGTGAGTTTGTTTGTATTAGCCCTCGTAATTTTTAATGATTATTAATAAAATTTGGCGATTTTAACTAATGTTTATTCTGTGATAGGACTTTAAATTTATGGTATAGACTTCTGTGACTGCCTCAGTGATTACATTTTGAAAACTGGACCGCTTAATGAATTCATCTAGAGGAGTACTGTGTATTTTATTCCCACAGTCTTTGAATGAATGTAAGCAAAGAAGAAGGAAAAAAATACAATTTTAGAAATTAGAAAATACAATTTTAGAATCCAGTGCATCAAATTGTAACGTATATCGGCCAGACATGAAAATGGCGGACAATATACGCTCGTGTGAAAGAGGCCTAAGATGCACTTTTTCCTTCCAAAGTGAAGGGGGGGAATCAGTGTGTCCTATAGAGCAAAGGAACTGAAATCAGACCTGGATGGCAGCTGAAAAGGATTGCAAATCCTTCTCACAGAGCAGCCAACCATTTGCATACAAAGCAAGCTTGCTGACTGCTGGAGGAAGGGGAACAGCAGACAGCTCATTAATCAGCTGTTGTAGGGGCTGGTGGCTCCTCTTGTGAAGCCAATGTGATAAAGAAGAAGTCAGTTCCATAGCAGTGCTCAGCGCCTGTAGTACGGCTGATTAGTGAGGGGGAACTGCTGCTCTTCCCCCGATTCATTAATCAGCTGTAGTTATATAGATGTCTCTCATGTCTACTGGCTACATAGCAGAGGGGGAAGGGGAGAAAGAGCTGTCTATATGTAGTATACATTTGTGCCTAGTTGTGCACATATGCATACACCATGCATCACCATAATGAGACATGCCATGCAGGGCTCCTGGAAAATTAAGTGACAACTAATGGGAACATCATTACAATGTCAGTCAACTACTCCAGGATCCTGAATGCCAGCTGCAGAATTGTGCAAGCATATATAAAACATACATTGCTATAAGTAGTCAGACATGGCATTCAGGGCTCCTAGAAAGTTGGGTGACAAGTAATAAGACCACCATTACATTTACACTGTAATACCCCCCTCACTGCCTGGTCTGGGAGAGTTGAAAATATTTTTTCCCTATTTTATTCCTTTAAAACCTATGTGTGTCTTATCATCCAGTGCGGTTAATAGAGCAAAAATATGGTTTATACCAACCAGATCACATTTTAACATCACGCGTCATTCTTTCACACAGCAATCATACAACCACACACAAAATACACCTCTTTCTGATTCTTTCACATGGATTTCAAAGCATGATACTAGTGCCCTCTTTCGCCAGTAGAGATGAGCGAACGTACTCGTCCGAGCTTGATACTCGTTCGAGTATTAGCGTGTTCGAGATGCTCGTTACTCGTGACGAGTACCACGCGATGTTCGAGTTACTTTCATCTCTGAGACGTTAGCGCGCTTTTCTGGCCAATAGAAAGACAGGGAAGGCATTACAACTTCCCCCTGCGACGTTCAAGCCCTATACCACCCCCCTGCAGTGAGTGGCTGGCGAGATCAGGTGTCACCCGAGTATATAAGTCGGCCCCTCCCGCGGCTCGCCACAGATGCATTCTGACAGAGATCAGGGAAAGTGCTGTTGGTGCTGGAGCTGCTATAGGGAGAGTGTTAGGAGTATTTTAGGCTTCAAGAACCCCAACAGTCCTTATTAGGGCCACATCTAACCGTGTGCAGTAGTGTGGAGGCTGCTTTTTGCATTGCGCCCTGCAGTAATTATACATACTCCAGGGCCAGTAGTGGTGGTGAGGCAGGGACAGAAGACATATATTTATTGAATATAGGCAGTGGGCCTTTCCAAAAACATTTGGGAAAAAAAAATCTATTTGGGCTGCCTGTGACTGTCCTCAGTGTACTGGGTCTGTGCTGGGTGTAGTTGTCCTCCTAATTCATACGCAGCCAGCTAAGTGTTACAGCAGGCTTGCGCAAAATTATTTCCTGACTCTGCTGTGCGTTCGGTAAGCGAAGTGAGCCTCCAACCACAGGCCAATAAGCGGCACATTTAATTACAGCGTTCTGTTTCTGCACTACTGGTAATACACCATGCTGAGGGATAGGGGTAGGCCTAGAGGACGTGGACGAGGACGTAGAGGCCCAAGTCAGGGTGTGGGCACAGGCCGAGCCAGTGCGGTGGCCAGGGGTAGAGGCAGGGCCAGACCGAATAATCCACCAACTGTTTCCCAAAGCGCCCTCTCGCGCCATACCACCCTGCAGAGGTCAAGGTGCTCTACGGTGTGGCAGTTTTTCACAGAGACGCCTGACGACCGACGAACAGTGGTGTGCAACCTTTGTCGCGCCAAGATCAGCTGGGGAGCCACCACCACCAGCATGCGCAGGCATATGATGGCCAAGCACCCCACAAGGTGGGACGAAGGCCGTTCACCGCCTCCGGTTTGCACCACTGCCTCTCCCCCTGTGCCCCAACCTGCCACTGAGATCCAACCCCCCTCTGAGGACACAGGCACTACCGTCTCCTGGCCTGCACCCACACCCTCACCTCCGCTGTCCTCGGCCCCATCCAGCAATGTCTCTCAGCGCAGCGTCCAGACGTCGCTAGCACCACTGTTTGAGCGCAAGCGCAAGTACGCCGCTACGCACCCGCACGCTCAAGCGTTAAACGTGCACATTGCCAAATTGATCAGCCTGGAGATGCTGCCGTATAGGCTTGTAGAAACGGAGGCTTTCAAAAGCATGATGGCGGCAGCGGCCCCGTGCTACTCGGTTCCCAGTTTCCACTACTTTTCTTGATGTGCCGTCCCAGCCCGGGACGACCACGTCTCCCGCAACATTGTACGCGCCCTCACCAACGCGGTTACTGCAAAGGTCCGCTTAACAACGGACACGTGGACAAGCACAGGCGGGCAAGGCCACTATATCTCCCTGACGGCACATTGGGTGAATTTAGTGGAGGCTGGGACCGAGTCAGAGCCTGGGACCGCTCACGTCCTACCCACCCCCAGAATTGCGGGCCCCAGCTCGGTGGTGGTATCTGCGGTGGTGTTTGCTTCCTCCACTAAAGCACCCTCCTCCTCCTCCTCCTCCAACGCAACCTCTGTCTCGCAATCAAGATGTGTCAGCAGCAGCACGTCGCCAGCAGTCGGTGTCGCGCGGCGTGGCAGCACAGCAGTGGGCAAGCGTCAGCAGGCCGTGCTGAAACTACTCAGCTTAGGAGAGAAGAGGCACACGGCCCACGAACTGCTGCAGGGTCTGACAGAGCAGACCAACTGCTGGCTTTCGCCGCTGAGCCTCCAACCGGGCATGGTCGTGTGTGACAACGGCCGTAACCTGGTGGCGGCTCTGCAGCTCGGCAGCCTCACGCACGTGCCATGACTGGCCCATGTCTTTAATTTGGTGGTTCAGCGCTTTCTGAAAAGCTACCCACACTTGTCATACCTGCTCGGAAAGGTGCGCCGGCTCGGCGCACATTTCGGTAACTCCAAGACGGACGCTGCCACCCTGCGGACCCTCCAACATCGGTTTAATCTGCCAGTGCACCGACTGCTGTGCGACGTGGAACTCTACGCTCCACATGTTGGCCAGGCTCTATGAGCAGCGTAGAGCTATAGTGGAATACCAACTCCAACATGGGCGGCGTAGTGGGAGTCAGCCTCCTCAATTCTTTACAGAAGAGTGGGCCTGGTTGGCAGACATCTGCCAGGTCCTTGGAAACTTTGAGGAGTCTACCCAGATGGTGAGCGGGGATGCTGCAATCATTAGCGTCACCATTCCTCTGCTATGCCTCTTGAGAAGTTCCCTGCAAAGCATAAAGGCAGACGCTTTGCACTCGGAAACAGAGGCGTGGGAAGACAGTATGGATAGTCAGAGCACCCTCATGTCTATATCTCAGCGCGTTGAGGAGGAGGAGGAGGAGGGGGAGGAGCATGAGGAGGAGGGGGAACAGACAGCTTGGCCCACTGCTGAGGGTACACATGCTGCTTGCCTGTCATCCTTTCAGCGTGTATGGCCGGAGGAGGAGGAGGAGGAGGATCCTGAAAGTGATCTTCCTAGTGTTGCGTACAGGTACCCTGGCACACATGGCTGACTTCATGTTAGGATGCCTTTCTCGTGACCCTCGCGTTAGACGCATTCTGGCCACTACGGGTTACTGGGTGTACACACTGCTCGACCCATGGTATAAGGAGAACCTTTCCACTCTCATTCCCGAAGAGGAAAAGGGTTCCAGAATGATGCTATACCACAGGGCGCTGGTGGAAAAACTGATGGTAAACTTCCCATCCGACAGCGCTAGTGGCAGAAGGCGCAGTTCCGAGGGCCAGGTAGCAGGGGAGGCGCAGAGATCAGGCAGCATGTACAGCGCAGGCAGGGGAACATTCTCCAAGGCCTTTGCCAGCTTTATGTCTCCCCAGCAAGACTGTGTCACCGCTCCCAAGTCAAGGCTGAGTTGGCGGGAGCTCTGTAAAAGGATGGTGAGGGAGTACGTAGCCGATCGCACGACCGTCCTCGGTGACGCCTCTGCCCCCTTCAACTACTAGGTGTCGAAGCTGGACATGTGGCCTGAACTCGCGCTGTATGCCCTGGAGGTGCTTGCTTGTCCTGCGGCTAGCGTCTTGTCAGAGAGGGTGTTTGGTGTGGCTGGGGGAATCATCACGGATAAGCGTACCCACCTGTCAACCGACAGTGCCGACAGGCTTACACTCATCAAGATGAACAAAGCCTGGATTTCCCCAGACTTCTCTTCTTCACCAGTGGACAGCAGCGATACCTAAGCAATACGTAGGCTGCACCCGCATATGGAAGCATTGTTCTCTATCACCATCAAAAACGTGGACCTTTTAGCTTCATCAATCTGTGTATAATATTCCTCCTCCTCCTCCTGCTCCTCCTCCTGAAACCTCACGTAATCACACCGAACGGGCAATTTTTCTTAGGCCCACAAGGCTCAGTCATATAATTTTTGTAAACAATTTTTATACGTTTCAATGCTCATTAAAGCGTTGAAACTTTCACCTGAACCAATTTTTATTTTAGCTGGGCTGCCTCCAGGCCTAGTTACCAATTAAGCCACATAAACCAATTCACCAATTTTTTGGGGCCCTCGCCTACAGTGTAATCCAATTAATTTTTTGCCCACCTGCATTACAGCTGACGTTACATCAGCTGTGCTGGGCACTGCAATGGGATATATTTATACCGCCGGTGGGTTCCAGGGAGCCACCCATGCTGTCGGTCCACACGGAGTTGTAACTACATGTGTAAGCTACTAAAGAAACCCTGTCTGACTGGGGCATGCAGTGTGGGCCGAAGCCCACCTGCATTTAACATGACATTACCTCAGCTGTGATGGGCAATGCTATGGGATATATTTATGTGCCGCCAGTGGCTTCCTTGCACCCACCCATGCTGTCGGTCCACAGGGACTTCACAATAGGGAGTTGTACCTGCCTGTGTCTATGAATTAAAAAGCCCGGTCAGGTTGGGGCATGCAGTGTGGGCCGAAGCCCACCTGCATTTAATCGGACGTTACCTCAGCTGTGATGGGCACTGCAATGGGATACATTTATGTACAGCCGGTGGGTTCCAGGGAGCCACCCATGCTGTGGGTGCACACGGAATTCCCATTGCGGAGTTGTACCTGCCTGTGACTATTTATAAAAAACCGCGGTCTGACTGGGGCATGCAGACACCTTGACAGAATGAATAGTGTGTGGCACATAGGTTCCCCATTGTTATGCCCATGTGTGCAGCTCCTGATGGCGGTGGCACAGGATTATATTTCTCATTGCTTCTGTACAGCACTGTGGGCTATCGCCCCGCCCCTTTTAAAGAGGGTCGCTGCCTAGCCATGCCAACCCTCTGCAGTGTGTGCCTGCCGTTCCTCCTCATGGCAGACGCACTTATAAATAGACATGAGGGTGGCGTGGCATGAGTGCAGCTGAAGGCTGCGCAGAGACACTTTGGTGTGCGCTGTGGACACTGCGTCGTGCGCGCGGGGGGGGGGGGGGTGGCGGTTGGGCAGCATGTAACCCAGGAGAAGTGGCAGCGGATTGTCATGCAGGCAGTAATTGTGCTTTGTTGGAGGTAGTGTGGTGCTTAGCTAAGGTATGCATTGCTAATGAGGGCTTTTCAGAAGTAAAAGTTGTTGGGGGGGGGCACTCTTGCCGCTATTGTGGCTTAATAGTGGGACCTGGGAACTTGAGATGCAGCCCAACATGTAGCCCCTCGCCTGCCCTATTCGTTGCTGTGTCGTTCCCATCACTTTCTTGAATTGCCCCGATTTTCACAAATGGAAACCTTAGCGAGCATCGGCGATATACAAAAATGCTCGGGTCGCCCATTGACTTCAATGGGGTTCGTTACTCGAAACGAACCCTCGAGCATCGCGATAATTTCGTCCCGAGTAACGAGCACCCGAGCATTTTGGTGCTCGCTCATCTCTATTCGCCAGTGAAGAGGGACAATCACAGCCTCGAAGAAGGAAAGATAATTTTGTAAGAAATAAGGTTTAGAACAGCATCTACAATAACAGCAACAACACATCTGTTGCTTAGGATTATAGTTATGAAATGAAGAAATAGGCAAGATGACATGAATCAAATGTAAGAGACATGATTTAAAAGTTCAGACATAGCATAAATGATGCATTGAAATTAACATTGATCACTAGACACACAGCGAACATCAATCTCAGGCCTTTTTCACACGGCTATAGGTGTTTTTATGTGTGCCCACCAATGCCGTAAAAACATGTGAATGGGCACACAATTGTAACATTTGTGCATCCATTCAGATGGCATGGGCCACGGCGCATATACGCCAAGGCCACAATGCTGTTTCCTCACCTCCCCTCTCCCTTGCCAGCTAACCTCCTCTCTCCTTCCCTCTGGCTGTTTACAATGGGAGTAGGCAGAATGAGGGCTGAGCTAAGCAACCGCCCCCCTCCCCATCCCTTGTCCTCAGCCAGCAATGAGAGTTGCAGAACTAAGCACTGCCTCTGCCCCCTCCCATTGCAAACAGCCACTTCCACCCACCTCCCTTGCTACACATGAGCAAGCCGTATAGCAATCTTTAGAAATATAAACTTTTCAACTGAATGTGAGCCTGTAGTGATAGATCGGTCAAACTACGGATGATCGATTGACATTGATATTGGTGATATTTCTGTGGTTAAAGTGTTGTACAATGGTGTAGTGAGATTTATACTAGGCAGTGTTTACATTCATCCTGATGTGTCAATATTTGATATGGAAATGTTGCTGTTTGGTGCGATGATCAAATATTCACCAACAATTGGACTCATCTGTGACAACATTGAGGTGGATAGTGATGAGCCAATTATGATATTTGGTGACTTTACTGTAGATGTGATATAGCCACTCTCAGCTGTATCCTTGTTGTATCCTAAGTTGTATGATAAAATCAGTATTACCATTATATTAATGTGAGTGGTATCTACGCAGGTGAGCTGTATGAAGTGTGAGCTTAAAGGGGTTGTCTCGCGGCAGCAAGTGGGGTTATACACTTCTGTATGGCCATATTAATGCACTTTGTAATATACATCGTGCATTAAATATGAGCCATACAGAAGTTATACACTTACCTGTTCCGTTGCTGGCGTCCTTGTCTCCATGGTGCCGTCTAACGCTGTCTTCTCCTTCCATTTAGACGCGCTTGCGCTGTGCGGTCTTCTGCTGTGTTCAATGAAGCCGCTCCGGCGTGCTCGTGCCGGAGAGCTGGTCTGCGCATGCGCAGAAGACCTCGGCGGCGCGAGCACACCGGAGCGGCTCCATTGAACACAGCAGAAGACCGCACAGCGCAAGCGCATTCAAATGGAAGGAGAAGACAGCGTTAGACGGCACCATGGAGACGAGGACGCCAGCAACGGAGCAGATAAGTGAATAACTTCTGTATGGCTCATATTTAATGCACGATGTATATTACAAAGTGCATTAATATGACCATACAGAAGTGTATAACCCCACTTGCTGCCGCGAGACAACCCCTTTAATCAAGTGTTTCACTCAGTTACAAATGGCAGTTCGACTCTGCAGGAAACAGATAGGCCATGAACTCCGTCTGAATGCCTTGCACTTCACAACTATCACTAATGCTGATACCTCTATCCTCATCTTTGCTGTTAGCTTTAGAACCTGTTTCCAAAGCCCACCTCTAGTGCACCGTATTCAAATTAGACCCTCCCTTTTATCCTCACCTATGCACAGTTCACATGCAGAGCAGTAGGGGATATTTTACCCAATCCTGATCCACCTTCCACTGCTCCTAATTATTACCCCTTACCTGCCTTAGGGCTCATACACACTTGCATTTTTCTTGCACGTTTTTTCACTCGATATTGCTGCATTTTTTTCACACGATTGTCAATGGGACTTTCTAATGTTAAAAACTAGAGATGAGCGAGCGTACTCGTCCGAGCTTGATGCTCATTCGAGTATTAGGGTACTCGAGATGCTCGTTACTTGAGGCGAGCACCACGCGATGTTCGAGTCAATTTCATTTCCTTCCCTGAAAGTTTTGTGCCATTTTCTGGCCAATAGAAATGCAGGGAAGGCATTATAACTTCCTCCTGTGACGTTCTAGCCCTATCCCACCCCCCCGCAGTAAGTGGCTGGCGAGATCAAGTGACCCCCGAGTACTTAAAGTTGGTCCGCCCGCGGCTTGCCACAGTCACACACTGGGAGAGATCAGGGACAGTGCTGGTGCTGCTATAGGGAAAGTGTTAGTGTAGGATCCTGTGTACAAGAACCCCAACGGTCCTTCTTAGGGCCACATCTGACCATGTGCATTACTGTTATGGCTGCTGGTAGCAGTTCTGCAATTTTTTTAATTTTTTTTTTATATCGGGCGTGCAGCCCCATTACAGCTATAGCGTCCTCAGGCTGCAGTCTGTACTACATAGCATAGGGACAGCGTTGCTGAGATAGGGAGAGTGGTAGTGTAGGATCCTGTGTACAAGAACCCCAACGTTCCTTCTTAGGGCTACCTCTGACCGTGTGCATTTTACAGGTTGTCTAATGGGAGTTGTAGTCCCACACTATTGCACTTAGGCCTGTTTGCGGCCTTCCTGACTTTTTTTCTGCCTGGAGTTTGCCTTACTATACCGCTCTCAGCGACAAAGTCTACGCAAATAATTCCAAGATTATTTACACCGGACTGTGTCTGCAGTGAATTAGAGACACACAGCATACGGCCAACACATGTACTTATAGAGGGAAAGTGATATACACAGTATATAGCCTGTCTTCTTTTTCAAAAAAAAAAACCAAAAGCTCCTTCGTTGGGCTACCTCTGACCGTCTGCATTTTACTGGGTGCCTGGTGGGAGTTTTGGTGCATCACTATTGCATTGCTAGGCCTGTTTGCGGCCTTCCTTCCATTTTTTTTTGCCTGGAGTTAGCATTACGATTCCGCTCTCTGCGTGAAAGTGTACGCATATAATTCCATAATTATTTACAGCGGTCAGTGTCTGCTCTATTCGTAATCCACCATGCTGAGGGGTAGGGGTCGAGGATATGGACGCGGGCGAGGATACAGAGTTCCAAGTGAGGGTGTGGGCACAGGCCAAGTTCCTGGTCCAGGTGTATCCCAGCCGGCTGCTGCGGGATTAGGAGAGACGCAAGTTTCTGGGGTCCCCAGCTTCATATCACAATTTATGGGTCCACGTTGTAGACCTTTATTGCAAACAGAGCAGTGTGAGCAGGTCCTGTCGTGGATGGCAGAAAATGCATCCAGCAATGTATCGGGCACCCAGTCTTCTACGCCGTCCACTGCTGAAACTCTGAATCCTCTGGCTGCTGCTCCTCCTTCCTCACAGCCTATACTGCTGCTACAGAAATGGTGCTGGGGTCTGCATATGCTTCTGCTAAATAAGTGTTACAGGGGTCTACTGATACTGCTGCTACAGAAATCTTACAGGGGTCTGTATATACTGCTGCTAGAGAAATGTTACTGGGGTCTGCCTATACTTCCACAATAGAAATGGTACTGGGGTCTGCCTATACTGCTGCTACAAAAATGGTACTGGGGTCGGTCTATACTTCTGCTACATAATTGTTACTGGGGTCTGCCCATACTGCTGCTAGAGAAATGTTACTAGGGTCTGCCAATACCTCTACTACAGAAATGGTACTGGGGTCTGCCTATACTGCAGCTACAAAAATGTTACAGGGATCTGCCTTTACTGCTGCTACAGAAATGTTCCTGGGGTCTGTTCATACCTTTGCTACAGGAATGTTACAGCGGTCTGTCTATACTATGGGTGCACTAAGTCTTCCCATCCCGGTGTTTTACCTATGTGGCACAAATAATACAGTGACTGACTAGGCCAGAATTGCTGGCCGAGACCAAGTTGCTTGGTGGGGCGAAACTCTCCCATGGTTGGGCACACAGATTTCTTCCTGTGTAATACCATCTTTGTGCACTTACAGCATAGGCTAGGCCAAGGAACTTAAATACTGCCCCTTCCAGTGTAGAGCTATCTATGTTGCAACACATGGATTTCCCATTGCTATGTAACTCAGGGCACCTTGGGTCACAAAGGTCGAGGATTGGAACTGAGCCTGACCTTGGGCCCGCTAACGTGCTTCCCACACAGACTATAGTGGGTCCTGGTCATGGTGTCTTGGGTTTGTAATGCCACCTCCTCCTCCTGCTTGGGGTCAGGGGATCAGCACTGGGCATCATGTATTTTCTTCCGTGTTACCACAGTTATCTGAGAAACTCGTTTGGGCCACAGGAGAGGAGCATAACTGCATTAATGAGACCTTCACAGGTGTACTAGCATCGAACTGCGCTTCCTGCCTACGATTGCTGAAGCTGTTGGCCGAGGCCTATATCCCGGGGGAACTGCAACGGCACCAGGTTGGGCCTGTGGAACTTTTTGCTGGCTAATCCAGTCTTTGGAGCGGTGAAAGAAAACGTAACGGATTTAATGAGACCTTCACAGGTGTACTAGCATCGAAATCTGCTTCCTGCCTACAATTGCTGAAGCTGTGATCGGCGCAGTGTAAGTCTGGCATGTTTGGCCACTCTGATTTCTTTATTGTTCATGTCTTGGGTTGCGTTGGACCCACCTATGCTGTTGGTGCACACAGACTTCCCATCGCGGTGTTTGACCTGTCTGGCACAAAGACACTGACCGACTTGGGTAGTGGGCAGAGTGCAGATGGCTTTCCCCTTGCGGTGTCGATTGAGCTATC
Source organism: Eleutherodactylus coqui (assembly GCF_035609145.1). NCBI lineage: Eukaryota > Metazoa > Chordata > Amphibia > Anura > Eleutherodactylidae > Eleutherodactylus > Eleutherodactylus coqui. The sequence continues at coordinate 44,091,107 of NC_089843.1, read as the reverse complement.
TGACACCTAGACAGAATGAATACTGTGTGGGCACATGGATTCCCCATAGCTATGTAACTCATGCCCACGTTTGCAGCTCCTGACGGAGGTTGGCACTTTATTGGAATGAAGATCGAACGTCAATTTCTCATTGATTCTCAACTGCATTGTGGGCTATTATCCCGCCCTTTTTAAAGAGGGTCGCTACCTGGCCCTGCCAACCCTCTGCAATGTGTGCCTCCATTCCTTCTCATCGTGGACGCACTTATAAATAGACATGAGGGTGGTGTGGCTATGAAGTGAGCGTGTGGCATGAGGGCAGCTAAAGGCTGCGCAGTGACACTTTTGTGTGCGCTGCGGATGCAGGGTCATGCGCGTGCGGGGGGGGGGGGGTTGGGCAGCATGTAACACAGGAGAAGAGGCAGTGATTGTGCTTGGTTGGAGGTAGTGTGGTGCTTAGCTAAGGTGTGCCTTGCTAATGAGGGTTTGTCCAAAGTAAAAATTGTTAGGTGGGGGGCCCACTCTTGCCGCTATTTTGGCCTAATAGTGGGACCTGGGAACCTGAGATGCAGCCCAGCATGTTGCCCCTCGCCTGCCCTATCCGTTTCTGTGTAGTTTCCATCACTTTCTTGGGTTTTCCAGATTTTCACAAATGAAAACCTTAGTGGAGCATGGGTCATATACAAAAATGCTTGAGTCGCCCATTGACTTCAATGGGGTTCGTTACTCGAAACAAACTCTCGAGCATCGCGAAAAGTTAGACTCGAGCAACGAGCACCCGAGCATTTTAGTGCTCGCTCATCTCTATTAAAAACGCATCACAAGTTTGTGCTGTGCCATTTTTGTGCCATGCGTTTTTAGTATTAGTAAGTCCCATTGACAATCGTGTTAAAAAAAGCAGCGATATCTCGTGAAAAACATGTGCAAGAAAAAGTTATTTTCTTTACCTTCTAAATCCAATCTTTTGCCTGAACGTGTCACCTGCACCTCAAGAATATGACAAGAATCCACTGCTTTCTTACTGTGGACACGCTAAAAACACCCACTTTTGCCATCATCCACTCTCGACTCATTGCAACTCATTTCTGAACGGCCTTCCCTGTACCAGACTCTCCCCCTCCAATCCATCCTGAATGCGGAAGCCAGGCTCACCTTTCTGTCTAGCCGCTACTTGGGAACCTCTGCCCTGTGCCATTTCTGCACTGACTGCATGTCAAATATAGAATTCAATTCGAACTCACTTCCTTCATCCATAAAGCTTTCTATAGCACCGTGCCGTCCGACACTCAGCAGGTCAGAGCCACTAGACTACTCAGAGGACACTGTAAACTGAACAATCATCGGCAACCCCCAGTCAGCATGAGCTGGATCTTAAAGGGAGGCGAGAGGAGCCGATAAGCAGATGGACCTGTCAATCACCAGCACACTGTCAGGGAACTGGGGTCCGGGTACTGAAAGTCCCTAAAAGCTACCCGCAAACCCCTGTCCCTACCAACTTGCCCCCCTGGGCTAGGCCCCAGGGTGACAATTGGGCGACGGTCCTTATACTCACTAGGGAAAGAGGGCAGGGGGTCAGACTTACAAACAAATACAGAGACAAACAGACACAGAGGCAAGTCAAGAAGTCCGGGTTGGCAACAGGAGAATACGTGGTACCAGGGATTAGGCGAGGTCAAAGTCAGGTCCAAAAGCAGGGGGTCACAACAGGAAATTAGATCAGAATAATGCGGGTGAAGCCTGGAGACAAACACACATCGGCAATGCTGGAAGGAAACAGGCACACTTAAATGCTGTCTGAACTCCTGCCCCAGCAGCTGATTGGGGCAGGGAGCCTGCCTGCAGCCAGACCCAGACCAAAGTCAGCGAGTGCAGAGACCCAGACATCCAGCAACGAGTGCAGAACATGCTAATTAGAATGTCATGGCAACGGGAACGTCATCGCCGCATCCCCAGCAACCCAATTATCCAGGCGCCACCCCCTGAGCACGGGAGCATGCGACCGGAGCCAATGTCCGGGACCCCGCGGCCAGGGGAGGTCACCAATACCAGGGCTCCCTTGCGCCACACCCGATCAGCTCAGGTGATAGGACCAGTGGTGCGGGCACGGAGACCTCGTGAGCAGGCGGTCCTGACAGTATCCCCCCCCCCTTCTCAGGGGGAATACCATACCCCCACGACCTGGAGCGGGCTTTAGAGGAAATGCTCTGTGGAATAATCGAACGAGATGTGGGGCATGAACATTCCTGGCAGGGACCCATGTCCGTTCCTCAGGGCCGTACCCTCTTCAGTGGACCAGATACTGTATCAAGCCCCAAACCCGCCTGGAGTCAACAATTCTCTCCACCTCAAATTCTAATTTTCCTTGCACCAGTGTAGGAGAGGGCGGGTCACGGGTGGGCACATAACTTTTTAACAAGTCTTTATAGTAGACGTTGTGGATCTTCCAAGAGACAGGAAGGGATACTTTATATGCCACTGGGTTAACCACCTGAGAGATCGTGAATGGGCCAACAAAACGTAGAGCCAGTTTTAAGGACGGAACCTTAAGTTTCAAATTTTTGGAAGATAGTAACACCTGCTCCCCAACCACAAACGGTGCAGAAATAGTGCATCTCTTATTCGACTGCCTAAGTAGTTTCTCCTGGGAACCCTGAAGGTTCTTATGAACCTGAGTCCAAACTGTGCACAGTTCATCAGTCCTGGTATCAGCAGATGGAGTGTCAGAAATGGAAGGAGTAGAGAATGTAAACCGAGGATGGAAACCATAATTACAGAAAATCGGTGGGACTTGTGAAGACGAGTTAACATGGTTATTGATTGCAAATTCGGCGAGAGGTAAGTAATTAGTCCACTGAAGCTGATTATCAGAAACAAAAAGTTGCAGATACTGGATCAATTCTTGATTCATGCGTTCAGTTTGTCCATTAGACTCAGGATGGAATGCCGATGAAAAGGACAAATTAATATTTAGGTTTTTGCAGAAAGCTCGCCAGAAGCGAGCAACAAACTTTACCCCTCTATCCAAGACAATATCCTCTGGAATCCATGCAGTCAAACCACCTCCTTGATAAATATTTCAGATAACAATTTGGCATTAGGTAGCTTGCCTAGCGGAACGAAATGTGCCATCTTGGTGAAACGATCGACTATGACCCAAATGACAGTGTTCCCAAGTGAGGGAGGCAAATCAGTTGTAAAGTCCATGGACAGATGGGACCATAGCCTAGATGGAATGTTCAAGGGGAGAAGAGGACTCTCAGGACATCTCCTGAGACTCTTCTCCCTGGCGCAAACCGGACATGCCATCACAAAAGATCGGACATCCCTGGCCATATGAGGCCACCAATAAATTCTGGACAGTAGCTCCTGAGTACCCCCTGATACCGGGGTGCCCAGCTAGGACTGAAGCATGCGTCTCTTCTAACACCTTCGAACTCAAGGATAAAGGGACAAATAGTTTCCCTTCCGGAAGGGCTTCAGGGGCAGATTGTTGAGCAGCGTGTATCAGGGGTGAAAGGTCAGAGGAGCCAGCAGTGAGAACCCCCTGGGGGAGAGAATACCCTCTAGCTCAGATTCTGAAGGTTCCGGGGTACCAAAACTCCTAGACAAGGCATCTGCTTTAACATTTTTTGAGCCGGGTCTGTACGTCACTACAAAATTGAGCCGTGAAAAGAACAAGGCCCAGCGAGCTTGTCAAGCATTCAACCTCTTAGCGGAGTCTAGATACATGGGGTTTTTGTGGTCTAAGTACAGTGATTTGATGGATTGCTCCTTCCAGGAAGTGCCTCCATTCCTCAAATGCCCATTTAATAGCTAGTAACTCTCGGTTACCTACATCGTAATTTCATTATGTGGAGGAGAATTTTCTGGAAAAGTAGGCACAAGGCCTAAGGTTTGTGAGTGTGGAGGGACCTTGGGACAGTACCGCTCCAACTCCAAACTCGGAAGCATCTACCTCCACCACAAACGAACTGGATAGATCAGGTTGGATGAGGACGGGTGCTGAAGAGAAAGCAGCCTTCAGGGTAGCGAAGGACGCAAGAGCATCCGGAGACCAATTACTCACATCCGCCCCCTTTCTGGTGAGATCCGTTAAGGGCTTAGCCACCACGGAGAAGTTCTTAATGAACTTACGATAATAATTAGCGAACCCAAGGAAATGCTGCAGAGCTTTTAGGGTAACTGGCTGAGCCCATTCCGTGATAGCTTTCACCTTAACTGGATCCATCTGAATATCACATGGTGTAATGATATACCCCAGGAATGATATTTTCTGAGCACCGAAAACACATTTTTAAAATTTCGCAAACAATTTGTTAGCCCGGATGCGAGTCAGCACGGTTCATACCTGGACACAGTGTGCCTCCCAGTCAGGGGAGAAAATCAGGATGTCATCCAGGTATACCACAACAAAGACACCCGTGATATCCTGGAAAGTCGAATTCATATACCCTTGTGGAAAAAAAACGAAAAAAAAACGCTGGAGCATTACATAACCCATTAGGCATAACAAGGTATTCAAAGTGGCCCAGAGGTGTATTGAAAGCAGTCTTCCACTTATCCCCTTCCCGAATACGGATGAGGTTATAGGCTCCCCTCAGGTCAAGCTTGGAGAACCATTGAGCCCTGGAAACCTGATTGAGGAGGTCGGGGATGAGAGGAAGGGCGTATTGGTTTCTGATTGTTATCTGTTTAAGCTCCCTGTAATCAATACGGGGTCTGAGACCACCGCCCTTCTTCTCAACGAAGAAAAACCCGGCGCCCACAGGAAACTCCAAGGGTCGAATGTGTCCCTTGGTCAAACTGTCCTGAATATAGTCCTTCATGGACCACCTCTCAGGAACAGTTACATTGTAGGTCCGACCCTTAGGGAGTTTGGCATTTGGAATCAGATCAATTTTACAATCAAATTCTCTATGAGGAGACAATACTTCAGAGAGTTGTTTAGAGAAAACATCAGAAAAGTCAGCAATATAGTATGGTAACTTGAACCCCTCCAAAACAGAAGTATCCACATTCACCGGATTCATGTGATTGGTACAGTGGGACCCCCACTTGACCAACTCCAGCGTGTTCCAATTAATAATGGAATTGTGTTCCCTTAACCAAGCGAGCCCTAAGACTATGCCCACCGACAAGTCTTTCATAACGAGGAAAGGCGCAAGTGTCAGTATGCAGGGCTCCGGGTACTGGAAGTCCCTAAAAGCAACCCCTGTCCCTACCTACTTGCCCCCTGGCTAGGCCCCAGGGCGACAATTGGGCGACGGTCACTATACTCACTAGGGAAGTGGGGCAGGGTTCAGACTTACAAACAAGTACAGAGACAAACAGACACAGAGGCAAGTCAAGAAGTCCAGGTGGGCAACAGGAGAATACTCTGTACCAGGGATTAGGCGAGGTCTAAGTCAGGTCCAAAAGCAGAGGGTCACAACGGGAAACTAGATCAGAATAATGCAGGTGAAGCCTGGAGACAAACACACATCGGCAATGCTGGAAGGAAACAGGCACGCTTAAATGCTGTCTGAACTCCTGCCCCAGCAGCTGATTGGGGCGGGGAGCCTGCCAGCAGCCAGACTCAGACCTAAGTCAGCGAGTGCAGAGACCCAGACATCCAGCAACGAGTGCAGAACATGCTAATCAAATGTCATGGCAACGGGGAACGGCATCGCCGCATCCCCAGCAACCCGATTACCCAGGCGCCGCCCCCTGAGCACGGAAGCGTGCGACCGGAGACAATGTCCGGGACCCTAGCGGCCAGGGGAGGTCACCAAGACCGGGGCTCCCCTGCGCCGCACCCGATCAGCTCGGGTGATAGGACCGGTGGTGGGGGCACGGAGACCCCGAGAGCAGGCGGTCCTAACACACACCTCTCAGACATGTAGCAGGGTAATTAGCCTGACTGAAAGGCACAGGAGCTTTTAACCCTGGCTCCTCTGGACAGAACAAGGTGTGCTGGCAAAATTAACTATCAGCTGACAGGTGTAACATTATCCCCCTCAAAAAAGCGGCCTCCGGACCCTTTAGGCAAGCAAAAAAATATATATAGAAATACCAACTCCTTTAATGAACGCACATCTATAGGACTTAAGAATACGGCCTGAAATAATGCATAGCAGTAACAATAAGGAGCGGAAAAAATACATATATACCATGAACAGAACTTATTGCGCCTACACAATAGGTCTCAGCAACAATAGTCTGTAAAGAACAGGAAACGGGTGTCCACAACCAATGGACAGGTGGCTCAGGCAGACAGGGCCCTACATCCGCCTACCAACTAGGGGTCAGGATGCAGATTGGGTGTCCGCCCACCAACGGACGGGTAGCTATACAGGAACACAGGGGGGAAAAAAATCACTCCATTTGCCAGAAAAACGGTCTGGTAGATCAGATTGTGCTGACAAGTCCAAAAATGCAGGCACAGACTTAATGGCAGACAGCTGCTGCATGATGTCCATCATCTGCTGCGATAATGCCAGCACTTGCTGAGCCAGAGCTTGCATTGGATCCTGTACAGATACTAAACTGGCTTGAAAGAGGCAGAACAGGATCCACACCGCTTCTAGCGCAGTTTAGTTGGGCAGATTATTATGTTACAGTACTAGCAGGGTACCTAGGTACGCACGGTGCGGGGCTCCCTGATCTTCACCCACGCCCCTGTCCCTTCCTGGAGATAGCCCTGAGGGTGGACACGTCCAGGCTGCTAACTCTGACCCTACGCTTCCTAGAGGGGACAGGCAGGGACCGCCATACCTATGCAAGAGAATACTACCCACTACCACCGAGAGGAAAGGCAGATGACAAAACCAACACTAACAATACAAACAGGACAGAGGCAAATGTTAAAGCCTGGCTGATAACAGAAAGTAAAGCAGACAATAGAATGGTCAAACGGACAAGCTGCATGAAGCTGGATACAAAACAAGGCAGACTGGAAAATCCTGGCTGATAATAGCAAGCGCTAGTCTAGTGGACAAGCTGACAGGAGCAGGATAAAAACAAAGGCAGACTGTCTAACACACTGAGTTAAAGGCACAAGGTACCAGGGCCAGATTACCAGCAGGTCAGAGTAGCTTGGCTACACAGCGTACACTGAAAAGAACCACAAGGTACAGGACCGACACTCAGCAGGTCAGAGCCACTAGACTGCTCAGAGGACACTTCAAACTGAACAATAATCTGCAACCCCCAGGCAACATGAGCTGAATCTTATAGGGAGGCAGGAGGAGCCAATAGGTAAATAGACCTGTCAATCACCAGCACACCTCTCAGACACATAGCAGGGTAATTAGCCTGACTGAAAGGCACAGGAGCTGTTAACCCTGGCTTGTCTGGACAGAACAAGGTGTGCTGGCAAAATTAACTATGAGTTGACCGGCGTAACAGAATGCAGTCACTGAGCTGTAGACCACTATATGCATGTAGCAGAGCTGAGTGTATATAACTGCGTGTAGCAGAGCTGAATGTATAAATGTCTGCGTGCAGTAGAGCTGAGTGTATAAATGCCTGCGTAAAGCAGAGCTGAATGTATAAACCTGCATGCAGTCATTATACACACAATATACACACTGTTACACACACTATATACCTACGTGTAGTAGCGTGTAGCAGTGCAGAATGTATATCCCTGCATGTAGAGCAGAGTGTATATGCCTGTGTGTAGCAGAGCAGAATGCATATTCTCTCTATCACTGCTTGCTTACCATCGTTTCACTCTCCCTAGCAGCCTTATAGGGTACTCGATGTATCAAACTCAATTTTTTGACTCAATGGTGGTGGTGAGGATGTTGCAAATCTAATAACACCAAAATCATCAACCAAAGGTCAGGGAACGAGGGTAAAGTGTGTTGCAAGAAATAGCCTGTAGGCTAATTTATATTAGATTGTTTATGCTGTTTACCACGTCGGATAAATAACTTTTTTTGCTTGACTTTATTCACAAACTAAAGCATTTTTATTTAAATCCAGTAATTTTTGGTATTTATCTTATCTGTTTAAACATTTTAACAGTTTAAATGTTTCCATTTTTTATATCCCCAATATACAACTTGACCAGTAAAGGCCTAGATTGCAAGAACAATACTCTGTAATTGTTTAGCAGCTTAAGGGCACGGTCACACGAGCGTAGGCGTATTTACGTTCGCACGTGCGCAGCGTTTAGTCGCCAGAAAGAACGTTTTTCGGCGATCATGACGAGAGCTAGAAAGCGTATTTTCGTTTGTTCCTACTTTGCAAACTATCTTTTCGGGCATCGAATATGCGTTGGCGCGTATTTCGGTCGCATATGTTCCGTTTTGTTTTTTTCGGGTTGCTGTTTTTCCGCGCCGTAAAATCGCCCGTGCAAACGAATACATTGGAAACCAATGCCTCAGATGGTCACGTTTATACGATTGGGCGCAAAAACGCGCCGTTTATGCGCTCGTGTGAACGTACCCTAATACTGACAGGCTTCCTCTGGCAAGATTCAATGGATGTATAAAATTAACAGATATGTGAACAAGTATTAGAACCCATGCTGCCATGAAAGCCCATCAGCACCTTGCAATCTCATTATGGAGTCTTGAAGGGTATGACAATGCCTCTATCTAACTCCTTCACTGCTGTAGTGCATATCTAATGGGTCGAATCACTTGGATTAGAGTTATCTCTGATTCCAGCCATTGCAGTAGTTTGTGAACTAAAATGCATCTGATATCTCCTGCTGATGGTGCAGGCTTGGATCCTGAGCTCCTGCAATCAGTGTAGTGTACAGCATAGTATGTTTAGTCCCATCTGTCCATGACATAATTGTTGTGGCTTATAACCAATGGTCTTCAGTATTTCAGCCCCTCTATAATGTACATATGCTAATAGGATACATGTAACAGGGTTATCGTCATAAAACAATCATTTTAATTGTTAAAACCCATACAATAAGCTTAAAACATAATTAGAGCTCTTTGAAAATAATGAACGTTAAAGCAAAAAGAGGAAAAATAATGGAGGAATTCAGCTTATCGTATATTCATCTGAGAAAAAAATGATGGTTTCAGGAATGCAGTGAAGAAAAAACAGAAAATATGCTGTCTTACAAAGGCAAGAGTGGTCCCTTTAAAGGGTTAAATAGTAAGTAAACGATCAACAACATACACTAGCAATGTGATCCCGAGGTTCCTATTTACATCCTCCTAGTATGTATGACATGTGATGGCATATGACTGAAACACATATGATATTATAAAGGAGGGACCTGATGAAATTATCTATAAAACTCAGTTAACATTACTATTCTAAGAGAACAGACACACCATGGACTCCGGCAGTAAGATTTACTGTTCCCATGAGATTGATGCCAAGAATCTATTTGACACCTTCTTTTCTGCACATGCTCCATACTCTGTTATTAAGGACATAACAGCAAATATCTTAAATGCATTTTCCAAGGCATTTAGCACAGGTAAGTTAATCATTACTCATGAAGGATATTATACTGTGTAACATATGTATGATATTATACCGTGGACAATGTAAATGTTTATCTATTTCCCCCCAAAAATTGTATTCATTTAAATTTTAGAAAAAACACACTGGGGTACATTTACTTTTGGTCTTTACATCTTTTTTTTTTGCAGGGTAGGGGGGGGGGGGGGCAAATTTTCCACTGATTTTCTTTTGTTTTTAAACAATTTCTTTTTTATTAAAAGAAAGAAAACATAGCCAGTCGAAAACAAGTACCGTCAGGCCTCGCAGCGCCCACGTGTAGTGTGTATAACAGTTATTAAAACATTATTATAGCTATTGCACACTTAATAACAAGGCTCAAGTCTGGCTTAGATTTAAAGAAAAAAATTGTAGGGGAGAGAGGGGGGGGGGGATAGAAAACAGAACATATAGCAAGGTACTTCATTATTAACACGTGAGGCGGGGGGATTAGGCAGATCATTAAAAGTGGTTTATGGCAATTAGATTTTTAAGAATCTAAATTGTTTCTGCTTCCTTGGAACTGTATCCAGGGTGACCAGAGGGCTGTGAAGTGATCTCTTGAGCCTGACTCCCAGGCTAGGATCTCTTCAAAGCGAAAGATTTGTGAAACTCTTTCTATCCATTGGGGGATTTGAGGGGTGTCTTTCTCTCTCCAGAAGAGCGGTATCATTAATTTAGCTGCAGCCAGGAGGATTGTCGGTAGGTTTATGTTTGAGGGTTTGAATTGGCTTTTGGGTAGCCAAATCAGGACCCCCTCTGGTTTGAAAACGTATGAGGTATGGCAGATTTTATTAATGAGGTTGGTGACTGCTAGCCAGAAAGGCTTAATTTTTGGGCAGTGCCACCATATATGTAGGGCAGTTCCCCTTTCTTCCCCACATCTCCAGCATATATCTGAGGATGCAGGGGTCAATTTAGCAGTTGTGACAGGGGTCCTATACCACCTCGTCAAGATCTTATATGAGTATTCTTGGATGCGTACACATCTGGAGAAACCATGTGAGTTTTTTTAGAACTTTGTGGTTCTTCTCCTTGCTAAGGTTAAGTCTAGAGATGAGCGAGCACCAAAATGCTTGAATGCTCGTTACTCGAGTTGAACTTTCAGTGATGCTCGAGAGTTCGTTTCGAGTAACGAACCCCATTGAAGTCAATGGGCGACTCGAGTATTTTTGTATATGACTGATGCTCTGCTAAGGTTTTCATTTGTGAAAATCTTAGCAAACCACCAAAGTCATGTAAAAAACAGAAATGGATAGGGCAGGCGAGGAGCAACATGCAGGGCTGCATTTCGGGCTCCAAGGTCTCACTATTAAGCCACAATAGTGGCAAGAGTGAGACCCCCCCCCCCCCTTCCCCCGCACTGTCAGCATAAAGATCGTTCTCCTCTGCCACAGCTGTAACAGCTGTGGCAGAGCAGAACGATGTTAGCTCATTGAATTCAATGGAGCCGGCAATACAGCCGGCTCCATTAAAAGCAATGGGCTGCCAGCGATCGCACAATGAATTTTCGGGAAGGGCTTGAATATATATGTCCTTCCCTGCAATTCATCCAGAAATGTGTAAAAATAAAAAATATATATATACTCACCTGGTCCCGGCAGACGGAGTTCAGCTGCGGCCAGCTGGCAGTTCTCCTGAACTGCTCTCTGTAGTATTCAGCAGCCGGGGATTTAAAATCCCTGCCTGCTGAATGAGCTGCCTCTGATTGGTCACAGCCTGACCAATAAGAGGCAGCTCTCACTCACACCCATTCATGAATTCATGAATGGATGAGTGAGTGCTGCCACTGATTGGCTCAGCTCAGCTGTCATTCAGCTGAGAGCTGCGCTGAGCCAATCAGAGGCAGCACTCACTCACCCATTCATGAATTCATGAATGGGTGTGAGTGAGAGCTGCCTCTGATTGGTCAGGCTGTGACCAATCAGAGGCAGCTCATTCAGCAGGCGGGGATTTTAAATCCCCGACTGCTGAATACTACAGAGAGCAGTTCAGGAGAACTGCCAGCTGGCCGTGGCTGAACTCCGTCTGCCGGGAACAGGTGAGTGAGTATATATATATATATATTTTTTTTTTTTTTTTACACATTTCTGGATGAATTGCAGGGAAGGGCTTATATATTTAAGCCCTTCCCGAAAATTCATTGTGCGATCGCCGGCAGCCCATTGCTTTCAATGGAGCCGGCTGTATTGCCGGCTCCATTGAATTCAATGGGCTAACATTGTTCTGCCGGGACACGGTGAGTATATATATATATTTTTTTTACTTTTTACACATTTTAGGATGATTTTCAGGTAAGGGCTTATATTTTTAAGCCCTTCCCGAAAATTCATCCCGCACTAGCCGGCAGCCCATTGCTTTCAATGGAGCCGGCTGTATTGCCGGCTCCATTGAATTCAATGGTCAGTGCTCGTTTAATCGAGACGAGTACTGCGTGGTGCTCGTCTCGAGTAACGAGCATCTCGAGCACCCTAATACTCGAACGAGCATCAAGCTCGGACGAGTATGCTCGCTCATCCCTAGTTAAGTCCTAACTCTCTCTCTCATTCCCTGAGAAACCAGGGCCTCTCAGGGGTGGTCTGTAAAAGGAGGCCTTTGTAGAGTTGACTGACCAGCTTCTTCGGGCGAGAGGGGAGGGAGATGTATACCTGAAACCAGAGGGGGTTTCTCAAATTATTGAGATTGATTGATTAAAACTGTCTCAGTGAATGATAGATACTGGCTCTGTTCAAGAAATTTAAGGAGAAGGATGGAAAATAGGTATCCAGTTGCATTTGATTTGCTAGTTTGTGGCCCTTAAGGATGTCATGAACTGTGACGCCTTTAAATTTGTCCCAAACCCTCTCGATTTTGAGTGGTCTATTCGCTAGTATAGCTGGTATTAAGGGGGCATGGGCCAAAGGAGGGACTTTTCTCCCACTGTCCCTAGGCGGCTCGATCTAAGTACATTTATTGTGCACTTCGTAATAGGGCTAATATGTGTTTGTTTACCGAGGGGGAGTCCATTGATCCAAAGTAGCACTTGGTTATCTTTGCCTAACATCATTTTTTCCATGCTATGTGTGGGGTAGGGTGTTTTGTTGTCTATTAGTGAGATCCATCTAGCGATATGGATCACTTTGTGGTAAAGCTGGAGATTCGGAAGGCCCGCGCCTCCTTGGGGGCTTTTTCGAGTAAGCAAGAAAAATGCTAGCCGTGATTTATGCCCCTCCCATATGAAGCTCCTAAATAGTTTGTGCATTTGTAAGAAGAAAACATTGGGGACTTCAATTGGGACCAAGCGTAGTATATAGATAATGGGTGGGAGTACGTATGTAGCTATAAGATTTTTCCTGCCCAGCCATGAGATCAGTGGTAGATTGAATTGTGTGAGCTGGTTTTTCACTTTTTTAATCAGCGGAGTATAGTTGGCGTCATAAAGCTGGGATGGGTTGGCAGTTAGGATAATGCCCAGGTATTTAATGCGAGAGGGGGGCCATCTAAAAGCGTGTTGCTTTTTCAGGTTGTTAAAGGAGATGTCCCGCGCCGAAACGGGTTTTTTTTTTTTTAAACCCCCCCCCCGTTCGGCGCGAGACAACCCCGATGCAGGGGTTAAAAAACCCACCCGCACAGCGCTTACCTGAATCCCGGCGGTCCGGCGTCTTCATACTCACCTGCTGAAGATGGCCGCCGGGATCCTCTGCCTTCGTGGACCGCAGCTCTTCTGTGCGGTCCACTGCCGATTCCAGCCTCCTGATTGGCTGGAATCGGCACGTGACGGGGCGGAGCTACACGGAGCCGCTCTCTGGCACGAGCGGCTCCATAGAAGACTACAGAAGACCCGGACTACGCAAGCGCGGCTAATTTGGCCATCGGAGGCCGAAAATTAGTCGGCACCATGGAGACGAGGACGCTAGCAACGGAGCAGGTAAGTATAAAACTTTTTATAACTTCTGTATGGCTCATAATTAATGCACAATGTATATTACAAAGTGCATTATTATGGCCATACAGAAGTGTATAACCCCACTTGCTGCCTCGGGACATCTCCTTTAACTATGTGTGACAGGGCAGAGATATTCAGTGCTTCTGAATTATCATAGTTTATTTTAAAGTTGGACAGCCTGCCGAAAAGGTTGATCGTCTCCATGTGCGCCGGTAGGGCCCTTTTGGGGTTAGTGACAAGCACTAATAGATCGTCCGCGAATGCCGCTATGGTGTGTGTTGTGTCCCCTACCTGGAGGCCCTCAATGTCAGGGATTTGTCTAATCTCTTGTAGTAAGGTCTCCATTACCAGGATAAAGAGAGTGGGGGACAGCAGACAGCCTTGCCTAGTGCCGTTACCAATGGAGAAGGGCTTTGAGAATGTACCATTGACCTGAACTTTAGCCGTCAGAGCTGAGTATAGGGAGAAGATGGCTCTGATAAAAGGGAGCTGGAAACCAAACCTCCTCAGAGTGCTCTCCATGTAATTCCAATTGACCGTATCAAAGGCCTTTTTGTCGTCCATGGAGATCAGGACTAATGGGATTTTGTTACGTTTAGCATAATGTATAGCATGAATTGCTCGGGTCGTATGGAATTTTCCTTCTCTCCCGGGCACAAATCCCACTTGGTCCGGACTTATCAGTTTAGTGAGAAAAGGAGCCATTCGTTGGGCGAGCAATTTTGCCCATAATTTAATATCCGAGTTTAGTAGGGAGATGGGGCGGTAGCTACTGCTCATGTCTAGGTCCTTGCCCTCTTTGGGGATAAGCGAAATGTGGGCTTCTAGAGATTGTTTAGGGAGTGTCGCGCCAGAAAGGAGGGAGTTACAGAGTTTGGTCAGGTATGGAGTATGTTAGTAAATTTTTTATAATAGAGGATGGGGAGTCCTTCCGGGCCTGGGCTCTTCCCGTTAGGAATGGAGGCTAAAACATCGGTCACTTCTTCCTCCGTAGTTTGCCGCAGTAGTGAGGCGGTGTCCTCTTCAGTCACTCTTGAGTGATTTTCCCTCCTATTTACTAACGTGCAGTTGAGGCGCCAGTTCCATTGTCTTTTCGGCAGGCTGTCCACTATCAGGGAAAGGAAGATAGGGGCGTGGTCTGATATAGTGAGTGAGCCAATGTCGGCCACGGTGACTGAGTGTAGGTAATTGCCTGATAGTAGTAGATAATCGATTCTGTGGTAGGTCGTGTGAATGTGGGAGAAATATGTGTATTCTCTAAGCCCGGGATTTTTCAATCTCCAGGCGTCTCGCAAATTCAGATCCGACAGAAGGCTTTTCAGTCTGTGAATTTGCTTACGGGGGATTGGGGCTGAGCCTGAGGTGGTATCAACGGAGTGGTCTAGTGCAGTTTTGAAGTCGCCTCCAACCAACTGTAGGCCCTCCGCGAATTCGCTATATTTGGACAAGGCCCGTAATAGACACTGGACTTGGTTTTTATTAGGGGCATAAAGGTTGGCGAATGAGACCAGCTTGTGAGCCACCATACCTTTCAAGAATAGGTATCTTTCGCCTGGGTCCGACTCTATCCGTTTAGGGACAAAGGGGACATTTTTGGTAACTGTTATGGAGACTACTCTCGAAGCTGAGGAGTACGTGCTGTGGTGCCATTGGTTGTAGCTATATGTTGGAAGGTTAGGGATGCGGTTATGGTGAAAGTGAGTTTCTTGGAGGAATACCACCTCCGGGCTATGTTTTTTCATGAGGTTAAATGTCTGCGATTTTTTTCTGGGGATCGTTCCAGCCTCTGACATTAAATGAGATAATTTTAATCTCTGCCATGTTCTGGTTCAGGGGAATCTGCTTTGGGTTGAAGATCTGCCCTTTCCCTACATCGTAAATTGCAAACAATATTGCTGTTCCAACAAGTAATAACAACAAATTCCACTTAAAGTGGAAAAGAGAGGAAACATATTAGACACGGGGTAGAGTGAGAGCCGTAACCTAAGGGGCCCTGGGTCTGTTCCTCATTCAGATCCAGGATTGGGGAAAAGTCCTCTTGGCTTCTCCCAATCCTCGTGAATTTGGGGGGTGGTTGGGCGCACACCTTTTGGGTTGGGTGCGACCACCACTGACCACATGAAACACACTTATCTAATGCACAAATTAAACGGTAGCAAATTCAAGATTCACGTACAATTACAAAAGGGCGTATTAACGAAACAGGTTATATACGAAATATATTCAAAATAAACGCCTAATAGGCGCTAGTAGGCGCAAATAGGCGCAATTCACCGCACGAGTTTGGTAAGAATTTGAGGTGGGTTTGGGGCCATGCAACGAGCGCACGGGACAGGAGCAAGATCGGGGTGTGATTGTGGGGGAGGGGCAATTTCCCAGTTTCCCCGAGCGTTAAGCCAGATTATTCCAGTCTTAAATCCCTGTCTCCGGCGCCCGTCACCTAGCCAGACCGCCCTTACAGATCAGCGAAGTAGGCGATAGGGTCCTCCGTTTCCCAGTCTTCTCCTGGTCCCTCTGGGAAGCGTGTGGTTGGTGTCGTAGATCTAGAAAGGAAGGGACAGGAGGAAAAGAGGGGGTGGTAGAATCTAACTACGTCCCTCAACTACAGAATGCTCAGCAGGACGCTCCTACAGGGGTGCCAGAGGGCAGATGGTTTGTGCCAGAGACCTTACGTCTCAGAGTCATGGAAGAATCTCACGCGTTGGTTTTCGCAGGTCATCTGGGGTTTCAGGGGACCCTGGATTTCTGTTCTAGACACTTCTGGTGCCAGGCATGTCTCAGGAGATCCGCGACTTTGTTAAGGGATGCTCTGTCTGTGCACGCAATAAAACTCGACGGCGTCCTCCGGAGGGTCCTCTGCGACCGTTACTGGTACCTTCTCATCCGTGGTCGCAGTTATCTGTAGATTTTTTCACCGATCTACTGGAATCCCAGAAGTTCACCAATATTTTAGTGGTTGTCGACCGGTTCTCAAAGATGGCACATTTTGTGGCGTTAAAGAAGCTACCTTAGGCAAAAGAATTTGCCAAGATTTTTGTAATAGAAATCATTCACCTACATGGGGTTCCCCAAAACATTGTATCTGATCGCGGGGTTCAGTTTGTGTTGTAGTTTTGGCGAGCCTTCTGCAGAAATCTGGGAACGTCGCTTTCCTTCTCGTCAGCATTCCATCCGCAAATCAATGGTCAGAGTGAGCGGAAGAACCAAGATTTAGCGCAATATTTACTGTTGTTTGCTGGCGAAAAGGCTCAACAGTGGGCAGAGTTCCTGACATTGGCAGAGTTTGCACTAAACAACCGCACTTGTTCTTCCACTGGGGTATCTCTATTCTTTTGTGTATACAGTCAGCATCCTCGCTTCCTTACAGCGATCCCTACTCCGTCTGTCTGTCCTGCAGCTGACGTCACCACAGATACACAGATACGCTGCAGGGAGTATGGAAAGAGGTGCAAAAAAACTTGGAAGCAACGGGGGCTCATAGGCAGTTGCATAGTGGGAGGAGTCTGTCTGTATCTGAACCTTACAGGTTGGGACAGAAGGTATACCTGTCTTCTAAAAATCTCAAATTAAGGGTCCCATCCTTGAAGCTGTCATTACACGTGTGGTGAACCCGCTCGCCTACGAACTGGATTTGAAAGCTACATGGAGGGTTCACAGGGTTTTCCATAAGTCTTTATTGAAACCTTTTGTCCCTTTGGTGATATCTTTGGATGGGATAAAGCTATAGAACATCAAATACTTTCACTCAATCTCGGGTAAGTATTTCTGAGCCTAGGTAAGTATCTTACAAGCTCAGGTAAGTGTTACCCAGCTCAGGTAAATATTTCTCAGGCTCAGGTAAGTAACTCCAAGCATTGGAGAATACTAATCAGGCTCATGTAGAAAAGTGCAAAAATTTCCAAGCTCAGGTAAATATTTCTCTGGCTCAGATAAATGTCTCCAAGCTCAGGTGATTGTTTCTCAAGCTCGAGTTAGTGTTTCAATGCATTTCCCCACAGATGAAGCAGTTCATCAGGAAATTAGATAGCTGGTACCATCAACCTTTTGCTAAAAGGAAGAACCTGATAATCTTATCTGCATAGCGATATTGAATAAAGTACAAACATGACGTTCAGAGGAAAGCTGCCTAGTAGTCGTCTGAGAGTTGGTCTGCAAACAAAGTTGCAGCAATATTCTAGACCAATGGTTCTCAAACTGTGCTCCATAGGCGACCACGGGTCTGTGGTGGCAAACCTGAGGCATGCATGCCGGAGAGGGCACGCATGCCGATGGCTGCTTACCACTATAGTGATTACTGGAGGGGCTACTGCAGCTCCCCGCCGGTAATCACACAGAGCCGCTAATCCCGATGCACACTCTGATGTCAGTGTACAGCCAGGATCCTTCTCCCCTGAGTCCTCTCCTCCTTAATTCCGCAGGAGAGGACAGGGGAAGAAACGTTCCGGCCTTACACACTGATTCAGTGTGCATCGGGATCAGCGCTGAGCAGCGAAGGAGCAGCGCTGATTGCAAGGAGTAGGTAAGTATATAGGTTGGGGGCTATTATTTCTGGGGCTACTGACGGGGTTAAAATTAATGAGGGGTTATTACTGAGGTGGTTAATATAACTTGGCTACTGAGGGGGTTAATATAATTGAGGAGTTATTAATCAGAGGGGTTAATATTACTGTGGCTACTGAGGAAGTTAATATTACTGAGGGGGTTAATATAACTGAGGGGTTATTATTAGAACACCGCGATGGAAAGACTTAGTGCAACCATAGTATACACAGACCCCTGTAATATTCCTGTAGCAAAGGTATAAGCTGACCCCAGTAACAGTTATGTTGCAGAAGTCTAGGGAGGCCCCAGTAACATTTCTGTTGTAACAGTATAGACAGACCCCAGTAACATTCCATTAGCAGAATTATAGGCAGACCCTTGTAACATTTACGTGCCAGAAGTATAGTCAGAACCCCAGTAACATTTTAGTAGCAGCAGTATAGGCAGACCCCTGTAACATTTATGTGGTAGAAGTATAGGCAGACCCCAGTAACAGTTATGTAGCAGCAGTATAGGCAGACCCCAGTATCATTTCTGTAGCAGTAGTATAGGCAGCCCCCACCACCATTTCTGTTGTAGAAGTATAGGCAGACCCCAGTAACATTTATGTAGCAGCAGTATAGGCAGACCCCTGTAACGTTTTTGTGCCAGAAGTATAGGCAGACCCCAGTAACATCTATGTAGCAGCAGTATAGGGAGACGGCAGTATCAGTTCTGTAGCAGCAGTATAGGCAGACCCCATCATCATTTCTGTAGTAGAAGTATAGGCAAACACCTGTAAAATTAATGTGGCAGCAGTATAGGCAGACCCCAGTAACATCTTTGTGGCAGCAGTATAGGAAGCCCCCTGTAAGATTTACGTGGCACAAGTATAGGCAGACCCCCTGTAACATTCAAGTGGCAGCAGAATAGACAGACCCCTGTAACATGTAAGTGGCAGCAGTATAGGCAGACCCCTGTAACTTTCTTGTAGCAGAAGTATAGGCAGGCAATAAAGGTCTACCACGTGGACCCAAAAATTGTGATATATGAAGCTGGGGACCCCAGAAACGTGCCTTTCTCCTAATCCCGCAGCAGCCGTCTGCAATTCACCTGGACCAGGAACTTGGCCTGTGCCCACACCCTCACTTGGACCTCTGCGTCCTCGCCCACGTCCAAGTCCTCTAGGCCTACCCATACCTATCAGCATGGTGTATTACGAATAGAGCAGACACAGAGCGGTCTGAATAATTATATTGCAGTAAAATGCATACGGTCACAGGTAGCCCTAAGAAGGACCGTTGGGTTACTTGTTAACATGATTCTACACTACTACTGTCCCTGCCTCACCAGTACTGCCCCTGTACTCTGTATAATTGACTGCAGACTAAGAACACTATAGCTTGCACAGCCCAAGATGAAAAAAAAATGTGCAAAACTGTTCCCAGCAGCCACAACAGTAATGCACACGGTTAGATGTGGCCCTAAGAAGGACCGTTAACGTTCTTAAAGATGCTAACAGTAGCCCAACACTCTCCCTATACCAGGAACAGCAGAAACAGCTCTCTCCCTAATCTCTGCCAGCATGTGTCTGAGGCGAGGCACGGGCGGGACCGCTTTAATTACTCAGAGGTCACTTGATCTCACCAGCCACTCACTGCAGGGGGGTGGGATAGGGCTGGAACATCACAGGAGGAAGTTGTAATACCTTCCCTGCATGAATATTGGCTAGAAAATGGCGCTAAACATGCAAGGAAGGAAATGGATTTGACTCGAGTACCGCGTGGTGCTCGTCTCGAGTAACGAGCATCTCGAGCAGACTAATGTTCGAGCGAGCATCAAGCTCGGACGAGTACGTTCACTCATCTCTAGTTTTAACGTTAAGGGCAAAAAGTGACCAGGGTGGGAGGGGTGGCACATTCTGCAGAGGGACATTGGTACATGCAGTCTGAGGAGAATCTAACACTTTTCTAAGTGTATAGATATTTTATTCCTCGGTTCCTCTGAAATAACCATGACTATATAATTTTTTTCTGTGCGAACAACAGGAAAACCACTGGACCAAATTAACTTGGGCGAAGCTGGGTATATCAGCTCGCATATCATATAATGCATTAGAAAACATCTAAATTCAGGAAAAGAGGGAAAAAATATAAGTGCACATTTTGGGGGGGGATTTAGTTTTTACTCTGTTCATTGTGCAATAAAAATGACCTGTTATCTTTGTTCTGTAGATCAATATGAATATGGCAAGACCACATTTATGGTTGCATAAAGTTTTTAACGCATTGCTGCTTCAAATTAACAAAATATTTTGATCCCCACAACTTGTTCATATTTATTTGATGCAGCTGTGTGAAAGCTTGCTTTTGTAGAACCAGCTTAATTTTTTATTGATGCAATCGAGAATGGGTTAAAAAGTCACAACATATGTAACAATCTTTTCCAGTAGCTGTGTCATATACAAAATGAAATTTTTCCCAGCGCAGCGTTCAGATGTCCTCATGCCACACGGTCGCTTGATAGCCACAACATCCTCATGTCTATTTATAAGTGTGCATTGGATGAGGAGGAACAGGAGACACACACTGCAGAGGGTTGGCAGGGCATGGCAGTGACCCTCTTTGAAATTGTGGGTGATAGCCCACAATGCTGATGAGAATTGCTGATAAATTAATGTATGATCATAATTCCAATCCCATGCCACCTCCGTCACAAAATTTCATGAGTCACAAACGTGAACATAAAGTGGACTCAGATGCCAGTACTTCTACACATCTCCATAATTCAACAACCCATTCTAAAACAAAAGATTTTTTTACCCAGAGTGCAGGTGAACCCCTGAAAGATTTGTTTACCAAGAGTGCAGGTGAAACCCTGAATGATTTGTTTACCAATAGTAAAGGCGAACCCCAAAAACATTGGTTTACCAAGAGTATAGGCAAACCCCTGAAACATTTGTTTACCAAGAGTATGGGCGAACCCCTGAAGCATTTGTTTACCAAGAGTATAGGCAAACCCCTAAAAAATTTGTGCACCAAGAGTATAGGTGAACACCTGAAACATTTGTTTTCCAAGAGTATAGGTGAACCCCTTAACAATTTGTGTACCAAGAGTATAGGCGAACCCCTGAAACGTTTGTTTACCAAGAGTATAGGCAAACCCCTGAAAAATTTGTGTACCAAGAGTGTAGGCAAACCCTTGAAACATTTTTTAACAAGAGTATAGGCGAACGCCTGAAAAATTTGTGTACTAAGAGTATAGGTGAACCCCTGAAAAACTTGTGTACCAAGAGTATAGGTGTACCCCTGAAAAATTTGCAGAGTGCAGGTGCCTTTTGGCCCTCTGAAGAATTGGCAGTTCAGCGTGCTGACATTCTGGTTTAGAAGGAGCAGGAGGAAGATCAGAGAAGGATAGACCAAGCTACTTCTACCCTTTTTGGGGGTGATAGAGGGTGCATCATTCTCCAGTTCTAGCTTAAAGGTACTTTATGTTAATCTACTTTCCACCGGTGGAGAAGAGAAGTCTGGGGAAATCCAGGCTTTGTTCATCTTAATAAGTGTAAGCCTGTCGGTACTGCCAGTTGATAATCCCCCCAGCAGTACTAAACACCATCTCTGATAACACGCTAGCGGCAGGGCAGGCCAGCACCTCCAAGGCGTACAGCGCAAGTTCGTGCGACGTGTCCAGCTTTGACACCCAATAGTTGTATGGAGCGGAGGGATCACGGAGGACATTGGTACGGTTGGCTCTGTACTCCCTCACCATCTTTTTACACTGTTCCCTCCTACTCAGAATAGACTGGGTAGTGGTGACAAAGTCTGGCTGGGGTGCCATAAAACTGGCAAAGGCCTTGGAGAGTGTTCCCCTGCCTGCACTGGACATGCTGCCTGTTCCTCTTGTCTCCCCTGCTAGTTGGCCCACTGAACTACGTCCTCTACTGCTAGCTTTATAGAGAAAGCCTTATAGAGTTATATACTCTGGCAACACACTGTAATGAGGACGATTTTGAGTATGCATTAAAATATACGAATAACATGGAGAGTAAAATAATCATACGAAAGATAGAGAAGTTTCAAAGGGATATGTTAGATTTCTCTTCAGAAAATTTTTTTCCTTGGGAATATAAGAGAGCCAAGTTTAAGAACGGAGAAAATAATGGGGGGGAAATATTAACAGAAGGTGGCCAGCCCAAACAAACATCCGGGGATAATTCACAGAGACCCCCCCCAAACCTCTGGATCCCAACAAGGATTTGATACTCGTAGTGAATCGACCAACCCTAACAGTAACCCCCACTTTAGACCTAGAACGTTTTACAATAATAGATTCTTTACGGGAAATTATGAAAGGAATAATCAATATAATGACTATATGTATAGAAATTATCGAAGGAATGGCCCCATGAATCAAGGACGAAATAATTATAATTACAATCCCCGTCATGATATGATGAATAACACAAATTACCCAAATAGGTTCTATAACACGTCTAGATTTAGGAACACCAACCATAGAGCCCCCGAACGGAGACCTTATAGATTTCAAAATCATCATTGGTGTCATTCGTATAACTATCAGCCTCCGTACAAAAATTATGGGAATAATTTTAACAACCAATGGAATAGAAGGAAAGATTGGACAACCTTTCCAAATAGAACTATTCCCAGAGGACCCAATGTAAGGCCAAATATAAATACAGAAATACAGAGGCCGATTGAAAAAGTAACGGCCATTGAAAAAGTAACGACTATTGATAATGTCGTTAATGAACCAATCATTTCTCCACAGACCCTGGAGATGAACCTTTTGGGTTCTTCCACAGGGTCATCTCCACCGTCTTTTTTAGGGCAAGGATTAACATCCCCCCAAAACTATCGAACGCACGAAATGACCCCTCAGAACACCAGAAGGGAATTAGGTGCAATCCAGAAAGTGTTAACTATAGGTATAAACCAAACAACCAACTTAGATCTGGAACCAGATCTGATACAAAAAATGGCAACTCCACGAATACCAGCAGTAGAGGAGACTGTAGCTCCAAAGAGGTGCATCAGGGAGCTACCCAAGCAGCCAAGTCCAATGACAACGAGAAGTGTAGTCTCCAGAACTACAAAACCGGTTCCAGTTCCGAGAACGAGAATCACACAATTCTATCAGACGTCCCAGACTCAACAGGTCAGCCCAAGAGGATCACAAAAAGGAGAAGGGGCAGGAGAGGAGGCAAGAAACAGCGCCAAAAAACAGAGAGGAAGTATCCCGATCAGAAAATAACGACAGAAGAAGAAGAACTACATGGAATTTTTAACATCTCCAAGTATCTACTTACTAGGAGGGAACTAGAAACCCTAGCAAAAGGCCTCTCATTCAGCCCCATGACTAATGCCAAATTATTCGAATTATATGTTGATCTAAATCAATTTATAAGAAAACTCACTATTGCCCGTCATCTCGAAATTAAGAAATTCAATAGTACGGATACCACTATTAATTTACATAGAGACGTGAATGACCCCATAGACCTAATCCATACCAACTTCAAACCTAAGAGTAATTTTTATCCAACAACTAGTAAGGGTAACTTCCTGGACACATATTACCATAAAGTTCTGGGGGATTTAACTGTGATTTGCGAGCAAAAAAAAGTAACACCATGGGGGGATAGAAAATTCTCAGAATCTATCAACAAATTAGCGAGTAATAATGAGATCGTTATAAAGAGTGCAGATAAAGGGGGATCCATTGTAATAATGGACCGCGATTATTATGACTCAGAAGCCAAACGTATTTTGAGCGATGATAAATATTACCGAAAACTTGAATCAGACCCGACACCTGAATTTACTATAGAACTAAAGAATCTGATAGAAGCTGCCTTCGAAAGAAAATGTCTGACCAAAGACGAAAAACATTTTCTATTAACTAAACAACCGGAAGTGCCCTATTTCTATTTTTTGCCTAAGGTGCACAAGGATAAAATGAAACCACCAGGGAGACCCATAATATCAGGGATAGGGTCCCTCACGTGTAATCTATCTGAATACATCGATCATATATTACAGAAAATGGTGATAACTTTACCCGCATATCTGAAGGATACGGAGGACTTTCTAGAAAAATTGAAGAAGATCTCATGGAAACCAGGTTATATCCTCTGCACCTTGGATGTTACATCACTTTATTCGTACATTCCACATGAAGTAGGATTAGCAGCAGTAGGTTCATTTCTTGCGAAAGAAGATCAGATGCCCACCAGACAGAAGGATTTTATTCTGGAGGGTATAAAATTCATCTTGGATCATAATTATTTCACGTTCAACAATCAGTTCTACATCCAAGAAAGAGGGACCGCCATGGGTACCAAATTCACGCCAGCGTACGAGAATTTGTTTATGGGAGCTTTCGAAGAGCATATAGATAAATGTAATATTACATTTTATCAACGCTTTATAGACGATATTATCCTGATATGGAGGGGGGAAGAATCAGATCTGGTACAATTTATTTCCCAATTAAATATTAACGATAGCGGTTTACAGTTCACGGCCAATTTCAGTGAAACTTCCGCCACATTCCTAGACATTGACATCTCCATTGTCAATGATCAAATCCAGACGACCACACATTTTAAAAAAACTGACATGAATAGCTATCTGGACTATAAGAGCTGTCATGCTAAAAATTGGAAAAATAACATCCCCTTTGGACAGTTTATAAGGGTCAAGAGGAACTGTACTAAAGTAGAAGATTTTAATTCCAATAGTTTTTATTGTGAAACTTAACAAATACAATATAACATACAGGTCTACATGTTTATTTGTACATACGCATCCTGGTTTATAATATAGACACTTTTAACAACTTGTCCACATACATTTTTCCTTATATTAACTTCGGGGGGGGGGAGTTAGTGAGGGGGGTAAGTAGATAGGGTAGGTGGGGAAACACTGGGGAAATGGAGGTGCTTGAGTCCGCTTGTTGTCTACTTCACGCTTATCAATCGTTTTTTCCATGTCTTATTGTTCGGATTCCCATCAGGCTAAGTAAGGAGATGGATCCCTTTTCCTACTCTCTGTCCAAGGTTGCCAGATTGCTTTGTATTTGGTCATGTTATTTTGTTTCATTGCAAACAGTTTTTCTAGTGTATTGTGTTCCTCTAATAATTTTGTGAGGTTCTGGGCTGAGGGTGTTGTTGTGGATTTCCAGTTTTTCACTATCAAGAATTTTACACAGAGCAGCATATGTGTTATGAATTTTCTGCACTGGGGCGGAAATTTTTCCACCTCCAGCAGCAATATCGCTGTTTGGGGTTTTATTTTAATTCTGATCCCCCAGATTTTATGGACGATTGTGGGAATTTCATTCCACAGTGGTCTTAGGCAGGGACAGTCCCACAGTATATGTCTTAGGGATCCCCTTTCCTCACATCCTCTCCAGCAGTTTTCCGGGGAACCTGGGAACATCTGAGCAAGTTTTAAGGGGGAGTAGTACCACCTTGTTATTGTTTTCTGGTGGACTTCAAGTAACTTGGCGCTCAAGGTACATTTAAATGCCCAGTTGCAAGTTTTTTCCCAGTATTCTAGTTCATATGAAGTTTTTAGGTCTCTTTCCCAGTTAAGTATATGTGTTTTTTTCTGTTTGTTTGGGTCTCCTTTAGCTTCTCCATTATGCAGCTCATACCATTGTTTTAATTTATTGTGTGGTAGGTTTTGAGCGTAGAGTAGGTTGTAGAGGTTGATGTGTAGGGTAAGTGGAAGGCCTTTATTACCCGTTATGTAGCTTTTTATCTTCATGTATTGAAATGCTTCTGCTTGAGTGAGTTTTGTTTTTTCGCATAGTTTGTCGAAGGCCATAATTTTACCGTCTTCTTGGATATCTGAGATTAGTTTTATTCCTTTTTGCTTCCATTTTATTAGCGCTATGTTAGGAATTAGTGCTTCCAATGCTTCAATTGATATTGGTACTTGTCTCCTCGGAACATGTAGAGTTGTGATTTTGAGAGTAGTCAACCATGTTTCTATTGAGGATTTGATAGATGGGCATTCCGGGGTTTTGATTTTAGGATCTATAGCCGCCGCCAATAGTAGTGTGCGGAGGTTTTTCCCTCTCCCCAGCTGTTTTTCTATTTCTGGCCAGCTTGCGCTCCCTGGGGAGCACCATGCTCTCAGTTGTTGCGTAATTGTGGCTCTATGGTATGCTGCGAGGTTAGGGACGCCCATCCCTCCTCTTCCCCTGGATGTATATAGTATGGATGCTGCCATTCTTGGTCTCTTTTTACTCCAAATAAAAGATAGCATTTGGTTTTGCAAGGTCTTGAGGAGTCCTTGTGGGATGGGCATTATCATTGTTCTGAAGATATATAAGATTTTTGGTAAAACCATCATCTTATAGAGTACTATTCTACCCAACCATGTGGGTTCCGCTTTTCCATAGTTGTCTAATTCTTTTTGGAGAGAGAGGATCAGTGGGGCAAGGTTTATTGTTGGTATCTTGCTTAAGGGGGTCGCGAGTTTAAGCCCTTGATATGGAACCTCTTCCGATTCCCACGCGTACGGAAACTCTCTTTGTATTATTTGTTTTGTGCTTTTATTTATGTTTAATCCCAGAATTTGGGATTTATGGGCATTAATTTTGTAATATGAGACTCTGCCAAGGTCGTAGATGTTTTTTGTAATGGCTCTGAGAGAGGTTATTGGGTGCATCATGATTAGTGCGACATCATTGGCGAAGAGGCCGATCTTGTGTTGGCGTAGGGGGAGGGGGATGCCTCTTATTTCCGGATCCGATCTTACTTTTTCAGCGAATGGCTCAATTGTTAAGACGAACAATAATGGGGAAAGGGGGCACCCTTGTCGTGTGCCGTTAGTGATGGCAAAACTGTTGGACAAGGTCCCGTTGGTCAACACTCTCGCTGTAGGGGATGTGTATAGTGCCTGTATAGCTCTCAGTATATCCCCTTGGAAGCCAAATTTCTCCAATGTTTCGAACGCGTAGCCCCAGTGTATTCTATCGAACGCCTTCTCCGCATCCAATGTTAGGAGCAGAGAAGGCGTTCGCATTTTCTCCACCCTCGCCAGGAGATCAATAATTCTTCTTGTGCCGTCCGATGCCTGACGACCCACAGTAAAACCTACTTGGTCACTGTGCACCAGGTGTGGCAAGAATTGCATAATTCTTTGGGCCAAAATTTTCGCATAGATTTTTGTGTCGCTATTTAATAGGGATATTGGTCTATAATTAGCCGGGTGGGAATGATCTTTATCTGGTTTTGGGATCGTGACAATTGTCGCCTGGAGCATCTCTGCGGGTAGTTTCCCCGACTTCATGGCTAGGTTATATGTTTTGGCTAGGTGCGGGGCCAACTCCCTCCCAAACAACTGATAATACTCGTTAGAGTACCCATCAGGTCCGGGTGCCTTCTCTCTTTTAAGGGTATCTATAGTTTTTAGAATTTCTTGTGTGGAGATTGGAGTGTTGAGCCTATCCAACTGTTCCTCTTTTAGTGTCGGGAGGCTGATATCCTTTAGGAACTTTTTAATATTTTCTGAGTCTGGTTGGATTGTCGCGCTTTCATCTTTCAAATTATAGAGTTTAGCGTAGAATTTGGAAAAGGCCTCTGCTATTCCCTGGGGACTACTGATTTTTTGACCTGATTCTTCCTTAATGTGTGGGATTCTGGCTTTTATACGTTTTTGCTTTACCTTATTGGCCATGTATTTGCTAAGTTTATTGTTGTCCGTGTAATAAGTGGTTTTGTAGGTTCTACTAAGTTTTTCGTGGTCTAGCATTAAATGGTCTCTTATTTCCTGCCTTGTTTTCAATAATTTTCTGTGTTTTTCTTCTGTTGGGTTTTGTTGGATTGTGTGCTCTAATTCCTTTGCTCGTGTGAGGAGATCATCTAGTTTTTTTGCTTTTTCTTTTTTGTGGCGGGATCCCTGCTGAATCATCAGCCCCCTTATCACTGTTTTGTGTGCCATCCAGACTGTGTGTGGAGTCACCTCCGGGGTATCATTTGTTTCAAAGTATTCTTGTATTACATTACGTATCTGGTTATTATAAGGGTCAACTTTCATCAGGTAGCTGTTGTTTCGCCAAATTTTTGGTAGGTGTTCTTGTTTCGATAGTCTCGAATTTAGGAACACCGGCTCGTGATCCGACCACGTTGTGGTACCGATCGTGGCCGAACTCACTCTTGGGAGGAGAAAAAAATCCACCAGGAAGAGGTCAATCCTAGTGAAAGTCTTATGCCTCGAGGAGTAAAAAGAGTATTCTCTCGAGGTTGTGTTCAGGCATCTAAATGCATCATATAATTCCTCCTTTAGGAGCCATGGGAGCAGCGTGGGTGCACCCAGTCTTCCTCTGCTATTAGTGTCTAGTGTTTTATCAATGATCATATTAAAGTCGCCACATAGTAAAAGCTGACCCTTTTGACATTTCTTAATCTTACGCATTATTTTATTTAAGAAATTTATTTGGGAAGAATTCGGCACGTATACATTAACCAATGTCGTTAGACACCCGTCAATATCACAGACCAAAACTATGAACCTCCCTCTTTCATCTATTACGGCTTCATGTAATTTGAAGTCAATAGTGTCCATAATCGCTATGAGGACTCCTGCTTTCTTTTTTTCTGTGTTGACCATAAAAATTTCCGGATATCTGGGATGCGAGAATTTAGGATGTTTTCCTTTTACAAAATGAGTCTCCTGTAGGCAGAGAATATCTGCCCGAGCTGCTACAGCGTCCTTCCACAGAGAGGCTCTCTTGTAAGGGGAATTTAGCCCTTTGGTGTTGAGGGACATTATTTTTGTGTCCATGTTAGAGGGTTTTTACCTTGCTTTCGACGAGTAGGTGATTTCTTCTCTTTTTCGGATTGTAGACGTCGGAAATGATTCCAATTTCGTCTTGCAGCGCACTTCCATGTTGTGGGTCGTGGGGGGAAAAGGAAGGTTAACCTAAACAAGGGGGAGAAAAACAGACTCAAGGTGATTAGAGTGACGGCTGCCCCTCCTGGGCCTTTCTCTGCCCACGTGAGGGGGCCGATTTTCCTTGTGGGGGGAAACAGTTCAGCCAAAATGGAAATCCAGCTCCCGTCGAGTTGGTTAGAAGAGAGACTGTAGGTCTTGAAACAGTTACTAACAGGTCTTTAAAGGCTTTTCCAGCTTCTGATTTATAAGAAGGAATGCGTTGTTGTTATTTCAGCGCTTAGGTACTTTTTCCCACTCTGTGCTTAGTCGTGCTGGTGGGTTCGGGTCTCCTGGTGCGAGGTCCCATCTGCTCAGTAGTTGCAGTCCCTCTTCTGGTTTTTGCACTACATAGGTTTTCCCGTTCTTTGTGATGATTAGTTTGGTCGGGAAGGCCCATTTATATAGGATTTTGTTGTCTCTTAATATTTGGGTGATGTTTCTATACTTCCTCCTGTTTTGCAGGGTGGCTTGGGAGAGATCTATGAACAGCTTTATATGTTCATAAGGCGCAGGGAGGGTTACGTTCTTCCTTGCTTCGTAGAGCAGGGCTTCTTTTACATGGAAGAAGTGCACTCTTATAATTGCATCTCTGGGCAGGTGGTCTGGGATTGTCTTCGGACGAGGGAGTCTATGCGCCCTATCAATAATTCTTTCTTCCTCTGAGGTGTTTGGTAGGATATGTTTTATTAATTTCTGGATATACCCTTTAAGCTCAGATTGTGGGACTGTTTCAGCAATTCCTCGGATTTTTAAGTTATTTCGCCGGTTCCTATCCTCAATATCTGCTACTTTGCTTTTAAGGGCTTCAAGTTCCTCTTCCAACCCATAATGTGCGTCTATCAGATCGTTATGAGAAGAGGTGAATTCATCAAATTTATTTTCCATATGATCCACTCTTGTGCCCAGATCAGTTATTGAGGAGTTAAGGGCTGCTGTAGCAGACACCAAGTCCTTTTGCAGGGACCCCCTTAGTGCCACTATCATTTGTTGTATAAATATTTCTGACGCTGCTTGCTCTGTGCAGCTCATGCTTAGTATTGGGTCGTCTGTTTCTTCAACTGCTGATGTTATTTCAGCGTTGTGGGTATTCTGGGGCTCTAGCTCTGTTGGTGACATTATATTGCGTGCATTTGCTGCTGCTATCCCTTGCTGGGTTTGTTTCTGGGGCTCGGGACTTTTTTTCCGTGCAGGTGTCTCAGGCGCCATCTTAGATTGCGCTGCCCGCTCCTCCACAGCTTTTTTCTGGGGATTTATTGGTGAGATAGTGGTGGGGGAACCCTTACCTTTTCCACTCTGCGGAACGCTTCCTCCAGGTGCCGCTCCGATCACCTCCCCGGTCGAGGTCCGCTGCTCCCGCTTGTCAGCGTCTCCCTGTCCCCTACCTCCTTCACCCTGTCGGACTGTAAAGAACGAGGTAAGCCTCTGGGGCCCCGTTTTTCCTCTCCTCCGTGCTGCCATCCGGATTAGACTTCTCCTCCGCTCTCTGTCAAGTTGGGGAAGCCGGGTTTGGACTCCGAGATGGTGTTTGTCAGTGGATGGGGTTTGCTTGATGCGGCAGGCTTCTCGTCTCCCTCTATCAGAGCGGAGTGTTGGTTAAAGGTCTCCGGTGCAGCTTGCTTTGTTCACAGTAGTCAGGCACTTCTCCCAGCTCCTGCACATCGGTGGGCTCGTTAGGAGCCTTCGGCACGTCAGACGCCGGTGGTGGGGGCTAGAACGTGGGGTATGCACCTCACCTTCTTCCGGCACCACGGGAGCCCCAGCGGGATCCCCGGAGCGTCAGCGGTCGGCGGCGCAGGAACTACCGGCAGGTCAGTCTCCTGCCTCCGATACAGCAGGCAGTCCGTTCACACTCTTCGGGGCAGCGCCCGACACTCCACCAAGCCCAGCTTCTCCCCTGCTTCCGACGGAGGAGAGAGATCGTCAGGGACGCCGGGTACGTCGGCGGGCTGCAGCGACCAGAAGGTAGGTGAAACTTTCTCACCTCCGTTGTCTCCGCTCGTCGGCACCCGCGGTGGTTCTTCCGAGCGGCTGCAGATCGTTTTAGTGGGTTTTGGGGCTCTGAGAGGCTGCCGTTTATTTCGACAGGGCGGGCGGTCCGAGGAGGATCTCAAGCGCGGCGGGAAGCCCGGCAGCACGTGCAGGTTAAAAGTCTTCTTGGTGTCTGGCCAGCTGTCCCGCAGATCTGCACCGGTAGCTTAGTTGATAGAAGGGGACCTGTGGGTTATCGTAGAGTGAAAAAAAATGCTTCTTCTATAGCTTTTAGTCGCTTTAATGGGAAAA
The DNA here is from genome assembly GCF_035609145.1 of Eleutherodactylus coqui. Lineage (NCBI taxonomy): Eukaryota > Metazoa > Chordata > Amphibia > Anura > Eleutherodactylidae > Eleutherodactylus > Eleutherodactylus coqui. The sequence continues at coordinate 44,059,973 of NC_089843.1, read as the reverse complement.
GGTTTCCGGAGCTCCAAGATTAAGCTGCCATCTTGGTGCTCAGTTAGGCCACGCCCCCCCAAAGTAGAAGATTTTGAAAAACAAGCAGTAATCCTGAAAAACCGTTTTCTAGAGAAAGGGTATCCAATGAGCTTGGTCAAAGCAGCTTATGAAAAAGCTTGTGTATATAATGCACAAATAAAAGATGGAAGAGAGAAGAAAGATACCGAGGGGAAAACGGATGAAAAGGGCAATAAAACGATTAGGTTTATCACGAAGTACAACAGTCAACACAGCCACATACGGAAAATTCTTTATAAACATTGGAATCTCCTGAGGGAAGATCCCTTTCTCCAGAAGATTCTCCCCACAAACCCGTGTATTACTTTCCAGAGAAATAGAACCGTTAAAAATATGGTAGCTCCATCTTGCCCATTCAGAAAGAGGGGATTTAATATGGAGAAATCTAAATTTTTAAATACTAGGACCCTGAAGGAGTCATATAAATGTGGTCACGCTAGATGCAAATGCTGCCAATCTATTGTACATGCGAGAAAGGAAATTCTAATAGATCCAGTTAAACCTCCGTATAAGATTAATTCCTTTCTTAATTGCAGTAGCTCCTATATTATATATCTCCTTGAATGCCCTTGTGGCCTTAGATATATAGGTCGCACTACAAATCCCTTACGCATTCGTCTGAATAAGCATCGCTGTAATATCCTTAATGGCTTCTTGAAACACAGTGTGTCAAGACACTTCCTAGAGAAACACGAGAAGAACCCCTCAGGCCTTAGAGTGACACCACTGGAGAAGATAAAAATAGGTTCAGCCACACACCTTAAGAATAGAGAGATGTACTGGATCTTCATATTAAAAACATTAACACCGAATGGCCTTAATGAAGTTCTAGAGAAGATTTAATTAACTAATGAGTGTTCCTTCAGGAGATTTTAAGAGATTTTATTATCCTTATTTTTAGTAAAAAAAAATTTATGTCATATATTATATCTATGTATTATGTCATATATTACTTACACATTAATTTTATGTATTAATTATTAACTAGGATAAAGACATACCCCGAACATGCATTTATCTTCCAGCTGCCTGTACATTCTTTAGCTTGTTAGCAACCTTTTTTAATTCCGGTCCTTTTCTATCCTTGTTTATTCATATGTATATTATATTTATTTTAAATAGATTTTTACCATTATATATTACTTATCCCCGAATTTATTAAATCAAGAAAGATTGATATCACTTTTTTAGGTTGTGGAGGTAATAAATCACCCTATTTAAATTAGCAGCATGTCATCTATAATATTTAAACATCACTATACATATATATGTATTTATTACCATCCCTTTTTATACCTCCAATCCAGGTGGCTGGCAGATAATAAATTTAGGTATTTGGTCTTGATTCAGTCATTAACTTGTAAATAGCAAAGTTAAAAATCTATACCGTGTAATATACTAGAGGTCCTCCCCCCGGTTGCCTGGCAACCAATGAATGCCGTACCCATATTAAGAACATTACCGTGACAGCTCGGCAATCATGTAATGTCTGTGCTATTATACGTGATGCAATGACGCTTAGCGTGGCATTAGATTCCGTTCCCGGTACTGAGGAATCGTGTAATACCGGCAGCATTTTTAGAGACCTGTCACATGTGATGATGACGCGTATCGCGTCACTAGGTTCCACCTCCGTTGCCCAGCTACCGTGCAACGCCGGCGGCATCATGAGAAACAGGTCAGGTGACAGGATGACGATGAAAGCGTCATTCAGGTCCTTTTCCATTGCCCGAGAGCCCAAAAAAACGCCAGCAAAATGAAAGGTCCTGTGTCTAATAATAACATTCTGATATTCTGATTAGACCCTTCATTATTAGTCTAATATTGTCTCAACAAAGTCCCAGCCTCAGGGATTATAACAATATAAACGTTAGATAGCACCGTTAGCACATCACATGATGCTGCTGACGTCACGAACACACGCCCATTCCCAGGGACGCCGAACCCACGGCACTAGCAAGCATGGGAAGGGTAAGTCTTTTTAAATATTTATAAATACTTGTATACACTGTACTTTTGTTTTATCTGTATAGCTTGAGAAAGGTGCTTTGCTGCACTGAAACGCGTCGCCTTATTAAAAGTTTCGTCTGACTTTAAACTCCTGGACTATTACTATGCATCTTGGAGCATAGCTCTGCACTGTGTTGAGGACACTCTGAGGAGGGGGCATCTGTGAATCATACCCCCCTCCTTTCAAGTAAGTGTCACACCTCACTATTACTGTTATGTGAATTCGTCCTCAGTTCACTCCATCTTTGAGCGCAGATTTTTTTCTAACTTTACGTTTTCTATTTTATCTGGGTGAGCTCTGGTTCCAGAGCCCCCAGCTTGTATCTGCAGCTCTCCTTTGTAGGATTGGAGTCCTGAGGAATAGACACATTGGTAGTGTTCCATGCGTATTCTAACGAGTGTGAAGTGGATCTACCTGTGGCGCTCTCTATCATTTTTTACTTTCACTACTGCTAGCTTTGTCAGATGGGAAGTTAAGCATCAGCTTTTCCATCAGAGCCTTGTGGTATTGCATTACTCTTGTACTCCTTTTCTCTTTGGGAATGAGAGTGGAAAGGTTCTCCTTATACCGTGGGTCGAGAAGGGTGAACACCCAGTAATCCGTGTTGGCCAGAATGCGTCTAACGCGAGGGTCACAGGAAAGGCAGCTTAATATTAAGTCAGCCATGTGTGCCAGAGTCCCAGTACTTAACACATCGCTGTCCTCACTAGGAGGATGACTCCAGTCTCCTCCTCCTCTTCAGCCCATACACGCTGAACAGATGTGAAGGAAGTAGTATGGGTACCCTCTGCAGTGTGGGCAGCAGTCTCTTCCCCCTAAACCTCCTCCTCCAGTACGCGCTGAGAAATACACCCGAGGGTGGTCTGGCTATCAGGTGACGTATTGTCATCCTCCATCTCCTGTTCTATCCGCAAAATGTCGATCTTACTGCTTAGCAGCAACCTTCTCAGCAGGCAAAGCTGCAGGATGGTTACACTGATAATGGCCGCTCACCATTTGTGTTAACTCCTTAAAGTTTCCTAAGACCTGACAATTGTCAGACATCCATGCCCACTCCTCTGTGAAAAAGTGTGGAGACTGACTACCACTCCGATGGCCAAATTGCAGCTGGTATTCAACAATGGCTCTACGCTGCTCGTGATCACGGGCCAACATGTGCAAAGTGGAATTGTAGTGCGTGTTGGACACGTCACACAACAGTCGGTGAACTGGCAGCTGGAAGCGCTGTTGCAGTGTCCTGAGGGTGGCAGTATCTGTGGTGGACTTTCTGAAATGCGTGCACACGCAACGCATCTAGCTAGGCAGCTCATACAAATTTGGGTTTGTTTTTAGGAAAGTGCTGAACCACCAGATTGAACATATGGGCCACGCATGGCACATGTGTTAGTCTGCCAAGCTGCAGAGCCGCCACCAGGTTACGCCCATTGTCACAAACAACCATGCCTAGTTGGAGGTTCAGCGGCGAAAGCCATAGATCTGTCTGCTCCATCAAACCTTGTAACAGCTCTTGGGCGGTGTGCCTCATGTCACCTAAGCTCAGGAGCTTCAGCACGGCCCGCTGACACTTCCCTATGGCAGTGCTGCAGCGCTTCGAGCTACTAACTGGAGGCAACATGCTCAAAGATGGTAATTGAGAGGTGGTGGAGGAGGAGGAGGGTGAGGGTTTGGAGGAGGTGGCATAATAAGCAAGAGAAACCATGACCCAGGTAGGACCAGCAATCCTCAGTGTGGGTAGCACATGAGCTGACCGAGGGTCAGACTCGGTCCCAGAATCCACCAGGTTAACCCAATGCGACATCAGGGAGATGTAGTGTCCCTGCCCGCCAGCAATTGTCCACGTGTTGGTGGTTAAGTGGACCTTCCCAGTAACCACGTTGGTGAGGGCACGGTTGATATTCCATGACACGTGCTGGTGTAGGGCGGGACAGTACAGCGGGAAAAATAGTGGCGACTGGGGACAGAGTAGCGTGGGACGGCTGCCACCATGAGGTTGAGGAAAGCCGCAGTTTCTACCAGCCTATATGGCAGCATCTCCAGGCTCAGCAGTTTGGAGATATGCACGTTTAGCGATTGTGCATGCAGGTGGGTGGCTGCATATTTGCGCTTGCGCTCTAATGTTTGTGTTATGGACAGCTGAATGCTGCACTGGGACACATTGGTGGAGGCAGTGGAGGACAATGCAGGTGAAGGGGTGGGTGCAGGGCGAGAGACGCTCATGCCTGCATCCTGGAATGGGGGATTGCATCTCTGTGCCAGAATGTGAAACAGGGGAAGAGGCAGTGGTGTGAACCGGAGGCGGTGAATGGCCTTCGTTGCACCTCATGGGTTGCATAGTTATCATATGCCTGCGCATGATGGTGGTGGTCAGGCTGATAGTGGTGGCTCCCCTGCTGATCTTGGTGTTACACAGGTTGCACACCACTGTTTGTCGGTCATCCGTGCTCTCATTAAAAAACCTCCAGACCTTCCAACACGTAGCTCTTTGCACAGGAGCTTGCCACGAAGAGGTGCTGTGGGGAACAGTTTGGGAATTACTTGCTCTGGCCCTGCTTCTCCCTCTAGCCACTCCACTGCCTCTTCTAACCTGTTCTGGTGCTGAACTTGCCTCCCCCTCTTAAGCCCTGTCTTCAGTAGGCTTAGAAACCCAGGTTGGGTCAGTCACCTCATCATCCACCAGCTCTTCCTCTGAATCCTCAGTCTGCTCCTCCCTCAGACTTACTGCCCTAACAACAACCTCAGTGACAGACAACTGTGTCTCATCATCATCATCATCCACAAATACCTCTTGAGACACTACTTGGAAGTCCCCACCCTCATCACCCAGAGACTGTGAAAGGTCCAAATGTTGGGCATCGGTCACGACAAACTCCTTAGGTGGCTCATGAACCATTTTTTCAGGGAAGGGACTCGAGAACATTTCCTGTGAGTATGCCTGTTCCGAATCTCTCCTTTTCCTGGAGTAACCAGGCTAGGAGGAAGGAGGAGCAGCGAGAGGATTCACAGGTCCAGTCCCTTGGCTAGCGTGAGTGGACTGCATGGAAAACTAGGTAGTGGATAAATTACTGGATGCATTATCCACTATCATCACCTGATCGCACTGTTGTGCTTTTAATAAAGGTCTAACACGCGGACCTGCAAACTGTGAGATGAAGCTACGGAGCGTAGATACGTGGCGTTCTACTTCTCCCTCAGCAGCAGGCAGTGTTTCACCTCGCCCAGGACCTCGGTCTCTGCTCACACCGTTATTCGGGTGCCCACGTCCTCATCCTCGACCCTTACCCCTAGTGTTGATCATGTTGTCTAATGCACGCCGTTAAAATTCTATGCAAACTGTGAGGTATTTCGCGTACGCTTTAAGCCAAAAATATACACTGTAAACTGCATATAGTCATGTTAGATAGTGTGGATCGACAGGACACACACAGGGGTTAATTTGGTGTACGCTTTAAACCCAAAATAGACACTGTAAACTGCATAAAGTGTTGTTAGATAGTGTGGATCAACAGGACACACCCAGGGGTATATTGCATACGCTTTAAGCCCAAAATACACACTTTAAACTGCGCATAGCGTTGTTAGATAGTGTGGATCGACAGGACACACACAGGGGTTAATTTGGCGTACGCTTTAAGCAGAAAATAGACACGAGTATGTTAATGGGAGGTGGCGAGGTGGGGGTGGAGCTAAGCGCTGACCCATCATACCTCCTCCCTTTGATAGCTATGGACAAGGGGTGGGGAGAGGGCAGGAGCTTAGCTCCACCCACATCCCACCCCTTGTCCGCAGCCAGGAATTGGAGGAGGTGAAACAGACCGGTGCTTAGCTCTGTCCTGCCTCCTCCAATTGTAAAGAACGAGCGGGGAGGCGAGAAGAGGGAGCCTGCATAGGGGGAGGAGAGCAGAGGTAGGACGTATAGCAGCCACTTTGCTAAACTCCCTCCCCCCTCGTATTCTGGACCAAAAGATAGTTCCTAGGACTATCTTTTTAGCCCGACATAAAAACACCCAGCGCTATATTGGCCTGGCCGTGCGCTTTTACATGTCAGGCATATGGTCTTGTGATCTGATTAGAGATGAGCGAGCATACTCGTCCGAGCTTAATGCTCGTTCGAGTTTTAGGGTGCTCGAGATGCTCGTTACTCAAGACGAGAACCACGCGGTACTCGTCTCAATTAAATGAGCACTGACCATTGAATTCAATGGAGTCGGCAATACAGCCGGCTCCATTGAAAGCAATGGGCTGCCGGCGAGCGCGGGATGAATTTTCGGGAAGGGCTTAAAAATATAAGCCCTTACCTGAAAATCATCTTAAAATGTGTAAAAAAAAAAAAAAAAAAAATAGCATAAAGATCGTTCTCCTCTGCCATAGCTGTAACAGCTGTGGCAGAGAAGAACGATGTTAGCCCATTGAATTCAATGGAGCCGGCAATACAGCCGGCTCCATTGAGAGCAATGGGCTGCCGGCGAGCGCGGGATGAATTTTCGGAAAGGGCTTAAAAATATAAGCCCTTACCTAAAAATCATCTTAAAATGTGTAAAAAAAATTTAAAAAAAGGCCGGAATAAAGATCGTTCACTTCTGCCATAAATGTGTAAAAATAAAAATGCAGGCATTCTCTTCAATGGAGCCGCTGCTGCTGTGGCGACTCCATTGAAGACAATGGTCTGCTGGCACACCTGAATTCTTTTTCAGGGATGGGCTTTACATATAAGCCATTCACTAGAAATGAATTAAAAGTGATTTAAAAAGCAAAAAAAAATAGATACTCACCTCCCTTCAGCTGCCGGGGCACAGCCGCATCTTCTCCTGCTGTCCCCAGCACTGTGGTGCTGAACTGCTGATCTATCACCAGCCGGGGAGCACCTCAGCCAATTACATTCAGCTCTTTCAGCAGGCGGGAATTTTAAATCCCCAGCTGGTGATAGATCAGCAGTTCAGCAACACAGTGCAGGTGACAGCAGGAGAAGACGGGGCTGTGCCCCGGCAGCTGAAGGGAGGTGAGTATCTATTTTTTTTGCTTTTTAAATCACTTTTAATTCATTTCTAGGGAATGGCTTATATGTAAAGCCCTTAAAATTTCTTTTACTATTTTAAAAGGCTTTTCAGGGAAGGGCTTATGAAGCCCTTCCCTACAAAGCCACTAACAGCTGCAAGGGCTCAGCGGGGACTTCTGCCGCTGTCCCCGGCTCTGTAGCGCTGCTGAGCTATAAGCAGCTGGGGATTTTAAATCCCCGACTGCTGATAGCTCAGAACTACAGAGCCTGGGACAGCGCTGGAAGTCGCGGCTGAGCCCCGGCAACTGAAGGGAGGTGAGAATTGTTTTTTTTTTTTTTTTTTGCACTAATTTCAATGGCTTTTCAGGGAAAATGGCTTTTCCTGAAAAGCCATTGACAGGATGCCGGCAGCAGGATTCTCTACCGCAGCTGTCATGTGTGACAGCTGCGGTTGAGAACTGAAGAATTCCTTTTGCTGCATCTGCCACAGATGTGGCAGATGTAGCAGCAGGGAATTCTTTTAATTAGCGGGGGTAAAGGATACATCTGCTGCATGCGGCAGATGTGTTCTTCATGCCCGCGGGGGTCACAGCAGCGGCGGAGAGGTACGTTTTTTTAAATTCTTTTTTGTTTTGCACTAAAATGTTTCTTTTTCAGGGAAGGGCATATATTTTTAAGCCCTTCCCGAAAATTCATCCCGCGCTCGCCGGCAGCCCATTGCTTTCAATGGAGTCGGCTTTATTGCCGGCTCCATTGAATTCAATGGGCTAACATTGTTCTTCTCTGCCACAGCTGTTACAGCTGTGGCAGAGGAGAACGATCGTTATGCTGACAGTGCGGGGGGGGGGGGGGGGTCTCACTCTTGCCACTATTGTGGCTTAATAGTGAGAACTCGGAGCCCGAAATGCAGCCCTGCATGTTGCTCCTCGCCTGCCCTATCCATTTCTGTGTTTTTTACATGACTTTGGTGATTTTCACAAATGAAAACCTTAGTGAAGCACCAGTCATATACAAAAATGCTCAAGTCGCCCATTGACTTCAATGGGGTTCGTTACTCGAAACGAACTCTCGAGCATCACTGAAAGTTCGACTCGAGTAACAAGCACTCGAGCATTTTGGTGCTCGCTCATCTCTAGATCTGATGCATTGGAATCCAATGCATTAGATCACAGGGAATATCGACCAGCCGTGACAAACGACTGGCCGATATACACTCATAAGTAAGAGCCCTAAGGAAGAATACAGCTGTATTTCTTTTTGGGGTACTCAGTGTGACTTTGTATTGCAGAGACAGCCCACTAATTTCAATATACACAATTAGAGATGAGCGAAGGTACTCGTCCGAGCTTGATACTCGTTCGAGTATTAGCGTGTTCAAGATGCTCGTTATTCGAAACGAGCACCACGCGATGTTCGAGTTACTTTCACTTTCATCTCTGAGACGTTAGCGCTAGAGATGACCGAATGTACTCGTAACGAGTACTTACGCACCCGAGTACCGCCATTTTCGAGTACTTCAGTACTCGGGTGAAAAGATTCGGGGGGCGCCGGGGGGCGGGGAGAGGCGCGGCGGTGCGGGGGGGAGCAGCGGGGAACAGGGGGGAGCCCTCTCTCTCTCCCTCTCCGCCCCACTCCCCACTGCTACCCCCCGTGCCGCCACGGCGCCCCCCGAATCTTTACGCGCGAGTACTGCAGTACTCGAAAATGGCGGTACTCGGGTGCGTAAGTACTCGTTACGAGTACGTTCGCTCATCTCTAGTTAGCGCGCTTTTCTGGCCAATAGAAAGACAGGGAAGGCATTACAACTTCCCCCTGCGACGTTCAAGCCCTATACCACCCCCCTGCAGTGAGTGGCTGGCGAGATCAGGTGTCACCCGAGTATATAAATCGGCCCCTCCCGCCACAGATGCATTCTGACATAGTTCAGGGAAAGTGCTGTCTTGCTGGAGTTGCTGTAGGGAGAGTGTTAGGAGTTATTTCAGGCTTCAAGAACCCCAACGGTCCGTCTTAGGGCCACATCTGACCGTGTGCAGTACTTTTGAGGCTGCTTTTTGCAGTGTTGCACATTTTTTTTTTTGTATATCGGCTGTGCAGAGCATTGCGTCCTGCAGTAATTTTACATAGTCCAGGGCCAGTAGTGGGGAGGCAGGGACAGTGAAAGACATATACAGTCTATATAGGCAGTGGGCTTTTCCAAAAACATTTGGGGAAAAAAATCTATTTGGGCTGCCTGTGACTGTCCTCAGTGTACTGGGTCTGTGCTGGGGGTAGTTGTCCTAATTCATACGCAGCCAGCTAAGTGTTACAGCAGGCTTGCGCAAAATTATTTCCTGGCTCTGTGTTGGCTGTTACATAACAGCTGTATTCCAGTCCACAGTGCAACAGTCTGCAGTTATTTTACCTACTCCAGGGCCAGTAGTGGTGACGCAGAGAGAGAAGACACATACAGTGTATATAGGCAGTGGGCCTTTCCAAAAACATTTGGGAAAAAAAATCTATTTGGGCTGCCTGTGACCGTCCTCAGTGTACTGCGTCTCTGCTGGGGGTAGTTGTCCTAATTCATACGCAGCCAGCTAAGTGTTACAGCAGGCTTGCGCAAAATTCTTTCCTGGCTCTGCTGTGCGTTCCGTAAGCGAAGTCAGCCTCCAACCACAGGCCAATAAGCGGCACATTTAATCACAGCGCTCTGTTTCTGCACTACTGGTAATACACCATGCTGAAGGGTAGGGGTAGGCCTAGAGGACGTGGACGCGGGCGAGGACGCGGAGGCCCAAATCAGGGTGTGGACGCAGGCCGAGCTCCTGGTCCAGGTGTATCGCAGCCGACTGCTGCGGGATTAGGAGAGAGGCACGTTTCTGGCGTCCCCACATTCATCTCACAATTAATGGGTCCACGCAGTAGACCTTTATTAGAAAATGAGCAGTGTTAGCAGGTCCTGTCGTGGATGGCAGAAAGTGCATCCAGTAATCTATCGACCACCCAGAGTTCTGCGCCGTCCACTGCTGCAACTCTGAATCCTCTGGCTGCTGCTCCTCCTTCCTCCCAGCCTCCTCACTCCATTACAATGACACATTCTGAGGAGCAGGCAGACTCCCAGAAACTGTTCTCGGGCCCCTGCCCAGAATGGGCAGCAATGGTTCCGAATCCTCTCCCACTGGAGGAGTTTGTCGTGACCGATGCCCAACCTTTGGAAAGTTCCCGGGGTCCGGAGGATGAGGCTGGGGACTTCCGGCAACTGTCTCAAGAGCTTTCAGTGGGTGAGGAGGACGATGACGATGAGACACGGTTGTTTATCACTCAGGTAGTAGTAATTGTGTCAGGGTAATTCTATTCTAAGTACAGCACCAATCGGGCCCACCCCACTTGCCCGCTGCCGGCGATAAGAAGAAAACACCACACGGAAGTCTGGTATAGTTTCTCACACGGGACATGGCTCTCGCTGTCGTCGTGCTTTATTACAGATTACGTGAGATCTTATACCCTTTGTCCCATGACCATCAAGGGGTGATGGGCTCATAACCATATATGGGCATTCCGGATTTCCGGCCTGAGACAGTGAAAACAGCCGTTATCTTGCTACGGCGCCTCTGGCTTATGTACAGAAAATCACGTATTCAATTAACTCCAGTGCAAAGAATCACCCACTCAATTCTAAGAAAACGGCTTAAGCATGCATTCTCCATATATGGGAAGTCCGGATTTCCGGCCTAAGACAGTGAAAATCATATACATAGTGGAACATCTTGATATCTTGCTTCTGGGAAAACGGCCAAGTACATGCGGCCTTCATGTCTGGTTCGGTATCATCTCTGAATTTCTAGAACATCTCTCTCAGCCTTGCAAAGCCTTGGAATATCTGATGTAAGGCGACATATAAGTTTTTTCTCATTTGGAATTGAATAAAACTTGCATATAGGTATAAAGCATAAAAAAACATATGGCAATATATACATATACCCTCACAAACCCCCCTAAAAAAACTTAATATGGAGATCAAGCATCAGACCTTGCACTCTTCCTCGGTCGTCTCTCCCTTGCGTCAGGGTTTCTCCACTTGCCCGTAAGTCCCTACTCCTAAAAGGGGTGGATCCCTACCTCACCTCAGAAGGAGGCCATGGATTCCCTGGGCTTATTTCCGGGCATCCACACCCTCTATCTGTACGAGTTAACACCCCACAGGGTGTGCCCTCGCCGGAACCTAAGGTCTTCTGCACTTTCCCTAGGCAAATGGGAAGTCCACTGACAGTCCATCTTATGAGACCGGGGCAGACACAGTACTAGTCCATCTCTCCATTCTTCTGGTAACGTATCTGGTTGGCATTATCGGAACTGGCTCTTCATCTTTTTCAAACAAGGGTAACGTTGGTGTCACATTATGCAGTCCCTTACTCATACTCTTTTTGATCAAAGGGATAATACACGTACAGGAAGTTACATACCCCACCTCTTTCTGCTAAAACCATATCCAGGGCTACTCTATTTTGGAACGCCATGGATGCAGTGGGCCCTAACTGGTCGGCTAACTCTTGCAAAGCATCTCTGATGTAGTTTACAAACCTCTGCTGATTGTAATAGATATAATTCATCCAATCTACATTATTATTAACAGTGACAAAAGCAAATAAAGACTCAAAACCTGCTTTAACCTGATCTCTAGAATTAAATTCATCTGGCACCCCCCTTGGCACTCCTATTGTATCTATGTATACATGTGGATCAAAGTTACCACCTGGAGCGTCAACTTCCCTCTTAGCACGATGCGGTGTTGGATTCTCACCCTCAGTGTAGGCTTCATATTGCACATTTGATTGTATTAATTTATTCTGAAACAGGGGGCTAGTGTACAGTAGTCAAAGGTGTGTGTTGGAGGAATTGTACCACATTATAGCATGTAAAGGATATGCAGGATCATGAGTTCTTTCAGTGCGAAGTGTGGATCCAAGTGGGCTTTCCTTCGAGCTTGACTGCAGTTGGGGTGGTGAACAACATCTGGTAGGGACATTCAAACAGGGTTTCTCTCTCAAACTTTTTCACATAGACCCTGTCACCTGGTTTCAGATTGTGACACTCATCTGTAGGACCTGGGAGAAAAGCAGAGACTTCAGAATACATTATTAACAATTCATTGGAGGGACCTATGACAACATTAACAAGAAAATCATTCCTCAAACTCAGCTACTGTGGCATGTACCCTCCGGAGAAAAAGAAAAACTAATGGAAGACACTCAATTCAAGATTTACCCATTTTCTTCATTACCTTTTGTATCTACTTTCCCCCTACTCCGCGGACGGTAGGGTGTGTGAAAAGCCTGGAATATACCCAAAACAGACATGATGTGTTGCATTATTTCACCTGTGAAGTGTGTACCTTTGTTTGACTCAATCACTTCCGGTACCCCATATCTGCAGGTTACCTCATTCATGAGCTTCTGTGCGATTACCTGCTTATTTACTTTGGTAACAGAATAGGTCTCTCCAACCTGAAAAGAAATCAACAACAAGCACATTCATGCTTCCCAACACGTGGGAGCTGAGTGTAGCCAATTTGCAATCCCTGAAATGGGTAGAGTGGCCCTGGCAAGTGTGATGTGGCAAATTTACTTCTGCCCTGTTGCTTACGGCAAAGATCATGCAAAATTGGACAAATGATGCAGCAGCTACAGAAAACCCAGGAGCCACCCGACCTCGTTCAAGCATTGACATCATTGCTGCTTTGAGAGGTGCGTCTTTCCGTGCGTCAGCTGGGCCATCATGGGGCACAGGGACCGTGGTAGGCAAGTGCTGTTGACTGTTCACCATATGCTGTCCCTTTTTAGTCCATTTTTCCTTTTCTTCCTTGCTGGCTTGTAACTGTAAAGTCTTTAGCATATCAAAGCCCAAGTTTATTATCAAAGTCCAAGTTTTTATCAAAGTCCAAGTGTAGTCAAAGTCCAAGTGTAGTCAAAGTCCAAAGTTATTGTCAAATTCTTCTTTTCTTCCACGGCTTGAGGGCCGCTGCTTTTGCTGTGTGGCCTGTGATGGCGTTGCCTCTTGCTTCTCCGGTGTAGGAATTGGTGTGAGCTTTCCACCTTGTCAGGTAGAAGTAGGGCCTCCATGAGACTGCACCGCTGCATCATTCTTAATTGGCTGTCCTGCTGAGGTAAAAAACTGTCTGGCCTTCCATGTTGGGCCATAATCATGAGCTATGCCAAATGCATACCGGGAGTCAGTGTAAATGTTTGCCGTCTTACCTTCTACCACTCTACACGCCCCAGCGAGGGCTTTTAGATCCGCTTCTTGTACTGCGACATGCGGAGGCATTCTGCTTTTAGGACATCTTGTTGTGTAACCACTGTATATCCAGTGTGGAGTCGTCAATCACCCTGGGTACCATCTATAAAAAACAACTCAAAATATGCATTATTAACAAGGGCTTTCAGTAACTTTTTAAAACTTAAATTTTCTTGTTGCATCACTGCTAGACAATCAGGCTGGTATTCTATTTCAAATAGATCAGAACCTTGTTAAAAAAAATTTAAAAATTTAAAAATGGCTTGCAAAAAATTTAAAAATGGCTGAATTTAAAAATGGCTGACTTGCAATACCTAGATCACCTATGCCTTCTCCTCCCCCCCCTTTAAACCAGGGTACTCAATTGGAACAATAGTAGCCGGGTTTATGTTAGTACAACATTGTAAAAAGATTTGATGGATGCAGATAAGGCCTGTAAGATGTTAGCACCAATAGCAGAAACATGAGTTACACCGGGGAAGAATAATCTACAAAACATCTACTAATATTTGAAATGTGATATTCCTTTAAGTGAATTCATTATTAGTCTGTTCCTGCATGCAATGTCTTATAAAATCTGAGACAGGAGAAAAAAAACAAAACAAAAACTTTTACTAGCTGCTCAAGCTCCTCACCCCCTCCCTTGTCGAGAAGAGGGATGAAACATTACGTACTATTACATCATCTAGCTCCACCCCTTCGATATTGGCACATTGCGTCTTTCTTCAGAGCTCATTTCAGCTTAACAGTCCAAGCATCCACATCACAACCAAGCAAAGTCCCATGCATGGGGGGGGGGGGAACTTTTATCCCCAGTCATTACCTGCATCACACATTCCACACAGCCCGAACAAGGGTCACTAACTCTCATCCATCCATGCTCTCAAGTCTGCTCCGTCACCCCCTATTGAAGGGGTCCCAGTACATACAGATGCACAGACAAAAAAAGTTTGACAAACAAACATACATCAGTTGAAAAACACCGAGGTGAGTGCTATGATCTTATAAAGTACATGATTCTATTGAGATGAGATTGTGAATGAGCGCTATCTTTGACAAATTATGTGAAAAAATTTGCTGAGTGACTGAGACATTCTATATTTCTTATTTACTGAAGCTATTATATGCCGTATTAAACGCTGAAGTATTTTAGAATCTGTGGGTATTTTTCAACCCCCCTTGTCTCTCTTTCTCTGTACTTCTCTGTATTTGACCCTGAACAAAAAGTGAAGTCTGAAAGCCCCCACCTTTTCAAAACATCTCTTATCTCTCTACGAATATGAAACACAGACTGAATTGTTTTAGCGTAAACTATTGCCTGCATTTGAACTCATAATTAACACATATGCTGGGACCTTGCAACATTCATTTTCAACCCCTGTATAAGTAAGAATATAACTTAGAAATTGCTATATTTCCTGCACTAAGACGGTATAATTAATTAAATTCATTTCAAGCCTTCATTCCTTTACAGCAAGCAGAGATATTATCCAGGGTTATTATTGCATTCTTTCTATCGCTTCGTTATCTCTTGACCTTGAAAAGCTTACACAGACTCGCAGCTACATGTCAACAAAACCGTCTCTTCTAAAAGCAAGCTCAGTTAACTATTTGCACATACAGTATATATATATATATATATATATATATATACACATATATATCCATATCTATTATCTATCTTGTATTATACACATTTTCCTCTCTCTTTGCCAACAAATCACATGCATTGTAACTTTCTTCTCGACTTGCTTGTTCTTTATACTTCTCTCCCCTACCTAACTGCCAATATAACCTTCAATAGACACTCTCCTGACGCCCTCTTGATCACTTACTGTACTTTTCAACATTTCACTTACGGATACTTTCTTAATACGTGTACATACTTAACTTTCTCTGACTGTCTCTCTGCTTCTAGCAAACCTTGGTCTTTCAAGGCGCCTCTGGGTCCTAAAGACCTCCTCCCAGACACCATTTTGTAATCTGCCGTGCGGGTCGGTGTCACACATTTTCATAAGTTTTCTTACATTCTACAAATTCATCCACACGGCGGCGGCCCTTGAGGGGCTCTGTCTTCTTTAATAAGGTCTTACGCATATTACAACAACAACAACAATAAAAATAACACGCTCCATAGAGTGCATCCTTCTGACCCGAATTGTCAGCCCCTTATATATGGCAAAACAACCGAAGGCATCTTCTTCTTATGGAACCAGTCCCAAAGAGTGCATCCCTCTCCTCAGCTAAACCATCAACAACTAAACTAAACTAAAACGGAGGGTTCCTTCGTCTATGGGACCTATCTCACAGAGTGCATCCCTCTCAGCTAAACCATTAACGACTAAATAAACTCAAACGGAGGGTTCCTTCGTCTGTGAGACCAAATGAAAAGTAAGAGAAAAAAAAATTCTGCAGATACAACAAACAACCTTCACTATCGTTAAAACACTACGGACTTCAACAACAAATAAACTACAGACTAGTTTCCGGGTGACCGATTGGTGCGCATATCACGGTCAGTGGTCCATGGCGGCAAACCCGGAGCCCACACGAGTTACCGTGTAGAACTCTTAACCCAACCCGTCCGGTCACAAACCACAGATAGTCAGTCCTGCTGCAAGACTCACAGTGTAAAACACAACATAAATATATGCTGGCCTTACCTGGAGTTCTGTGAGTTGATCAGGCTCGGTTTGCAGCAGGACGGCTTCCCCGTGGCGTGGATCCGAGTGAATTGCGCTGTAAGCTCCTGGTTTTACCGCCCCACGTTCGAGCGCCATTTGTCAGGGTAATTCTATTCTAAGTACAGCACCAATCGGGCCCACCCCACTTGCCCGCTGCCGGCGATAAGAAGAAAACACCACACGGAAGTCTGGTATAGTTTCTCACACGGGACATGGCTCTCGCCGTCGTCGTGCTTTATTACAGATTACATGAGATCTTATACCCTTTGTCCCATCACCATCAAGGGGTGATGGGCTCATAACCATATATGGGCATTCCGGATTTCCGGCCTGAGACAGTGAAAACAGCCGTTATCTTGCTACGGCGCCTCTGGCTTATGTACAGAAAATCACGTATTCAATTAACTCCAGTGCAAAGAATCACCCACTCAATTCTAAGAAAACGGCTTAAGCATGCATTCTCCATATATGGGAAGTCCGGATTTCCGGCCTAAGACAGTGAAAATCATATACATAGTGGAACATCTTGATATCTTGCTTCTGGGAAAACGGCCAAGTACATGCGGCCTTCATGTCTGGTTCGGTATCATCTCTGAATTTCTAGAACATCTCTCTCAGCCTTGCAAAGCCTTGGAATATCTGATGTAAGGCGACATATAAGTTTTTTCTCATTTGGAATTGAATAAAACTTGCATATAGGTATAAAGCATAAAAAAACATATGGCAATATATACATATACCCTCACAATTGGAGTAAGTCCAAGGGAGGAGCGTACAGAGAATTCGGAGGAAGAGCAGCAGGACGATGAGGTGACTGACCCCACCTGGTTTGCTACGCCTACTGAGGACAGGTCTTCAGAGGGGGAGGCAAGGGCAGCAGCAGGGCAGGTTGGAAGAGGCATTGCGGTGGCCAGGGGTAGAGGCAGGGCCAGACCGAATAATCCACCAACTGTTTCCCAAAGCGCCCCCTCGCGCCATGCCACCCTGCAGAGGCCAAGGTGCTCAAAGGTCTGGCAGTTTTTCACTGAGAGTGCAGACGACCGACGAACAGTGGTGTGCAACCTTTGTCGCGCCAAGATCAGCCAGGGAGCCACCAGCACCAGCCTCACCACCACCAGCATGCGCAGACATATGATGGCCAAGCACCCCACAAGGTGGGACGAAGGCCGTTCGCTGCCTCCGGTTTGCACCGCTGCCTCTCCCCCTGTGCCCCAACCTGCCACTGAGATCCAACCCCCTCCTCAGGACACAGGCACTACCGTCTCCCGGCCTGCACCCACACCCTCACCTCCGCTGTCCTCGGCCCCATCCACCAATGTCTCTCAGCGCACTGTTCAGCCGTCGCTAGCGCAAGCGCAAGTACGCCGCCACGCACCCGCACGCTCAAGCGTTAAACGTGCACATAGCCAAATTTATCAGCCTGGAGATGCTGCCATATAGGGTTTTGCAAACGGAGGCTTTCAAAGGCATGATGGCGGCGGCGGCCCTGCGCTACTCAGTTCCCAGTCGCCACTACTTTTCCCGATGTGCCGTCACAGCCCTGCACGACCACGTCTCCCGCAACATTATACGTGCCCTCACCAACGCGGTTACTGCCAAGGTTCACTTAACAACGGACACGTGGACAAGCACAGGCGGGCAGGGCCACTATATCTCCCTGACGGCACATTGGGTGAATTTAGTGGAGGCTGGGACCGAGTCAGAGTCTGGGACCGCTCACGTCCTACCCACCCTCAGAATTGTGGGCCCCAGCTCGGTGCTGGTATGTGTGGAGGTGTATGCTTCCTCCACTAAACCACCCTCCTCCTCCTCCTCCTACGCAACCTCTGTCTCGCAATCAAGATGTGTCAGCAGCAGCACGTCGGCAGCAGTCGGTGTTGCGCGGCGTGGCAGCACAGCGGTGGGCAAGCGTCAGCAGGCCTTGCTGAAACTGCTCAGCTTAGGAGATAAGAGGCCCACGGCCCACGAACTGCTGCAGGGTCTGACAGAGCAGACCGGCCGCTGGCTTGCGCCGCTGAGCCTCCAACTGGTCATGGTCGTGTGTGACAACGGTCGTAACCTGGTGGCGGCTCTGCAGGTCGGCAGCCTCACGCACATGCCATGCCTGGCCCACGTCTTTAATTTGGTGGTTCAGCGGTTTCTGAAAAGCTATCCACGCTTGTCAGACCTGCTCGGAATGGTGCGCCGGCTCTGCGCACATTTCCGCAAGTCCCACACGGACGCTGCCACCCTGCGCACCCTGCAACATCGGTTTCATCTGCCAGTGCACCGACTGCTGTGCGACGTGCCCAAACGGTGGAACTCTACGCTCCACATGTTGGCCGGGCTCTATGAACAGCGTAGGGCTATAGTGGAATACCAACTCCAACATGGACAGCGCTAGTGGCAGAAGGCGCAGTTCCGAGAGCCAGGTAGCAGGGGAGGCGCTGAGATCAGGCAGCAGGTACAGCACAGGCAGGGGAACACTCTAAGGCCTTTGACAGCTTTCTGGCTCCCCAGCAAGACTGTGTCACCGCTCCCCAGTCAAGGCTAGTCGGCGGGAGCACTGTAAAAGGATGGTGAGGGAGTACGTAGCCGATCGCACGACCGTCCTCCGTGACGCCTGTGCCCCCTACAACTACTGGGTGTCGAAGCTGGACACGTGGCCTGAACTCGCGCTGTATGCCCTGGAGGTGCTTGCTTGTTCTGCGGCTAGCGTCTTGTCAGAGAGGGTGTTTAGTGCGACTGAGGGAATCATCACAGATAAGCGTACCCTCCTGTCAACCGACAGTGCCGACAGGCTTACACTCATCAAGATGAACAAAGCCTGGATTTCCCCAGACTTCTCTTCTCCACCAGCGGACAGCAGCGATACCTAAACAATATGTAGGCTGCACCCGCGGATGAAAGCATTGTTCTCTATCACCATCAAAAACGTGGACCTTTTATAGTGATAGGCAGAGGGGAATACAGGACACCATTCGTCTCCATTCTGTCTTCTCAGGGGGAGGCGCAGTCACCCCACAGTGAGGAGTACAGGTGACATGGGATCTCTGTTCTTGAGATCAGTAGGGTTCTCAGTGGTGTTACCTCTACTTATCAGCAAATTATCCTGTATTTTGTGGATAAAGAATAACTTGTAATTTTGGCACAACCGCTTTAATGAAAAAAATAACCAAATCAGAAGTTCAAATAAGTAAGTAAATGCCATACAAGTAAGCATCTTCTCACAGTAGCATCATGGATCTCCTGACCGTCATCATACATTCATATTCCAATGGCTCCACATGGACCCTATTCATTGTAAATTCCATTTTGAGTTGCATAAAGTTTCTGGTATTTTTAAGTCTCTGCACACGGTGCCATTCATGCAGTAAAAAGTAAGAGAAAGTCTGGCTGAACTTGGTACTTCTTTAAGTTAATGAAGATTGTAATATATTTCTTGCATTTTACCACTTTAGGTATGGTTACTGGAAAAACCGTGATTGATTGCAGTGCTGGTCCCATATTTTTTCATTGTCTTACAATGAGTGACGTAGAGGAGATTACCGTTCTAAAATTAAATGATGCCAGCCTGAAGGAAATTGAAAAATGGAAGAATGAAGACCCAGATGCTTTTGATTGGGTTCATTGCACAGAAATCTTACAGCAGTTAAAAAGAAACAGGTGTAGTATTGTCTCCCACACCTTAAGGCTACATGACATGAGTATAGCTATAAATGTACGGCCACACAGGGTTGATTTTACACACCAGATCTTCACACCAATCAATTTGGATTTTGTTCTGGATTTGCCATGGAATTCACCTTATCGATTTCAATTGGTGGAGTTCACTATGAAAATCCACAGCTTACACTGGCATGCTGCAGATTTAAAATCTGCAACACTGGTTGATTCATCCACTTCACACAATGGAAAATCCACTGCATATTTACCCTATGTAGCTGTTCTCTAGAGTTTATTTGTCTACATTTTATGGGGGTTGTCTAACAGCTGATTTTGTTGAGGTTTTTGAGGACCCATATTTTAGAGCTGATTTTAGTAATACAATCCCATTAGTTTTGATAAACTATTGTCATAGTCCTTTTTGTGGCTTTTTTTTGCATTGTTGCATTTGTAAAATATTTTTTTTTTTGTTATTGGTGGTGTTTTCAAAGCTTATTCAAAAACTACTAAAAAAAGGCTTTATCCATATCATGCCATGCTTTTTCTTTTTAAATGACACAAACCCCCAAAATACCTCCAAAAACGTATTTCTTCTGATCCCAATGAAAAATGTGTAAAAAGGTACAGGTAAGTACTGGATAGTGCTTTATTTTATTCCATCCTCTACACTTACAGGGGTTGGCTAAGATAAATGTCCTGTAGAAAAATAGGTCCCCATGTGCAAACAGAACAAAGTGCTCATACTCACATCTACCTGCTCCCTGTATGTCCCCCACTGATGGCTCCAGTTTTCTGCTGACACAATGTTTACAGACTGCAGTCAGGATCTGCCGTCCCATAAACCAGCTGCAATAGAAGGTTTACAGTATGGGAGAGGCTGACGGCAGCCTGTAAACATTACCTGAGCAAGAAGATCCCGAGCTGCTGGCGGGCGACACTTGGAGAGAGACAAGTATGAGTGCTTTACTATGTTTACACATTTTAATATTAACATTAACTTTAGACAATCCCTTTAACCAGTTTTCAAAGTCATCGAAAACCCCTTTAAAGGGAATTTGTCACAACTTGATGCTGCATTTTCTGAAAGGCAGCAAATGGTAGTGACCGGCATGCTGATTGCAGTGATCTGCCTGTCTGATATATCTGTAAATCATTTTGTCAGAGACTTACATTTTATTAGTAGCAACTATGCATAAAGGGCTACAGGAAGTAGTCCTCTTGATATTAATTAGCTTCAGGCTAGCAATGCTGACCACACTCTTCAACCACTGATTGACCGTCACCTCTCTATTCACAGTAATAGGCAGACAGCTGTTAATTAGTGGATGAAGGGTGGCTGATGCTAACTTGAGGCTCATGGAAATATCAAGGACTACTTCCTGTACTCCTCTATACATGACCACTGCTGATAAAATACAAAATTTCTGACAATCTGCTTTATAAATACATCAGATAGACATATGACAGCAATCAACGATCATACCACTATCCTATGCTGCCCTCAAGTAGCACAGCATAAAGATGATGATAGCTTCCCTTTAATTAGACCCTTTCAATGTTAAAAACACATGAATTGTATCCACCTCCAAATCTTTGCATTCTTAAAATGTAACTAAATGTCACACAGTAGGTGCTACCGACTGATTTGATTTTGGGCTAATACTGAAAGAAGCACCTAGTGGTCTGCTAGTTGTTATCCTTTAACCCCTGCACGGGGGATCTGCTTTTAGCTGCAGGACCTCCAGGCTCTTAACTTAAAGGGGTTGTCCCGCGATGACAGATTAAGTTAAACACTTCTGTATGGCCATATACATGCACTTTGTAATATACATCGTGCATTAAATACGTGCCATACAGAAGTTATATACTCACCTTCCCTGCGCTGGCGTCCCCGTCTCCATTTTGCCGTCTAATTTCAGCGTCTAATCACCCGATTAGACGCGCTTGCGCAGAAGGGTCTTCTCCCTACTGGTCGGTCCGGGCACGCGTTCTGGCTCCGCCCCCTTCTACGCATCTTCGCGTGGCTCCGCCCCATCATGTGTGCCGATTCTAGCCAATCAGGAGGCTGGAATCGGCAATGGACCGCACAGAGCCCACGGTGCACCATGGGAGAAGACCCGCGGTGCATCGTGGGTGAAGATCCCGGCGGCCATCTTGGAGGAAAAGAAGGAAGAAATTGCAGAGAGGGGATTCGGGTAAGTAAATTTTTTTTTTTTAAATTTCAACACATCCCTTGGGTTTGTCCTGCGCTGAATGGGGGGCCTATGCAAAAAAAAAAGAACAGTTTTGGCGCGGGACAACCCCTTTAAGAGTAGTTTTGGTTCAATGGCAGCTGATATGGACATTCAGCGGCACTGTAGCATGTAACCAAAGAACAGACAAAGACAAAGTTGATTACATAGACATAGGTCAGAACAGGCAGCAAACAGATTCATGGTCATTCATAAATCATGGGCCACTGACCACCCCATTGCAGAAGCTTGGGAGGATACCTAGAGGAATGAGGCAGTGAGTCTAATCTGCTGCTTCCAGGATGGGAAAATCAGGGGCTATGCAACAAACAATTTTTTTTTTTCAATATTAAGTCCTGCCTCTGGATGGCAGGTCTGAGTCCTCCATTCAGTCTTTTCCTCACTGTGGGAGGCACAGTGACCCCACAGTGACTAGGACAAGGGCTACAGGACTCCTCTTCTTGAGATCGGCGGGGGTCTCAGTGGTAAGACCCCCACTGATCAGCAAGTAATCCCCTATCCCGTGGATGGGGATAACTTCCTATTCTGGTACAAGTGCTTTAAGGATCACTTGCAGTAGTTCATGGAATTGCTGAATATGGTTGGCTTACACACGAAAAGCATTCCAATACATTGGATTCTATTTAAAACTGGATATCTTAAAGGGGTTGTCTCGCAGCAAAAGCGAAAAAAAAATATTTTCACTTACCCCCGCATTCTGCCCTGTTAAAAAGAAAGCATAGGTTAGTTTTTAAAAAGCACATTGCACTTACCTGCATCAGCGTTCTGCAGCTTCTTCTATTCTTCTTTTAAAGATGGCGCCGCTGGTCTTCTCCCACAGTGGACCGCGGGTCTTCTCCCATGGGGCACGAGCGGCCCTATTCACCAGGCAGAAGACCAAACTGCGCAAGCGCGTCTAAAAAAGCAAGAAGCCAGCGAAATTAGACGGATCCATGGAGACGGGGACGCCAGCAACGGAGCAGGTAAGTGAATAACTTCTGTATGGCTCATATTTAATGCACGATGTACATTACAAAGTGCATTAATATGGCCATACAGAAGTGTATAACCCCACTTGCTGCCGCGAGACAACCCCTTTAACCTTTATTGCACTTCACAGCAAGGTTATGTCCCAGCAATTAGGAAGTCAAAATAAAATGTTAGGACATCTAACCATTAAATGACATACACATTGTCCATTGCTATCGAGGTATAGGCCTTCTGCCTGGCACCTGAAAAACCAAACATAGTTCATCTCAGAACTTCAGCCTCATGGTTCGCACAGTATTCGACATTGCCTATCTTACACAAGTCTGAGAAAAAATCTGGGAAGCACTTACCTCTCTCTTACAGAGTTGTTCCAGCTGATGCTTAATGTCTTCATTAACCCCTTAGTGACAAAGCCTGTTTGCGCCTTAGTGACAAAGCTAAATTTTGGAAATCTGACATGTGTCACTTTAACAAAAATTAACTCCGTAAAGGTTTTGCATATCCAAGTGATTCTGACACAGCTTTTTCACCACATATTGTACTTCATTTAGGTGGCGAAATTAGCCTGATAGAAATTGTGTATATTTATTAAAAACGCCAAATTGGGGGAAAAAAATGAAAAAAAAAAAACTATTCTCTTTTACATTTTCAATTGCAATATCTCAAATATGTGCAAACATAATGTACACCTTTTTAATAAGATATATATTTCCATCTGTTTACTTTATTCTGAATGCACATTTAAAAAACTTTCATTTTTTTAACCATTTAGGAGACATATAAATTTAACATTGGTTATCAACATTTTGAGGAACACTTTGATTTTCTACACCAGGCCAAGATTGCAAAGGTTCATAGGTGTCAGAATGATAGATACCCCCACTAATCACCCAATTTTAAAAACTACACCCCTTATTGTATTCACTGATGGGTGTCATGAGTATTTTGTGCCCACAGTTTTTTTTCAGGAGTTAATGCATTTTAGAGGAGAAAAACTAAAATGTCATATTTTTGCAAATACTTCATTTAAAGGCAGTTTTTATTTTCTATGCTGCACATGAAAATGAGAATTTACACCTCAAAATGGATACTCCTGTTTTTCCTGTGTTCAGAAACATTTCTTGACCTCAGTGGCAGTGATGGGGTGTAAAAAGTGGCATTCTCTGAAGCTTTGTAAGCTTGTGGAGGTGCGGCGGTCTCACACAGAAGGCGCTCAGCAAGTTACTCCTGGAACTGCAGAAAGGCGAACATTCCCGGGGCTTCTTGTAAATTACATATTACAGGTAGTACTCTAAATAACGCCAGGTTTAAATGGCCATATGTGGAATCCACTTGCGAAGGCCAGCAGCATATCCCAGCTGTAAGCCCGGCCGTGGTCCTGCGTACAGCCACGTAATGTACTCACACAGACGGTCATGCGCAGTACACCTGTTTTTTGTTTGCATTTCCCGCACCATCGCTTAGCGATGACATGGATACCCGCAGCCCATGCACAATGTAGTTATGTATGGGCTGCGGGTGTATCTGCGATCATAGAGCACAATGGGCTCTATGTTGCGGATATCCGCAGTAAAATAGGACATGCTGCGTTCTGTTCTCTGCAAGTGGATTACATCATTCCAACCCGCTAATGTGAGTGGAATTGTGTAATCCACTGCATTTGATTGATCCGCGTATTACCGCTGATCAAATACCTGTGAAATCTGTAATTCCTATCCTGTCGTGTGAAACTGGGGACCACTCAATGATGCCACCCTTCACTGCTCCAGGCTATTGGCCACCTTTAGTTGCCAGAAGTAAGGAGATTTTAAATTTCCTGGGCCCTTTCCACCTACTGCGCATATGTGTGGAATTTTGCCAATGGACACATGCGCAGAATCTAGGGTAAGGTCCGTGAAGGAGGATCACGTCGGGATTCAAATACGGAGGCCTCCGGTAAACAGTTTTATCTCCCCTCACCGATTGTATCCGTGAGGGGAGATGAAACTTCAACTTCTTTTTACTTTTACATGATCGCCATTATCCATTGGATAATGGTGATCATGTGCCCAGGAATCACATACCGCGCCCCCCCCCCCTTTTCCGCCCCCCCCCCCCCCCCCCCCGTGACATCTCTAGCCAAGAGCAGAGAGATTTAGAATTTCCTTGGCAATCCTTGACTTTTGTGCATACGTCCACCGTTTTGCTGACAAGCGCATGCACAGAAGCCAGGGTATGATCCTCGAATTAAGATCCCATTGTGAGACAAATCTGGGGACCTTAGTTATGTAATTTCGTCTCCCCTCACAGATAAAATCCGTAAGGCAACATGAAACTTTTTAAACCTTTTATTTTAACTTTACATGATCACTATTATCCAATGGATAACAGTAATAATGTGCCTGGGAACCGCATGCACCCATATCTATAATAAAAAAATCTACATCATTAAAGAAAAACACATATTTGGTATTGCCGCGTCCATAGAAGTCCTATCTATCGAAGTAGCACATTATTTTCCCCGCATGGTGAACGTCGTCCGGTAAAAAAAAAAAAAGAACACCAGAAATGTACTTTTTCAGTTACCCTGTCTCCCAGAAAAATCGCAATAAAAAGCGATCAAAATGTCGTATGTATTCTAAATTGGTACTTATGTAGACTAAAGGAAATCCTGCAAAAATGAGCCCTCACATAACTACGTTGACGGAAATATGAAAAAGTTATTGTGCGCGGAAAATGGCGGCAGAAAATAATCGAATAAAAATAATTGTCTTTGAAAAAAAAAAAAGATTACTACAGTAAAAAAAACTGTACAAGTTTGGTATCTTTGTAATCGCACTGACCCATAGAATAAAGGTATCATGTCATTTACAGTATGTGCACCGTAGAAACAAGACGCACTGCAAGATGACAGAATGTTGCTTTTTTTTTTTTTCATTTTACTCCACTTAGAATTTTTTTAAAGTTTTTAAGTACATTATATGGTATAGTAAATGGCACCATTTAAAAATACTACTCGTCCTGCAAAAAACAAGCCCTCATACAGTGACGTCGATGGATGAATAAAAGGAGTTACAATTTTTTTGAAGGGGGGAGGAAAAAAACGAAAATGGAAAAAAAGGGGGGGGGGCGGCGTCATTAAGGGTTAAATAATAGGAGAGGTGTCTGTAATACAAAGTCGGATGGCTATAAAGTATACAGAGCTGTCTGTTTCTGGCTCCATACACCAGCACATTATTGAGGATAAGTAATCTATACTCAGAACCTGGACAACGCTCCCCTAAGCAAAAATGGTTGATTTAAGAAGGGAAAGGCCACACATGATTTATACACATACGAATTCAGGAACACCGGAAGTGGGTTGAATTGTCTTTGATTCAGTAAGTAATACGCATATATGTCTTGTAATGTTTATATTTTTCAGTGATGAGTTGGAAGATGAAGAAGAAAAGCTAAGAAGAAAGATTGGCAAGATTTTGAAATGGGACCCAAGCGAAGGGAGCCCTGCAGATGCGTTATCACTGCCAAAAGCCGACATTGTCACAAATATAGGGATTCTGGAAACAATCAGCAAGGATGATGATGAATTCAGATCTAACCTAAGGAAAATGTCTGATGTAATCAAACCTGGGGGATATCTCTTATCACACGCAGCTATTAATGCCTCTTATTTTAATGTTGGAGAAGACAAGTTTCACTACTTACCTCGTGATGAGATATTTTATAGGAAGGTACTCGCTGAGGAAGGTTTTGAAATTGATTATTTGTCAAAGTTTGATAGAGTTATGCGCACTGATGCTATAGACCATGAGGGAAGCATATTTATCATTGCCCAAAAACTGAAGAAGCCATAGAACATGAAAACTTCATAGCCATGAATGTATTTCTATGCAGGTTATTTGCTGATATTTGCTGGTTCTGCTGATATTTGCTGATTTTGCTCTTGATTATGATTCATCTATGATTCAATTACGCAAGATATGCTCTATCTAAGATGTATTACACAATTGGGTATTTACATTAACAGATACTCAATACCAAAATAATTGCTTCATAAACAAATATCAGAGGCTTACCCCCGTCCCTACCCCACCCAAATACCTCCCTATCTCCCTAATTCCCCCATAGTGACCAACACAAGAAACAGTGTCTGCTTTGTGCCCCTACACTGTAATATTACATGTTTATGCCCCACATAGTAATAATTCCCCTATGTGACCTCCTACTAAGTAATAATGCCTACTTTGTACCACAAAAAAGTAATGATATCCCTCTATGCTTGCAAAGTAATAGTGTTCCCTTTGTGCAATTTAACAAGGATTTCTGAGTTATTTTTTTTATTTCTGCACCTCAAGTATAAACATAATAAACAATTGTATGATCAACTAAATTGGCTCCCTAGGGCACCATTCTCAGAGCTGGACAGCCTGCAGCAGCCCATTTAAGGGATGTCACAGGCTGCTGAAGCCAATCACAGATATCAGTGCTCAAATACTAAAGCCTGTGTAGTGCGGGGCATGACGCTGGCGAGGATGTGGATATGCGGCGACTCGCCACAGATCGAACAGCTGCCTTTGACTGCAATAGAAGCCATCCGTGCGATTTCCTGCAGAAAATAGAGCATGCTGCAGTTTTCCACTCGTGGGCATGGAAGAATCTTTTAACATAGCATGCAATGGAGGGACATTGCTGTAGAATTCGCGGTGGGCATCCGGCTGTCAATTCCACAGCAAAAACCATCCGTGGGCATTGGACCTAAGTTAAAGGCTATAACCTTTTCACTGCTGAAGAGAAGACTTTTGTTCCTCACACAGAGGTGAAGCCCTGAGGACAATTAGTTGGAAAATTTAAGGGTACTCAGTGTAAACATTCCAGGGCTCCTGAGCCCGGTACCATGTATAGCGCATATAGCAAGGCTGTGAAGGGCATATTACACATGGAGCCCACTGAGGGATTTGTGACAGATGACACCAGGGGCTTTTTGCACTGATAGAAAGAAGCGATCACAAAGTTCTCATTTGTAAAGTTCATGTGACCAAGGCCCAGCCATGTTAGTTTGAGAGGTAGGGATGAGCGAGTATACTCGCTAAGGCTAACTACTCGAGTGAGTAGTGCCTTAGCCGAGTATCCTCCCGCTCGTCTGAAAAGATTCGGCTGCCAGCGAAGTTGACAGGTGAGTTGCGGCGGTGAGCAGGGGGGAGCGGGGGGGGGGGGGGGGGAGAGGGAGAGAGAGATCTCCCCTCCGTTCCTCCCCGCTCTCCCCCACCGCTCCCTGCCGGCCCCCGAATCTTTAGAGACGAGTGGGAGGATACTCGGCTAAGGCACTACTCGCTCATCTCTATTGAGAGGGCATCCCTAATCTAGGTGACTGGGTGCAATACTGACCTCTGTAATCACTATAGCTACTCCACTCATACTGACCAAAATGCTGCCATGTGATCGGCAACCTAGAACTTGAGTAGATTTTTCCAAACTGATGATTACCATAATTATGCAGCACAATTATAACTTCTAATAAAATGTAATGACTGAACTAGACAATAAAATACAAATCTGCTGCTGAAGATATGGAAAAAAATATGTGTTTACATGGTTACATTTCTTTATCAATGTGCAATCTTAATGCAATAAAGTGTATGGAGCAATATATGCAGTATCATTGTGTGCATTTATTATGGAGAACAAAATGTAGTAAGGTGCTCCAAATACTAGACTTGCCCCAACCCAAACAATGGACACCCCATTACTAGTATATCTTGACACCACTGGAAGTTAAAGCTTTGACAGGGCTTCCATGGAGAAATGCCCCTGTCCCAGCCCTAGCTCCAGATTGGTGGAATAGCGCAAAATCCTGGAAGGTGCTGCAGTGAATTAAGGGCACAATGCCTTGCATGTCAGTAATTAGGCACTGCTTCAGCCCTGTAAGCCAGCTATGTGTCACAGTATCAGCACTGTTGCCTGCGTGCTTGAGAGAGCCATGCTCACTGAATCTTACCTGGCGCTGTGCTCCACTGCTGTTACCCGGGTGTATGTGACAGTCCCACGCCACCTTAGCCTCCCTGCTCTCCTGATGCAGTAATTTTAGTGTCCCACGGCGCTGTGGGATCCCTGCAGTCTGTGGCCAGTGGCCGTCACTGTGTTTCCCCTGGCGCTGTCGCCTCCCTGCCGCCAGGCGCAATGTCCAACTTACATGGGGGGCGGGTGCGCCTTGTGGCCCTTCGCCAGGAAACACGCTTTAGGGCACTGTGGCCTTCGTGCTGTGGATACCGCTCCAAGCTTTACAAATGAGGGGCCGCTGGAAGGGGAGGCCTTTGCAGCTGGGGCTGCTTGGCTGCAGCGGGGTCCACGATATGCATGGAATATACATCCTTAGTGGGCTGCCAGGACCTGCAGCCTAGCCAGCTGTGCAGCCAATCATGTACAGTGGGCATCACTTCCCTGTCAATTTGGTCTCCACCAGTACTTCCTGGTGGCATCAGGATACACCAGTACCGCACACACCCCCTACATACAATGTGTAATACTCTGAACTTCTTTAAATCATTGATAACTCAAAATTCTTTCCATGGCAGCCATGTGAACAGCTGAGTGCTCTAAAGCCAAATGGAGCAATTGCATCGCCTTCACAGCAGGAAATCTCAGCACAATGTGAAGCACCAATCAGCAGCTGTTTCATGCAGCCAACCAGCTTAGTGAAAATACAGACTTGTCTTTTGTGTATATGACCAAAGAAAACTTCATGCTAATTGTAATAACCTGCAACAAAATGATGAAGGTGATGTAGGGGAGTTGGTGCTAGGAGAAGCTTAACACAAACTGGGAGGACCAGACAAGCCTTACAGTCTACGCTCACTCTTTCTTCCATAAACTGGAGTTGTTTTTTCCTCCTTAACAGGAAGGTGTCCAGGTTCTAGCCATACGGGTTCATGCAATGTTCACAAGAGGAAGAGACCCCAGCTGCATGGGGTACATTGAAGGGTCTGGGGAAAAGCCTCATAATCAGGCTAAGAAGCTATTTCAATAACAGATTAACCTTTTTTATTTTAACAACAATAACAGTGTTAGTTGTTTTTACCATTACATTACATCATGTCATCTGTTTGTACAGAAAGCCCTTTCTATTCCCCTCATGGGAGCAATGATCCATACGATGGTACTCTGTAAAGGCTGCACTGTACTGCTTCCGGAAGAAACTCTCTGCTGCCTCACCCATCCTGCACTGCTTCCTCTCCTTTTCGAGCTGAAGACACACTCCTTTGTTCCTGTCCCCTCTTGAAGACACAACAGTCTGAACCAGTTTTAACATAACAAACTTGGTGCAACATAATGTGAACTTATCGCCTTACAATGTTGCTGTGAATCACAGTACTTCACTGATGGGGAACATGCACTGTACGGCTGGAGGGAGCCCAAGTGGTAAGGAATCCAAAGCCCAGGTTCACACAGGGCAGATTTGCCGCAGTTCTGCCGCAGCAGATCCGCCCGCGGCAAAACCGCCCACGGCCGCTAATCTCGGGATTAGCCAGCCATGTAGACGAGGTTTCTCAGAAACCTCGTCCACACGGGACGGCTAATCCGCCGCGGTTTTAAAAGAAGCAGCATGTCTGTTTACTTTTCTTTTTTTGTTTATTTACATCACGGCCGCGCTCTCCTCTATGGGAGAGCCGGCCGCAACGGAAAAGCAAGCGGCCGGGCCGCTTCAAAGCCGCCGCGGCTTAAACCGCGGCGGTTCTCCCGGTGGAAATCTCGCGGTTTTTGCTGCGGCCAAACCGTGAGATTTCCGACGGGAATACGCCAAGTGTGAACCCAGCCTAATACTGGAAAATAAAAGTGGAGAAATGTTGCTATGTGTAACAACATTGGCTGGACACTGGATGACAGAACTGGACCTCATCTATAACAGTCTCCTTTCCAAGGTATAATGGTGTCTTGCAGTACTTATATACCTCAAGCATTTAAGGTAGGGCTGAATTATGTAACAACTGGACGGTTGAATGAGGAATAATATGAGGCAAGAATCAATTCTAGTAGGCAACAAAAATGCAAGAACTGGAACTCACCAATGGATGGCAGGAACATAATGCTGAAGGTTATCAGATAATAGCACCAACAGATTACAGTGATATGGTCAGGAAATAGAACAGATGGGTGATGCACAATAGATAAGAAAAGGACAACACCAGACCCTAACTGTAGTTTTCCCATAATCTGTCCCTGATACTGAATCACTGCCAGACACCACTGACTCTAGGTATCTGTAAATGTTTCAATGATAGAAACCCTATCTGCACTTGTATACACTGACCCTGACAAATAGTGAGATTTAAGTAAGACCCAGAGGCAGGTATGGAAGTCCAGTTCTGTCTGATTTGCGAATCTCTGAGCAAGGCCAGAAAAAATGTAACCAATATAGTGCGCTGAGAACTAGGGCTCATTCACAGCATACAGAGACTTTTAGACTTCAGATACTGTGAACTAGGCTAGAAAAAAAATTAACCAGTGTATTGCGCTGATAACTAGGCCTCATTCACCGCACACAGAGATTGGTAGATTTGAGACACTCTGAGCTGCGCCAGAAAAAAAGTAATCCACTGTATAGCGCTGGTAGATACAGTACACTGCAAAACAGCACCCACACATGGGTATATAGCACACAACAACACACGTGGGTGGAATACAGCCTTTATGCTTGAAAAAAAAAATGGTGCACTACTGGTCCCAGCCAGCCAAAGTGCTACTGCACACAATGAGAGGAGTAATCCTAAGAAGGACTGTTCAGTTCTTGTCGTCAGGATCCCTGGCTAAATGCAACCTAACCCCTACACTAACACTTTCCCTGTCTCTGCAACTCTTTCCCTAACCTCTGACAGCATGCATCTGAGGCGAGCCGAGGGTGGCAAAACCTTAAGTACTCGGCGGTCACCTGATCCTACCAGGCACTCACAGCTGTAGACGTGCGGAGGGTTGGCAAGTCTCAGCAGGAAGTGGTAATGCCTTACCCGCATGTTTATTGGCTTAAAATGGCGCTAAACATGCGGCGGAAGAGAAATGAAATTTACTCGAGCACCACATGGTACTCGACTCGAGTAGCGAGCATGTCGAGTAGTCTAATACTCGATCGAGCATCGAGCTCCAACAAGTGTGCTCACTCATTCCTAGTATGGATGTATAAATGTACAAATAGCAAAAAAGCAATGAACCTCTCTATTAAGACTCCTGAAAAACTTGTAATAACATGGTTGTATACCAGCAATGGGTAAATCAAAGGCATAAAAAGACCCACCCATGATATACAAACACCTGTCATTCATAGGTGGGTTCCCACTAATCATATAAGGTATAGGATAAATAAATAGAGGAGGTAAAGGCTGTATATGTACAAAGTGCAAGTGCAGAGATATACAAATGGATGAAAAAGTATTGCAAATCTTGGCAGTAAACTTCTCTCTCAAAAACTTCTAAAAAGTCTAATAATATGATTGACAACTATGAACATGTCAGAAGCATACAGGGAACCTACCTATGATACAGAAACACCCCAACGCGTGTTTCAACCTCTTTGTCAATTAGTAATTCATGTGGCGGAGCAAGGAGTTTGTGCATCAAGGGTTGTAGAATAATTTTGGTTGGCAGGTGCCACGTGAGAAGCTGATTATAGAGTGTCCTTGTACCTGATCACAAATTCCCTATTACACCGTGTCCGTTGAAAGTAATGTGTGTCAGTGGATAATAATGATAACCCTCCAGAACAAGTGCTGCTCTTTACTGAGACTCTCTGTTCTGACTAAGAGAATGGGCTTTCAACTAGACAACTTAAATTTCCCCAATAAGGTATATAAAAAGATTTACCTATCTCTTCATATT
The DNA here is from genome assembly GCF_035609145.1 of Eleutherodactylus coqui. Lineage (NCBI taxonomy): Eukaryota > Metazoa > Chordata > Amphibia > Anura > Eleutherodactylidae > Eleutherodactylus > Eleutherodactylus coqui. The sequence goes on along the minus strand of NC_089843.1, from coordinate 44,027,246 downwards.
CAGTCAATTGTGGGATCATTATTGTGAGTATACATATTACCAGTGTTTTTAGGTGTATGTATGTTACATCCTATTCTCCATGGAGAAACAGATAACTATTAGGGCATGACCAAGATTTCAGTAGTAAATGACTTCACAAGAAACAGATATGGTTAATGATTCAGGCATACTTGTACTTCTATTGAATGATCTGTTTATTATCTGTATAATATATGAGGAAATATTGTCTCCTAGAGGGTTATTGCCATGCTTGTGATTATCCATTAGCTATGGATGACATTCATCACATAAAATTGTATTAAAAATCATGATGGTATTGCACAGGACTGACTGACCTCATGGGAGCAGCTGAGAAGTACAGGGTGGCTTTATGTTGGTTAGTGCACTGTACAGTACATTTCAAATTATATCTCATATATACTGGCTAGAGAAGAGCGAGTGTCAAAATGCTCAGGTGCTCATTACTCGAGTCAAACTTTTCGTAATGATTGAGAGCTCGTTTCGAGTAACGAACTCTATTGAAGTCAAAGGGAAACTCGAGCATTTTTCAAGCTGACCGATGCTCAGCATGGGAGAGGTTGGGTGAAACACCTGAAAACATCAGAAAGTCATTAAAACACCACAGAAACAGATAGGGAATGGCAAGGGCAGCATGTATGGCTACATTTGAGGCTCCTAGGTCACACTATTACCGTATATACCGGCGTATAAGGCGACGGGGCGTACAAGACGACCCCCCAACTGTCACCTTATACGCCGGTATACAGTGGAGAAAAAAAAATAAATTCATTACTCACCTCCCACGGCGTTCTGTCGCGCTCCGGCAGGATGTCGCTCGCTCCGGCAGGCTGTCGCTCCCTCCTCGTCCCCGGCGCAGCATAGCTTTCTGAATGCGGGGCTTGAAATCCCCGCTTCCAGAAAGCTAATACACACGCCGGCAGCCATGACATCATTGAATGGCTGTGATTGGCTAAAGCACACGTGGCTTCAGCCAATCACACTATTCAATGACATCATTGAATGGGTGTCATTGCTAACACGTGCGCCTTCAGCCAATCACAGCCATTCAATGATGTCATTGAATAGTGTGATTGGCTGAAGCCACGTGTGCTTTAGCCAATCACAGCCATTCAATGCTGTCATGGCTGCCGGTGTGTGTATTAGCTTTCTGGAAGCGGGGATTTCAAGCCCCGCATTCAGAAAGCTATGCTGCGCCGGGGACGAGGAGCGAGCGACAGCCTCCCGGAGCGAGCGACATCCTGCCGGAGCGCGACAGAACGCCGTGGGAGGTGAGTAATACATTTTTTTTTTTTACACTTTTTTTTTTTTTGTATTACCGGCGTATAAGACGACCCCCGACTGCAGAGCAGATTTTTCGGGGTTCAAAAGTCGTCTTATACGCCGGTATATACGGTAAGCCTGAAAAATTGTTTTACCCCTAGGTCAGGTGAAACCCATAAACATTTTTTAAAGGTAGAGGTTGTTGTTGCTTAATTTGTAACAGAGCCAGGAGGCAGTAGAAAATTGGCAGTTCAGCGTGATGACATGCTGTTTTAGGTGGAGGAGGAGTAAGATCTGAAAGGGATAGATAAAGCTACTTCTCTCCTTTTTGGGGGTTAGAGAGAGGATGCATATTTCTCCTGTTGCAGCTAAAAGAATCTTTAGGAAAAGCTGCGTTCCACTGGTGAAGAAAAGAAGTCTGGGGAAATCCAGCATTTATTCAGATAATCAGTGTAAGCATGTTGGCGCAGTCAGTTGACACGCTTATGCCCTCAGCAGCACTAAACACCCTCTCTGATAAGATGTAGCGGCAGGGCAGGCCCGCACCTCCAGGGTGTACAGTGCAAGTTTGTACCATGTAAGGAGCAGAGGCATCATGGAGGACAGTGGTACGATCGGCTATGTACTCCCTCACCATCTTTTTACAGTGCTCTCTCCGACTCAGCCTTGACTGGGGAGTGGTAACACAGTCTTGCTGGGGAGCCATAAAGCTGGCAAAGGCCTTGGAGAGTGTTCTCCTGCCTGCGCTGGACATGCTGCCTGATCCCTGTGCCTCACCTGCTAGTTGGCCCTCTGAACTACGTCTTCTACCGCTAGCACTCTCAGATGGGAACTTTAGCATCAGTTTTACCACCAGGGCTCTGTGGTATTGCATCAGTCGTGTACCCCTTTCCTCTTCGGGAATGAGAGTGGAAAGGTTCTCCTTAAACCGTGGGTCAAAAAGGGTGTACACCCAGTAATCTTGGCCAGAATGCGTCAAACGCTAGGGTCATGGGAAAGGCAGCCTAGCATGAAGTCAGCCATGTGTGCCAGAGTCCCACTACGCAACACATCGCTGTCCTCACTAGGAGGATGACTTTCATGATCCTCCTCCTTCTCTTCAGCCCATACATGCTGAACAGATGAGAGGGAAGCAGCATGGGTACTCTCTGCAGCGTGGGCAGCAATCTCTTCCCCCTCCTACTCCAAAACGCACAGAGATACAAACGTGAGGGTAGTCTGGCTACTAAGCAACATATTGTCATCCCCGATCTCCTGTTCTAACTGCAAAGAGTCGGCCTTTATGCTTAGCAGCGAACTTCTCAGCAGGCAAAGAAGCGGGATGGTAAAGCTAATAATGGCCGCATCGCGGCTCAACATTTACGCCGACCCCACAAAGTTTCCGAGGATCTGAAAGATGTCTGCTATCAATGCCCACTCTTCTCTGAAGAACTGTGGAGGCGGACTACCACTCCGCCAGCCATGTTGCAGCTGGTATTCTACAATTGCTCTACGCTGCTCATAAAGCCTGGCCAACGTAGAATTCCAGTGCGTGGGCACATTGCACAGCAGTCAGTGCTCTGGCAGCTGGAACTGATATTGCAGTGTCCTGAGGATGGCAGCGTCCGTGGTTGACTTGTGGAAATGTGCGCACATGCGGCACAGATTACCGAGCAGGTCAGACAAGTGGAGGTAGTTTTTCAGAAACCCCTGAACCGCCAGATTGAACACATGGTCCAGGCATGGCATATGTGTGAGGCTGCCAAGCTGCAGAGCCGCCACAAGGTTAAGGCCATTGTAACACATGACCATGCCCGGTTGGAGGCTCAGTGGCGAAAGCCAGAGGTTGGTCTGCTCGATCAAACCCTGTAACAGCTGTGGGGTGTGTGCCTCTTGTCACCTAAGCTGATTAGTTTCAGCAGGGCTTACTGAACATTTGCCACCGCTGTTGTGCCATGCCGTGTGCTACCAACTGCTGGCAACGTGCTTCCATTTGCTAATTGAGAGGTGGAGGTGCCTGAGGAGGAGAATGGGGGGGTTTGATGAAGGTGGCATAATACGACGCAGAAACTATCACCGCGGTAGGACCTGCTATCCTCGATGTGGGTAGCACGTGAGCAATCCCAGGCTCTGACTCGCTCTCAGCCTCCACCAAGTCACCCAATGTGCCGTCAGGGAGATGTAGTGTCCCTGCCCATCTACACTTGTCCACGTGTCCGTCGTTAAGTGGACCTTCCCAGTAACCGTGTTGGTGAGGGCACGGTTTATGTTGTGGGAGACATGCTGGTTAGAGATGAGCGAGGACACACGTCTGAGCTTGATGCTCGTTCAAGTATTAGGGTACTCGAGATGCTCGTTACTCGAGTCGAACACCACGCGGCACTCGAGTCAAATGCATTTCCTTCCCCACATGTTTAGCGCCATTTTTTAGTCAATAGACCGCTGAGTACTTAGAGTGGCCCGTGGCTCGCCTCAGACGCATGCTGGCAGAGGTGAGGGATAGTGCTGCTGCTGATATAGGGACAGTGTTAGAGTAAAATCTAGAGATGGGCGAGCACCAAAATTCTCGAGTGCTCATTCCTCGAGTCGAACTTTCCGTACTGCTCGAGAGCTCGTAACGAGTAACGAACCTCATTGAAGTCAATAGGCGACTCAAACATTTTTGTATGGGACCGATGCTCCGCATAGGTCATGACTTGTCAAACACCAGAGAACATCACAAAGTCATGGAAACACCACAGAAATGAATAGGGAAGGGCAGGGGCAGCATGCTGGCTGCATCTGAGGCTCCCAGCTCCCACTATTAAGCCAAAATGGGGGCAAGAGTCTAGCGTCAACCCACCCTAACAATTTTGCTTCGGGCAAACCCTCATTAGCAAGGCACACGCACTGGCACATCCTGGCTAAGCACCACACTACCTGCAACTAAGGACAATCACTGCCTGCGGGTGACACCACTGCCTCTTCTCCTGGGTTACATGCTGGCATTGCAGTCCAAACCCCCCGCACGACCCTGCATTCACAGTGCACACAAAAGTTTACATGCGCAGCGTTCAGCTGCCCTCATGCCACACGCTCGCTTCATAGCCACACCACCCTCATGTCTATTTATAAGTGCGTACTGGATGAGGAAGAACCGGAGGCAAACACTGCAAAGGGTTGGCAGGGCCAGGCAGCGACCCTCTTTGGAAGTATGGGCGATAGCCCACAATGCTGTTGAGAATTGATGATAAATTGACGTATGATCATCATTCCAATCCCGTGCCATCCCCATCACAAAATTGTCAGGAGCCGCGAACGTAGGCATAAAGGGGACTCAGGTGCAAGCAATTCTACACATCTCCACAATACAGCAATACTCTGCGTGGGAAGCACGTGAGTGGGCCCAGGGTCAGGCTTGGTCCCAGCCTCCACCTTGTGTGACCCAAGGTGCCGTAAGTTACATAGCAATGGGAAATCCATGTGTCCCCACACAATTCATTCTGTGTAGGTGTCAGATAGCTCAACACCGCAATAGGAAGTCATTGAGTTCCTTGGGCTCGCCTATGCTGTCGGTGCACAAAGATGGTATTACACAGGAAGAAATCAGAACGCCCAAACATGGCAGAGTTTCACCCCGCCAAGGACCTCGGCCCACATTTCTACCCTAGTCATTCAGTGTATTTGTGCCAGACAGGTAAAACACCGCAATGGGAGGTCTTGATGCACCCACAGCATAGGCGAGCCCCTGGATCCCACGGAAAGTATTACACATGAAGAAATCAGAGCGCGCAAACATGGCAGTTTCACCCCTCCAAGGACCTCGGCCTCGGCTCACACCCTCATTAGGACTAATTCACACAAACGTTTTTTTTTTTTTTTTATAAATTCTTTATTTATTGCAGGTAGTTATTCAATGACAACTGAGTTACAACTTTAAGGTTCAACCTCATTCACATTACCAATGTGTCTCAGTATTAGACAAATGGTTAGAGAAAATCTCCATGTAAACATAAAAACGTGTCAAATGGTATGATATAATAAATCAAATCTTGCCTAACTTCCTAACTCCGTCTGTAGCTCTTTCCACAGTACACTGTGCCGAACTTCGTAACTTTATGCACTGTATAACATGTTCAAAGGTGTCTAATGAGACAGACAAGACACATGAAGGGTGCGCACAAGGGTTGCGGTTGGGTGTATAGCTGATGGGATTAGGGCGGAGGGGGGTGTGGCTGGGTGGGGGGTAGTTTAGTTAGTTTGAAGGGTTAAGTAACTGGCGGTATTCTTCCGATTCTTGGAAGTCTATCCAGTGGTACCATGTTTTGCGGAACCTTTCTTGCGTGCCCTTTAGCGCTGCAGAAAGGTCCTCCATCTCCTTAATCCAGTTAACTGTGTTTAGCCATAATGCCAGCCATGGCGGGGTTGTCTGTCTCTAGCGTCTGGCTATACATGACCTCGCCGCGTTCACCAAGAAGCAGACTACCGATTTTTTGTAAGCAGCCAGCGGGATATCACTATGATGTAGGAGAAAGAACGCAGGTGTCCTTGGTAGGGTGAATTGGGTAAACTTAGAGGAGACCCGCCAGACCTCTGACCAGTAGCCCGCCAGCACCGGGCAGTCCCAAAAGACATGCAGCATGGTCCCTTGCTCCGATCCGCATCTCCAGTACATGAGGGAGACCGACGGGAATATCTTATTCAGGTGGGAGGGCACCCTGTACCATCTGGAGAGGATCTTAAAGCCGGATTCTTGTATTCTGCTGGAGATGGATGCAGAGTGTGTGATAGTGAATATTTTGTCTGTTTCCTCTGTGGTGAGATTTATTCCCATTTCCTCTTCCCATTTTTCAATGTATCTTGGGGGGGGGGGGGGGGGGCGGTTTCCGGTTGTGAAATAAGGATATTGTAAATTCTGGATAGAGTGTGTCTAGAGGGGCCCTCTTCAGTGCATATTGCTTCAAATTGTGTTTTTGGGTGGGAGAACCTTTTTGGCTGAGGTAGGGACTGTAAGAAATGTCTTAGCTGTATTGTCTGCCAGAGTGGGAGAGGGGCTGGAATGGTGGTCCCTCTCAACATGTCCACCGAAAGCCACTGGCCATTTTGTAAGAAGTGTTCCGCCCTATATCTACCTTCTGTGAGCCATGTGCGAAATACTCCCTTCTCCCCTCCCGGGCGGAAATCCGGGTTACCCAGGATCGGGAACAGTGGGGATGGCCTGGGGGATAAGTCTATCCTCTCTAATATTTTGGCAGCAATTGACAGTGCGGGGCCGATGGTGGGGTGTCGCGTCAATTCTCCTAGGCTGGGGCTGTCCGACCAAGGGAGGGCCACCAACGGTGAATGTGACGCCGCTTGTTCGATGGCTATCCACTGCTTGAGTGCAGAGTGCCGATGCCAGTTTATTATGCGTACCAAGTGAGCCTCTTGGTGGCATCTCACAAAGTCCGGTAACCCCAGGCCGCCCTCTTTTTTTGGCCTAGTCAGCGTGTTACGTGCTATCCGGGATGTCTTTCCTGCCCAGATAAATGTGGTGGTAAGAGAGAGAAGGTGTTGGAAAAAGCTCTTTGGAACATGTATGGGGAGGGCTTGGATTAGATAAAGGACTCTGGGAAGGATTTTCATTTTAATAATTGATCCTCAGCCAAAGCAAGAGAACGTGCTTTGGTCCACTGACTGAGGTCTTGTCTGACCCTGTTTAGGAGCGCTGGGAAGTTAGCCGTGTGTAAGTCCTCACTTCTCGGCGTTAAGTTTGTTCCTAGATAGTTAATATGGTCCCTTGCCCATGTGAAAGAGAAGAAGTCCTTGAGTTCTTCTACTAGGGGTTGTGTGAGTAAAACATTGAACGCTGCCGACTTATGGTAGTTGATTTTGAAATTAGATAGTGTTGAGTAGTGCTTGATCTTGGCCATAAGGTTTGGTAGAGTGATTCGTGGGTCGGAGATAAAGAATAGGAGATCGTCTGCATAGGCCGCTATCTTGTGTTCTATGTCGCCTGCTGTGATCCCGTGTATATTTGGGTTAGCGCAGATTTTTGTCAGCAATGGCTCAAGGCATAGAATGAAAATCAAGGGTGACAGGGGGCACCCCTGTCTCGTACCGTTCGTGATGGGGAAAGGCTCTGAGAGCTGGCCATTTACTCTTACTGATGCTGTTGGGTGAGAGTATAGGCTCGTGATCCACTGCAGCATGTTAGGTCCCATACCCATGTATGTCATAGTTGCAAACAGGAAGTCCCACTCCACCCTGTCAAAAGCTTTATCTGCGTCTGTGGACAGTAGGCATATTGGCAAGGGGAGTTTGCACGCTGCATGAATTAGGTTAATGGCTTTAGTTGTATTGTCCCTTGCCTCTCTCATTGGGACGAAGCCCACCTGGTCTATGTGGATTATGGTTTGTAGGTAGGGGGAGATCCTTTTTGCAAGAATTTTGGCGAATAATTTCAAGTCAGCATTTAGCAGGGAAATTGGGCGGTAGCTTTGGCACTGTGAGGGGTCTTTACCCTCTTTAGGGATAACCGAGATATTAGCTGTTAAGGTGTCTCTGGGAATTTTGTTCCCGGTGGTTATGGAATTAAATGCCTGGATAAAATGGGGGGCCAGAGTTTCCGTGTATTTCTTGTAGTATGTTAAAGTGATCCCGTCTGGTCCCGGGGCTTTTCCGGTCCGGGAGGTTGCGAGCGCTTCTGCTAGCTCGCTTGGTGAGATGGGTGCTTCCATCATGTCTATTGCCTCCTGCGGGAATTTGCATAGGTTCGCCTGCTGCAGGTATTCTCGAATTGTAGCTCTCTTTTGCTCTCTAGCCTAGGTTGACTGTGGGGGAGATAGGTTGTAAAGAGAGTGGTAATATTCCCGAAAGGCACCGGCTATTTGTTGCGGTGAGTGTTGTACGTGGCCTTTGGAGTTGTTGATGTGCGGGACGTATGTTCTGGCTCTTCTGGACCGCAATGCTCGTGCCAGTGTGCGACTAGGTTTATCTCCAAACTCATAGAAATGCTGCCTGCATTTCGCTAAGCCTGCTTTGGCCCTCCCCAGGCAATAAGAGCGGACCTTTTCCCTAAGATGGTTCAGTTCTGCCCCTCTAGCGCTGTCGTGAGTAGATTTATGGGTGGTCTCTAGCTCTTGGATCTGGCCCAGTAGTTTTTTAAGGTGTGCCGATCGTTCCTTTTTAATGCGAGAGCCTATGTTGACGCACTGTTCGCGGATTACGCATTTGTGTGCCTCCCAGATCGTTAGTGGATCTACCGCTGACGTTGTGTTATGAGTAAAATAGTCTTTTATCGCTTTGTGGATTTCGTCCACGATTACCGGGTCTTGGAGGAAGGACTCATTGAACCGCCAATACCATGTTCTGTTGTGTAGGGAGGGTAATTTCACACAAACGTTTTTATGTGGCTAAATTAGTGTAAAAAAATTGCAACCATCAGAAGCATTGTATTCATTCAAATGAGCAAATTTTGGGTGCATTCAGGCGACCGTATATCGGCTGGGTTTTCACACCCAGCCGATATACGGCGTCCCTCTCTGCAGGGGGAGGAAGCTGGAAGAGCCGGGAGCAGTGAAATGAGCTCCTGCCTCCTCCCCACCCTCTCTCCGCCCCTCGCCACTTTGCAATGGGAGGGTTGGGATGGGGGCGGAGCTAATTTCCCGGGCGTAGCTCCACCCTGCCCCACCCCTCCCATTTGAAATAGTGACGAGGGGCGGAGAGGGGGTGGAGAGGAGGCGGGAGCTCAGTGCACTGCTCCCGGCTCTTCCAGCTTCCTCCCCCTACAGAGAGGGACGCCGTATATCGGCTGGGCATGAAAACCCAGCCGATATACGGTCGTCTGAATGCGCCCTTCGGCTGCGTTAAAACATCTGTATAATAGGACATTGGCGACCAAAAATGTGGATGAAAAAGATTTGGCCGAGATACGCTGGAGGATTCCATAGGCTTCTATTAGAGCTAAAAAAAAAAAAAGGGAGGGGGAGAGAATTTAGCAGTGTCCAGCACTAGGATAGATTACAGCAGGCTCTGTTTAGCCATTAGTAGGCATTCAGAGGATTTATGCCAAACAAGGGTTTTCCGAGCTGCAACGCATACTTTCGCTAATACGCCACAGTTGATCATGTGAATGGATGAGAAAATGTGAATTTTGGCTGTGACGTGGTTGCGGCTTTTTCCTTGTCAAGCAATTTTTGGATGTGAGGTGGCCCAGCGTGAATACACATCGCTTGTGTGGAAGAGGCCTAAAGATAATATACTGTATATTTGCTAGAGGTTGCAATTTAAAGCCTTTCAATTTCTAATTGAAAAGCCCTGGGCCTTACTCAGATTAGTCACTTTTGGCACAGTGAGATCTTCCTATCATTCTTAAATTTTCTTGCTAAATTTAAAATCCCTTATTCAGATCTATTTAAATACCTTTAATATGCACAAATTAAAACATTTTCCCCCTCCTACAAGAATCAATATACCTTCTAAGAAGATTAGACACATGGTTATCCTCATTCCATGGCTCTAACAAAGGACTTTCTACTAACTACCATATTCTAAATTAACCTCTTATGATTTCCATGGATAATCTTAAAATACCATTCAATATTTCAGTCTTTAAATGTACAAATCATTTTGAGAACTCTAGTAAGATACTGAATATATGGTATATTTTCCCTCAAACTCTTAATAAAATGCCTTCTCATTTCTCCAATTGCTGCTAGAGATATGGTTAACAAATGGTTCCCATATTTCCCCACTGACTTACAGGTAGTGTGATCACATGACAAGTATACTTCATAACTGATGCCAAGCCCTGGCCTCCATATTAGTGAATTCAAGGACTGGCTGTAGCGATCACATAGCTTGTGACCTGATCATGAGCAGCAAGGAAGTCAGGAAATGAAAATATGCTTTGAAAAAAATGCATATAAGGGGACTTTAGTGAGTGGGGCATTATTATTGATTTTTTTTTTTTACTGAATGCTGACATAGGGGGGCATTCCAACTGAGTAGTGGCATAACAGGGTATTATATTTGATTGATGACATAAAGAGAGCATTATGACTGAGTGGGGGGGGGGGGGCTTTATTACGCATTAGGTAAATGTTCACTGAGTGTAGGGCACTGTGTGAGGTCATCAGTGTGCACAAAAATGAGGATACTATTACCTTGTGATGCATGTCAGGAGACATTATTACTATATGGGGCACTATAGATGAGAATATTGTGTACAAGTGTGGAAAACAATGACAAGTTGCTTGAAAATTGAGTAGCCACAAATCTTTGTGTATTATTATGCAGAGACAAGGCATCCTTGCTAAAGGCACCCTCTTCCACAGCAGGGTGCTTGAGCAATTGGTTCTTTATAGTTCTGCAGAAGTGCTACTGTATTATGATTGACTCCTTGTTTGACCCATGCCTGATTCACTCAGATTTCCCATCTTCTCCTATCCTGAACGCAGCTTGCACTTTAACCTCATTAAACAGTAGCTGTTGGCCTGATCCTCTGTTGTTTTATCATTATGTAAGAACTCCACCTGTCCTGATATCAGATTTGCATATCAACTATGTCTCTGCATGCTTCTCTTGAATTGCATTATGATTCGGCTGACCTGCCTGCATCAGCTGCCGCAGACCTGAGTCTAAACTTTGGGTAACAACCTGGTGGTCACTGCAGCGATGACCAGATCTCGTTAGGATGGGTTAAAGGGTGAAACACAGGAGACCTCAGGTGCAGTCCTCAAGACTCGCCCACAGTCAAATCAATCTGTGGCATTGTGGGTTCTCATCTGCTGATCTGAGATAACCCTATCATTTAGGACTGTTAGGGATAATCTAGGGACCGCAAATGATATGTTGCCGAGTTCCAAATTATTATTGTATATCCGGCCGGAAGGAATCAATGAAATACAGATAGTTCTGTATTCCAAAGAATTCTACCCTCTATTATTACAGGCTAGAGGTTTTATCAAGAAAAAGGAAAGAAAGGAGTATGCATGGCTTTATGCCAAAGCTTTACATAAGGTCTTGTGTGAAACCATTAACTCACGTGAACACATTTTCATTATCATATGAAAGTAACACACAAGTACATATCTACAAAAACTTGTAACATTTCTACTGTGGAATGCTGATAATTGAAAAAGCTATATTTCATGAGAGAATCTGAAAGAACAAAGGAATGGCTATACACTCAGATAAATCGTCATCTAAGGAGATAAAACAGAATTGGGCTAAAGTTCATAGTTAGTGTTGTATGAGACAAGAGAAAAATGAAGTTTAACAGAGCCTCAGTCTTAACATTTCCCCATTTAAAACAGTTCATCTGAAGATTCTTGGTGACATTGCATTAAAGGTACATTCAACTGTGTCTCTTCCAGATTTCCACTGTCACCAACCGTTCAGTGGCTGTTTTATTTACAGGTAGATGTTCTGAAGTCTCCTTGCTTGTCTCCATACTCAGCCGAAAGAAAATGTTTATCAAACATAAAATGACAAAGAAAAGAAACAAAACAAAATTACCACAGGGTACAATAACAGATTACATTATTATTACTTCTGTTTAACAAGTGGTTAGGCTAAGGGTTTTATCAAGACTGTTTCTGGTGTGCCCAAAACATCCAATACATAGAGATATTAAAGAAGGTATACATTGTATGCAGCAACACAGTAATATACAAATGACCACTACCCCGCATACTATTCCGAGCAACTGTCGGAGCCAAGATAGGCTGAACCAGGATCAAAACAACCAATTGAACCATCCCTGATCCTTATCTTGTTTTATTGATTGCACTATGCTCTGTATCCCCTGTATCTTTTTATGTATAGATTCTGCATTCTTAGTCAAATTAAAACAGCACATTCCCTCAAACTCTTCACACTGGTGATTTTAAGGCCAGCAGCATGTAGTCAATAGTGGCCCTGTTCTGTAAAGTGGCTTTACGCACCCCTTGTACATCTAGAAGCAACAGGTCCAGGGCTTGAGAAGTAGCATTCAGAGTCTTGGCCATGTCACATGCTATTCCATTTATTACTTGTCTGTTGTATATTGCCAAGCTCCATACTCCTATTATGGAGGCTCCCAACGCTATCACCTCAGAATTACTTAAAAGGGCTGGAGGGCCTTCACAGTTCTCATCCAGTCCTTTTGTCTCTCTTTTATTTCTGTGCAGAGGTTCTAGCTTCTGATACATAAAAATACTTAGACGGGACAGTGCACATGGTCCTCCTGTAATATTTGCAGGAATGTGAGTATATGTACTATTTCTGCAAGAAAAGACCCAACCGGTAGGTAACTTGACATGTTTAATATGGCTAGGACTTATAACAATGCTCTTACACCTCATACCATTGGTCATATTTTGGCACTTTGTTTGGTTACTCAGAATTATTGAGTCATTTGTCGGTGTTCTTTCACCAAGGGCTATCTGGGCGCACTTCCCTATCTTAAATTTATTGCAGGTAAAGTGGTAGCAGACGTCTGCTCCTGCCACCTGTCTGACTTGAAACATGGTCATGTTTGCCCACTGGGCATGTTCTACTTGTGGGCAACCTGGGCAGTAATCATAGATATTTACAAAATTCTGAATGTAATTTCCCTCTACCTCGGTGTCATTATGAATTAGTGAGAATAAATTTTTTAATACTGAAGTTGAGGCAGGTACTGTTAACAGACAGGTACGCAATATGTCCTCACTACTCTTAAGATTTACCATACACATATTAGTAATATTTAAAACATCCTGGTCCAAGTACTCCCACATGTTAGCATGCCCTTCTGCCCATTGCATTCACCCCTTCTATGCCTTAGCTGCTCTGGTTCCCTAGCTGGTGGGAAACAAAAAAGAAAGAATGCAAAGACCATGACAGTTATACCGCAGGCAATAAGGGATACAGACTTCATTGCCCCTGGGGTTTGGTTGTCTTTTGGCAATGTGAGGCGTGGAACCAATTTGGTTTTCCTTCCAGCTTGACTGAGGTGCTTGTGGTCAGCAGGGCCTGGTAGGGCCCATCAAATCTGTGTTCCAGCACCTTCCTCACATGTCTCCGGATGACAACCCAATCTCCAGGCTGCAGGTTATGTGAGCCTTCTAAAGAATTAGGATCTGGAATGGAACAGAACACTTAGTTGTGTGTTACTTTCAGACGCTTGTTTAGAGACTATACATACTCAGTCAGTGTCCCAAACTTTGCCTGCAGTTGTTAAAGGGGTTGTCTCATGCCGAAACTGTTTTTTTTTTTATTCAATAGGCCCCCCGTTCGGCGCGAGACAAACCCAAGGGATGGGTTAAAAAAAAAAAAGTTTATTACTTACCCGAATCCCCGCGCTGCGGCGACTTCTTTCTTCCTTTACCAAGATGGCCACCGGGATCTTCACCCACGATGCACCGCGGGTCTTCTTCCATGGTGCACCGTGGGCTCTGTGCGGTCCATTGCCGATTCCAGCCTCCTGATTGGCTGGAATCGGCACACAAGACGGGGCGGAGCTACGAGGACCAGCTCTCCGGCACGAGCGGCCCCATTCACCAGGGAGAAGACCGGACTGCGCAAGCGCATAAAAACGCCAGAAGACAGCGAATTTATACGGATCCATGGCGACGGGGACGCTAGCAACGGAGCAGGTAGGTGAATAACTTCTGTATGGCTCATAATTAATGCACAATGTATATTACAAAGTGCATTAATATGGCCATACAGAAGTGCTGAACCCCACTTGATTTCATGAGACAACCCCTTTAAGGAAAATACAGGCCCAGTTTTGGCACACTGCCAAACAAAATTTCCTAGGAAGGCAATCCTGACTTTCTATTAAGTATGTACCTAACTGAGAAAAGGGCTAATGGAAGGCACTCAGTCCAAGTAATTTCATTGTACCATTCAACCTTTCCACTTTCCCACTACCCTGTGGATGGTAGGGTGTGTGAAAGGCCTGGGATACACCTAGAGAAGACATGATGTGATTCATTATTTCACCTGTGAAGTGTGTACCTCTGTCTGACTCAATCACTTCCGGTACCCCATATCTGCAGATTACCTCATTCATGAGCTTATTTGCGGTTACCTGAGAGGTTGCCTTGGTAACAGGGTAGGCCTCAATCCAACCTGAAAAGACATCAACAACAACAAGCACATATTCTTACTTCTCAACAGGTGGGAGCTGAATGCAGTCAATTTGCAATCTCTGAAATGGGTAGAGTGGCCTAGGCAAGTGTTTTCGTGGTACCCTTACCTTCTGTCCCGGGTTGTTTATGGCACAGATCATGCAAGATTGGACAAATGAGGCAGTAGCTACAGAGAACCCAGGAACCACCCATCCTCGTTCAAGCGTCGACATCATTGCTGCTTTTGATAGATGCATCTTTCCATGCATAAGCTGGGCTATCATGGGGTACAGGGACCGTGGTAGGCAAGTTCTGTTGACTGTTCAGCATACGCTGTCCTGTTCTGTCACTCCCATATTAGTCCATTTTTCCTTTTCTTCCTTGCTGGCTTGTAACTGTAACGTCCTTAGTACATCAATGTCCAAAGTTTTATTAATGTTCAAATCATTGTCCTTTTCGATGTCCAAATCATTGTCTCTGACTTGTGCTGTCAGTATCCTCTTTTCTTCTTTCTTCCACGCCTTGGGGGGCGCTGCTTTTGCTGTGAAGTCTGCTAGGGTGTTGCCTCTTGCTTCTCCAGTGTCGGCTTTGGTATGAGCTTTTACCTTTAGAACTGCTACTTTTTCAGGTAGGAGTAGGGCCTCCATGAGACTCTGCACCACTGCACCATTTTTAATTGGCTGTCCTGCTGAGGTAATTAACTGTCTGGCCTTCCATATTGGGCCGTAATCATGAGCTATGCCAAATGCATACCAGGAATCAGTGTAAATGTTTGCCGTCTTACCTTCTGCCACTCTTCACGCTTCAGTGAGAGCCTTCAGTTCCGCTTCTTGTGCTGAGACATGCGGAGGCAGAGCTTCTGCTTTAAGGACATCATGTTGTGTGACCACTGCATATCCGGTGTGGAATCGTCCATTCTCAACCTGGTACCTGGAACATCTACAAAAAGCTCAAAATGTGCATTGTAAAGAGTGGTTGCAGTAACTGTTTCAAAACCTGCAGTTTCATGTTGCATCAATGCTAGACAATCATGCTGATGTTCTACTTCAAATTGATCAGAATCTTGTTGCAAAGAATTTAAAAATAACTGAATTGCAGAACCTATATCACCTCGCCCCCCCCCCCCCCCCCATTTGTAACAGGGTACTCGATTGGAAGAAAAGTAGTTGGGTTCAACGTAGTGCATGGCTGGAAAGAGATGTCAGGGGACATAAGAAGGGCACATTGCAATCTGATTTGATGTGCCAAAGACAAATGTTTTGGTTGGACCTGTGTCAATATCCTCTGGATGTCATGAGGGGTGAAGACCACTAGGGGGTAGTCTAAGACCAACTCAGAGGATTTGTCAACCATTGCTTGTACTGCTGCCACCACACAGACACATAAGGGAGCTCGCCAAGCCACTGGATTCAGACGCATGGAGTAGTATCCAAGTGGTCGTGATCGTCTTCCGTGTTTTTGTGTAAGTACTGCTGTTGCGTGACCAGAAAGTTCAGTGCAGAAGAGAGTGAAAGGTAAAGTATAGATAGGAATTCCCAATGATGGGGAGCTGAGGATAGAGAGTTTTAAAGTATGAAAGTTGTCAATTGCCTCAGAGGTCAGAGAGAAAGGAGTGACAGAGAGGCAATCGTACAGTGGTTGCATGAGAGAGGAGGCAGAGCACATCCACAGACGGCAGTAGAAGACAAGACCCAAAAAGGTGCAGAGTTTGGCAATAGAGAAAGGCACAGGAATTGCCTGGACAGCAGACTTCTGTTCCTCTGTTAAATGTCTGGTTCCTTGAGCCAGACAATAACCCAAGAAAACAACCTTTGTTTTGCAAAACTGAAGTTTTTCCTTTGAGGCTTTGTAACCGTTTTCTGCAAAGAAAATTAACAGTGAGATGGTGGCCTGTTGGCAGGCTTTCAGATCATCAGCACACAGTAAAAGATCATCAACATATTGCAGAAGTACCACCCCAGGTGGGAGGGACCAACCTTGCAATACTAACTGCAGCGCCAGAGTGTACATGGTTGGCGAGTTTTGAGCTCCCTGCGGGAGAACCGACCACGCATACTGTTTACCTTTAAAAGTGAAGACAAAAAGCTATTGACAGTCGGGGTGGAGGGGCACACTGAAAAAGGCATTCGTTGAGTCCAACACTGTGAAGTATGTGGCGGTAGGTGGTACCTGTGCTAGTAAGGTGTAGGGGTTTGGGCACCAAAGGGCAGTATAGTACTGTAACCTTATTCACCTCGCGGAGGTCATGGACCATGCGGTAGGTGTCTGGTTGACCTTTTCGCATCTTATTCTTGACTGGAAAAAGAGGGGTGTTTGCTGGAGAGCGTATATAGCGTAAAGCCCCCATTTGGACCAAGTCTCCCTTCTGTCCCTCAAATGCATCTTCTTGTGGGAAACTAAGAGGATACTGTTTGACCCCGGGGGGGGAGGGGTATCCTGGCTTCAGATATACTATCATAGGGGGCACATTCAATTTCCCTATGTCTGTCTTAGAGGTGGCCCACAATTTGTCAGGAACCATGGAAGGCTGGGTTTCTTCAGCTGCTGTCAGGACAAAAACATGAGCCGGATCCACCAAGAGAGCAGTTAGTTTGCAAAATTCTTCTGAACTGGTACCTGAGGTCTCAACCTGTACCGATCCATCTGGTGAGAATTTGATGGATGCAGATAAGGCTTGTAAGATGTCAATGCCAAGAACAGAGATGGGAATGTCATTGCTGACCTGCAGCTTAGCCATTACCGTCTGACCCCTGAATTTGACTGGAAGGGGTTTGGTTTCTTGTAATGCAACAGGTTTCCCTTCCAACCCCACTACTGATTGTGTACTCTGCTGTCTATGGGGTGGAGGTACAAGGTGCCCCTGGATGACAGACATGGCAGTCCCCGTATCTATAAGAAATGGAATCTCATGATGTAGAACTTCCCCTTCATGTAGACCGCTGAACCTTCTGTTTCTACAGTGACGGGAAATAGGGGCAGGGGTTGCCTGTTTTTCATGCCTGTTCCGTCGTAGGAGGAGCGGGCATGGTGTCGGACTGTTGCTTTTTCCCCCCAAACGCCTTGCATTCATGCTTGAAATAACCAGGTTTGCCACAAGAATGGCACTTGAAATTATGCTGTTTGGGTCTACCTCCTTCTTTGATGTAGCTTCTACCGCCTCCCCCTTGGGCTAACATGACATGTTTACCAGGAGTAACTTTCTCTGATCTCTCATTTAATTTTATGCCCTTGGCGACCTGAAGCAATGAGGACACTGCAGTCTGCCGCCATTCTGGCTTGCAATCCTGCAACTTTTTCTTGATGGATGGCTTAAGGCCATCCACAAATGGCAATGCAAGCATGGTGTCACTCAATCCCGTTATACCCCAGGTCAGCCCATCTGGTCTGAAGTTTTGCAAATAAAGTCTCAACACTGTCTCCCTTTTCTTATACTACATTGAAAAGGGACAGCGAGGATTCCTGTAACTTTCCTTTAGCCCAGTGCTGTAGTCCCGTGATGTACAATGGACCAGATAACCAATCAAGGGGGTTAATATGATTGAAATCACGCTCACAATGCCTTTTTACATGGTCATTTATGATCGCTCCAACTGCTTCTCCAGCTTTGAGAGCTGTTAGGGGTGTCAGGTCTTGCCATGTGGCAGTGTATGTGCTCTGTATTTGTGCCATTTGTCTGTAGTATGGCATCGGTATGGCAATAGGGTCCGGCAATTGTTGGATCAGTGACACGTGCCCCTGGGGAGTCCAGGGTCTGTACTCCACAACGGACACCCGCATGACTCCCTCAGGTGCCGTCCCTCCGTTCCCTGAAGAGGAGAAAGCATTATGGCGATTAGAACTGTCCACCCCTCCCTCTGCTGTGGCTGTCGCTCGTTGTGCTGTTGCTTGACTGCGTGTTACTACAGGGTAAATACCTCACATGACTCCTGAGCGAGGAGCAGTACAAGTCAAACAAGTGTCCCTGTTGTCTAGATTCTGTTGACCACACACCCTACAAGTCCAACCCTCAGGTCCGTTTGAGGCAGAGGAATTGGGGTAGGAAGGTATTGTCCGGTGTGGATTGTCAAGGGGTGCATAATACATATGTCCCATGAAATTCTTCTCCTGATAGCCCATTCCTGCTGTGTCTATACTGGTCTTGATCCAACTGTTTACTATATCTCCTAGTCAATTATCTTTCACCCAGCCTCTGTGATTGTCTCTAAACATCTCCCAAGTTTGCTGGTCTAAGGCTCCCTCTTTCCAGACACCTGCTTTTCTCAGCAGCTTACTACATCCTTTTCCGACAGCTTGTTTACCTTCCCTCTCCTCCACTATTTCTTGTTTTCCATATAGACGTACTCTTGCCCTGTACATTTCCCATATTGCCTGTCCTTGGTGAGCTATACTTCCGTCCCCTCTTATTTCTTCCTGCCTCTATTTTCCCCTTTTTTACAAAAGAAGATTTCCCCAGGAGCTACTATTGAAAGTTAGTCCTGTTCTACCTAGGTTCCTCGCAAACCCAAAGGCTGTACCTATTTAGAGGTCAGTAAGGGGACTCCACAGCTTATCAATGCCTGTATCTCTGCGCTACCTTCCACAATACCCAGATTAGGAATAGTACATATAAACAAATACCAATAGCCAAGCAAATATCTTCCCACTCAAGCAACATATCAGCCCATCTGGGTTCATATGGACTTGAGGTCCTTCTTACAAGGAAGCAATCAGATCTGGAGAAAGATCAACCAGGAAAACACAGACCAGGTTGGCAAGATAATGTCTTACTGTACAGCGCTATTTTTCAGTCTGTGGTTCCAGGCTGCTCCTTCCCACTCGTGTTCCGAGAGTCAGGGTAGAATGACCGTCCTTCTGTCTCTTCAAGCCCCACATTGGGCGCCAGGTTATTAGAGATATTCTAGGGACCCCAAATGATATTTTGCTGAGTTCTAAATTATTATTGTATATCCGGCCGGAAGGAATCAATGAGATACAGACAGAGATCTTTTCCTTTTCTCTCGTAGGCCTACACCCGCTGAGGTAAAGCCTTCAACAGAATCAGACTGTGTAGGACTCCCTTGTATGTTATCTTTATCAGAGAAATATGTCCGTAGTTTTAACTCGGCCTTCGAGAGAAAAGTACATTTCAGCCTCTTACCACGGATGCATCTGTGGATACCTATACGAAATTAGTGAAGAGGGATTTGGCACGGTTGAGAAAAAAGAACAAGTGTAAGCGTGTTCCTTCTAATTTGACCAAGAAGGAAAGACATGCATTAAAGTGCTTGCAGTCTGACGTGTCCATCACAATCAAGCCCGCGGACAAGGGTGGGGCGGTGGTCGTGATGGACACGTCACAATACAGAGTGGAAATCTTGAGTCAATTGAACGATACAGAGGTCTATGAATGGTTGAGCGGGGACCCCACGGCGAAATATCAACTACAGCTAAAAGAAATCGTTGATGAGGCCCTTTTGTCGGGGATTATTAATGTAGCACTGGCAAACTTTCTATGTATTAAACATCCTAGGATAGCGTGTATTTACACTTTACCCAAAATACATAAAAGGCTAGAAAGCCCGCCAGGCAGACCAATAATCTCCGGCAAGGGATCATTGTTCAATAACCCGTCCAGATTTTTGGACCAAGTCCTACGAGAATTCGCGGTGAGAGCTCGCTCTTACATAAAATACACTAGTGATTTCCTAGTGAAATTACAAAAGATCAGGGTCAGTGTGAATACCATTTTAGTAACGATGGATGTCTCATCATTGTACACGATCATCTCGCACTCCAGGGGTGTTGAGGCTGTGCGTGGGCGCCTCGTTGGATTCCATCTACCGAATTCATCTATACAGTTTGCCCTGGCACTGTTGGAGTTTAGTCTACATTAGAGATGAGCGAACGTACTCGTCCGAGCTTGATGCTCGTTCGAGTATTAGGGTGTTCGAGATGCTTGTTACTCGAGACGAGCACCACGCGATGTTCGAGTTACTTTCACTTTCATCTCTGAGACGTTAGCGCGCTTTTCTGGCCAATTGAAAGACAGGGAAGGCATTACAACTTCCTCCTGTGACGTTCCAACCCTATACCACCCCCCTGCAGTGAGTGGCTGGGGAGATCAGGTGTCACCCGAGTATTTAAATCTGCCCCTCCCGTGTGCTGACCGTGTGCAGTACTGTTGAGGCTGCTTTTAGCAGTGTTGCACATTTTTTTTTTTGTATATCGGCCGTGCAGAGCATTGCGTCCTCAGTCTGCAGTCATTGTACATAGTATAGGGCCAGTACTGGTGAGGTAGGGACAGTGGGAAAGGTGAAAGAGATATACTGTCTATATAGGCAGTGGGCTTTTTCAAACAAATTTTGGAAAAATACTATAGTTGGGCTGCCTGTGACCGTCTTCAGTGTACTGTGTGTCTGCTGGGGGTAGTAGTCCTAATTAATATGCAGCTAAGTGTTACAGCAGGCTTGCGCAAATTTTTTCCTGGCTCTGCATTGCCCGTTACATCACCGCCGTCATCCCGTCCAGAGGGAAACAGTATACATATATACGCTGCCTACAGTATCTGTCTGCTGTCTCAGCTCAGCCTTTAAAAAAATAGAAGCAAAATACTTAAAGGAGATGTCCCGCGCCGAAACGGGTTTTTTTTTTTTTAAACCCCCCCCCCGTTCGGCGCGAGACAACCCCGATGCAGGGGTTAAAAAAACCACCCGCACAGCGCTTACCTGAATCCCGGCGGTCCGGTGACTTCAATACTTACCGCTGAAGATGGCCGCCGGGATCCTCTATCTTCGTGGACCGCAGCTCTTCTGTGCGGTCCACTGCCGATTCCAGCCTCCTGATTGGCTGGAATCGGCACGTGACGGGGCGGAGCTACACGGAGCTACACGGAGCCCCATAGAGAACAGCAGAAGACCCGGACTGCGCAAGCGCGGCTAATTTGGCCATCGGAGGCCAAAAATTAGTCGGCACCATGGAGACGAGGACGCCAGCAACGGAGCAGGTAAGTAAAAAACTTTTTATAACTTCTGTATGGCTCATAATTAATGCACAATGTATATTACAAAGTGCATTATTATGGCCATACAGAAGTGTATAACCCCACTTGCTGCCTCGGGACATCTCCTTTAAGGCCTACTAGTGGCGTTTGGCCAATTAACTGCTTCTGTACTGTGAATTCCACTAGCTGAGTCATACGCACCTACGTCTCACTACAGGCGTGCGTAAAATTGTTTCCTGGCTCTGCGTTGCCCGTTACATCACCGCCGTCATCCCGTCCAGAGGTAAACAGTCTGAAGTAATTTTACATAGTATAGGGCCAGTACTGGTCAGGCAGGGATAGTGGGAAAGGTGAAAGAGATATACTGTCTATATAGGCAGTGGGCTTTTTCAAACAAATTTGGGAAAAATACTATATTTGGGCTGCCTGTGACCGTCTTCAGTGTACTGTGTGTCTGCTGGGGGTAGTAGTCCTAATTAATACGCAGCTAAGTGTTACAGCAGGCTTGCGCAAAATTTTTTCCTGGCTCTGCGTTGCCCGTTACATCACCGCCATCATCCCGTCTAGAGGGAAACAGTATACATATATACGCTGCCTACAGTATCTGTCTGCTGTCTCAGCTCAGCCTTTAAAAAAATAGAAGCAAAATACTTAGAGGGGTTGTCTCGCGAAAGCAAGTGGGGTTAAGTACTTCTGTATGGCAATATTAATGCACTTTGTAATGTACATCGTGCATTAAATATGAGCCATACAGAAGTTATTCACTTACCTGCTCCGTTGCTGGCGTCCCCGTCTCCATGGCTCCGTCTAATTTCGGTGTCTTCTTGCTTTTTTAGACGCGCTTGCGCAGATGGTTCTTCTACCTTTGGCTTGGCTCGGCAGCACCGGTGTTTTGGCTCCGCCCCCTTGTACGCGTCATCGCGTAGCTCCGCTTCCGTCACATGTGCCGATTCCAGCCAATCAGTAAGAGCAGCTGGACGATGAGGTGACTGACCCCACCTGGTTTGCTAAGCCTACTGAGGACAGGTCTTCAGAGGGGGAGGCAAGTGCAGCAGCAGGGCAGGTTGGAAGAGGCAGTGCGGTGGCCAGGGGTAGAGGCCAGGCCAGACCGAATAATCCACCAACTGTTTCCCAAAGCGCCCCCTCGCGCCATGCCACCCTGCAGAGGCCGAGGTGCTCAAAGGTGTGGCAGTTTTTCACTGAGAGTGCAGACGACCGACGAACTGTGGTGTGCAAGGTTTGTCGCGCCAAGATCAGCCGTGGAGCCACCACCACCAGCCTCACCACCACCAGCATGCGCAGACATATGATGGCCAAGCACCCCACAAGGTGGGACGAAGGCCGTTCACCGCCTCCGGTTTGCACCACTGGCTCTCCCCCTGTGCCCCAATTAGCCACTGAGATCCAACCCCCCTCTCAGGACACAGGCACGACCGTCTCATGGCCGGCACCCACACCCTCACCTCCGCTGTCCTCGGCCACATCCAGCAATGTCTCTCAGCACACCGTCCAGCCGTCGCTAGCGCAACTGTTTGAGCGCAAGAGCAAGTACGCCGCCACGCACCCGCACGCTCAAGCGTTAAACGTGCACATAGCCAAATTCATCAGCCTGGAGATGCTGCCGTATAGGCTTCTGGAAACGGAGGCTTTCAAAAACATGATGGCGGCGGCGGCCCCACGCTACTCGGTTCCCAGTCGCCACTACTTTTCCCGATGTGCCGTCCTAGCCCTGCACGACCACGTCTCCCGCAACATTGTACGCGCCCTCACCAACATGGTTACTGCCAAGGTCCACTTAACAACGGACACGTGGACAAGCACAGGCGGGCAGGGCCACTATATCTCCCTGACGGCACATTGGGTGAATTTAGTGGAGGCTGGGACCGAGTCACAGCCTGGGACCGCTCACGTCCTACCCACCCCCAGAATTGTGGGCCCCAGCTCGGTGCTGGTATCTGCGGCGGTGTATGCTTCCTCAACTAAACCACCATCCTGATCCTCCTACGCAACCTCTGTCTCACAATCAAGATGTGTCAGCAGCACGTCGCCAGCAGTCGGTGTCGCGCGGCATGGCAGCACAGCGGTGGGCAAGCATCAGCAGGCCGTGCTGAAACTACTCAGCTTAGGAGATAAGAGGCACACGGCCCACGAACTGCTGCAGGGTCTGACAGAGCAGACCGACCGCTGGCTTTTGCCGCTGACCCTCCAACCGGGCATGGTCGTGTGTGACAACGGCCGTAACCTGGTGGCGGCTCTGCAGCTCGGCAGCCTCACGCACGTGCCATGCCTGGCCCACGTCTTTAATTTGGTGGTTCAGCTCTTTCTGAAAAGCTACCCACGCTTGTCAGACCTGCTCGGAAAGGTGCGCCGGCTCAGCGCACATTTCCGAAAGTCCAAGACGGACGCTGCCATCCTGCGGACCCTGCAACATCGGTTTAATCTGCCAGTGCACCGACTGCTGTGCGACGTGCCCACACGGTGGAACTATACGCTCCACATGTTGGCCAGGCTCTATGAGCAGCGTAGAGCTATAGTGGAATACCAACCACAACATGGATGGCATAGTGGGAGTCAGCCTCCTCAATTCTTTACAGAAGAGTGGGCCTGGTTGGCAGACATCTTCCAGGTTCTTGGAAACTTTGAGGAGTCTACCCAGATGGCGAGCGGCGATGCTGTAATCATTAGCGTCACCATTCCTCTGCTATGCCTCTTGAGAAGTTCCCTGCAAAGCATAAAGGCAGACGCTTTGCGCTCAGAAACGGAGGCGGGGGAAGACAGTATGTCGCTGGATAGTCAGAGCACCCTCATGTCTATATCTCAGCGCGTTGAGGAGGAGGAGAGGGAGGAGGTGGGGGAAGAGACAGCTTGGCCCACTGCTGAGGGTACCCATGCTGCTTGCCTGTCATCCTTTTAGCGTGTATGAACCGAGGAGGAGGAGGATCCTGAAAGTGATCTTCCTAGTGAGGACAGCCATGTGTTGCGTACAGGTACCCTGGAACACATGGCTGACTTCATGTTAGGATGCCTTTCTCGTGACCCTCGCATTACACGCATTCTGGCCACTACGGATTACTGGGTGTACACACTGCTCGACCCACTGTATAAGGAGAACATTTCCACTCTCATACCCGAAGAGGAAAGGGGTTTGAGAGTGATGCTATACCACAGGACCCTGGCGGACAAACTGATGGTAAAATTCCCATCCGACAGCGCTAGTGGCAGAAGGCGCAGTTCCGAGGGCCAGGTAGCAGGGGAGGCGCGGAGATCAGGCAGCATGTACAGCACAGGCAGGGGAGCACTCTCCAAGGCCTTTGACAGCTTTATGGCTCCCCAGCAAGACTGTGTCACCGCTTCCCCAGTCAAGGCTGAGTCGGCGGGAGCACTGTAAAAGGATGGTGAGGGAGTACGTAGCCAATCGCACGACCGTCCTCCGTGACGCCTCTGCTCCCTACAACTACTGGGTGTCGAAGCTGGACACGTGGCCTGAACTCGCGCTGTATGCCCTGGAGGTGCTTGCTTGTCCTGCGGCTAGCGACTAGTCAGAGAGGGTGTTTAGTGCGGCTGGGGGAATCATCACGGATAAGCGTACCCGCCTGTCAACCGACAGTGCAGACAGGCTTACACTCATAAAGATGAACAAAGCCTGGATTTTCGCAGACTTCTCTTCTCCACCAGCAGACAGCAGCGATACATAAACAATACGTAGGCTGCACCCGCGGATGGAAGCATCGTTCTCTATCACCATCAAAAACGGGAACCTTTTAGCTTCATCAATCTGTGTATTATATTCATCCTCCTGCTCCTCCTCCTGAAACCTCACGTAATCACGCCGAACGGGCAATTTTTCTTAGGGCCACAAGGCTCAGTCATATAACTTTTGTAAACAATGTTTATACGTTTCAATTCTCATTAAAGCGTTGAAACTTGCACCTGAATCAATTTTTATTTTAACTGGGCAGCCTCCAGGCCTAGTTACAAATTATGCCACAGTAACCAAAGCGATTAATGGGTTTCACCTGCCCTCTTGGTTGGACATGGGCAATTTTTCTGACGTACATTAGTACTGTTGGTACACCAATTTTTTTGGGCTCTCGCCTACAGTGTAATCCTAGTAATTTTTAGCCCACCTGCATTAAACCTGACATTACCTCAGCTGTGCTGGGCACTGCAATGGGATATATTTATGTACCGCCGGTGGGTTCCAGGGAGCCACCCATGCTGTCGGTCCACACGGAGTTGTAAATGCATGTGTCCACTTCTAAAGAACCCCAGTCTGACTGGGGCATGCAGTGTGGGCTGAAGCCCACCTGCATTAAACCTGACATTACCTCAGCTGTGCTGGGCACTGCAATGGGATATATTTATGTACCGCCGGTGGGTTCCAGGGAGCCACCCATGCTGTCGGTCCACACGGAGTTATAACTGCATGTGTCCACTTCTAAAGAACCCCAGTCTGACAGGGGCATGCAGTGTGGGCCGAAGCCCACCTGCATTAAACCTGACATTACCTCAGCTGTGCTGGGCACTGCAATGGGATATATTTATGTACCGCCGGTGGGTTCCAGGGAGCCACCCATGTTGTCGGTCCTCACGGAGTTTTAACTGCATGTGTCCACTTCTAAAGAACCCCAGTCTGACTGGGGCACGCAGTGTGGGCCGAAGCCCACCTGCATTAAACCTGACGTTAGCTTTGCTGTCCAGGGCACTGCAATGGGATATATTTATGTACCGCCGGTGGGTTCCAGGGAGCCACCCATGCTGTCGGTCCACACGGAGTTGTAACTGCATGTGTCCACTTGTAAAGAACCCCAGTCTGACTGGGGCATGCAGTGTGGGCCGAAGCCCACCTGCATTTAATCTGACGTTAGCTCTGCTGTCCAGGGCACTGCAATGGGATACATTTATGTACAGCCGGTGGGTTCCAGGGAGCCACCCATGCTGTGGGTGCACACGGAATTCCCATTGAGGAGTTGTACCTGCCTGTGACTATTTATAAAAAAACCCAGTCTGACTGGGGCATGCAGACACCTTGACAGAATGAATAGTGTGTGGCACATAGGTTCCCCATTGCTATGCCCACGTGTGCAGCTCCTGATGGAGGTGGCACAGGATTGGATTTCTCATTGCTTCTGTACAGCATTGTGGGCTATCGCCCCGCCCCTTTTAAAGAGGGTCGCTGCCTGGCTGTGCCAACCCTCTGCAGTGTGTGCCTGCAGTTCCTCCTCATGGCAGACACACTTATAAATAGACATGAGGGTGGTGTGGCATGAGGGCAACTGAAGGCTGCGCAGGGACACTTTGGTGTGCGCTGTGGACACTGGGTCGTGCGGGGGGGCGGGCAGCATGTAACCCAGGAGAAGTGATAGCGGAGTGTCATGCAGGCAGTGATTGTGCTTTGTTGGAGGTAGTGTGGTGCTTAGGTAAGGTATGTCTTGCTAATGAGGGTTTTTCAGAAGTAAAAATTGTTGGGAGGGGGGGGGGGGAGCACTGTTGCCGCTATTGTGGCTTAATAGTGGGACCTGGGAACTTGAGATGCAGCCCAACATGTAGCCCCTCGCCTGCCCGATCCGTTGCTGTGTCGTTCCTATCACTTTCTTGAATTGCCCAGTTTCGCAAATGAAAACCTTAGCGAGCATCGGCGACATACAAAAATGCTCGAGTTGCCCATTGACTTCAATGGGGTTCGTTACTCGAAACGAACCCTCGAGCATCGCGAAAATTTTGTCTCGAGTAACAAGCACCTGAGCATTTTGGTGCTCGCTCATCTCTAGTCTACATAGCAATTATTTTCTTTTTGAGGAGACCTATTAGGAATCATGTGTATACACATTCAATGGGGCATTTTGGGGCCGCTACATTGATGATGTGTTTTTCCTGTGGGAGGGTACTCCTGAGGAACTAACATCTTTCCATGAATCCCTGAATTGTATTCTACCTGAATTGAATTTCACCATGACATTTTCGGAAGAGAAAATCCATTTCCTTGATGTCATGGTGATTAAAGGGGTTGTCCCGCGCCGAACGGGAAGGGGGTTGAAAAAAAAAAACCCGTTTCGGCGCGGGACAACCCCTTTAATCACCAGAGACAACCCCGATGCAGGGACTTAAAAAAAAAACGCACAGCGCTTACCTGAATCCCCGCGCTCCGGTGACTTCTTACTTACCGGTTGAAGATGGCCGCCGGATTCTTCTCCCTCGGTGGACAGCAGGGCTTCTGTGCGGTCCATTGCCAATTCCAGCCTCCTGATTGGCTGGAATCGGCACGTGACGGGGCGGAGCTACGAGGAGCCGGCATCCTGCACGAGCGGCCCCATTGAGAAAAGAAGAAGACCCGGACTGCGCAAGCGCGGCTAATTTGGCCATTAGACGCCGAAAATTAGTCGGCTCCATGGAAACGAGGACGCTAGCAACGGAGCAGGTAAGTGAAAAACTTCTTATAACTTCTGTGTGGCTCATAATTAATGCACAATGTACATTACAAAGTGCATTAATATGGCCATACAGAAGTGTATAGACCCACCTGCTGCCGCGGGACAACCCCTTTAAGAAGGGAACAATGTTGGAAACAGACTTCTTTTGTAAGGAGACATACCGCAACAATCTTCTCCTGTTTGGAAGTTGTCATCCAAAGAAGACTCTGCAATCCCTGCCATGGAGTCATTTGTTGCGTGTCCGTCGAATTGTGAGGGAGGCAGATGTAGACACAAGACTTAGACAGATGTGTCAAAAATTTGTAGAGAGGGGTTATCCCCCCGATCTAGTATACAATGCCTCAGAGAAAGCTAGGATTCAAGACCGTGCTGAACTCTTAGTCCCCCATGAAAGACAGGGGAATACAGGTCGGATGATGTTTGTCTCCACTTTCAACACATTAAGTGGACCAATATCTAACATTATGATACGGTATTGGTCGATTTTGTCCAAGAGTTGTCCACAGATATCGGAGTTCTCGTGTCCACCGATGATGGCATACAGGAGGGGTCCAAATATTAAAGACAAACTAGTCCACTCATACCAAAGGGTGGAGAGAAATCAGGGCCAGCGAGTTCCGACACAGCCCAGGCGCAGAAATTTTCAATGCCTGGGCTGTTCATGCTGTAGTAACATACTCAAGGGGGATCAGTTTTATCATCCCCATACTGGGAAGAAATTCCCGATTCAGGGACATTTCACGTGTCGTTCCTCCTACATCATTTATGTTATCTCATGTCCTTGCGGACTTTTTTACGTGGGGGAAACAACAACAGAAATCAAAACAAGGATTACGAATCACAAAAGTACGATTCGTACTAAAAAAATTGATCTCCCGGCTCCTCGCCATTTCTCAGAAAAAAATCATACAATCAGTCAATTGTGCTTTAGAGTCATCAATCAGGTCCCCAAAAACATTAGAGGAGGAGATAGGGAGAGAGCCCTAAAACGGAAGGAGCTTGAGTGGATCTTTAAATTGGAGACCCTAGCTCCGTTAGGTCTGAATATAGATTTTAATACTACGATGCATCTGAAGTAGTAAGATAGGTGGTGTCAGCTAATGGCGGTTCGCTTAGCCATGTTATAATCTCTTAGTAGTCTATCTTTTTAAATAGTCCATTTGTATGAAAATATTTTAATTTGTATGTCTTTTTCTCTTTTCCCTTTTAGAATATACACCGGTTGGTGGGCACGCATCAGCATCAAGATTTTCACTTCTTGCAATATGGATTTCTTTTTTGAGACTTCTGTGTGTCTTGAGATACATTTTTTACTTGTAATGGGGGAATCTTGGATATGGGCAGTGGCACTAATGAAGGACTGATGTGCAAATAAAGGTTAATTAATCTCTTTGTAGGACCTAATTAGTTCCTGCATAGGATGTATTGTGCAATCACGCTATTTATTATATTTTAATTAACACTACATCAGGCCACAGTGAATAAGCCTGATTTATTGGCTGTCATTGTGCTGTGTGAATAGGGGATTTGCGCATAAATGCAGTGTTGCCAAGTTTTCGCATGAATGGGGGAGCTACATGCATACACAATGTGACAACAATATATAATATACTGATGCATGTGAGATATGACATACTCCCTCTAACACATCAATCTCCCCCAATAGGGATATAAACAGAAGTGTATTGCCTGCTATGTGCACTGCTCGTTAATCCTCTGGTAGTGGACTGATGGTGGGTGTAGTAAAATAGCCGCCGCCCACTCTTGAAGGTAATCCCTGTGGGGATATACTGATACATATGAGGACCAAGATGGCCACCGTAATCTCACGAGAGTTCGAGCTCCTCCACATGTGCAGTTCTTATGGATACAAACGGAAGGCTAATGGCGGCGCTGGTGTTACCAGCGCTAGCACAGGTTACTATTACTGTGAGAATCATGCGATTTGGGATGCCAGGTGCGTGCCTATCACCGGTAAGTTAAACAACATGTGGGAGAGAGTTTTTAAATTTGTGCTTGTTGGTGATTGGTTTACTGTTTCTATTTAAATGTGGGGTATACTGTGTGTGTATATCAGCTTGAGAAAGACCTAACTATATTGGTCGAAACTTTGCTGTTTTACGGTTGCGGGAATAAAGATGGTTTTCTGAAGAAACTAGACTTTTTCCTATATGCATTTGGAAATTTGAACTACACCTTTCTGATGCTGCTCCCTGCTTAAACGTCTACCATTGGATTGTTGGGATATTAGTCCAGTCCCTTTAAGGAGAGTGCATTATCTGAGTCCCTCCGGAGCCGGATGACTGGTGAGTGCCGCTGATTATAAGTTTGGTAAAACAAAAGTGATGGTGTGGCAGCACCCAGGAATCCAATAATCCTTCAGATAGTTTTCATGCTAAAATCCAGTCTTTTTCAGATCCAATACGTTCAAAGATGCAATGTTTCAACCATTATACTATGGTCTTTGTCAAGCTTATATAGGACAAACATATGCACAGAATAAATAGTAACATGCACCAATAACAGAACGGGTAAACAGCTCCTCTCCACAACTCACAGGTGAATCTCTGTGATGGTGTCTGGTTGATACCTTTGTTATTTGACTGCTGCTATGGATTTTAGTCAGCGGCCACACATGGGGAGTTTGTATGGAATGGATACTCTGGATTTGGGAACACCAGGGTTTTCCAATACGTTTGCTTATACAACAGTAGATGCTGAAAGGAAACTTTCAGACACAGCAACTGATGGCTATTTTCTGTAAGCCTCGGATTTAATGATGATGCAGAGGAAATATGAACAAGCTCATAAACGTCTGATTTCTTTACAACTTCATGCTGCAACTTTGAAAGAATATTATGCCACACAGCGGATACTAAGGGGGCTTAGACATCATGTGCGTCTGACCTTAATGGCTGATAATAAAGACTTTTGCACTAAGTTCATCAATATTGCCAACAAGTATGCTTTTGACTTAATTCTTTTGAACTTAGAGTTCCTGCATAAAGAAATTTCTGCAGTAGCAGAAACAGTGAAGAAATTCGAGCATGATATAAGGGAGAGTATAGGGGCTGTGGATTGGCCTATTTTAAGGATACAATGGACACTGTGTGTAGGAGATACAAGGAAGAAGTGGAGTCCACTAAGAAGATCGAGTAGCAACGCAACACCGAAGACTATAGGCTTGGTGCCATCTACAGTTGGCAGAACACCAGGGGCATCATGAGACGTCATAATAACGAGGTACCTCTTGTGAGACGTTCTAGGAAATATCATTGAAGATTTAATGCACAGAGGGGCCCAAGATCAGTGACTCCAGCTACTTCTGAGTCCATAGTGGAATTGGGTGCGTCGGCAACCCTCGATATATGTCTTCTTCCACTTCGTCTTTTTTTTGGCACAAGTCCCCCGATAGCAGGGAAGAGAAACTACCAAACAAGAGAAGCCAGAGGCGAAGAGGCGTCTGTAAACATCAGAGGTCCAGAAAGAGGAGGATCACAGATCATGACCAGGGCAGGAGCACGTCAGAAAGTATGTTGATGGACCGTTTTTTAACATATTTTTAAAATTTTTTTAAAGCAGCTAGGATTTATTTTCAGAGAAGGGCATATATTTTAAGCCCTTCCCTGAAAATTCCTATGGGGCTTGCCTGCATCCCATTGCTTTCAATGGGGTGGCAAAAGCGCAAGCCCAATGAAAGTAATGGGATAGCAGTGACAACCGTGACAGGGAATTCTTTCATCCCTACTGCAGTCCCCTCATCAGTGCTGTCAGAGTTTTTAGTGATGGGGGGACTCCCCACAGGGATTAACAGGACCCTCTGGAAGTTCCCTCACCCCCTGTCACCTCTGTCTTTATGTGCAGCACAGACCTTACCGGCGAGTATTTAAGGCATGCATGTCATATCCAGGGGCGAACCTAAAGGCTCAGGGGCCCGGGTGCAAAAGTTCAGCTCGGGGCCCCCCCCCTTGGGCCTCCACCCCACACTTTCCCGTACCCATACCCATATCATGCTGCATACATGATCGGCCCCTTGGCGTAATCTTTCCAAACATGACGCATTTCCTGAACATGAAAATTTGTTTGCAGCCCCGCAGGCCACTCTCACACACACACCTCTCTTTACGGCTATTAGCACAGCGCCCCGAGCGCCGTACTAACCGCGGTACAACACTCCCAGAGATTTTAATGAAGTTACTCAAATTTGCGCTCAAACACGGTGTTTCTAACGCTGTGATTTTCGAGAGCTGTCTGTTCTATTTTTGCATTTTCGTGGTTTTTAACACATCTCATCACCCATCACAATGATGGGGTGCATTAAAAAGCGCTGTCAAACGCTATAACCTGTGTTCGAAAAGGCTGCTTGAAATTTCGGTAAAAATGCCACAATTTCAAGCTGCGTTTTCTGAACACGTGTGTGTGAGAGCGGCCTCAGGGGGGTCATGTTTTGTTGCACTTTAGAACCACAATTAAGACACATAAAAAACCTGCATGCAGTATTTAAAGACCGCGTACGGTATTAGGGTGACTACCCACTAGAGGTTTTTTTCACGGCGAAATTCGCAGCGTTTTTTTTTCTGCAGGGGTCTATGGGACTTGTAATGTTAAAATCACGATCGCGCAAAAACGTGATTTCGTGGTAAATTGCGATTTTGCGCGATCGCTATTTTAACATTACAAGTCCCATAGACCCCTGCAGAAAAAAACGCTGTGAATTTCGCAGTGAAAAAAAAACTGTAGTGGGTAGTCACCCTAAAGGAGCAGCAGACACTCTTAATAACCACATGCGGTTTTGATGCGTCTTTTAATTGTGTGTAAAGGGTGCAAATAAATACAGTAAATCCAGGGAGATGTGTAACTTATAAGAGAGAGAGAGAGAGAGAGAGAGAGAGAGAGAGAGATACAGATACAGAGAGAGAGAGAGAGAGAGAGAGATACAGATACAGAGAGAGAGATACAGATACAGAGAGAGAGAGAGATACAGATACAGAGAGAGAGAGAGATACAGATACAGAGAGAGAGATACAGATACAGAGAGAGAGATACAGATACAGAGAGAGAGAGATACAGATACAGAGAGAGAGAGAGAGAGAGAGAGAGAGAGAGAGAGAGAGGTACAGATACAGAGAGAGCGAGAGATACAGATACAGAGAGAGAGATACAGAGAGAGAGAGAGATACAGAGAGAGATACAGATACAGAGAGAGAGAGATACAGATACAGAGAGAGACAGAGATACAGATACAGAGAGATACACAGAGAGAGAGAGATACAGAGAGATACAGAGAGAGAGAGATACAGAGAGAGAGAGATACAGAGAGAGAGAGATACAGAGAGAGAGATACAGAGAGAGAGATACAGATATAGAGAGAGAGATACAGAGAGAGAGATACAGATACAGAGAGATACAGATACAGAGAGAGAGAGATACAGATACAGAGAGAGAGAGAGAGAGAGAGAGAGAGCTACAGATACAGAGAGAGATAGAGAGAGAGAGATACAGATACAGAGAGAGAGAGATAGAGATACAGAGAGAGAGATACAGATACAGAGAGAGAGAGAGAGATACAGAGAGAGAGAGAGATACAGATACAGAGAGAGAGAGATACAGATACAGAGAGAGAGAGATACAGAGAGAGAGATACAGATACAGATACAGAGAGAGAGAGATACAGATACAGAGAGAGAGATACAGAGAGAGAGAGATACAGAGAGAGAGATACAGAGAGAGAGATACAGAGAGAGAGAGATACAGAGAGAGAGAGATACAGAGAGAGAGAGAGAGAGATACAGAGAGATACAATGAGAGAGAGATACAGAGAGAGATACAGAGATACACTTACCCCAGGGCTCGGTCCACTTCTCCTCCATGTGACAGCAGCAGCAGGAGAAGTAAACTCAGAGGCTTCCGTGCAACAAGAAGCAGGGGGCAGCACATGATCACATGATCATTGTGCCCTGCCGTCCCATGCGACCTTCTCCCTCCTCCCCTGCCGGCCCATGTGAGTACCTCCCTGCTTTTCCTCTCAGGCTGGCCGTTCAGGCTGCCGCATCATGCGGGGAAAAGAACGGCCAGCCATTAATGCACTGAATGTGCATGTGGGTATGGCGTGGGGCAGCTCCGGGGCCCCCTAACGCTACGCCTATGGTCATATCTTTTGCAGGTGCAAAGATTTTACACCTCTTAAAAACGGACATGTGAGCTCTTCATAGGAAACCACTAAGGCCTCATGTCCATGGGTAAATTGTCATTTTAATTCCGCAGCGTTTTTCCCGCACATGGATCCGCGCCCAATAGGGATGCATTGGACACCCGCAGGTAGTTAAATACCTGCGGGTGTCATTTTTCCCTCCAGGCGCGGATCCGTGTGCGGGAAAAAAACGCGACATGCTCCATTTTCGTGCGGATCTCCCACGGGGACGGCTCCTGCAGGTTTCTATTGAGGCCTATGGTAGCCATCCGGATCTGCGGGACACCCGTACCTGTGCCGAGCACATCAGCCGGGACGAAGAAAGAAGATCCGGCCACGACGGAGGGGAGACCCGCAGCGTCCAGGACAGGTGAGTTTATTCTTATTTTCAGCCTCATGTCCCCGGGAAAGGAGGGACCCGCTGCCGATTCTGCATGGAGAATCCGCGGAAGGCCTTATTTTCCTCGTTGACATGAGGCCTAATAGATGTGCTCTTTTTTGTGAACACAGGCGCGCACAAAAAAAAAATCGCTCATCTAACTTTGCCCTTAAGGGTTTAAATAGTGAGCAAAAGATCAACAACACACAGTAGCAATGTGATCCTGAAGATCCTGCTTACATCCTCCTTGTATGTATGACGTGTGAGGTCATATGACAAAAACAAATGTGATATTTATAAGGGAGGAGACTGATGAAATTATCTATAAAACTCAGTTTATTTTACTAACATCACTATTCTGCTAAGAAAACAGACGCAACATGGACTCCAGCTGCAAAAAGAATTACTGTACCCATGAGGTTGATGCCAAGAAACTATTTGAGACCTACTTTTCTGACCATGCTCCATACTCTGTTATTAAGGAATCAACAATAAATATGTTAGGAGCATTTTACAAAGCATTTAGTACAGGTAAGTTAATCATTAAGCATGAAGGATATTATTCTGTGTAAATATATTCTTGGCATTTTACCGTAAACACAAACATATTTATCGTATTAACCAGAAACAATTTCTCAATATTATTAATAATATTAAGAAAAAACTAAAGATGAGCGAACACCAAAATGTTCGGGTTCGCGTTATTCGAAACGAACTTCCCGCGATGTTCGGGTGTTCGTTTCGAATAACGAACCCCATTGAAGTCAATGGGCGACCGGAACATTTTTGTATTTCGCCGATGCTCGCTAAGGTTTTCATGTGTGAAAATCTTGGCAATTCAAGAAAATGATGGGAACGACACAGCAAGTTCTCCTCTGCCACAGCTGTAACAGCTGTGGCAGAGAAGAACGATGTTAGCCCATTGAATTCAATGGAGCCGTCAATACAGCCGACTCCACTGAATGCAATGGGCTGCCGGCGATCGCGGGATGAATTGTCGGAAAGGGGTTAAATATATAAGCCCTTTCCTGCAATTCATCCAGAAATGTGTAAAAATAAAAAATATATATATACTCACCTGGTGCCGACAGACGGAGTTCAGCGCGGCAGGCTGCAGTTCTCCTGAACTGCTCTGAACAGCTGTGAGTAGTATTCAGCAGCCGGGGATTTAAAATCCCCGCCTGCTGAATAAGATGCCTCTGAATGGTCACAGCCTGACCAATCAGAGGCCAGCCCTCACTCACACCCATTCATGAATTCATGAATGGGTGTGAGTGAGGGCTGGCCTCTGATTGGTCAGGCTGTGACCATTCAGAGGCATCTTATTCAGCAGGCGGGGATTTTAAATCCCCGGCTGCTGAATACTACTCACAGCTGTTCAGAGCAGTTCAGGAGAACTGCAGCCTGCCGCGCTGAACTCCGTCTGTCGGCACCAGGTGAGTATATATATATTTTTTATATTTACACATTTCTGGATGAATTGCAGGAAAGGGCTTATATATTTAACCCCTTTCCGACAATTCATCCCGCGATCGCCGGCAGCCCATTGCATTCAGTGGAGTCGGCTGTATTGCCGGTTCCATTGAATTCAATGGGCAAACATCGTTCTTCTCTGTCACAGCTGTTACAGCTGTGGCAGAGAAGAAGGATTTGTCTTCTATATGTTCTCAATGGGGTTGGCGCTGCTGCCGCCGGCCCCATTGAGCGCATATAGAAATGATTTCTCAGGGAAGAAAGTTAAAGTAACCCGAACATCCGAACATCGTGTGGTGTTCGTTACGAATAACGAACATCCCGAACACCCTAATATTCGCCCGAGCATCAAGCTCGGACGAGTACGTTCGCTCATCTCTAGAAAAAACACATTGGGCACATTTATAATTGCTCTTTATTCTGTGGATCAATATGATTATGGGAAGACCAACTTTATTTATAAATACATATGTGTATATATGTATGTATTTTTTTATTATTGTTTTTTAACGAGTCTTCGTTTATAACCAAACAAGACATAGAGAAGCATATACAGTGCTACTTAACATAGTATGTAAGGCTGAAAAAAAGCATTTATCCATCCAGTTCAGTCTATAACCCCCCCCCCCCCTCCTCCCCAATGTTGATCCGGTGGAAAGCAAAAAAAAAACATAATGAGGTAGAAGCCTGACTCTGGCAATTGGAACAACCCTTGGATCAACAATCCTTTTAAAGTTATTAATGATTTTAAAATATACTATTGCATCGCTCAAGAAAGGCGTCCAGGCCCATCTTGAACTCTTTTTTGAACTCGCTATCACTGTGCCTTCAGGCAGAGATTATCATAGTCTCACTGCTCTTATAGTAAAGAACCCCCTTCTATGTTGGTGTAGAAACCTTTTTTCCTCTAGCTGTAGAGGATGACCATTGTTGCTGTCACAGTCCTGAGTATAAATAGATCATGGGAAAGATCTTTGTATTGTCCCCTGATATATTTATACATACAGTGGGGAAAAAAAGTATTTAGTCAGATACCAATTGTACAAGTTCTCCCACTTAAAAAGATGAGAGAGGCCTGTAATTGACATCATAGGTAGACCTCAACTATGAGAGACAACATGAGAAAACACATCCAGAAAATCACATTGTCTGATTTTTAACAAATTTATTTGCAAATTATGGTGGAAAATAAGTATTTGGTCACCTACAAACAAGCAAGGTTTCTGGGTCTCACAGACCTGTAACTTCTCCTTTAAGAGGATCCTCTGTCCTCAACTCATTACTAGAGATGAGCGAGCACCAAAATGCTCGGGTGCTCGTTACTCGAGATTAACTTTTCGCGATGCTCGAGGGTTCGTTTCGAATAACGAACCCCATTGAAGTCAATGGGCGACTCGAGCATTTTTGTATATCGCCGATGCTCGCTAAGGTTTTGGTTTGTGAAAATCTGGGCAATTCAAGAAAGTGATGGGAACGACACAGCAACGGATAGTGAGTAAAAGAAATGAAAAAGGAGGGTGGAGCAAGACCCAGTGAGGGTAGTGGAATATTTATGGAGTACAAAGAGTTTTCAATGATTGAGTATTTTGAATGGTGGAGGTGCTGCCAACCAGATGACGCTCCACCAGTGTGGGCGTAAGTGTAGCGAAAAGGATGTGAAAAGAACTGGTATGGAGGCGCAACACTCTAAGCTACTAGAAGATGTAGATCAAAGTCCAATGTGTGATGGTGAAAGCACTTCTTTTTTATTATTTTTTTCAGAAATTAAAAACCAGCAATGGAATACGCGTTTCGGGGAAGAACCCCCTTCGTCAGTTCGGCTGGAAAGGACAACAGGATGCCTAGGGGTGACACGATTCCAAAGATGTATGGAATGTGTCGGAGGTCCTGTGTGCAGGAGGACAGGGGAGAAAAAAAATTGCTTTAACCTTAAAGGTTAAAGCATTTTTTTTCTCCCCTGTCCTCCTGCACACAGGACCTCCGACACATTCCATACATCTTTGGAATCGTGTCACCCCTAGGCATCCTGTTGTCCTATCCAGCCGAACTGACGAAGGGGTTCTTCCCCGAAACGCGTATTCCATTGCTGGTTTTTAATTTCTGAAAAAATAATAAAAAAGAAGTGCTTTCACCATCACACATTGGACTTTGATCTACATCTTCTAGTAGCTTAGAGTGTTGCGCCTCCATACCAGTTCTTTTCACATCCTTTTCACAGCAACGGATAGGGCAGGTGAGGGGCTACATGCTGGGCTGCATCTCAAGTTCACAGGTCCCACTATTAAGCCACAATAGCGGCAAGAGTGCCCCCCCCCCAACAACTTTTACTTCTGAAAAGCCCTCATTAGCAATGCATTCCTTAGCTAAGCACCACACTACCTCCAACAAAGCACAATCACTGCCTGCATGACACTCCGCTGCCACTTCTCCTGGGTTACATGCTGCCCAACCCCCCCCCCCCTGCACGACCCAGTGTCCACAGCGCACACCAAATTGTTCCTGCCCAGCCTTCAGCTGCCCTCATGCCACGCCACACTCATGTCTATTTATAAGTGCGTCTGCCAGAGGAACCGCAGGCACACACAGCAAAGGGTTGGCACGGCTAGGCAGCGACCCTCTTTAAAAGGGGTGGGGCGATAGTCCACAATGCTGTACAGAAGCAATGAGAAATCCAATCCTGTGCCACCTCCATCTGGAGCTGCAGACGTGGGCATAGCAATGGGGAACCTATGTGCCACACACTATTCATTCTGTCAAGGTGTCTGCATGCCCCAGTCAGACCGCGGTTTTTTATAAATAGTCACAGGCAGGTACAACTCCGCAATGGGAATTCCGTGTGCACCCACAGCATGGGTGGCTCCCTGGAACCCACCGGCTGTACATAAATGTATCCCATTGCAGTGCCCTGGACAGCAGAGCTAAGTTCAGATTAAATGCAGGTGGGCTTCAGCCCACACTGCATGCCCTAACTGGAGCAGGGTTGTTAATTCATAGACACAGGCAGGTACAACTCCCTATTGTGAAGTCCCTGTGGACCGACAGCATGGGTGGGTGCAAGGAAGCCACCGGCGGTACATAAATATATCCCATTGCATTGCCCATCACAGCTGAGCTAATAAATTCATGTTTAATGCAGGTGGGCTTCGGCCCACACTGCATGCCGCAGTAAGACTGGGGTTCTTTAGAAGTGGACACATGTAGTTACAACTCCCTGTGGACCCACAGCATGGGTGGGTGCCAGGAAGCCACTGGCGGTACATAAATATATCCCATTGCATTGCCCATCACAGCTGAGGTAATGCCATGTTTAATGCAGGTGGGCTTCGGCCCACACTGCATTCCCCAGTCAGACTGGGGTTCTTTAGAAGTGGACACATGCAGTTACAACTCCCTGTGGACCCACAGCATGGGTGGCTCCCTGGAACCCACCGGCTATACATAAATATATCCCATTGCAGTGCCCTGGACAGCAGAGCTAACGTCAGATTAAATGCAGGTGGGCTTCGGCCCACACTGCATGCCCCAACCTGACCGGGGTTTTTAATTTATAGACACAGGCAGGTACAACTCCCTATTGTGAAGTCCCTGTGGACCGACAGCATGGGTGGGTGCCAGGAAGCCACCGGCGGTACATAAATATATCCCATTGCATTGCCCATCACAGCTGAGCTAATAAATTCATGTTTAATGCAGGTGGGCTTCGGCCCACACTGCATGCCGCAGTAAGACTGGGGTTCTTTAGAAGTGGACACATGCAGTTACAACTCCCTGTGGACCCACAGCATGGGTGGCTCCCTGGAACCCACCGGCGGTACATAAATATATCCCATTGCATTGCCCATCACAGCTGAGGTAATGTCATGTTTAATGCAGGTGGGCTTCGGCCCACACTGCATGCCCCAGTCAGACTGGGGTTCTTTAGAAGCGGACACATGCAGTTACAACTCCCTGTGGACCCACAGCATGGGTGGCTCCCTGGAACCCACCGGCGGTACATAAATATATCCCATTGCAGTGCCCAACACA
Source organism: Eleutherodactylus coqui (assembly GCF_035609145.1). NCBI lineage: Eukaryota > Metazoa > Chordata > Amphibia > Anura > Eleutherodactylidae > Eleutherodactylus > Eleutherodactylus coqui. The sequence continues at coordinate 43,987,447 of NC_089843.1, read as the reverse complement.
GCTGATGTTACGTCAGCTGTAATGCAGGTGGGCAAAAAATTAATTGGATTACACTGTAGGCGAGGACCCCCAAAAATTGGTGTAGCAACAGTACTAATGTACCTGAGAAAAATTGCCCATGCCCAACCAAGAGGGCAGGTGAAACCCATTAATCGCTTTGGTTAATGTGGCTTAATTGGTAACTAGGCCTGGAGGCAGCGCAGTAAAAATAAAAATTGGTTCAGGTGAAAGTTTCAACACTTTAATTAGCATTGAAACGTATAAAAATTGTTTAGAAAAATTATATGACTGAGCCTTGTGGGCCTAAGAAAAATTGCCCGTTCGGCGTGATTATGTGAGGTTTCAGGAGGAGGAGCAGGCGGAGGAGGAGGAATATTATACACAGATAGATGAAGCAAAAAGGTACCCGTTTTGGATGGTGATAGAGAACGATGCTTCCATCCGCGGGTGCAGCCTACGTATTGTTTAGGTATCGGTACTGTCCGCTGGTGGAGAAGAGAAGTCTGGGGAAATCCAGGCTTTGTTCATCTTGATGAGTGTAAGCCTGTCGGCACTGTCGGTTGACAGGTGGGTACGCTTATCCGTGATGATTCCCCCAGCCACACTAAACAGACTCTCTGACAAGACGCTAGCCGCAGGACAAGCAAGCACATCCAGGGCATACAGCGCGAGTTCAGGCCACATGTCCAGCTTCGACACCCAGTAGTTGTAGGGGGCAGAGGCGTCACCGAGGACGGTCGTGCGATCGGCTACGTACTCCCTCACCATCCTTTTACAGTGCTCCCGCCAACTCAGCCTTGACTGGGGACCGGTGACACAGTCTTGCTGGGGAGCCATAAAGCTGGCAAAGGCCTTGGATAATGTTCCCCTGCCTGCGCTGTACATGCTGGCTGATCTCTGCGCCTCCCCTGCTACCTGGGCCGCGGAAATGCGCCTTCGGCCACTAGAACTGTCGGGTGGGAAGTTTACCATCAGTTTGTCCACCAGCGCCCTGTGGTATAGCATCATTCTCGAACCCCTTTCCTCTTCGGGAATGAGAGTGGAAAGGCTCTTCTTATACCGTGGGTCGAGCAGTGTGTACACCCAGTAATCCGTAGTGGCCAGAATGCGTGTAACGCGAGGGTCACGAGAAAGGCATCCTAACATGAAGTCAGCCATGTGTGCCAGGGTACCTGTACGCAACACATGGCTGTCCTCACTAGGAAGATCACTTTCAGGATCCTTCTCCTCCTCCTCTGGCTATGCACGTTGAAAGGATGACAGGCAAGCAGCATGTGTACCCTCAGCAGTGGGCCAAGCTGTCTCTTCCCCCTCCTCCTCATGCTCCTCCCCCTTCTCCTCCTCCTCCCCCTCCACTGGCCATACACGCTGAAAGGATGACAGGCAAGCAGCATGTGTACCCTCAGCAGTGGACCAAGCTGTCTCTTTCCCCTCCTCCTTATCCTCCTCATGCTCCTCCTCCTCCTCCTCAACGCGCTGAGATATAGACATGAGGGTGCACTGACTATCCATCGACATACTGTCTTCCCCCGCCTCCGTTTCCGAGTGCAAAGCGTCTGCCTTTATGCTTTGCAGGGAACTTCTCAAGAGGCATAGCAGAGGAATGGTGACGCTAATGATTGCAGCATCCCCGCTCAGCAACTGGGTAGACTGCTCAAAGTTTCCAAGGACGTGGCAGATGTCTGCCAACCAGGCCCACTCTTCTGTAAATAATTGAGGAGGCTGACTCCCACTACGCCGCCCATGTTGGAGTTGGTATTCCGCAATAGCTCTACGCTGCTCATAGAGCCTGGCCAACATGTGGAGCGTAGAGTTCCACCGTGTGGGAACGTCGCACAGCAGTCGGTGCACTGGCAGATGAAACCGATGTTGCAGGGTCCGCAGGGTGGCAGCGTCCGTCTTGGAGTTGCGGAAATGTGCGCTGACCCGGCGCACCTTTCCGAGCAGGTATGACAAGTGTGGGTAGCTTTTCAGAAAGCGCTGAACCACCAAATTAAAGACATGGGCCAGGCATGGCACGTGCGTGAGGCTGCCAAGCTGCAGAGCCGCCACCAGGTTACGGCCGTTGTCACACACGACCATGCCCGGTTGGAGGCTCAGCGGCGCAAGCCAGCGGTCGGTCTGCTCTGTCAGACCCTGCAGTTCGTGGGCCGTCTGCCTCTTCTCTCCTAAGCTGAGTAGTTTCAGCACGCCCTGCTGATGCTTGCCCACCGCTGTGCTGCCATGCCGCGTGACACCGACTGCTGGCCACATCTTGATTGCGAGACAGAGGTTGCGTAGGAGGAGGAGGAGGGTGGTTTAGTGGAGGAAGCATACACCGCCGCAGATACCACCACCAAGCTGGGGCACGCAATTCGGTGGGTGGGTAGGACGTGAGCGGTCCCAGGCTCTGACTCTGTCCCAGCCACGACTAAATTCACTCAATGTGCCGTCAGGGAGATATAGTGGCCCTGCCCGCCTGTGCTTGTCCACGTGTCTGTTGTTAAGTGGACCTTGGCAGTAACCGCGTTGGTGAGGGCGCGTACAATGTTGCGGGAGACGTGGTCGTGCAGGGCTGGGACGGCACATTGGGAAAAGTAGTGGCAACTGGGAACCGAGTAGCGCGGGGCCGCCGCCGCCATCATGCTTTTGAAAGCCTCCGTTTCCACAAGCCTATAGGGCAGCATCTCCAGGCTGATCAATTTGGCAATGTGCACGTTTAACGCTTGAGCGTGCGGGTGCGTGGCGGCGTACTTGCGCTCGCGCTCAAACAGTCGCGCTAGCGACGTCTGGACGCTGCGCTGAGAGACATTGCTGGATGGGGCCGAGGACAGCGGAGGTGAGGGTGTGGGTGCAGGCCAGGAGACGGTAGTGCCTGTGTCCTGAGAGGGGGGTTGGATCTCAGTGGCAGGTTGGGGCACAGGGGGAGAGGCAGTGGTGCAAACCGGAGGCGGTGAACGGCCTTCGCCCCACCTTGTGGGGTGCTTGGCCATCATATGCCTGCGCATGCTGGTGGTGGTGGCTCCCCAGCTGATCTTGGCGTGACAAAGGTTGCACACCACTGTTCGTCGGTCGTCAGGCGTCTCTGTGAAAAACTGCCACACCGTTGAGCACCTTGACCTCTGCAGGGTGGCATGGCGCGAGGGGGCGCTTTGGGAAAGATTTGGTGGATTATTCGGTCTGGCCCTGCCTCTACCCCTGGCCACCGCACTGGCTCCGCCTGTGCCCACACCCTGACTTGGGCCTCCGCGTCCTTGCCCGCGTCCACGTCCTATAGGCCTACCCCTACCCCTCAGCATGGTGTATTACCAGTAGTGCAGAAACAGAACGCTGTAATTAAATGTGCCGCTTATTGGCCTGTGGTTGGAGGCTGACTTCGCTTACGGAACGCCAGGAAATAATTTTGCGCAAGCCTGCTGTAACACTTAGCTGGCTGCGTATGAATTAGGAGGACTACTACACCCAGCAGAGACCCAGAACACTGAGGATAGTCACAGGCAGCCCAGATAGATTTTTTTCCCCAAATGTTTTTGCAAAGGCCCACTGCCTATATTCAATCAATATATCTCTTCTCTCTCTGCGTCACCGCTACTGGCCCTGGAGTATGTCAAATAACTGCAGAGCGTTGCACTGTGGACTGCAATACAGCGGTGATTTAACAGCCAACACAGAGCCAGGAAATTATTTTGCGCAAGCCTGCTGTAACACTTAGCTGGCTGCGTATGAATTAGGAGGACTACTGCACCCAGCAGAGATCCAGAACACTGAGGACAGTCACAGGCAGCCCAAATAGATTTTTTTCCCCAAATGTTTTTGCAAAGGCCCACTGCCTATATTCAATCAATATATCTCTTCTCTCTCTGCGTCACCACTTCTGGCCCTGGAGTATGTCAAATAACTGCAGAGCGTTGCACTGTGGACTGCAATACAGCGGTGATTTAACAGCCAACACAGAGCCAGGAAATTATTTTGCGCAAGCCTGCTGTAACACTTAGCTGGCTGCGTATGAATTAGGAGGACTACTACACTCAGCAGAGACCCAGAACACTGAGGACAGTCACAGGCAGCCCAAATAGATTTTTTTCCCCAGATGTTTTTGCAAAGGCCCACTGCCTATATTCAATCAATATGTGTTCTGTCCCTGCCTCACAATATATGTGTTCTGTCCCTGCCTCACAATATATGTCTTCTGTCCCTGCCTCACCACTACTGGCCCTGCAATGCTCTGCACGGCCGATATACAAAAAAAAATAAAAATGTGCAACACTGCAAAAAACAGCCTCCACAGTACTGCACACGGTTAGATGTGGCCCTAAGAAGGGCCGTTGGGGTTCTTGAAGCCTAAAATACTCCTAACGCTCTCCCTATAGCAGCTCCACCTAGACAGCACTTTCCCTCCTCTATGTCAGAACGCATCTGAGGCGAACCGCGGGAGGGGCCGATTTTTATACTCGGGTGACACCTGATCTCCCCAGCCACTCACTGCAGGGGGGTGGTATAGGGCTTGAACGTCGCAGGGGGAAGTTGTAATGCCTTCCCTGTCTTTCTATTGGCCAGAAAAGCACGCTAACGTCTCAGAGATGAAAGTGAAAGTAACCCGAACATCGCGTGGTACTCGTCACGAGTAACGAGCATCTCGAACACGCTAATACTTGAACGAGTATCAAGCTTGGCCGAGTACGTTCGCTCATCTCTAATTGTGTTCAAATGCATCAGATCAGGCGTATTCCTGTGGAGTAAAACTGCCCAGCTGCTAATATAGCACCGGACAGGAAAGATAGTCCTGGAACTATCTTTCCTGGCCGGAATACGGACACTGCCATAGACTCCTATAGGAACCAATGACAGTCTCCATTGCTGGCTGCGCACAAGGGGTGTGGAGGGGGTAGGAGCTTAGCTCTTCCCCCACGCCTCCCTTTGCAAACATCCAGAGGGGAGGAAAGTGGCAGAAGGCCAGCAAGGGGGAGACAGCTCAGATGGTAGCGTATATCGGCCGGACGTGAAAACAGCGGTGGATATATGCTCGTGTGAATAAGCCCTTAGGATATAGCTTTTTTATTCACATTTTAATTTGACTGAGACTTCTAGTTTAGAAAATCCACATTCAACTACCCTATTCCCTAATTCCTAGTTAAGGGCTCCTACCCACTTGTGTTTTCTTTAACGCTGCGATATTGCTGCATTTTTTTAACATGATTGTCAATGGGACTTTCTAATGTTAAAAGCGCATCACAAGTTTGTGCTTTGCAATTTTTGTGTGATGCGTTTTTAACATTAGAAAGTCCCATTGACAATTGCATTAAAAAAAAGCATCAATATCGCAACGTTAAAAAAAAAACGCAAGTGGGTAGGAGCCCTAATATACAGTAGTCACCAACTCTGGACCTTCACTACTTGGGAATAGAAACCACTACAAAAAGCATCTACATATTAATTCTTTGTCAAACTGCTGTTTGGAGTGCTAAGGCTAATTACGTGGCTCATTGTACATTATTAACTGTCAAGCTACACAAATATCATGGGTGGCCCTTGATTGCGATATAGTGCACCACGACATTCAAGCTAAAGAAGAATACATATGCATTTCTCTTTGGAAGACTCAGCATGACTTTGCATTATAGACACAACCCACTAATTAAAAAAAAAAAACACCATGTAACACTTCATTTTTCCTGTGATGGTGCTTCAGGGGTATTGAACACTTGCTACCGTACATATTACAGATAAATATCGCTGGGTTACACAAAAATGGGACACTGTGATCAGCTTCTTCTTAGGTAACACCTCTAGCAAAAATAGGACAAATCTTTAAATGGATTGTACCAAGAGTACAAGCTATGCCACTGCTGATCAGTGAGGATCCGACAGCTGAGACCCTAGGTGTTTTAAAGAATATGATTCCTGTGTCCCCTGTCTGCCTTTCTGCATGATTACTTGACCTTGCCCCCACCCACAGCGCTCAGCATGCACTTCATTCATTCTGACTTCAATGAAGGGGGAGAAGTGGCCCCACAATGATAGGTAGAGGGAGATACAGGACCCCTTACTTAAGATCAGTCAGAGTCTCAGCGGTGAGATCCCCACCGATCAGAAGGTTACCCCATATCTTGTTAATAGTGGATAACGTATAATATTGGAAAAACCCTTCAATAAGTAAATTAGCCATACAAATAAGCCTCTGTACATACTAGCATCATGGATCTCCAAACTGTCGTCATATGTTCATTTTCCAATAGCTCTATTGTTATTGTTAGCTATTAAGTTGTTCATGGCACACGATGACTCAAAAGGCAAGCTCCTTCCATGTTTTTGCACTGCTTCTTTCAGTTGTTTGATATCCCTGCCAGTATTAGCTTTGGCAGTATCAGCGATCGTGTCCTTTGGCCCCCAGGCCTTCTTTTGCTGCTGATCTGTCCAAGCATTATAGATTTTTCAGCAACTCTACTTGCATTACATGTCCAAAATACATGAGCCTGAGCTCGGCCATCTTGCCCTCCAGTGATATATGGGGTCAAATACGATTCAGGACTTCTCTGTTTGTTACTCTTGCTGTCCTGGGTATACGCTGCAGCTTTTGCCGACACCACAGGTCGTACGCATCAATCCTCCTATCACTTTTTTGTAGTCCAGCTTTCTCATGCATACATGGCTATGGGGAATATGATAGTTTGCACAATCCTACTTTACCTACTTTACCAGATTTTGCCCATGTTTAGCATCACGCTTCGCCCTAATGCTATCTATGTTTTATCTCTGGCATAGATTCTCCATCTTGGTGAATTTTCAAATCAAGGAAGATGAAGTCTTGCACACATTTTTTGGCCTTGTTGTTGGTTTTCATTTGAATCTGACCATTTTTTGCCTTTGTTATGATTTTTGTTTACTTTAAATTCAGGTAGAGACTCTTTTTTTCACTTTCTGTGAGCAGAGTTGTGTCATCCAATGGCTCTACATGGACCTTATTCATTTTAATAAGTTCCATTGGGTATTTTTGGTGCTAACAATAGCTCTGCAGATGGCACTATTCATGCACTAAAACTTAAGGGAAAGTCTGACAGAACTTGGTACTTCTTTAAATAAATGGAGAATGTAATATATTTCTTGCATTTAACCACTTTAGGTATGGTTACTGGAAGAACTGCGATTGATTTCAGTGCTGGTCACAGTTTTCATCATCTTTTTGCAATGTGTGACTTCGTACAGGAGATTACTGTTTTAAAATTAAATGATGGCAGCCTGAAGGAACTTGAAAAATGGAAGAACAAAGACCCAGATGCTTTTGATTGGGCTCATACAAAAGATATCTTACAGGAGTTAAAAGGACACAGATTTAGTAGTGTTCCACACACCTTCATCGTGACATGCATTTATCTATAAGTGTACGGCCACATAAGGCTGATTTTCCACAGCAGAATTTCCTCCACAGATTTTTTTCCCCCCGAACAACTTGGCTTTTGCTCTGGATTTGCCATTACATTTATGTTATACATTGCAATGGGTGAAATCGGCAATTGAAATTCACAGCATACACTGGTATGATGCAGATTTAATATCTGTAACACAGGCCGATTCATCCTCTTTACTGCTATTGTAAATTTCCTGCCCACAATTTGATAATGGGAAAATTCACTGCAAATTCACCCTATGTGGCTGCTCCCTAAAATATTTTTTTTAATTTTATGGGGATTGTCCAACAGCTGCTTTGAGGAGGTTCTTCAGAGCCCACCTTTCAGATAAGACTACATGGGCCCATTTATCTAAACTATCCCTCAAGGCTAGGAAGGAACAAACTAATTACAAAAAGTCCTCTACCTGCTACAAGCTCTTTCTATAGAAATACCCCAATCCTTCTTTTTTAAACTGAAACGTCTGATTACCAAATGTATCTGGCAGGATAAAGGGCACAGAGCAAGCTACATAACTCTAATTAAACACAGAAATCATGGGGGTATAGGATTACCTGATTTTGAATCCTATCGCAACGCTGTTCATTTAGCCTGAATAATCGGCCTAACACACCTCTCCATTAACAAACTTTGAACCGAACTAGAACGCCAACCCCTAGGGACCAAAGTCCACTCAGTATCCTGGTTAACCCCACATAATAAACTCTTGCTGAAAAAATCACTAATCCTCTTACTGCACCCTCCTTTAAAATCTGGCATAAATTTAAAAAAACACAGATTCATAACCTATATGAGCAGGATATATTCCTTTCCTAAATTTAATGCCAAACAAACTAAAACGTCTCAAAAACTACCCTTTAGAACACTCTAAACACTCTAAACATCCCAATACACCATCCTCGAAGCTTTTCCATAATGACCTGTTCATTTCAATACAAGATTTTCAAAAGATGCTATGTTTATAGCAACTTAAGAAAGGGATTATGATGTAATCAAATACTCACTATCGGTTTTCCAGTCAGATTTCCTTATACCAATCAAGACTTGCCTGTTTATAAGCTCTTTGAAAAAGGGTACGCCTTCCGAGGGATTATCTCTAAATTGTACCACTCGCTCACATATAATATGGAATATCCCTCATATATTGTAAGAGCGATCTTGGCATAGCACTTTCACAAGCAGAAGTTAAGACCATCCTAAAAAATTTGCACTCAGTCTTAACATCAATAAGACACAAAGAGCTAAATTATAAAATAATATCCAAATGGAAGGAAAGGTGGAAAAATATCTTAAACATGGGCCAAGTGGATTTCCTTTAAGAATAAATAACCTCCACCCCTTAGCTAAACGTATTAGCCAAGGTATATGCTTCTTTAATACAACACATCTTTCATTTACCTCTGTGAACAGATCAAGAAGCAGAGCTTCTATACCCCCTCATTCCTGTCCCACCCTTTACCTTTGTTAATTCTGTCCCATTTTTGTAACTCTATTTATTGATGTTGCAATGCAATTTTACAATTACGATTGTTGTGAGATTTTGGGTGTGCTGTTACACCTGAACCCTCTATTCCCCTTTGAATTTATAATTAAAAAATGGGTCCCCATGTGACAAACATAATAAAGCACTCACACTCACTTGCTGACACAATGTTTATAGGCTGCAGTCAGCTTGCACTATCTCATAATCCTCTTAAGCTTCTTCACTTTATTGAGGGGGGGTGGGGGTGACTGCTTAGCACTTATTCCTGCACAAAAAAAGCATATACAGGGTGTTAGGCCACATGGGCAACCCAATGGATTAAAATATGGCATCATTAATAGGTCGTAAGCCTGCATTGTGCACTGCATGTACCACGAGGCCTGACACTCTTGTATTTGCATTTTTTGTGCCGTAATAAGTGCTATACACCATTCCTCTCAATGTAAGGAAGGTGTGTGAGTGGCTGTTTATTGGTACCTTGTACATGTGCGGTGGCTCCTCCATTATTTAGTAGTCTTGTTGTTTGCATGTTGAGGAATATGTTGTGTTATTACCTGCCCTCTTGTATCAGTATATCAGTAAGCATATGGCCACTCCAACAAAACAACTTAACCCACAAAAAGGCAACTTTGCCTACAATCGTGGAGATCCTCCCAATAGTGATGGCCCCAAACTGGAACCTGTGGGCTGGCTCACCTTAGATGGTAACCTGGAGGAACACCAGGAAATTAACAGAACAGACATCTGCTAACCTACAGACAGAGGAATACTGCATAGAACATAAAACTCATCAGGTGTCTGCACACCTACAGACATCACCACACAGAAATCGACTATGCATGCAGACAGACGAAGATACCATTCACACCTGACGTCTGAATATTTGTAAACAGACACACAACAGTTTATTGGTGGAAGATCACAGCCTGGGAACCCCTCTGATCAGCTGTTTACTGGTCCTCTATTTCAGTGTGCTGATCTGGAGGCAGACAGCTCCATACATTCTGTAGTGGTACTGGAGTGGTACTGCTTGGTACTATAGGCACTGTTCCCATTCAAATGCTAGGAAAAGTGCCTGTAATACCAAGTCGGATGGCTATAAAATATACAGAGCTGTCTACTTCTGGCTCCCTACACCAGCACACCGACCCAGCAAACCGCTGCCTGAGGATAAGTCATTTATACTTAGTACGTAGACAAATCCTCTAAGCACAAATGATTGATTTAACAAGAGAAAGGCAACACAAAATTTCTACACATAAGTGTTCAGGAACAGTGGAATTAATTTTTTATAGTCTTTGATTCAGTAAGTAATACTCATCTATGTCTTGTAATGTTTATATTTTTCAGTGATGAGTTGGAAGATGAAGAAGAAAACCTAAAAGGAAAAATTGGCAGGATTTTGAAATGGGACCCCAGCAAATGTGACCCTGCAGATATGTTATCGCTGTCAAAAGCTGACATTGTCATAAATTATGTGATTCTGGAATTGATGAGCGAGGATCATGGTGATTACAGAAGAAACCTTAAGAAAATTTGCAATGTAATCAAACCTGGGGGATATTTCTTATCATATTCAGCTATCAATTGCTCCTATTTTAAAGTTGGAGAAGACAAGTATCACTTTTTACCCTGTGATGAGAGTTTTTATAGGAAGGTTATAAGTGAGGAAGGTTTTGAAATTAAGCATTTTGTGAAGTTTGATAGACTTATGTGCACTGATGCTATGGACCATGAGGATGGGATATTTATTATTGCTAATAAAGTGAAGGAGCCATAGAACAGGACATGTTTAAAGCCATGAATGTATTTCTTTGATGGTTATCTGCTGTTACTTGCTGGTTTTGCTATTAGTTGCTGATTCTGCTTTTGGCTATGAATCAGCTATTATTCAATTATGCAAAATTTTCTCTATTCAAGAAGTATTATGCAATTGGGCATTTACATTAACAGATACTCAATGCCAAAATAGTTGCTTAATTACAAGAAAAAAGTCAAGGAACAAGTCAAAAGCTTAATGTAAAGTTCCTGTGCCCTAATACAAAATATATAACAGGCTCAAAATTACAATGTACCACTTTTAATATTGATGACCTCCTATATCTCGTGCACCAAAACCTAGTGCATCTGCACACTAAGTATATGCTGACAGATACATCCTTGACAGTAGCCTAAACTCCTAACAATCAGAAAAGACACAGGAAGTGGATTTGAGATTACCTCTAATTGCAGAAGACAATGTGGGTGGGAGAATCACTCTGTAGGAGCAGTTCTTGTTCTGACAAATTTGGGTGGCCTGTGCATTACATCCATAGCCATTCATCTGAATAGCCATCATTTAATACTTTACTAACTTGCAGCAACCATGACTTGCCCAGGCAAAATCTCTGTGAACCCGCTGAACCCATGTACTGCAAAATTGCTGAAAGTATCCAGCTCAATTTCCAGAACATTAGAAGTTGAGTGCATACTAAATATTTTGTAATCAACAGTATGCCAATTCTGTTCCAGATATGGAGACTTATTGGGGTGAACTACACACTAAAGTCTGTATTAAAATCAACATGTATTACATAAAGATTTCATCACAGATTTGCTGTGGATTTAAATCTGCGGGGTAACATATTTGCAGCACTTGGGCTCGGTTAGACTGCGATATTCTGTTCAGTATTATACATCAGTCTTTGTAAGCCAAAACCAGGAGTGGAGGCTACAGAGAAAAAATATCATGGAAAGATTCTCTCTAGAGATGAGCGAGCACCAAAATGCTCGGGTGCTTGTTACTCGAGTCGAACTTTCAGTGATGCACGAGAGTTCGTTTCGAGTAACGAACCCCATTGAAGTCAATGGGTGACTCGAGCATTTTTGTATATGACCGATGCTCGCTAAGGTTTTCATTTGTGAAAATCTGCAAAACCCAAGAAAGTGATGGAAACGACACAGAAACAGATAGGGCAGGCGATGAGCTACATTTTGGGCTGCATCTCAAGCTCCCAGGTCCCACTATTAAGCCACAATAGTGGCAAGAGTGAGACCCCCCCCCCGCACTGTCAGCATAAAGATCATTCTCCTCTGCCACAGCTGTAACAGCTGTTGCAGAGAAGAACGATGTTAGCCCATTGAATTCAATGGAGCCGGCAATACAGCCGGCTCCATTGAAAGCAATGGGCTGCCAGCGATCGCGGGATGAATTGTTGGGAAGGGTCTATCAGAGGCAGCACTCACTCACCCATTCATGAATGGGTGTGAGTGAGGGCTGCCTCTGATTGGTCAGGCTGTGACCAATCAGAGGCAGCTCATTCAGCAGGCGGGGATTTTAAATCCCCGGCAGCTGAATACTACTCACAGCTGTTCAGAGCAGTTCAAGAACTGCAGCCGGCCGCGCTGAACTCCGTCTGCCGGGACCAGGTGAGTATATATTTTTTTTAATTTTTACACATTTCTGGGTGAATTGCAGGGAAGGGCTTATATATTTAAGCCCTTCCCGACAATTTATCCCGCGATCGCTGGCAGCCCATTGCTTTCAATGGAGCCGGCTGTATTGCCGGCTCCATTGAATTCAATGGTCAGTGCTTGTTTAATCGAGACCAGTACCGCATGGTGCTCGTCTCGAGTAACAAGCATCTCGAGCACCCTAATACTCGAACGAGCATCAAGCTCGGACGAGTATGCTCGCTCATCTCTAATTCTCTCCTCTTCTGTTTATTAGACACACTCCTAGTTTAACTTAAAAATAATGAACACTTTTCTGAATAATTATGGTAAGCATCATTTGTTTTAAGAATCTACTCAAGTTCTATCAATGTGCAATCCTAATGCAATATATTTTATGCAGCAATATTTACAGTATCATTGTGTGCATTTATAAATGGACAAACACTTAACACAAACTTGCAGGAATGGACAAGGCTTACAGTCCCCGGCCGCACTTTATCTCCATAAGCTAGAGATGGTCTTTCCTGCTTAACAGGCAAAGGGATGGTGTGAAATTAGCCTAGATTCTGGCCATTCCTGTTCAGGCATTGCTGCTGTTAGGAAGAAGTCCAGGCTGCATGTGGTACATTGAACGGCCTGGGCGAAGGCCATGTAATTTGACTGAAAAGCTATTTCAGTAACATATTACCTTTCTTTATTTGAACAACAATAAAAGTCTTAGATCCTTTACCTATTTATTTGAGTTGTATCAATGAGGACGGCTATAGCATAGCCAGTTACATTTGCCAATCTCAATGTTCAAGAGCTCGTTACACCATATCAGCTGTTTGCACAGAAATCACTTTCTATTTTACACATTTTAAACAATAATCCCTAGGATGTTGTTGTTAGCTGTTTAGTTGTTCACAACCCTACATAACCCTAAGGGTTTGAGCTTTCTCCATGTTTTTCAGTTTTACATGGCTTCTTTCAGTTGTGTGATATCCATGCCAGTATCAGCTTTGACACTATCAAGCCATTGAGTCCTTTAACGGTCAGGTCTTCTTTTGCCATTGATTGGTAAATGCATTATCGATATTTCTAGCAACTCTGCTTTCATAACAAGGCTAAAATATGTGACCCTGAGCTCCTCCCCCATACCACAAACAACATGACCTCGCCCTCATCCCAGAAACCTGAGCTAACCACAAGGGAATGAGTTGCCTTACCTAACCAGGAAGCTGGAGGTTCCTAGGAGCCATCCATAATCCTCTAATTACACCCATGTAGGATGGCTCCAGCTTGTCCCTAAGGCTTTTATTCTAACCCTGGGTCTGAGAGCAGAGGATTCATGTCTGTCGCATACTGGGCTAGATGATGAAGCACAACACAACCATTTAGTCGTACCTGAGTTGGATTTAACCTATTTTTCCTTCTTGCCAAACATAAATTACAAATCTATGTATTAACGGACCTGTGAATCAATTATTTTACAAATACTTGATCAGGTATGTACTGAATGCAACAACTAAGGAATATACAAGTTTACCACTATACTGCAAAGTATGCAGAAAAATAAGCAAAAACCCCCAAAATGGGAACTGGGAAGTCACTCAAACTCTCAGTTAGAATGAAATAACAAATACTGCAAAATTTCTTACATCTATGATCAAATAACATCAATTGTAGCTCTGTTCTGTAAAATAGCATCCTAAGTACCTTGTACATCCACCAGTAATGAGTCAAAAATCTATAAGGTAGCATTAAGTGCTCTTACTAAATCACATGATATACTATTTATTATCCTGCCACTACTTATAGCTAGTCCCCAGAACCTCACTAGTGATACTCCCAGTACTATTACTTTACTATTGCTCAGCAGTGTAGAAGGTCTATCACAGGTTTTAACCAGGAACCAGGATTCCCTTAAGCTCTAACTTGTAGTTAGGTGTTTATGCATGAGACTACCCAAATGTGAAAAAATACAAAACATACTAGTACTACTGTATTTTGGTTATTTAACAACAAAAATTAATTAATCATGAATTGTATTAGTTGGTTAGCTAGCCCTAATATTCAGAAAATGTTATAATCTAGACAATCAATAATTTGCATTAACTGATCTGTCACCCATAATATGATTGGGCAAATAAAATCATGTAGTAGGCCTAGTCCATAAACATTACATGAGGCTTATTGTTGTCCTCAGCCAATTATCTGCAGCTCCCCTGGAAAAGTGTGCACTCAGAGCTCACCATGTATGACAGACCATTATGCGGTAATACAAAATTTAGCATGACTACTACCATGTGATCTAGAGCTTCAGACAATTTGTCATCTAAAAAGGCAGGGCGTAGCTCTGCCCAATTTTCTACCATTTTATCTCACATATTGTATACTATTTTATTAGGTAGCCCATTGTAATCCCCATAGAGGTTGTGATTTGAAAACAGAGGCACTACATTATTAGTGAGGTCCGCACACGCACATCCTTTCCACGTGGGATACAGTCTATAGTGACACTTTTTCCTGCACAAATGAGATAGCATGATGATCTCCAGTTTATGAGAACTAATCAGGGGTCACCGAGCCGTGTGTAACGATATTTCCTTTGGGAAATATATACATACATTATACACATGAATACATACAAAAACATTTCTTTACATGACCTGACCTTCTTCATAATGGGGTAATGAGGGGTATATACAGAAAAGCATAGAAGAGGATATTATAGGAGCATGGGTATACATAAAACAGTTCTTTAATTTTCTACAAATGCTTCATAATTTTTTATCACACATTTTGTTTTATTTTCTAACATAATATTCAAGCCTATGGTACTATAATCATAACTTAAAATATATAGTCCATCAGATATTTGATTTTTTCTTTCTGATGGAGACACACATATAGTGGTTGGCATTGATCCAATTATAGTTTCTTTTCAATTTGACTGAAGTGGCAGTCGTCAACTTGATCTGGTATGGTCCATCAAATTTCCATTCCAAACTTTTTCCCAATGTGTCCTTCTGAGGACAACCCAGTCATCTTAAAACATAACTTTAAGTTTGGATCTGAAATCGAGAAAAACACATTTATGAGTGACAGTTAACTCTTATAAAACAATCACATGAGAAGTGAGATTCTCATGCCAGGACTGGAGTAAAATATGACTGTTCTCAGTAAGAGAAACAAAGTGATCTTGTAGATATGAGACTTTCTAATGGCTAACAAAAAGACATGATATCATTGTGAACTTAGAACCTACATCAGGTTCTTTGTCAGGCTATTGGCTAATGGAAAAAATCCAAGGACACATATTGATATATACAGTCACATTTTGCTCCTCTGGCTAACACAGTACTAATCTTTTCTAATTTTACCTAATTAGGTCTGCCAAAGGATTGCCTTATTACAGGGACACTACGTAACATAACTTCCTAGGGACTCAACTCAGTCAGATGATTAGGCATAGGTCTGACTGAGAAGATGACCAAGGAAATGTGTACCTCTATTATTTTCCATAATTTCAGGTACACCATATATGTGCATGTTGCCATGTCTGCACGAGATGCTCCGGACATGCAACCTGAAAACACCATGCCACTGCATACCAAACAGTGCAAAACAATAAAAACGACCACATAAAAGGGAACAAACTCTCCCTAACAAAGCAGGGAGGGGACCTGCCTAACCAGCAGATTAACCGACCTGACAAAGATGGACCTGACCTCGAACCTCGGACACTAGTTAACTAGATAGGGGAATAATACAGAAAAAAATAAAAAAAATAAAAATAAATAAATAAATATATTTATATATATAAAACTGCAGTCATCTGCAGTCCCTGAAATGGTTAGTCTGGCTTGCAGTGAGGAGGACATGGGTACGTTGACCAGTTGGGCAAGATTTTAACAAGCGCATACCATGCAGCCTAGTACAAACCAGGTCACAGCAGTGTTGAACCCTGGAACAAATCAAACAGAGGATACTATACCATACAGTACCTCCTCAGAGCGATGGGGTAGCTCATGACATCATGGTGTAGAACGTGTTGGAAAAGCACAGGTGTTTAACCTTTCTCCAGATCCCGTCAGTTTGTGATGCATTCTTCTTTCTTCTACTAGTCATCGTCTCCCTCAGAAACTCGTTCCTGCAATCTAAGCAACAAAGCAAATATCCGCACCCAATCCGGGTGAAACAAAGTTAGTTAAGTAGAGTCTGTCTACTGTGTCTACTCTACGGAGTTACAGGAGTTACATCCTTGGTATGAGCTTTGGCAGAGATCTAAGATTGGCAAAGGCAAATTCCCCTGATGCAGATACTGTTTTTGCGGGTGGCTTGCCGTTTCCTTCCCCAGTCATCTTCTACCCTCCAGCAAGCCGAGTACTCATTTTACCAATGGAAGGCTGAGTACACCTTGGGCCAGCTACCTGAACCATGCAGAGATTGAACCCACAACATTCAAGTCATGAACGAGCGCTTAGGACTGCATTTCTGCTGCCCCAATGCTCTGCACGACATGAGGCTCTCTTGGAAGATCTCTGTGGAATTGTACAAAAACAACGAAACATTGCCTCTGCATTCTAGTATGGTTTACCCAATAGTTTAACAAAAAAAACAAAAAAATATTTCCACTACGCCACAAAAGGTGTGAAATCTAATATGATACCAAAAGTGTACCTCAGGTCGATGCTTACCTTCAAGTCAGTCCTACACATTGTGGCAGGTGCCATCATCTCCAAGCTATTCGGATATGTCCCAGGAAAGGAGTGGTTATTCCTCCCACTTACCAATATTGGTCACTTTTATTTCTATGACCCTGAACTAGCTACAACTATCTATGATCAAATAATTAAAATACAGTTTGCCCATGTGATACTAATCCACAGAGTCCCCTCCTAAAGTTCAAGGAAATCACCATCACCTTAGGCCCGAAGTAGGGGAATCAAAACTGTTTCAGCATCAAATGGAGGCAAATTCTAAGGAAGACAATGTCTTCTCCCCCCCCCCCCCCATTTCCAAAACATTTAGGGGCCATGCAAAGACAAGGAAAAGTTGAGCCGTAGCTGCAGACAGTTGTCGTCATTCTGTAATTGTTGCTGAAAATTGTTGGCCAGCCATCCAGAAGGGTCAACATTACCCGAAGTCCTCCCATTAGCATTTTGCTCCTAGTAAAGGCTTACAATAAATATATGCTAAGGTGTAAGAGAAAACTGAGCCATTATTTTTCTTTTATGATCAAGGCATGTGGGACTGGAGACTTAGAGATGAGCGAGCACCAAAATGCTCAGGTGCTCGTTACTCGAGCCAAGCTTTTTGTAATGTTCGAGAGCTCGTTTTGAGTAACGAACCCTATTGAAGTCAATGTGAGACTCAAGCATTTTTCAAGGTGACTCATGCTATGCATTTAAAACAATGGTCTGCCAGCACCCCTGAATTGTTTTTCAGGGAAGGGCTTTACATATAAGCCCTTCCTTGAAAAACAATAATTTTAGTGTAAAAAAATAAATAAACTTACCTCTCCGCTACTGCCGTGTCCCCCGCGGGGATGAAGTGACAGATGCAGAAAAGGAATTCTTCAATTCCCTACCACAGCTGTCACACATGACAGCTGCGGTAGAGTATCCTGCTGCCGCCACCCCATCATTGGTTTTCAGAGAAGGGCTTTAAACATACGCCCTTCACTGAAAAACAGTAATTTAAGTGTAAAAAAAAAATTACCTGCCATTTAAAATTAAATGATGGCAGCCTGAAGGAACTTGAAAAATGGAAGAACAAAGACCCAGATGCTTTTGATTGGGCTCATACAAAAGATATCTTACAGGAGTTAAAAGGACACAGATTTAGTAGTGTTCCACACACCTTCATCGTGACATGCATTTAGCTATAAGTGTACGGCCACATAAGGCTGATTTTCCACAGCAGAATTTCCTCCACAGATTTTTTCCCCCCGAACAACTTGGCTTTTGCTCTGGATTTGCCATTAAATTTATGTTATACATTGCAATGGGTGAAATCGGCAATTGAAATTCACAGCATACACTGGTATGATGCAGATTTAATATCTGTAACACAGGCCGATTCATCCTCTTTACTGCTATTGTAAATTTCCTGCCCACAATTTGATAATGGGAAAATTCACTGCAAATTCACCCTATGTGGCTGCTCCCTAAAATATTTTTTTTAATTTTATGGGGATTGTCCAACAGCTGCTTTGAGGAGGTTCTTCAGAGCCCACCTTTCAGATAAGACTACATGGGCCCATTTATCTAAACTATCCCTCAAGGCTAGGAAGGAACAAACTAATTACAAAAAGTCCTCTACCTGCTACAAGCTCTTCCTATAGAAATACCCCAATCCTTCTTTTTTAAACTGAAACGTCTGATTACCAAATGTATCTGGCAGGATAAAGGGCACAGAGCAAGCTACATAACTCTAATTAAACACAGAAATCATGGGGGTATAGGATTACCTGATTTTGAATCCTATCGCAACGCTGTTCATTTAGCCTGAATAATCGGCCTAACACACCTCTCCATTAACAAACTTTGAACCGAACTAGAACGCCAACCCCTAGGGACCAAAGTCCACTCA
The DNA here is from genome assembly GCF_035609145.1 of Eleutherodactylus coqui. Classification (NCBI taxonomy): domain Eukaryota; kingdom Metazoa; phylum Chordata; class Amphibia; order Anura; family Eleutherodactylidae; genus Eleutherodactylus; species Eleutherodactylus coqui. Next base: position 43,968,565 of record NC_089843.1, on the reverse strand, counting down.
GTATCCTGGTTAACCTCACAGAATAAACCCTTGCTGAAAAAAATCACTAATCCTCTTACTGCACCCTCCTTTAAAATCAGGCATAAATTAAAAAAAAACACAGATTCATACCCTATATGAGCAGGATATAATCCTTTCCTAAATTTAATGCCAAACAAACTAAAACGTCTCAAAAACTACCCTTTAGAACACTCTAAACACTCTAAACATCGCAATACACCATCCTCGAAGCTTTTCCATAATGACCTGTTCATCTCAATACAAGATTTTCAAAAGATGCTATGTTTATAGCAACTTAAGAAAGGGATTATGATGTAATCAAATACTCAGTATCGGTTTTCCAGTCAGATTTCCTTATACCAATCAAGGCGTGCCTGTTCATAAGCTCTTTGAAAAAGGGTACGCCTTCAGAGGGATTATCTCTAAATTGTACCACTCGCTCACATATAATATGGAATATCCCTCATACATCAATTGTTGGGAGAGCGATCTTGGCATAGCACTTTCACAAGCAGAAGTTAAGACCATCCTAAAAAATTTGCACTCAGTCTCAACATCAATAAGATACAATTAAATTATAAAATAATCTCCAGATGGAAGGAAAGGTGGAAAAATATCTTAAACATGGGCCAAGTGGATTTCCTTTAAGAATAAATAACCTCCACCCCTCAGCTAAACGTATTAGCCAAGGTATATGCTTCTTTAATACAACACATCTTTCATTTACCTCTGTGAACAGATTAACAAGCAGAGCTTCTATACCCCCTCATTCCTGTCCCACCCTTTACCTTTGTTAATTCTGTCCCATTTTTGTAACTCTATTTATTGATGTTGCAATGCAATTTTACAATTACGATTGTTGTGAGATTTTGGGTGTGCTGTTACACCCGTACCCTCTATTCCCCTTTGAATTTATAATTAAAAAATGGGTCCCCATGTGACAAACATAATAAGGCACTCACACTCACTTGCTGACACAATGTTTATAGGCTGCAGTCAGTTTGCACTATCTCATAATCCTCTTAAGCTTCTTCACTTTATTGAGGGGGGGGGGGGGGGGTGGCTGCTTAGCACTTATTCCTGCACAAAAAAAGCATATACAGGGTGTTAGGCCACATGGGCAACCCAATGGATTAAAATATGGCATCATTAATAGGTCGTAAGCCTGCATTGTGCACTGCATGTACCACGTGGCCTGACACTCTTGTATTTGCATTTTTTGTGCCGTAATAAGTGCTATACACCATTCCTCTCAATGTAAGGAAGGTGTGTGAGTGACTGTTTATTGGTACCTTGTACATGTGCGGTGGCTCCTCCATTATTTAGTAGTCTTGTTGTTTGCATGTTGAGGAATATGTTGTGTTATTACCTGCCCTCTTGTATCAGTATATCAGTAAGCATATGGCCACTCCAACAAAACAACTTAACCCACAAAAAGGCAACTTTGCCTACAATCGTGGCAATCCTCCCAATAGTGATGGCCCCAAACTGGAACCTGTGGGCTGGCTCACCTTAGATGGTAACCTGGAGGAACACCAGGAAATTAACAGAACAGACATCTGCTAACCTACAGACAGAGGAATACTGCATAGAACATAAAACTCATCAGGTGTCTGCACACCTACAGACATCACCACACAGAAATCGACTATGCATGCAGACAGACGAAGATACCATTCACACCTGATGTCTGAATATTTGTAAACAGACACACAACAGTTTATTGGTGGAAGATCACAGCCTGGGAACCCCGCTGATCAGCTGTTTACTGGTCCTCTATTTCAGTGTGCTGATCTGGAGGCAGACAGCTCCATACATTCTGTAGTGGTACTGGAGTGGTACTGCTTGGTACTATAGGCACTGTTCCCATTCAAATGCTAGGAAAAGTGCCTGTAATACCAAGTCGGACGGCTATAAAATATACAAAGCTGTCTACTTCTGGCTCCCTACACCAGCACACCGACCCAGCAAACCGCTGCCTGAGGATAAGTCATTTATACTTAGTACGTAGACAAATCCTCTAAGCACAAATGATTGATTTAACAAGAGAAAGGCAACACAAAATTTCTACACATAAGTGTTCAGGAACAGTGGAATTAATTTTTTATAGTCTTTGATTCAGTAAGTAATACTCATCAATGTCTTGTAATGTTTATATTTTTCAGTGATGAGTTGGAAGATGAAGAAGAAAACCTAAGAGGAAAAATTGGCAGGATTTTGAAATGGGACCCCAGCAAATGTGACCCTGCAGATATGTTATCGCTGTCAAAAGCTGACATTGTCATAAATTATGTGATTCTGGAATTGATGAGCGAGGATCATGGTGATTACAGAAGAAACCTTAAGAAAATTTGCAATGTAATCAAACCTGGGGGATATTTCTTATCATATTCAGCTATCAATTGCTCCTATTTTAAAGTTGGAGAAGACAAGTATCACTTTTTACCCTGTGATGAGAGTTTTTATAGGAAGGTTATAAGTGAGGAAGGTTTTGAAATTAAGCATTTTGTGAAGTTTGATAGACTTATGTGCACTGATGCTATGGACCATGAGGATGGGATATTTATTATTGCTAATAAAGTGAAGGAGCCATAGAACAGGACATGTTTAAAGCCATGAATGTATTTCTTTGATGGTTATCTGCTGTTACTTGCTGGTTTTGCTATTAGTTGCTGATTCTGCTTTTGGCTATGAATCAGCTATTATTCAATTATGCAAAATTTTCTCTATTCAAGAAGTATTATGCAATTGGGCATTTACATTAACAGATACTCAATGCCAAAATAGTTGCTTAATTACAAGAAAAAAGTCAAGGAACAAGTCAAAAGCTTAATGTAAAGTTCCTGTGCCCTAATACAAAATATATAACAGGCTCAAAATTACAATGTACCACTTTTAATATTGATGACCTCCTATATCTCGTGCACCAAAACCTAGTGCATCTGCACACTAAGTATATGCTGACAGATACATCCTTGACAGTAGCCTAAACTCCTAACAATCAGAAAAGACACAGGAAGTAGATTTGAGATTACCTCTAATTGCAGAAGACAATGTGGGTGGGAGAACCACTCTGTAGGAGCAGTTCTTGTTCTGACAAATTTGGGTGGCCTGTGCATTACATCCATAGCAATTCATCTGAATAGCCATCATTCAATACTTTACTAACTTGCAGCAACCATGACTTGCCCAGGCAAAATCTCTGTGAACCCGCTGAACCCATGTACTGCAAAATTGCTGAAAGTATCCAGCTCAATTTCCAGAACATTAGAAGTTGAGTGCATACTAAATATTTTGTAATCAACAGTATGCCAATTCTGTTCCAGATATGGAGACTTATTGGGGTGAACTACACACTAAAGTCTGTATTAAAATCAACATGTATTACATAAAGATTTCATCACAGATTTGCTGTGGATTTAAATCTGCGGGGTAACATATTTGCAGCACTTGGGCTCGGTTAGACTGCGATATTCTGTTCAGTATTATACATCAGTCTTTGTAAGCCAAAACCAGGAGTGGAGGCTACAGAGAAAAAATATCATGGAAAGATTCTCTCTAGAGATGAGCGAGCACCAAAATGCTCGGGTGCTTGTTACTCGAGTCGAACTTTCAGTGATGCACGAGAGTTCGTTTCGAGTAACGAACCCCATTGAAGTCAATGGGTGACTCGAGCATTTTTGTATATGACCGATGCTCGCTAAGGTTTTCATTTGTGAAAATCTGCAAAACCCAAGAAAGTGATGGAAACGACACAGAAACGGATAGGGCAGGCGATGAGCTACATTTTGGGCTGCATCTCAAGCTCCCAGGTCCCACTATTAAGCCACAATAGTGGCAAGAGTGAGACCCCCCCCCCCCCCACTGTCAACATAAAGATCATTCTCCTCTGCCACAGCTGTAACAGCTGTGGCAGAGAAGAACGATGTTAGCCCATTGAATTCAATGGAGCCGGCAATACAGCCGGCTCCATTGAAAGCAATGGGCTGCCGGCGATCGCGGGATGAATTCTTGGGAAGGGCCTATCAGAGGCAGCACTCACTCACCCATTCATGAATTCATGAATGGGTGTGAGTGAGGGCTGCCTCTGATTGGTCAGGCTGTGACCAATCAGAGGCAGCTCATTCAGCAGGCGGGGATTTTAAATCCCCGGCAGCTGAATACTACTTACAGCTGTTCAGAGCAGTTCAGGAAGACTGCAGCCGGCCGCGCTGAACTCCGTCTGCCGGGACCAGGTGAGTATATATTTTTTTTAATTTTTACACATTTCTGGGTGAATTGCAGGGAAGGGCTTATATATTTAAGCCCTTCCTGACAATTTATCCCGCGATCGCTGGCAGCCCATTGCTTTCAATGGAGCCGGCTGTATTGCCGGCTCCATTGAATTCAATGGTCAGTGCTTGTTTAATCGAGACCAGTACCGCGTGGTGCTCGTCTCGAGTAACAAGCATCTCGAGCACCCTAATACTCGAACGAGCATCAAGCTCGGACGAGTATGCTCGCTCATCTCTAATTCTCTCCTCTTCTGTTTATTAGACACACTCCTAGTTTAACTTAAAAATAATTAACACTTTTCTGAATAATTATGGTAAGCATCATTTGTTTTAAGAATCTACTCAAGTTCTATCAATGTGCAATCCTAATGCAATATATTTTATGCAGCAATATTTACAGTATCATTGTGTGCATTTATAAATGGACAAACACTTAACACAAACTTGCAGGAATGGACAAGGCTTACAGTCCCCGGCCCCACTTTATCTCCATAAGCTAGAGATGGTCTTTCCTGCTTAACAGGCAAAGGGATGGTGTGAAATTAGCCTAGATTCTGGCCATTCCTGTTCAGGCATTGCTGCTGTTAGGAAGAAGTCCAGGCTGCATGTGGTACATTGAACGGCCTGGGCGAAGGCCATGTAATTTGACTGAAAAGCTATTTCAGTAACATATTACCTTTCTTTATTTGAACAACAATAAAAGTCTTAGATCCTTTACCTATTTATTTGAGTTGTATCAATGAGGACGGCTATAGCATAGCCAGTTACATTTGCCAATCTCAATGTTCGAGAGCTCGTTACACCATATCAGCTGTTTGCACAGAAATCACTTTCTATTTTACACATTTTAAACAATAATCCCTAGGATGTTGTTGTTAGCTGTTTAGTTGTTCACAACCCTACATAACCCTAAGGGTTTGAGCTTTCTCCATGTTTTTCAGTTTTACATGGCTTCTTTCAGTTGTGGGATATGCATGCCAGTATCAGCTTTGACACTATCAAGCCATTGAGTCCTTTAACGGTCAGGTCTTCTTTTGCCATTGATTGGTAAATGCATTATCGATATTTCTAGCAACTCTGCTTTCATAACAAGGCTAAAATATGTGACCCTGAGCTCCTCCCCCATACCACAAACAACATGACCTCGCCCTCATCCCAGAAACCTGAGCTAACCACAAGGGAATGAGTTGCCTTACCTAACCAGGAAGCTGGAGGTTCCTAGGAGCCATCCATAATCCTCTAATTACACCCATGTAGGATGGCTCCAGCTTGTCCCTAAGGCTTTTATTCTAACCCTGGGTCTGAGAGCAGAGGATTCATGTCTGTCGCATACTGGGCTAGATGATGAAGCACAACACAACCATTTAGTCGTACCTGAGTTGGATCTAACCTATTTTTCCTTCTTGCCAAACATAAATTACAAATCTATGTATTAACGGACCTGTGAATCAATTATTTTACAAATACTTGATCAGGTATGTACTGAATGCAACAACTAAGGAATATACAAGTTTACCACTATACTGCAAAGTATGCAGAAAAATAAGCAAAAACCCCCAAAATGGGAACTGGGAAGTCACTCAAACTCTCAGTTAGAATGAAATAACAAATACTGCAAAATTTCTTACATCTATGATCAAATAAGATCAATTGTAGCTCTGTTCTGTAAAATAGCATCCTAAGTACCTTGTACATCCACCAGTAATGAGTCAAAAATCTATAAGGTAGCATTAAGTGCTCTTACTAAATCACATGATATACTATTTATTATCCTGCCACTACTTATAGCTAGTCCCCAGAACCTCACTAGTGATACTCCCAGTACTATTACTTTACTATTGCTCAGCAGTGTGGAAGGTCTATCACAGGTTTTAACCAGGAACCAGGATTCCCTTAAGCTCTAACTTGTAGTTAGGTGTTTATGCATGAGACTACCCAAATGTGAAAAAATACAAAACATACTAGTACTACTGTATTTTGGTTATTTAACAACAAAAATTAATTAATCATGAATTGTATTAGTTGGTTAGCTAGCCCTAATATTCAGAAAATGTTATAATCTAGACAATTAATAATTTGCATTAACTGATCTGTCACCCATAATATGATTGGGCAAATAAAATCATGTAGTAGGCCTAGTCCATATACATTACATGAGGCTTATTGTTGTCCTCAGCCAATTATCTGCAGCTCCCCTGGAAAAGTGTGCACTCAGAGCTCACCATGTATGACAGACCATTATGCGGTAATACAAAATTTAGCATGACTACTACCATGTGATCTAGAGCTTCAGACAATTTGTCATCTAAAAAGGCAGGGCGTAGCTCTGCCCCATTTTCTACCATTTTATCTCACATATTGTATACTATTTTATTAGGTAGCCAATTGTAATCCCCATAGGGGTTGTGATTTGAAAACAGAGGCACTACATTATTAGTGAGGTCCGCACACGCACATCCTTTCCACGTGGGATACAGTCTATAGTGACACTTTTTCCTGCACAAATGAGATAGCATGATGATCTCCAGTTTATGAGAACTAATCAGGGGTCACCGAGCCGTGTGTAACGATATTTCCTTTGGGAAATATATACATACATTATACACATGAATACATACAAAAACATTTCTTTACATGACCTGACCTTCTTCATAATGGGGTAATGAGGGGTATATACAGAAAAGCATAGAAGAGGATATTATAGGAGCATGGGTATACATAAAACAGTTCTTTAATTTTCTACAAATGCTTCATAATTTTTTATCACACATTTTGTCTTATTTTCTAACATAATATTCAAGCCTATGGTACTGTAATCATAATTTAAAATATATAGTCCATCAGATATTTGATTTTTTCTTTCTGATGGAGACACACATATAGTGGTTGGCATTGATCCAATTATAGTTTCTTTTCAATTTGACTGAAGTGGCAGTCGTCAACTTGATCTGGTATGGTCCATCAAATTTCCATTCCAAACTTTTTCCCAATGTGTCCTTCTGAGGACAACCCAGTCATCTTAAAGCACAACTTTAAGTTTGTATCTGGAATCGAGAAAAACACATTTATGAGTGACAGTTAACTCTTATAAAACAATCACATGAGAAGTGAGATTCTCATGCCAGGACTGGAGTAAAATATGACTGTTCTCAGTAAGAGAAACAAAGTGATCTTGTAGATATGAGACTTTCTAATGGCTAACAAAAAGACATGATATCATTGTGAACTTAGAACCTACATCAGGTTCTTTGTCAGGCTATTGGCTAATGGAAAAAATCCAAGGACACATATTGATATATACAGTCACATTTTGCTCCTCTGGCTAACACAGTACTAATATTTTCTAATTTTACCTAATTAGGTCTGCCAAAGGATTGCCTTATTACAGGGACACTACGTAACATAACTTCCTAGGGACTCAACTCAGTCAGATGATTAGGCATAGGTCTGACTGAGAAGATGACCAAGGAAATGTGTACCTCTATTATTTTCCATAATTTCAGGTACACCATATATGTGCATGTTGCCATGTCTGCACGAGATGCTCCGGACATGCAACCTGAAAACACCATGCCACTGCATACCAAACAGTGCAAAACAATAAAAACGACCACATAAAAGGGAACAAACTCTCCCTAACAAAGCAGGGAGGGGACCTGCCTAACCAGCAGATTAACCGACCTGACAAAGATGGACCTGACCTCGAACCTCGGACACTAGTTAACTAGATAGGGGAATAATACAGAAAAAAATAAAAAAAATAAAAATAAATAAATAAATATATTTATATATATAAAACTGCAGTCATCTGCAGTCCCTGAAATGGTTAGTCTGGCTTGCAGTGAGGAGGACATGGGTACGTTGACCAGTTGGGCAAGATTTTAACAAGCGCATACCATGCAGCCTAGTACAAACCAGGTCACAGCAGTGTTGAACCCTGGAACAAATCAAACAGAGGATACTATACCATACAGTACCTCCTCAGAGCGATGGGGTAGCTCATGACATCATGGTGTAGAACGTGTTGGAAAAGCACAGGTGTTTAACCTTTCTCCAGATCCCGTCAGTTTGTGATGCATTCTTCTTTCTTCTACTAGTCATCGTCTCCCTCAGAAACTCGTTCCTGCAATCTAAGCAACAAAGCAAATATCCGCACCCAATCCGGGTGAAACAAAGTTAGTTAAGTAGAGTCTGTCTACTGTGTCTACTCTACGGAGTTACAGGAGTTACATCCTTGGTATGAGCTTTGGCAGAGATCTAAGATTGGCAAAGGCAAATTCCCCTGATGCAGATACTGTTTTTGCGGGTGGCTTGCCGTTTCCTTCCCCAGTCATCTTCTACCCTCCAGCAAGCCGAGTACTCATTTTACCAATGGAAGGCTGAGTACACCTTGGGCCAGCTACCTGAACCATGCAGAGATTGAACCCACAACATTCAAGTCATGAACGAGCGCTTAGGACTGCATTTCTGCTGCCCCAATGCTCTGCACGACATGAGGCTCTCTTGGAAGATCTCTGTGGAATTGTACAAAAACAACGAAACATTGCCTCTGCATTCTAGTATGGTTTACCCAATAGTTTAACAAAAAAAACAAAAAAATATTTCCACTACGCCACAAAAGGTGTGAAATCTAATATGATACCAAAAGTGTACCTCAGGTCGATGCTTACCTTCAAGTCAGTCCTACACATTGTGGCAGGTGCCATCATCTCCAAGCTATTCGGATATGTCCCAGGAAAGGAGTGGTTATTCCTCCCACTTACCAATATTGGTCACTTTTATTTCTATGACCCTGAACTAGCTACAACTATCTATGATCAAATAATTAAAATACAGTTTGCCCATGTGATACTAATCCACAGAGCCCCCTCCTAAAGTTCAAGGAAATCACCATCACCTTAGGCCCGAAGTAGGGGAATCAAAACTGTTTCAGCATCAAATGGAGGCAAATTCTAAGGAAGACAATGTCTTCCCCCCCCCCCCCCATTTCCAAAACATTTAGGGGCCATGCAAAGACAAGGAAAAGTTGAGCCGTAGCTGCAGACAGTTGTCGTCATTCTGTAATTGTTGCTGAAAATTGTTGGCCAGCCATCCGGAAGGGTCAACATTACCCGAAGTCCTCCCATTAGCATTTTGCTCCTAGTAAAGGCTTACAATAAATATATGCTAAGGTGTAAGAGAAAACTGAGCCATTATTTTTCTTTTATGATCAAGGCATGTGGGACTGGAGACTTAGAGATGAGCGAGCACCAAAATGCTCAGGTGCTCGTTACTCGAGCCAAGCTTTTTGTAATGTTCGAGAGCTCGTTTTGAGTAACGAACCCTATTGAAGTCAATGTGAGACTCGAGCATTTTTCAAGGTGACTCATGCTATGCATTTAAAACAATGGTCTGCCAGCACCCCTGAATTGTTTTTCAGGGAAGGGCTTTACATATAAGCCCTTCCTTGAAAAACAATAATTTTAGTATAAAAAAATAAATAAACTTACCTCTCCGCTACTGCCGTGTCCCCCGCGGGGATGAAGTGACAGATGCAGAAAAGGAATTCTTCAATTCCCTACCACAGCTGTCACACATGACAGCTGCGGTAGAGTATCCTGCTGCCGCCACCCCATCATTGGTTTTCAGAGAAGGGCTTTAAACATACGCCCTTCACTGAAAAACAGTAATTTAAGTGTAAAAAAAAAATTACCTGCCATGTCCCCGTGGGGATGAAGAACACAGATGTGGCAGGTGCAGCAGGGAATTCTTTTTACTAGCGGGGATGAAGGAAACATCTGCCCCGATGTGGCAGATGTCTTTTTCATCCCCGCGGAGGACACGGCAGTGGTGGAGAGGTAAGTTTATTTATTTATTTACACTAAAATTATTGTTTTTCAGGGAAGGGCTTATGCTTAAAGGCCTTAACATGAAAAACAATTACAGGGTGCCGGCAGCAGTATCCTCACGACAGCTGCGGTAGGGATTTGAAGAATTTCTCTGTTGCATCTGTCACAGATGTGACAGATGTTACAGCAGGAAATTCTTTTTACTAGCGGGGATGAAGGTAACATCTGCCGCATGCGGCAGATGTGTTCTTCATCCCTACAGGGGACACGGCAGCGGCGGAGAGGTAAGTTTATTTATTTTTTTACACTTAAATGATTGTTTTTCAGGGAAGGGCTTATATGTAAAGCCCTTCCATGAAAAACAAATCAGGGGTGGCGGCAGACCATTGTTTTTAATGGAGCCGCGGGCAGCGGCCGTGGCTCCATTGAAAACACGTGGGGAGGAGAGGGTGAAATTTTTTCAAGCACCTGAGCACCGCGTGGTGCTCGGCTCGAGTAACAAGTACATCGAGCAGGCTAATGCTTGAACGAGCATCAAGCTCGGATGAGCATGTTCACTCATCTCTAGAGGCTTCCTAATTTCTGTCTAACCAGTTGCCTATAACATTCATGGGACCTGAGTACCTGACCTCTGGACTCAAGAGGCCCAAAGTTGCCCTTTTCTAACAGAAGTGATCCAACAATTATTAGTGAATATCGCTTACTGCTCCCTGCTGTCATGTTCTCCCCATTTCCAGGCACTACTGCATACAGAGTTGCACAAGTATCTTGTGTATAACCAGTAGTTCAGACAGTCAAGCAGAACTGGGAGCAAGGTGTACCAAGGGGGTTGTCTAGTTTTGGGCCACTAGTGGCTCACCCTTAAAATAGGCCAATAGTAGCCATTCATTGGGCTGCTTCATTCTGGTATTCTGCCGGATTGTAGTAGCCCAGCTTGGAACTGCAGGCTAAATTCTTATTTAACAGAAATGAAAGAAATCAAAAATTATACTATATGGCTCATCTGTTCTTAGTTGTTTCCCTATCATTTAGTAACATTATATTACTGTTATCAACTAATTAAATAGCTAGCCATCAAGTTTGAAGATATACTGCAAGATATATTTAAAAAAAAACAACTATATCATGCTGTCAAAAACTCGCATATTATGCATCTTGCTACAAGTAAATGCACTATAGCTCTATTTGTTCCAGACAAATCTCTAACACAGTTTGTCCTGAAACTTTGGAGAGTACCAGGGGGAGGCACTCGTTCCATGGTCTATTGAGCTCTGCCATGGCCATCTGGATCTTGGTTTCTAAGGTTCCATTTAAACTTTCTGTTCAACCACTGCTTTGTGGATGATACGGAGCATAAAAGGCCAGTTTTACCCCCAACACTTTTATTATTTTCTGCATCACTTCTCCCGTGGCAGGAGTTACCTCGGTCACTCTCAGTTGTCTCTTGTACTCTGAACCTGTTTTTGGTGGTGGCGTTTGTGAGTGGGTATGCCAGACTGGCTATCCTGAGAACAGGTCTAGGCAAACCAGAACAAACTTGTACCTGCCCACCCTTGACAGTTGAAAGTAGTCTATTTAAAGACGCTGAAACTGGTAGTTGGGACGAGGGGTGCACTGCATGGGAGCCTAAACAGACCTACCCAAGTTGTTTTGTGCACAAATCAGGCAGCCCTGTGTGTGCTTAGCTGCCGTGATGCTAAATCCTGGTGCAGACCAGTGACTAGCAACCACATCTGTCATAGCTGTTTTGGACAGGTGTGTATTTCCATGGGAGGCCGGAGCCATGATGGGATAGGGCCTTTGGGAGACAAGGCTTGTTGGATATCATCCACTTATCTCCAGGTGTCTCTCTGCCCCTCTTGTTGGTTCCCATTGTTCCTTTTTCTCCCCTTTGGTTGCCTGTTTTTGTAACTGAATCAACAGGTGATAATTCACTGAGGGGGGGGGGGTGTCTAAGGGGGGTACCTGTACTGCTCTAACACCTAGAGAATCAAGTCTGGGCTTCTGTGTGATCAGCCAGGGGATTTATGGTTGACTTGTTTGTTCCATCCTTGGAGTGGCCTTTGTTGCATTTTCAGGCCACTAGCAAATGGCCGCAACAGCATCATACAAAGAAAAAGTTACAGAAGTTCTACAACTCTCCTCATCTTGCATTCGATCGCTACCACTAACATTCAACCTTTAACTGTTTTAATGCTTTTCCCATAACAGGAACACTCATTTCTCCTACAAGATAATTCTCACTGAAAACACAACAGTAACACCATTTAGCAAGTGTACACACGCCCAAGAGAACTGAAATTTACACAAATAACATAAAATGTACCTTAGAATTCCTATAGTTCCTGCTTTCTAAAACAGTTAAATTCATGGAATCATTACAAGTTTCTATTCAATTGATTCATGCTGAGTACGGCTGAACTAACACAGTCAGTCACACCATGAGAAATGGGGTTGCTGCTGTGCCCGCAGCTCCTGGCAATCACACACATTGTTTCTTTTACTGAAAGCAAGCTCTGAAGGGCTCTGGAAGCGAGCTCAGAAGCAGAAGGGGTGACGAGGGGTTTGCATTAACCGAAAAGCATTAACCATTTATCTATCTAGTATCATGCATCTTTTCCTATATATCTTTAGGTGACACAATCTCACTCTTGCACTATATATATAACTATTGTCATGTACAGCAATAATCAGTGTTGGGACATCAAAACATACAGGACAAACGGTACAGTGGTTAATTGTCACATAGTTGTCCACAGGTTCTGCATGAACTTGCTTCATGTCATGAGGGAACACAGACTATGAAAGGATTCCCTTTTCTGCCCTTGTGGAGTAGAAAAGATTTTTTCCAGCAGCAACTACATATGTGGGCAATTTAAGCACAACGCTAGACAAAACTACTTGGAGTGGGGGGTGCTAAACACAGACTGCAGGGCAGATAATCAGGGGAAAAGGTGCTTGCAGCGGGGATGAAGTGGATTTCAATATTTCTTTGCAAAATTCAGAAAAGGCACTCATCATTGCAGTGCAAAAATTGGTAGGACAGGTAAAAGATACATTGATGGGAGATGAGAAGCCAACTCATTTCTGCTGCGGAGCTAAGATGACGCCTGGGCAGCGGCCGAAGGTATTGTCACAGCAGATGCTAAAATGGCTGCTGGGCCATGGCTAGCACTGAAATGGCCACCGAAGCATTGCCTGACTGGGCAATAGTGACGGGCGGGTTTAGGAATACTACATACTAGACACTGTCAGGACCGGTGGCTCTCGGGATCTCCGTGCCTGCACCACCGGTCCTATCACCCGAGCTGATTGGGTGCAGCACAGGAGAACCCCGGTCTTGGTGACCTTCCCTGGCCGTCGCAGTCCTGGACGCCGGCTCCGTCCGCGTACGTCCCTGTTGCCGTGACTCCCTGGTGCTTTTGTTCTGCTCTGTCTCTGCGGGTGCTGGGAAGGGCTGTTCTCCCAGCGTCTAATTTGGTCCTGCTGCTGTTAGACTCCCCACCACAATCAGCTGCTGGGGCGGGAGTTCTGACAGCATTTAAACTCCTCATTTTCTCCTGATTCCTGTCAGTGTATATTTGTCTCCAGGCTACACCTGCATTATTCTGATCTGATTCCCCGTTGTGACTCTCTACGTTTGGACCTGACTTTGACCTCGCCTGAAGTCTGGTACCGCGTATTCTCCTGTTGCCGACCTGGACTTCCTGACTTGCCTCTGTGTCTGTTTGTCTCTGTATTTCTTTGTAAGTCTGACCCCTTACCCTGCTTCCCTAGTGAGTATAGGGACCGTCGCCCAGTTGTAGCCCTGGGGCCTAGCCCAGGGGGGGCAAGTAGGTAGGGACAGAGGTTTTGGGTAGCTTTTAGGGACTTCTAGTACTCGGACCCCAGTTCCTTGACAGACACATATCAAGGTATGCAGACTGCTATTGGCCACAACAACAACACGGATATCTAGGAAGATATTTTACAGCTATGGATGATTTTAAGAGGAGGGCTTATATTTCAAGCCCTTCCCCGAAAATCATCGCAGCGGAGGTTGCTTGCAACCCACTGCTTTCAATGGACTGCAGCAGTTCTGACCACATTGAAAGCAATGGGATAACATCACAGACTTCTGCCACAGCCACAGATATTGAGCAATATCGCAGATTTTTTCCCTGCGCTGTAAAGCTTGTGAGTAAAGATTACAAATGTCTATGAAACCATTGAAAATCATTGGTTTTATAATCATGTGTTTTCACTCACTCTCACATCACAAGGAAATATATTGCTAGTGGGTAGGCACCCAACTCAGCAGTATAAACGGCTGAGATGCGGAGCGGAACATGTAATTGGTACAGAGAGATAGAGATACGGCCGGCTATACTACTATTATATTGTGTGATTGAGGGACAAAGGTAGAGTGCACGAGGTATTGTTCCCCTGTGTTTCGAAGATGTTGCTCATTACATGGAGGAAAATCACTATTCCATGTCTTATGGCCATGTTTGAAAACTAGAGCAGAGGGAGACTGCACCAGGAATCACGACAACCTATCAGAACTCCATGTACCTTCTCTAGTGTGTGCTGTAAAATGAGACCTTTATTCTGATTGGTTGTCATAGTATTTATACATATGAAAAATACGTGGTATTGCTGTAATTGAAAAACCCATATAATGAGTATAATGGGTTATTCTAATGGCATCATAAATGAGGTCTGTATAAAACAACAGTAGAATACTCTGCTGCAGTTTTTGTGTTGCTCGTGTGATGACACATTAAAAAAAGCCCTACTGAGACCCCATTGCCCATGTAAGCCTGGAGCCAGCGTGGTTCCCCTGCACTGCTGACTAGAGCTGAAAGCGTATATATAGTATTGGATCAATAAGCTTTAGTTTGCTGTTTTGTAGTCAGCACATACAGTAGGACACATGATGTTTTATCACTTTTCTAAAGTACATGAACATGACAGTTATTGTAAGTAGTCAAACATCACATGTCCTGCTGTCTGTGATGATTAGGAAAAAAATCAAACAGATTATTGATTCAGTAGACTGAGTACAGAGTTTGTACATCAAGGGTTGTAGAATAACTTTAGTTTGCAGATCCCACAGTGAGAAGCTGATAATAGAGGGTCCTTGTACCTGATCACAATGTGTGTCGGTGGATATTAATACTGCAAATCACTGTTTTGGCTGATAGAATGGGCTTCCAACTGGACAACTCAAATCACCCCAATAGGGTATATGAAAAGATTTACCTATCTCTTCATATTCAGTCAATTGTGGGATCCTTATTTTGAGTGAAAGTGGAAGTATTTTTTCCACTACACGAACCAGCGGTCACAAGACCGCTGAGATTCCCTGGCACAGCAGAGCTTTAGGGTACTAGCAGGGGGATGTTTTCCCCTGTAACTGGGGCTTCTATGGATGCCCTAGCTACAGTGGAAAAGTATGAAATAAAATAAAGAACAAAACATGTGAATGGGTCCCAGAGGTCTGCTGCCGGCCCATTAAAAGCAATAGGATGAAGGCAACCCCTGCAGGGATTTTTGGAGGGAACTTGAAAGAAGCCCTATCTGCAGGAAAAAAAACATCACCTCCTGTCTTCTCTCCGGGTCCCCGGCACTGTTCTTCATAATTTTTTCTGGCCGGGGATTGAAAAATCCCTGCCTCCTGGAAGCGCTGCCTCTGATTCGCTGAGCGCTGTGACCAATCACATTATTTATTCTGCATATAATGAAAAACTCCAAACGCTCTAGTGAACACAGATTTCCCCAGAGGAATAGTGAAAGGCTTACTTCACAGTGGTGTCTCCGATGTGTGCACCCATAATCCAAATTTATGTGGTAGATTGAGAGATAGGTAGATGATGGAAGAATGGGGTCCAGTCTCAGTGGTGTTCTCAAAGTTGATTTATTAAATGTGCAATATGCAATGCATTTCGGCTATTAACTAGCCTTTCTCAAGCATAAAAGTAATGCAAGCAAATATATATATATATATATATATATATATATATATATATATATATATATACATACATACATACATACATACACACACACACACACACACACACACACACACACACGTATCTCCATAGCATGATTCTTACCTGCCACTTAGCGTAATCAAGGGGCAACCAGTAACTTCTGGTCGCGTGTACACGACCAACGGTTGTGTCATCAGAGACTGCCAATGCCTCATACCCGCTGATTACGCTAAGTGGCAGGTAAGAATCATTATATGGAGATATGTGTGTGTATACATGTATGTTTCCTTGTACTTCTTGCATATTGCACATTTAATAAATCAACTTTAAGAACACCACCGGGACTAGAGCCCCGTTCTTCCATCATCTGCTATCTCTCTATCTACCACGTTAACTTGGATTAAGGGTGCACTCATCGGAGACACCCCTGTGAAGTAAGCCTTTCACTATTTTTCTGGGGAAATCTGTGTTCACTGGAGTGCTTGAGTTTTTTCATTTTATGCTTTTATATCCTTTTCCCATTTGATATAATTCTATACTCGCAGCCCCCAATGATACTCTTCCCTATGTGGATGTCCTAAGTACCGGTGACCCCAGGATTGTCCATCATACCAGACCCAATTTGGATGCATCCAAGCTCCTTGCCCCCAAGGGATAATTTAATACACTAGAGATTGGATCTATATACAGAAGTATTCACTGCCTACCTGGATCTTTGACATACCGGTATTCCCTCGGGAAATCCGGGTACATCAGGGTGAGTTAATATTAGTTTATTTTCTCTACCACATATAATTGTATATTCTGTATATCGCTCCTTACCCTGGAGCGCTGCCTCTGAATATTTCTCATTATTTATTGTGCACTATGAACATTGGAAAAAAAAGCTCAGAAAATCAGAGGCGACGCTTACAGGAGGTGGGAAATTTTATAATTCCCGGCCAGAAGACATTAGGAAGAACAGTGCTGGGGAACCGGGCAGAACACCCGCCGGAGCTGGATACCGCTTCTAGGTGATGTTTTAAAAATTTTTCCTGCATCTAGGGCTTATTTAAGGGTTTTGACAGTAGGATTTCCTACTGTCAAAGTTGCATGGCGTCCTACGAAAACTGCATTTTGGTGTGAAGCGATGCAACAGAGATGAAGGCTTCACTTTAAAAACCGCTGTCCTATCTTTTGCAAGTGCGAATTTTAAGTGCTTCTAAAAAAGTATTGATTCTATTGGATCTGATTTTTAAAAACGCCTATACATGCGTGAAAAATTTGCTCGTCTAACTGAGCCCTAAAGTTGCAGTCACACGAGCGATTTTTTTTCAGTGCATGTATAGGTGCATTAAAAAAATTGCGACTATAAGAACCAATGCTTTCCTGTGAAAGCAGTCACATGTCCTCCGATTTTTACAAGCACAAAACTATTGCATCTGTAAAAGATAGGACAGAGGTTTCACCTTGTTGCGAATGGGGCTGGCGGCAGCAGTGCTGGCCCCACTTAAAACATAGGGAGAGGATGCGCTCCTCAGCCACAGCTGTAACAGCTGTGGCAAGGGATTCCTTCATCCCAGTGGGGAGTCCCCTCATCACTGAACACTGTGAAACCCCTGCATTATTAACATTGGCAAAAAAAGGCAAACTACAAGAATTACAGATTTTTTTGTCACCCCGTCTTCAAAATAAATTAAATAAAGAGTGGTGACAAAATTATATGACTTCCAAAAGTTTACCAAGAATAACTACAGCGTGTACTCCAAAAAACAATCCCTCACACAGATCAACCCAAAAATAATGAGCTACAGTTCTCTGAAGAGGATGTCAAAGATCACCAAAAAAATAAAAGCAGTTCTTGTTATCAGGTTCCTGCTGCCTGTACCGCAGGCAGCATGAACACGGCACAGGTATGTACATTGTGGGCACGTGTGTCTCATTTTGCAATGCTATAGAGTTTTAGACTATAAAAACCTTGAAGCTCTACCCTGGAATCATGGGGAAGCGGGCACCACACTGGTCTCTCCGCTACCAGATTGCCATCTTCCTGTTTGTATATAGAGAGTGGTCACTCTACATGATGTTGGTGGGGAGAAGGCAGTTCAGGCCGCAGTCATGATTTTAAGCTCTGTTTGGATTTGATGTTTAAATTGTGTTTATTGCCACATTTCAGAAAAAGACTTTTATATCTGCATTGTACGTATCTGTCCCTGCTTCATGTTCACTGTAATTCAGACAGCAAAAACCTGGTAGCAGATTGCATTAGAGCTAACAACTAAAACAATTAAAATTGAATATCTTTGAATTCATAGCGACCCACAGAATAAAGTGAACATATCATTTTTACTGCACAGTGAAATACATAAAAATAAGACCTAAAACAAAGCGGCACAATTTTTTTTGCTTTTTCTCCAGTTAACCACATAAAATGTTTACTTTTAGAATTTTAAGCATCTTTTCAATATAGTATATAGTGCATTAAACAGTCAAACTACTAACGACAACCTGTCTGTCCGTGCATGAGTGAGTGTGTAGGTTTGTGAGTGACTTACATGCTCCACCCCTGATCACATGACAGTCACGTCATCAAACGTCCTTCATTCCCAGTGAGGGAGTTACATGCTCGGTCCCTGATCACATGATGGTGATATCATTACAGGTCCTATAAACACACAGCTGCTGTCTGGCTAGGTGTTCATCAGTATTCTGTTGTAACTGAGCCATAGGGGGTTTGTAGTGCATCTAAAAACTGCACAAGGATGCAGGACCTTTGATGACGTCACCATCATGTGATCAGGGGCAGAGCATGATGGTGATGTCATCACAGATCCTTCATCTCCCCGCTGTGCTGCTTCTGATCCCTGTTGTATGGGATGACTAATGTATGTACCAGAGCTGTGTGTGTAACGTGAATGTAGCAGATCTGTGTGTGATGCGCATGCACTGTGTGTACATGCATATAGCAGAGCTGTGTATGCTGTGTGTGACGCGCATGTAGCAGAGCTGTGTGCGGTGTGTGTGTGACATGCATGTAGCAGAGCTGTATATGCTGTGTGTGATGCGCATGTAGCAGGGCTTTGTGTGTTGTGTGTGACACACATGTAGCAGAGCTGTGTGTGATGCATGTGTCGCGCATGTAGCAGAGCTGTGTTTGGCATGTGTGATGCACATGTAGCAAAGCTGTGTGATGTCTGTGATGCACATGTAGCAAAGTTTTGTGTTTGGTGTGTGATGCGCATGTAACAGGGCTGTGTGTGGTGTGCATAAAGCACATATAGTGGAGCTGCGTGTGGAGATTGTGTCACGCATGAAGCAGAGCTGTGTGTGTGGCACATGTAACAGAGCTGTGTGTGTGTGTGTGTGATGCACATGAAGCAGAGCTGTTTGTGTGTGACATGCATGTAGCAGAGCTGTATGTGGTGTGTGACATGACATAGGTGTGGTGCATTTGATATGCCTGTAGCAGAGCTGTGTGTGTGTGTCACATGCATGTACCATTGTGTATGACACACACTTGAAAGCAGTGACGGGAATGTCATCACAGGTCCTAAAGCAGCAGCTGTGTGCTTACAACTCCAAACCTTTTTACTATATTATAATAATAAGTGATGCATTTCGCAACCTGAAACACTGGTACTATAATTCCCTTGTAATTACTAGTACTGTTTACAAATACGACTTGCCTAGCAAAAAACAAGATAGAAATGTGATGAGTCTTGTAAAGTCTCTTTTACGGGGGTGACTAATGCTCTTCAGCGCTCAATATCTGTCCAGGAGCAATCAGTGGCTGCAGGTGGAGGAGGCTTTAATTTCAACTCGCTAGTATCCATTCACAGAAAACAGGCCATCATTCATAAGTGAATGATGGTCTGTTTACAAAAAAACATGCAACGGCAGATCAATGATGATTTTTAGGTCTGCACTAAAGATCCAGTGAGCGATTTATCATTGATCGGTCTTTCACTGCATGCATTCACACAGCACAATACAGGCATACACCCCTGGGTTTCACGGGTTTTAAGTAATGTGATAAATAGACCCTTCTTTCTTATATTTAGGCATTCAATATTCACAGATTCTGTTGCACTGGCATGTCCTATCTTTGGGCATGCCCTCGCATCACATTGCCCATTGCTAGGTGCACACAAGGGCAATGCTAGGTTTCCTATTGAAAACAATGTGGAACACTCTGTGACAGCCACGGCGGAGGATCGCTACTGTCACGAAAAGATGCAAGGTAGTTTTAATGCAAAAGCACCTCACATCCGGGGTAAAATCGCTTGCTGGCGAGCACAATATCAGACCAAGTTTTCACTGTAAAATTACCCTAAGGAATTTAGAGATAATGGGGAAAAAAAACAATAATGATTGTGTTTCTACATTCAGCTGGAAAAAAAAATAAAGTTAGGGCGCCTTCACACGGGTGTAATTGCACTCGCAATACCTGGAGAATAGAACCCATTTCAATGTGTTCGTGTAAATCTCTGTATTTGTTATGTAAAAAAATGCAGCATGCTCTACTTTTTTGTGCATTTGCAAATCAAAGTTCCCTGTAAGAATCAATGGAGGTGGGTGCACAAAATACACACGCAATGCAAAGGGGGTTGTGTAATATGCTGCATATATCCACTAGAAAAGGGACACATCTGGAACTCATTATATGAATTAGCCATTTCAGCCAGTGCGCCTTTGTTTGCCTCATACGAATGAATATGACCTGACAGCGGAAAAAATGCAGTAAGATACGATGATACTCGTGCATCATTCTTCCCACAAAAATACGTGTGCGAAGGAACCCTTGATGTTAAATTTTATGTACAGTAAAAGTGACCCCAAATAAAATGCATTCAAAAGCAAAAACAACACATACTGGAATGTCAGTGAAAAAGTTAAAAATACTATGGTTTGTGGGAATACAGTGGATAATTAAAATATACTGTTTCCTGAAGATGAGTCGCTTCTTTAAGTGGTTGACTAGTGACCAAAAATCATCAACATACAGTAATTACGTGATCCATAGGATCCTGCTTACATCCTGCTGGTATGTCTGACATGTGAGGGTATATGACAAAATCACATCTGATGTATATGGAGGGAACTGGTGAAGTTATCTATAAAACTCATTTTATTTTACTAACATTACTAATCTGCTAAGAAAACAGACACAACATGGACTCCAGCTGTAAGAAGATGTACGGTGTTAATGAACTTGATGCCAAGACTAAATATACACAATACTTCTCTCCATATACTCCATACGCAATTATTAAGGAATCAACTATAAATCCGATGCAAGTAATTTACAAAGCATTCAGTACAGGTAAGTGCAGCAAGAAGCCATTATTGTAAATTCTTACTCATTAAGAGCATCATTCTGAAAATCGTTTAACCCTTTGAATTCTACAATCTGTATCCGTAATTTGGTAGTTTGATGGCAGATTAGTTTACATAAAGCACAGCAATCCTCCAGCTCTGGGTATCCTGGCAAACAGTTGACCTAATTAATATACCAAATAAGTAAAAGAATTATGCATTTGTTACTAAAATAACAAGAGGTGATGCCAAATATAAGTGCCAGGTTCCTGAAATGTAAAGAAAACACCTTTCTCTTTCCTATAAAAAGAAAGATCATAAAATAGAATATAAATGACCAACACTCCTCACCTTACAGTGCGGGCACACTTATGCATTCTGGATAAAATAGATGCCATCTCAGAATGTTACTATTCCATGCCACAATGTGCCCACATGCAAGCCTCCTCCACATGAACATATGCATTTTTACGTTCGCCCATGCGCAACGAATAATCGCCTGAATGAATAATTGCTGCGATCGAGTCCCTATATTTAGCTATGCTGTGTTCTTTTCCCATCGTTATATGTTTAGTAACTCCCTCCCCCTGCCTTTTTTCCAGTTTCCATAATAGTCTATGAAAGCTTCCTGCATGTCTTGGAAAAAGATAGGGCAAGACTTATCTTTTCACAATGCATATAAAATCGTATGTACTACTTTACCTGGCGAATCATTCATTTGAATGAAAACTTTGGAATCCAATGCTTTGGATGGTCACGATTTTTGGGCAAAAATCCCACAAAAATAATCCCATTCTCCATTTAAATGTTAGCTGCCTTCTTCCTATTAGCTTGTAAATTGTATTAAATACAATATACAATCAAACTGCTTCACCACCATATACTGAAGGTACAGGCTTATTCACACGAGCATATATCGGCCGCCAATTTCACCGCCGCCCGATAAACTCTACCATCTGATGAACTGGATTCCAATGCATCAGATCACGCAGGTGTATTCCCGTGGCATAAAACTGCCCGGCCGGCAAATGTAGCGTCGGGGGCTTTTACGCTAGGCAGGAAAGATAGTCTTGGAACTAACTTCCCGACCGGAATACCTTGGCCGCTGCATAGATTCCTATGGGAGCCTATGACAGCAGCTGGAGAATGGAGTTAGGAGGGAGAATGTAATGTCTGTGCGCCGATTCAGACGGCACAGGCATGGCACATATATGCCAAGGCCGCAATGCCGTTGGGTAAGGGGAGACAGTTTAGCTCTGCTAAGCTGTTCTCTCCCTTCCTTCCCCCCTTGCCGACTCTCTGCCTCTGTCCTCCCTTCTGGCTGTTTGCAATGGGGGGGGGGGGGGCAGAGCTAAGCTCCCGCCCCCAGTCCGCAGCCAGCAAAGGGAGGGGGTGGTATGGGTGGAGCTTGCCCCTGCCCCGCCCCCTCCCATTGCAAACAGCAAGAGGGGAGTAGACAGGAGGAGAGAAGTGGGAGGGAGTTTAGCAGTCATGTTGCTAAACTCTTTTCTACCTCCTTTCTCCGACTGCAGTCATAGGCTCCCATAGAAGTCTATGCAGCGACCAACGTATGCAGGCTGAGAAGACAGTTCCAGGCCAGGGGGCACTTTTATGCCTGTGTGACCTGATGCATTGGAATCTAATGCATCAGATGGTAGCGTATATCAACCGGCCATGAAAACAGCGGCCGATTTACGCTCGTGTGAATAAGCCCTAAGGGAGACAGGCTTAAAAACCTATTGGAATTAGGGGGGTTTAGCAGTACTGTCTGCATCAGCCAACAAGTAATATGCACGTATCTGGTATCTTTATACCGGAGAGAATTAGAGTATTATTTTATTTGGTATTTTTAATTGGTTATAGCATCTACATATAGTCTCTTTTATGATAAAATTAGCCAAAACCAGGAAAAATCTAATCCCAAAAATAAATAGCATATGAATAAGCCTCCGTTCATAACTTTTCATGTCTCCTGACTAACACAATGCATTTGTATCCAGTGGATCAAGTTTTTGATATTTCTGATAACAGTAATAGATCTTCACTCTGCGCTATTCATGCATTTAAAAATAAGTGAAAGTCTCACAAAACTTGGTACTTATGTTACTAAATGGTAATTGTAATATATGTTGAGATTTCCCCCCCTTTCACCCATAGGTATGGTTACTGGAAGAACCGTGATCGATTTCTGCAAATCCCCCATTATTACTCATCTTCTTGCGATGAAGGACTTCGTACATGAGATTAAAAGTCTACATATGTGTAATGCTGGGGTGAAGGAAATCGAAAAATGGAAAAATAAGGACCAAGATGCCTTTAATTGGTCTCATGCCGTAGGAATCTTAAAGGAGTTAAAAGGAAACAGGTTTAGTATTGCTCTGTACACTTACACCTCATGTAACAGACTATAGTAATAAGGCTGCTTCCACATGTGCAACAGCAATATCGCCGTGAAAAAAATCGCAGTGATATCACATCTGTCTTCTGTGCGATATTGCTGCGTTTTCTCGTGGCGATATAGCGATTTTGTGTTACTACAAATTCGCACATGGTGCTACAAAGTCGCGTGCACACACTTTGTAGCACTCTTTTGCTGGGATTTTCGGGGGAGCTTGAAATATAAGCCCTTCCCCGAAAATAAGCCCTACGTGCTCTTAAAAAAAATAGAATACATCACCTTCAGGCGCTGTCAGGCTCCAGAGCACATCTCCTCTTTAGTCTCGGCTCCTCTTCAGCTCCAATCTTTAGTCTTCTGGCAGCCCTTCCTGGATTGCAGGTTCATTCATTCATTCATTCAATGGCTATTATTGGTTCATCGAATGTTGGCTCTGATTGGCTGAGCAGCGGCCTTCGAGAACCAATCACAGCCAGCCCTTCCTGGAGGCAGAGTTTTTTAACATCTATTCGAGGAAGGGCTGGCAGAAGACTAAAGACCTGAGCTGAAAAGTAGAAACGTGGGTAGCTTACAGCACTTGTAGGTGATATATTCAATATTAGTTTGGATTGTCTCCACTGGAAGTATAGGTTGGCTGGGCTCAACTACAGGTAATGCCCGGGTCATGCCCCAAGCTGGCAATAGCTCCCGATGGACGGTGACATACTACACTAATATCACTTAGTACAAGTAGGTGGCTCCCAGCTCTAGCATGACTATAGCCAGGAAGCTCCCTCTGGACCACTCCTCCCAACTGGTGCGGGACTGGAGAGCTGACTTTCGGGCACCGGACTGACACTCAGCTCTGGCATTACTGCAGTAGCCAGGAAGCTCCTTCTGGACATTTCTTCTGACTGGTGCCATTCCGGAGGGCTGACACTCAGCTCTGGCATTACTGCAGCCAGAAAACTCCCTCCGGACACTCCCCCTGCCTGGTGCCAGACTGGAGAGCTGACACTCTAGCACCAGTCAGGATGCGGAGGGCTAGCACTTCAGCACTGGTCAGGATAAGGACGACGGCTGGGAGTTGCCTACTTATACTGAGCAGTACTAGTATAGTATGTCTCCACCAATTTGCAGCAATACATATAGGTGAGCCTGGCCAGCCCATACTTCCAGTGGACACATAGTACACTAATACCGATTTTTTTTTTTTATGCAACCAGGGCTTAGTTTAGGGTTTTTACAGTAGGATTCCCTACTGTGAAAGTTGCATTGCACCGCATGAAAACAGTGTTTTCCTGCGATGCGATGCAACAGAGAGTAAGGCTCCATAGGGAAACATGGTCTACAGGAAATTGCAAATCCTGGCTGTATAGAGCATCCCGCAATTTTGTATTCTTGCAATGTTGCAGGATAAAAAAACATCGCTTGTGTAGTAGAATCCATTGGAAAGCCTGGGCTCTACATACATGTGATTTGTCGCACTGTCGCATTGCAAGAAAATCGCCCGTTAAGAAGCGGCCTAAGGGTGCCAACACACACAGGCCACAACAGAATTTATGTTGTGGATTTTGTAATTATTCCTCAGCAAAATCTGCAATAATATTTGTGCAAATTTCACATGTGTTAGATGAGGAGTTTACTTTGAATTTTATACATGGCAGAAGGTCAAATCAATGGTTAAAAAAAGCATAAAATTGTCATACTGACATTTAAAATCAAAATGAGGTCTGAAATTTTTTAATATCTAATTTGTAGTAGGTTTGAACATTTTATTTAATATTTTTTACAAACTCACTAGGAAACTTGAACACAAGTTCATTTGATCACTCAAGATTTTGAGTCCTGTCCCACCTACCCAGGAGGCAGATTATATATTGAAACCTTCCATTCCCTATTTTTTGCTGACTTTCTAGCCTCAGCCTCACACAGGGATTTTGCAGCAACCCAGCACTCCTCTGTAGACAGGCTTCTTTCCCCGCTGCTTCAGATAAACTTGACTTAGTGCTGGAAAAGAGAGAAAAGTCTGGTTACAGAGAGAAACTGGTAACTTTGAGATGGATGGATAAAGAAGATTTATTTCTACCATTTTACTAAAGTGGGAAAGCAAAGACCCCTTAGGGCCACTTTAGCAAAATAGTGCCACATAAGAGTGCTATAATATATTGGGGCCACATACAGCACATAATAACAAACTGTGATCAAAGTGGGGACACCAGAAGTGACACACACGGAGGGCACTATAACTAAGAAGGGCCACAGACGGGAGCACAAAAAAAAAAAAATGGGTCCACAAAGTTGGCATTATAACTATGTTTGGCCACAAAAAGGGCACCATGACTGAGTTAGGCAACAAAGGCCCGTGACAAATAATCAGCATCCTACAATCATGTGTGACAACACGGGGGTTAAATATCACCACGGGGGTTACATATCACGCCAAACAGTCACTTTCCTTCTTGTTCACTTTATTCATACACAATCTTTAACCGAAACATAGATGACTGGGTCTCCAGGGCAATAGTAAACGTTTGGCAACAACAAAGTCTCTTATAAACGTCCCTTCACAGTCATTTTCAAAGTCCCCTCAGTACAATCCTCCACAGGCTTGAAGGCAACAGCAACAACAAGTCCACTTGATTTGCACAGACCTGTGGATGTTCAGATCGCAGCTGGTCCTTAGTCTGTAGTGCCTTCAGACCCTTAGTCCAAGGGCAGGCGTACTCCAGGGGTCCTGCTGGAACCACGTAGTTCCTGGTCCATAACGTCTCTCCACTG
Organism: Eleutherodactylus coqui; assembly: GCF_035609145.1. NCBI lineage: Eukaryota > Metazoa > Chordata > Amphibia > Anura > Eleutherodactylidae > Eleutherodactylus > Eleutherodactylus coqui. Next base: position 43,942,035 of record NC_089843.1, on the reverse strand, counting down.
CATACAACAGGAGTTTTCTTTCAACAGCAGTCTGGTCACAATATAGCCTTAGTTGAAGTCTGGTCCTCCCTGACACACACCTCTCCTAGGTGTTGAGGTGAGGGGCGTCTCCCTGTCCACCTCTGGCCTTCTCAGCCACACACTCTGGGCTAACAGCCCTGCAGCTCCACTGAGCTGTCTTCCTGGCCTTCTAAGCCAGACACTCTCCTCCACTGCAGTAGGTACAACCCTTTTTATATCACCAACCACACCTGTGGGTGTTTTCCCTCTTACTTCAGGCACCAGACTGATTGTCTGTTGCCCCCTACAGGCCATCCTCTGTAGCACACCCCTACACATGTCTCAGGGATATGAGGGGATGAGGCAGCAAATCTACAATCTCTAACAAATTTCCTCCAATGAGCATTATAGATTATGCCATCTAAATGATTAAACAGCTAGGATTTGAGCTAGTATGGCTTCAATCCCAGCCATTGCAGCAGGATGTAAGCTGTTACAGATAATATCAACTCCTGGTGTCAAAGACTTAAATTGTGTTTGGTGGTTTGCTGTATTGACTCACATGCTGCGCTGTACTGTACAACAGATATCTGAAATGAGTTGATATAATTGAGGTGTTTAATTTAATTGGTAGCTCTGGCAGTGGCAAATAGGCAAATAGGGAAGCAGTTCAGTGCCCTTCTACCATCAGCCACACAGCAGTTACATGTCTGTCTCTATTTGAGGTGGCCAGGAATGGGAACAACGGTGGCTGATATAACAATCTCATGGTGTGGATTGCTTCCATTCAATGGTGGCCAATGGTAATGTTGTTTCTCAAACAAACTCCACAGTTGAAAAGTGAGGTGATGATGCAGTCCACTGGAAAGTAATGTTGCCCACTGTAAATTGAATAAGGCTGCACTACATCGGTGTTGAAGCCTCTTCATACTCAGGATCAGATAATAAAGATGAAGGTATATCCTAGGGTGATATAGAAGGGAAGTCCACAGCAAAAAAAGTGTTCTTGATGCAATTAATGACATACTTTATTGATACAAATGAAAAGGTCCAAGACATTAGTGTATATCCCAGATGCAGATAATACATAACACCCAAATGTTACAGAGCTGTGCAAAGGAAATTTTATCACATTCATCATTACGGCCAGGCTCACAAGGGTGAATTTGTCTAATGGTATCCAAGAGAGAATCCCGCAACACACCAGGCAATACGTTAACAGCGCAGAGGTATCCAGCAATGTATGCCAAGCCACTGAAGGGACTATGGACCTCCAGTCCCCAAGTCAGACATCAACAAAGAAGAAGTGACAGCATCCGTTAAGGGTTTTAAAGTAAAATCAGCAACTTTATTACTCCATATTCAAAGCGGTACAGGCAACGTTTCGACTACAGTTAGTCTTTGTCAAGCCTGACCCCAGTAACATTTCTGTAGCAAAAGTATAGGAAGACCCCTGTAACATTTCTGTAGCAAGAGTATAGGCGGGCCCCAGTAACATTTCTCTTGCAAGCGTATAGGTGGACCCCAGTCATATTTTTGTAGCAAAAGTATAGGCAGACCCCTGTAACATTTCTGTTGCAAAAGAATAGGTAGGCACCTGTAACATATCTGTAGCAAAAGTATAGGGAGACCCCAGTAACATTTCTGTAGCAAAAGTATAGGCAGACCCCTGTAACATTTCTGTAGCAAAAGTATAGGCAGACCCCTGTAACATTTCTGTAGCAAGAGTATAGGCCCGACCCCAGTAACATTTCAGTAGCAAGAGTATAGGCGAACCCCTGTAACATTTCTGTTGCAAAAGAATAGGTAGGCACCTGTAACATATCTGTAGCAAAAGTATAGGGAGACCCCAGTAACATTTCTGTAGCAAAAGTATAGGCAGACCCCTGTAACATTTCTGTAGCAAAAGTATAGGCAGACCCCTGTAACATTTCTGTAGCAAGAGTATAGGCCCGACCCCAGTAACATTTCTGTAGCAAAAGTATAGGCGAACCCCTCAAACCATTCAGTAGAAACTGCATGGGCGGACCCCAGTAACATTTCTATTGCAAGAGGTTAAGCCTGACCCCAGTAACATTTCTGTAGCAAAAGTATAGGCAGACCCCTGTAACATTTCTGTAGCAAGAGGGTAGGTGAACCCCTGAAACATTAGTGTACCAAGAGTATAGGGGAGCATCTGAAAAAATGTGGTTACCAAGAGTGTAGGCGAAGTCCGGAAAAATTTGTTAGATAACAGTATAGGCGAGGGCCAGAAAAATTGGTATACCAAGAGTACAGGGGCACCCCTGAAAAATTGCTCAACCACGAGGGCAGGTGAAACCCGTAATCATTTTTTAAAGATACAGCTCGCTGTTGCTTAATTTGTAACAGAGCCTGGAGGCAGCCCTGTGAAAAAAATGGTTTCTGTTAAAGTATGAATACTTTTGAAAAATTGTAAAAAACATTTAAACAGAGCCTTTTGGGCTGCAGAAAAATTGGCAGCTCAGCGTGATGACATGCTATTTTAGGAGGAGGAGGAGGAGGAGTAATAATATCCGAGAGTGATTGACAAAGCTAATTCCCCCTTTTTTTGTGGTGAAAGAGGATGCATTTTTTTCCTGTCGCAGCGAAAAGAATCACTAGGTTCCGCTTCTTTCCACCAGTGGAGAAGAGAAGTCTGGGGAAATCCAGCCTTTGTTCATCATTATGAGTGTAAGCATGTCGGCACCGGCAGTTGACAGGCGGGTACGCTTATCCGTGATGATTCCCCCAGTTGCACTTAACACCCTCTCTGATAACACGCTAGCGGCAGGGCAGGCCAGCACCTCCAGGTCGTATAACGCAAGTTCGTGCCACGTGTCCAGCTTTGACACCCAATAGTTGTATGGAGCAGAGGCATCACGGAGGACGGTAGTCCGATCGGCTACATACTCCCTCACCATCTTTTTACAGTGCTCTCTCCGACTCAGCCTTGACTGCGGAGTGGTGACACAGTCTTGCTGAGGAGCCATAAAGCTGGCAAAGGCCTTGGAAAGTATTCCCCCTGCCTGCGCTGAACATACTGCCTGATCCCTGCTCCTTCCCTGCTACTTGGCCCTCGGAACTGCATCTTCTGCCACTAGCGCTGTCAGATGGGAACTTTAGCATCACTTTTTCCACCAGGGCCCTGTGGTATTGCAAAACTCTCATACTCCTTTCCTCTTCGGGTATGAGAGTGAAAAGGTTCTCCTTATACCGTGGGTTGAGAAGGGGGTACACCCAGTAATCCGTGTTGGCCAGAATGCGTCTAACGCGAGGGTGACGGGAAAGGCAGCCTAACATGAAGTCAGCCATGTGTGCCAGGGTCCCAGTATGCATCACATCGCTGTCCTCACTAGGAAGATGCCTTTCAGGATTCTCCTCTTCAGCCCATACACGCTGAACAGATAAGAGGCAAGCAGCATGGGTACCCTCTGCAGTTTGGCCAGCTGTCTCAAGTTCACCCAATGTGCCGTCAAGGAGATATAATGGCCCTACCCGCAAGTACTTGTCTATGTTTCCGTGGTTAAGTGGACCTTCCCAGTAACCGTGTTGGTGAGGGCACGATTTCTGTTGCAGTAGACTGGCTGGTGTAGGGCTGGGACGGCACACCAGGAAAAATAGTGTCGACTGGGGACCAAGTAGTGCGGGACCGCTGCCGCCATCATGTTTTTGAAAGCCTCTGTTTCCACAAGCCTGTACAGCAGCATCTCCAGGCTGATTAGTTTGGCAATTTGCACGTTTAAAGATTGTGCATGCAGGTGCGTGGCGGCGTATTTGTGCTTTCGCTCTAACGCTTATGTTAGCGACAGCTGAACGCTGCGCTGAGAGATATTGCTGGATGGAGTGGAGGACGGTGGAGGTGAGGTGCTGGTGCAGGTCGGGAGGCGCTCGTGCCTGTGTCCTGGGAGGGGGATTTGATCTGTGTGGCATGTTGGGGGCATAGAGGAAGAGGCAGCGGTGTGACCCGGAGGCAGTGAATTGCCTACGTCCCACCTTGTGGGGTGCTTGGCCATCATATGCCTGTGCATGCTGGTGGTGGTGAGGCTCGTAGTGGTGGCTCCCCGGCTGGTCTTGGTGCTAGAAAGGTTGCACACCACTGTTCGTCGGTCGTCTGCGCTCTCACTGAAAAACATCCACACCTTTGAACACTTAGCCCTCTGCACGGAGGCTTGGCGCGAGGGGATGCTTTGCGAAACAGTTGGGGGATTCTTTGTCTGGCCCTGCCTCTCCCCCTGGCCACTCCACTGCTCTTGCAACCTGTCCTACTGCTGCACTTGGCCTCCCCTCTGAAGCCCTGTCCTCAGTAGGCTTAGCAAACCAGGTGGGGTCAGTCACCTCATCGTCCAGCTCCTCTTTCTCCCAATCCTCTGTGTGCTCCTCTCTCGAACTTACTGCTCTTACTACTACCTCACTGACAGACAACTGTGTCTCATCATCTTTATTGAAAGCTCTTGAGACAGTTGCTGGAAGTCCCCAGCCTCATCACCCGGACTCAGTGAACTTTCCAAAGGTTGGGCATCGGTCACGACAAACTCCTCAGGTGAGAGAGGAACTGTTTTTTCCCACTCATGACAGGGACCCGAGAACAGTTCCTGGGAGTCTGCCTCCTCAGAATATGTCATTTTCATGGAGTGAGGAGGCTGGGAGGAAGGAGGAGCAGCAGCCAGAGGATTCAGAGTTGCAGTCCCTAGGCCAGGAGTAGTGGACTGAATAGAAGACTGGGTGGTTGATACATTGCTGGACGCGTTTTCTGCCATCAACAACAGGACCTGCTCGCACTGCTCTGTTTGTAATAAAGGTTTACCACGCGGACCCGTAAATTGTAATATGAAGCTGGGGAGCCCAGAAACTAGCCTATCTCCTAATCCCGCAGCAGCCAGCTGTGATTCACCACGCCCAGGATCTCAGCCTGTGCCCACACCCTCACTTGGACGCCCGCGTCCTCGACCCTTACCCCTACTTCTCATCATGGCAGATTAAGAATAGAGCAGGGCCCAATTAAATTACCCCAATTTACAGCACTGACAACTGTGGCTTAATTCACTGCACACAGAGACTTGTAGATAGCGGAGACTCTATGCTGTGAATTAAAAAAAATTTAACCCGCTGTCTTGCGCTGATACCTAGAGGTAATTTACATCTCACAGAGACTTGTAGATAAGAGAGGCTGTATGGATTGGGAGAAGACTCTAAAGCCAGTGGATAGTGCTGGTAACTGCGGCTATCTCAACCCCACCAAGGAAAGGGTATTGTGAGACGCTCTGCACAGCGGCAGAGCTGAAATACTTTGCAGTGGCCCAGGAAATATTACAGTACTGTTTAGCGGTGAGACCTGTGTCTAATGCACTGCAGACACAGAATGGTATAACTGAAGTAGTTTGCAGTAGGCTAGGAAATGTTAGAGTGCAGTTTCACAGTGAGAGCTGGTTGTACGGCACTGCAGCCTGAGAACAGGCCTAGATGCGTAATACAAAAATTGATGCACTACTGCTCCCAGCCAGCCACAACTATAATCCACACGGTGAGATGTAGCCCTAAGAAGAACCATTGGGGTTCCTTTACAGAGGATCAGGAGGACTGTATAACTTTCCCTATATAAGTAGCTGTGTCCCTACACTCTGCCTTATGCACTGCACACACAGAACAGTATAGGTGAAATGGCCTGCACGGCCCCAGATGCTTAAAAAAAAATTGGTGCACTACTGCTCCCAGCCAGCAACAACAGTAATGCACACAATGAAGAGTAGCCCTAAGAAGGACCGTTGGGGTTCTTGATGACAGGATCCTACTCTAACACTGTCCCTATATTAGCAGCAGCACTATATCTAACCTCTGCCAGCATGCGTCTGAGGCAAGCCGCGGGCGGGACCACTTTAAGTACTCGGAGGTCACCTGATCGGCCCAGCCACTCACTACTGTGGGGGGAGAGGGCTGGCACGTCACAGCAGGAAGTGGTAATGCCTTCCCCGCATGTCTATTGGCTAGAAAATGGTGCTAAACATGCGGGGAAGGAAATGCAATTGACTTGAGTACCACGTGGTGTTCGACTTGAGTAACGAGCATCTCAAGTACCCTAATACTCGAAAGAGCATCAAGCTCGGACGAGTGTGCTCGCTCATCTCTACTAATAAGGCATGCCTATGTTATGTCTGTTGCCTGTTAGAGTACTGTCAAACTGTTCAAGTTCACGTCCTCTATGCGGATTAAAGGGCAATGTCGAAATTAGTTTCTTTTTTCATTTTTAAAATAAAAAAATATTAAAAGTAAAAAAAAAATCTTTTCTCTGTCCCCTCATAAAAACACTGCTTCCACACGTGTCCATATTATTAAAATAGCAAATGATTAATCATGCACAGTGAATATTGTCAGAAAAATAAAATCTGAAATACCAGATGTGTGCTTTTTTAGGCACCCCACATTAAAGAAAAAATTAAATTAAAAAAATCATCAAAAAGTTGTATGTACATTAAAATTATATTAATATAAGAACAATATAAGTCAATGTGCAAAAATGAATCAACACAAAACCTGATTGGCAAAAAATAATAAAATGGTTAATGGGGACAAATTTTGGTGACAGACAATTTTTTTTAAAAGCTATTTATTTTTTAATCATAAGAATTTAGGAATACTATCTAGAACTACACATTGATGCAGTAATTGCTAATCACTATGTCTTAAAATGTTTATATCTTCCAGAGATAAGTCGAAAGATGAAGAAGAAGACCTAAGAGGAAAATTGAAGGAGATTTTAGAATTGGACTTCAACAAAGGCATAGATTCATTATGCCTGCCAAAAGCTGATATTGTCACAAGTATTTGGTTTCTGGATGCTATCAGCAAGAATCATGATGAGTACAGGGGAAACCTAAGGCAACTTTCCAATCTAATTAAATGTGGTGGTTATGTCTTAATATATGCATGTATTAATTGCTCCTATTTTAAAGTTGGAGACATTAAGTATCACGTCTTAAGCTCTGATGAGAGTTTCTTTAGGAAGGTTATAAGTGAGGGAGGTTTTGACATCAAGCATTTTCAGAAGCTTGATAGACTAATTACCTGTGATTCTCTAGACCATGACGGAATGGTTTTTATCATTGCCCAGAAAGTGAAGGAGCCGCAGGAAGCTTCATAGACATGATTACATTTCTGTGTGAGTTACCTGCTATTACTTGCTCCTTTTGCTATTGGCTGTGATTAAGCTATGATTTATTCATGCAAAATATGATTCATGCAAGTAATAATACACGATGGGATATTAACATAATCTGTATTGCTAGCTCCAGGTACTCAATTCTAAGAATGTTTGCTTCATTGCAAAAGCAAAGAACTTCTTTACAGCAGTTATTACTTATAATTATTGTATTTTTAATTTAGTGGAAATATATTGAATTAAATATATTGAATTCAAGATGCAATTTACACTGCAATTAGAAAATTTTCAGACTCTTCCACTTTTTTTTATATTTTGGTAAATGTTTTTTTTTTTTAAATCCTTTAGTAGACAATGTAGTTAGGTGGCTTTGGCATATTTAATTAATTTGTTTTTTTTAATTAATTTTTAATTTGGCTTTTATCTTTGATTGGCATAACAATGAGTTTGCTGTGATTATTCACAAACCTAAACAAAATGTAATTTTTACCAATCAACTGCCAGTTTGTTTTGACATAACCGCACATATGTGCCCTGTGAGTAAAGCAGACACTGTACAGTCTCCTGTTAACTTTTTGAATTAAATTTGCTTGTGAATTGTCTGTATCCTTGTGTCTACATCTGTGCAATACAAAATTAATTGGAGCCTGTGTACCATTCTAGCTCTAAAGCGTGCCAGGCCTGTGATTCGTATGCTCTAGTGTAAAGGGATTCACATATCGATAATTGTTGCATATTGACGAAGGATTGCATGATACCTAAACTACCACAATGTGTAATAATGAGTGTATAATGATATCTGTTACATCAGCTGATGTCTGTTTCCTAGATTCAGGTGACTCAAAGATAGTTATAAAGCCCAGTCACAAATATCATCATTATTATTATGTGTTAAATCTGCTTAAAGGGGTTGTCCCGCGCCAAAACGTTTTTTTTTTTCAACAGCCCCCCCCCGTTCGGCGCGAGACAACCCCGATGCAGGGGTTAAAAATAAAAACCGCACAGCGCTTACCTGAATCCCCGCGCTCCGGTGACTTCTTACTTACCTGCTGAAGATGGCCGCCGGGATCTTCTCCCTCGGTGGACCGCAGGGCTTCTGTGCGGTCCATTGCCGATTCCAGCCTCCTGATTGGCTGGAATCGGCACATGACGGGGCGGAGCTACCAGTAGCCGCTCTCAGGCACGAGCGGCCCCATTGAGAAAAGAAGAAGACCCGGACTGCGCAAGCGCGTCTAATCTGGCGATTAGACGCTGAAAATTAGACGGTACCATGGAGACGAGGACGCTAGCAACGGAACAGGTAAGTGAAAAACTTCTTATAACTTCTGTATGGCTCATATTTAATGCACAATGTATATTACAAAGTGCATTAATATGGCCATACAGAAGTGTATAGACCCACTTGCTTTCGCGGGACAACCCCTTTAAAGGAATCACCTTAAATGAGAATAGAGGGTCTAGCTTTTCTTCCAGAAACAGTCCCTTTCTTGTTCAGAGGTTATGTTTGGTATTACATTCGCTTAAAGATGGCTTAGCTGCCATACAGACAGAACCCGGGGGTACCTGTTTTTTTTTACTAATCTCATACAACCCTAATAAACCTAAAAAATATGAATTTACTAATGTCAGATGAACTTCTATGATTAAAATCCCAGTATCTACAAAGTATACAGTATATTACCGTGTATTTTGCTCTATAAGACGCTCCTGATGATAAGACGCACCTAGGTTTTAGAGGAGGAAAATATGAAAGAAATATTTTGAACTCCCCCAGACCAGGCAGTGAGGTATTACAGGAGGAATGAAGAGCAGCAGTACCACCTCAGGCCTCGGTCACACAGGCGTTTTTTCCCCGCGATTTGCGGATCGCATAACGGATGCGCATCCGCAAATCGCATGACCGGGGGCCGACTATTTGCTGAAAAAGCTGCACGTAGCAGCGTTTTCAGTGAAACCGCCCCGCACTGCCCGGTATCCTCTAGCACAGCTGTGCCACAGCTATAGCACAGCTGTGGCAGAGGAGAACGATGTTTGACCATTGAATTCAATGGAGCCGGCAATACAGCAGGTTCCACTGAAAGCAATGGGCTGCCGGCGATCGCGGGATGAATTTTCGGGAAGGGCTTAAAAATATAAGCCCTTCCCTGAAAAACATGCTAAAATGTGTAATATATATATATATATATATATATATATATATATATATATATATATATGGCAGATAGGCATGTTCTGCGAATTGTTGTGTCCTATAATTGATCACACATCCGCATAAACAGCGGACATGTGACCGATCCCATTGGAATGCATTTGGTCTATAGATCCGCAGATCGCAAGCGCGTCTGCCGAACGGACCAAAAAACGGTCACGGACCGAGGCCTCAGAATGAAGTATATACCACTTATTAACCTTCCATTCAGAATCTAGGAAAGCTGATGGTAAATGTAATGGTGATCTTATTACTTTTCACCCAGCTTTCTAGGAGCCCTGAACATCATGTTTGACTACTTATAGCGATGTATGTGGTATACATGCTTGCATAACTCTTCAGCTGCCATTCAGGATCCTGGAAGAGCTGACTGACAATATAATGAGGACTCCATTAGTTGTTACCCAACTTTTCAGGAACCCTGCATGTCATGTCTCACTATGGTTATATAATGTGTATACTAGAGATGAGCGAGCACCAAAAGGCTCGGGTGCTCGGTACTCGAGTCAAACTTTCTGCGATGCTCGAGAGCTCGTTTCGAGTAACGAACCTCATTGAAGTGAATGGGGGACTCGAGCAATTTTGTATGGGACCGATGCTACGCATAGCTGATGACTTCTCAAACACCAGAAAACATCTGAAAGTCATGGAAACACCACAGAAACGGATAGGGAAGGGCAGGGGCAGCATGCATGGCTGCATCTGAGCACCCAGGTCCCATTATTAACCAAAATGGGGGCAAGAGTCTGGCGTCACCCCCCTAGCAATTTACTTTGGACAAACCCTCATTAGCAAGGCACACACGCTGCCACATCTTAGCCAAAGCACCATGCTACCTGCAACCAAGGACAATCACTGCTTGTGGGTGTATTAGGGTAATAAAATTCATTCTAAGTATAGCACCAATCGGGCCCACCCCACTTGCCCCGTTGCCGGCGGTAAGAAGAGACACCACACAGAGGTCTGGTATAGTTTCTCACACGGGACATGGCTGCGCTGTGCCAACGTGCTTTATTACAGATTACATGAGATCTTATACCCTTTGTCCCATCCCCAACAAGGGGTGATGGGCTTATAACCATATATGGGCAGTCCGGATTTCCGGCCTTGCTACGGCGCCTCTGGCTTATGTACAGAAAATCACGTATTCAATTAACTCCAGTACAAAGAATCACCCACTCAATTCTAAGAAAACGGCCAAACATACATTCTCCATATATGGGAAGTCCGGATTTCTGGCCTAAGACAGTGAAAGTTATGTACATTTGAACATCTTGATATCTTGCTCCAGCGCTTCTGGGAAAACAGCCAAGTACATGCGTCCTTGTGTCTGGTTCCGTATCTTCTCTGAATTTCTAGAACATCTCTCTCAGCCTTCTAAAGCCTTGGAATATCTGATGTAAGGCGACATATAAGTTTTTTTCTCTCATTTGGAATTGTATAGAACTTGCATACAGGTATAAAACATAAAAAAAACATATGGCAATATATATATATATACCCTCACAAACCCCCCTAAAAAACTTAATATGGAGATCAAGCATCAGACTTTGCACTCTTCCTCGGTCGTCTCTCCCTTGCGTCAGGGTTTCTCCACTGCCCGTAAGTCCCTACTCCTAAAGGGGAGGGATCCCTACCTCACCTCAGAAGGGGGCCATGGATTCCCTGGGCTTATTTCCGGGCATCCATACCCTCTATCTGTACGAGTTAACACCCCGCAGGGTGTGCCCTCGCCGGAACCTAAGGTCTTCTGCACTTTCCCTAGGCAAATGGGAAGTCCACTGACAGTCCATCTTATGAGACTGAGGCAGGCGCAGTACTAGTCCATCTCTCCATTCTTCTGGTAACGTATCTGGTTGGCATTATCGGAACTGGCTCTTCATCTTTTTCAAACAAGGGAAACGTTGGTGTCACATTATCCAGTCCCTTACTCATACTCTTTTACCAAAGGGATAATACACATACAGGAAGTTACATACCCCACCTCTTTCTGCTAAAATCATATCCAGGGCCATTCTATTTTGGAACGCCATGGATGCAGTGGGCCCTAACTGGTCGGCTAACCCTTGTAAAGCATCTCTGGTGTAGTTTACAAACCTCTGCTGATTGTAATAGATATAATTCATCCAGTCTACATTATTATTAACAGTGACAAAAGCAAATAAGGACTTAAAACCTGCTTTAACCTGATCTCTAGAATTAAATTAATCTCGCACCCCCCTTGGCACTCCTATTACATCTATGTATACATGTGGATCAAAGTTACCACCTGGAGCGTCAACTTCTCTCTTAGCACGATGCAGTGTTGGATTCATATTGCACATTTGATTGTATTAATTTGTTCTGAAACAGGGGGCTAGTGTACAGTAGTCAAAGGTGTGTGTGGCTACTTGTGTGTGTTAGAGGAATTGTACGACATTATAGCATGTAAAGGATATGCAGGATCATGAGTTCTTTCTGTGCGAAGTGTGGATCCAAGTGGGCTTTCCTTCGAGCTTGACTGCAGTTGGGGTGGTGAACAACATCTGGTAAGGACTTTCAAACAGGGTTTGTCTCTCAAACTTTTTCACATAGACCCTGTCACCTGGTTTCAGATTGTGACACTCATCTGTAGGACCTGGGAGAAAAGCAGAGACTACAGAATATATTATTGACAATTCCTTAGAGAGGCCTATGACAAAATTAACAAGAGAATCATTTCCCAAACTCGGCCACTGTGGCATGTACCCTCCGGAGAAAAAGAAAAACTAATGAAAGACACTCAATTCAAAATTTTACCATTTTCTCTATTGTCTTCTGTATCTACTTTCCCACAGGGTGTGTGAAAAGCCTAGAATATACCTAAAACAGACATGATGTGTTGCATTATTTCACCTGTGAAGTGTGTACCTTTGTTTGACTCAATCACTTCCGGTGCCCCGTATCTGCAGATTACCTCATTCATGAGCTTCTGTGCGATTACCTGCTCATTTACTTTGGTAACAGAGTAGGTCTCCAACCTGAAAAAAAATCAACAACAACAAGCACATATTCATGCTTCCCAACAAGTAGGAGCTGAGTGTAGCCAATTTGCAATCCCTGAAATGGGTAGAGTGGTCTAGGCAAGTGTTATGTGGCAAATTTACTTCTGCCCTGTTGCTTACGGCAAAGATCATGCAAAACTGGACAAATGATGCAGCAGCTACAGAAAACCAAGGAGCCACCCGTCCTCGTTCAAGCGTTGACATCATTACTGCTTTGAGAGGTGCGTCTTTCCGTGCGTCAGCTGGGCCATCATGGGGCACAGGGACTATGGTAAGCAAGTTCTGTTGACTGTTCACCATACGCCGTCCCTTTTTAGTCCATTTGTCTTTTTCTTAACTGTAAAGTCTTTAGCATATCAAAGTCCAAATTTTTTATCAAAGTCCAAGTTTTTATCAAAGTCCAAGTTTTTATCAAAGTCCAAGTTTTTATCAAAGTCAAAGTTTTTATCAAAGTCCAAAGTGTAGTCAAATTCTTCTTTTCTTCTTTCTTCCACGGCTTGAGGGCCGCTGCCTTTGCTATGTGGCCTGTGATGGCGTTGCCTCTTGCTTCTCCGGTGTAGGAATTGGTGTGAGCTTTCCACTTTGTCAGGTAGAAGTAGGGTCTCCATGAGACTCTGCACCGCTGCAACATTCTTAATTGGCTGTCCTGCTGAGGTAAAAAAACTGTCTGGCCTTCCATGTTGGGCCGTAATCATGAGCTATGCCAAATGCATACCGGGAGTCAGTGAAAATGTTTGCCGTCTTACCTTCCTCCACTCTACACGCCTCAGCGAGGGCCTTTAGATCCGCTTCTTGTACTGCGACATGCGGAGGCATTCTGCTTTTAGTACATCTTGTTGTGTAACCACTGTATATCCAGTGTGGAGTCGTCAATCACCCTGGGTACCATCTATAAAAAACAACTCAAAATATGCATTATTAACAAGGGCTTTCAGTAACTTTTTTTTTTTTTTTTTAAACTTAAATTTTCTTGTTGCATCACTGCTAGACAATCATGCTGGTATTATATTTCAAAAAGATCAGAACCTTGTTGCAAAAAATTAAAAAATTTAAAAAATGACTTGCAAAAAATTTTAAAATGGCTGAATTTAAAAATGGCTGACTTGCAATACCTAGATCACCTATGCCTTCTCCTGCCCCCCCTTTAAACCAGGGTACTCAATTGGAACAAGGGTACCCTGTTTCAGGTAGTACAACATTGTAAAAAGATTTGATGGAAGCAGATAAGGCCTGTAAAATGTTAGCACCTATAACAGAAACATGAGTTACACCGGGACAGAATAATCTACAAACATCTATTCATATTTGAAATGTGATATCCCTTTAAGTGAATTCATTATTAGTCTGTTCCTGCATGCAATGTCTTTATCAAAATTTGAGACGGGAGACAAAACAAAACAAAACAAAAACTTTTACTAGCTGTTCAAGCTCCTCACCCCTCCCTTGTGCAAGAGGGATGAAACATTACGTACTATTACATCATCTAGCTCCACCCCTTCGATATTGGCTCCGTGCGTCTTTCTTCAGAGCTCACTTTCAGCGTAACAGTCCACACGTCCACATCTCAACCAAGCAAAGTCCCATGCATGGGGAGGACTTTTATCCCCAGTCAATTATCTGCATCACACATTCCACCACAGCTTGAACACGGGTCACTAACTCTCATCCATCCATGCTCTCAAGTTTGCTCCGTCACCCCCCCTTGAAGGTGTACCAGTACACACAGATGCACGGACAAAAAAAAAGTTTGGCAAACATACATACATCAGTTGAAAAACATTGAGGTGAGTGCTATAATTTTATAAAGTACATAATTCTATTGAGATGAGATTGTGAATGAGCGCTATCTTTGACAAATTATGTGAAAAAGTTTGCTGAGTGACTGAAATATTCTATATTTCCTATCTACTGAAGCTATTATATGCTGTATTAAACGCTGAAGTGTTTTAGTTTCTGTGACCCTGACTGTTATCTCTCCGCGAATATGAAACACAGACTGAATTGTTTTTAGCTTAACTATTCCCTGCATTTTGAAATCATAATTAACACATATGCTGGGACCTTGCAACATTCATTTTCAACCCCTGTATAAGTAAGAATATATGTTTTAGAAATTGCTATATTTCCTGTCTACTAAGACAGTATAATTAATTACATTCATTTCAATTCATTGTAAGCAAGCAAAGATATTAACCAAAGTTGTTATTGCATTTTCTCTCTCGCTGTTATCTTCCGACCTTGAAAAGCTTACACAGACTCGCAGCTACATGTCAACAAGCCTTCTCCCCTAAAAGCAAGCTCAGTTAACTATTTGCACACACAGTATATACATATATACACATATATATCCATATCTATTATCTATCTTGTATTATACACATTTTCATCTCTCTTTGCCAACAAATCACATGCATTGTAACTTCCTTATCGACTTGCTTGCTCCTTCAGCACTTTCTCCCTACCTAACTGCCAATATAACCTTCAATAGACACTCTCCTGACGCCCTCTTGATCACTTACTGTACTTTTCAACATTTCACTTACAGATACTTTCTTAAACAAATAATGTGTACATACAACTTTCTCTGACTGTCTCTCTCTCTCTAGCAAACCTTGGTCTTTCAAGGCACCTCTGGGTCCTAAAGACCTCCCTCCCAGACACCATTTTGTAATCTGCCGTGCGGGTCGGTGTCACACATTTTCATTAGAGTTTTCTTACATTTTACAGATTCATCCACACGGCGGCAGCCCTTGAAGGGCTCTATCTTCTTTAATAAGATCTTACGCATATTACAACAACAACAATAATAATAATAACACGCTCCATAGAATGCATCCCTCTTAATTTTCAAATTGTCAGCCCCTTATATACCGGCAAGACAACCGAGGGTCCCTTCTCCTTATGGAACCAGCCCCATAAAATGCATCTCTCTGAAATCAGATCGTTAGCCCCATATATAAGGCAAACCGACCGAGAGTCCCTTCTCTTATGAAGCCTATCTCACAAAATGCATCCCTCTCTGCTAAACCATTAACAACTAACTAAACTAAACTGAGGGTCCCTTCTTCTATGAGACAAAATAAAAAGTAAGAGAAAAAAAATTCTGCAGATACAACAATCTCCACTATTATTAAAACGTTAAAACTTCAAAGTACAAATAAACTACAGACTAGTTTCTGGGTGACCGATTGGTGCGCATATCACGGTCAGTGGTCCATGACGGCAAACCCGAAGCCCACACGAGTTACCGTGTAGAACTCTTAACCCAACCCGTCCGGTCACAAACCACAGATAGTCAGTCCTGCCGCAAGACTCTCAGCGTAAAACACAACATAAATATATGTTTGTCTTACCTGGAGTTCTGTGAGTTGATCAGGCTCGGTTTGCAGCAGGACGGCTTCCGCGTGGCGTGGATCCGGGTGAATTGCACTGTAAGCTCCTGGTTTTATCGCCCCAGTTGGTTGCGCCATTTATTAGGGTAATAAAATTCATTCTAAGTATAGCACCAATCGGGCCCACCCCACTTGTCCCGTTGCCGGCGGTAAGAAGAGACACCACACAGAGGTCTGGTATAGTTTCTCACACGGGACATGGCTGCGCTGTGCCAACGTGCTTTATTACAGATTACATGAGATCTTATACCCTTTGTCCCATCCCCAACAAGGGGTGATGGGCTTATAACCATATATGGGCAGTCCGGATTTCCGGCCTTGCTACGGCGCCTCTGGCTTATGTACAGAAAATCACGTATTCAATTAACTCCAGTACAAAGAATCACCCACTCAATTCTAAGAAAACGGCCAAACATGCATTCTCCATATATGGGAAGTCCGGATTTCTGGCCTAAGACAGTGAAAGTTATGTACATTTGAACATCTTGATATCTTGTTCCAGCGCTTCTGGGAAAACAGCCAAGTACATGCGTCCTTGTGTCTGGTTCCGTATCTTCTCTGAATTTCTAGAACATCTCTCTCAGCCTTCTAAAGCCTTGGAATATCTGATGTAAGGCGACATTTAAGTTTTTTTCTCTCATTTGGAATTGTATAGAACTTGCATACAGGTATAAAACATAAAAAAACATATGGCAATATATATATATACCCTCACAGGTGACCCCGCTGCCTCTTCTCCTGGGTTACATGCTGGCATTGCTGTCCAACCCTCCGCACGATCCTGCATCCACAGCGCACACATAAGTTTCCCTGCGCAGCGTTCAGCTGGCCTCATGCCATACCCTCGCTTCATAGCCACACCACCCTCATGTCTAGTTATAAGTGTGTACTGGATGAGAAGGAACCAGAGGCACACACTGCAGAGGGTTGGCAGGGCCAGGCACCGACCCTCTTTGAAAGTGTGGGCGATAGCCTACAATGCTGTTGAGAATTGATGATAGATCGAGCTACCAGCCTCCACCTTGTGTGACCCAAGGTGCCGTGAGTTACATAGCAATGGGAAATCCATCTATCCCCACACAATTCATTTTGTGTGTCAGATAGCTGAACGATGCACTAGGAAAGCCGTCTGTGCCCTACCCAAGTCATTCAGTGTATTTGTGCCAGATAGCTAAAACACTGCAATGGGAAATCTTTGTGCACCCACAGCATAGGCGAGCCCATGAAACCCAAGGAAAGTATTAAACATGAAGCAATTACAGTGCCAAAACATGGCAGACTTTCACTCCGCCCATGACTTCAGCCACTGCACACACCCTCATCAATCTTGGCATAAAGCGGACTCCTATGCTAGTACAGCAGTAAAGGTCTCATTAAATTAGTTGCAGGTGCTTTCATCACTCCAAAGACTGGATTAACCAGAAAGAAATTCCACGGGCCAAACCTGGTGCAGTTGCATTTCCCCCAGGACATAGGCCTCTGCCCACACCCTCAGCAATCGTGGGCATAAAGTAGACTCTGACGCTAGTACAGCTGCGAAGGTCTCATGAAATCAGTTACGGTTGCTTTCATTGCTCAAAAGACTGGATTAACCAGGAAAAAGTTCCACAGGCCAAACCTGGCGCAATTGCATTTCTCCCAGGACATAGGCCTCTTCACACACCCTCAGCAATTGTGGGCATAAAGCGGACTCCGATGCAAGTACAGCTGCGAAGGTCTCATGAAATCAGTTACGGTTGCTTTCATTGCTCAAAAGACTGGATTAACCAGGAAGAAGTTCCACAGACCAAACCTGGTGCAGTTGCATTACCCCAGGACATAGGCCTCTGCCCAAACCCTCAGCAATCGTGGGCATAAAGCGGACTCGATGCTAGTATAGCTGCGAAGGTCTCATTAAATCAATTATGGTTTCTTTCATCTCCCCAAAGACTGGATTAACCAGGAAGAAGTTCCACGGGCCAAACCTGGCGCAATTACATTTCTCCCAGGACATAGGCCTCTGCCCACACCCTCAGCAATCGTGGGCGTAAAGCAGACTCCAATGCTAGTAAAGCTGTGAAGGTCTCATTAATGCAGTAAAGCTCCTCTTGTTTGGCCCAAACCAGTGTCTCAGATAACTGTGGTAACACGAGTGAAAATACATGTTGCCCAGTGCTGATCCCCTGACCCCAAGCAGGAGGAGGTGGCATAACAAGGCCAAGAAACCATGATCAGGACCCGCTATAGTCTGTGTGCGAAGCACGTTAGCGGGCCCAGGGTCAGGCTCGGTTCCAAGCCTCCACCTTTGTGACCCAAGGTGCCCTAAGTTACATAGCAACGGGAAATCCATGTGTCGCAACATAGATAGCTCAATACTGGAAGGGGCAGTCTTTGAGTTCCTTGGGCTCACCTATGTTGTCAGTGCACAAAAATGGTACTACACAGGACAAAATTGGAGCGCCCAAACATGGGAGAGTTTCACCCCGCTAAGGACCTTGGCTTCGGCCCACATTTCTGTCTTAGTCAGTCAGTGTATTTGTGCCAGATAGGTAAAAGACCGCAATGGGAAGTCTTTGTGCACCCATAGCAAACCCCTGTAACATTTCTGTAGCAAAGGTATAGGCAGACCCCTGTAACATTTCTGTAGTAAAAGTATAGGCAGACCCCAGTAACATTACTGTAGCAAAGGTATAGGCAGACCTCTGTAAAATTCCTGTAGCAGCAGTATAGGCAGACCCCTGTAACATTTCTGTAGTAAAAGTATAGGCAGACCCCAGTAACATTTCTGTAGCAGAAGTATTGGCAGACCCCAGTAACATTCCTGTAGCAGAAGTATAGGCAGATCCCAGTAACATTTCTGTAGTAAAAGTATAGGCAGACCCCAGTAACATTTCTGTAGCAGAAGTATTGGCAGACCCCTGTAACATTTCTGTAGTGAAAGTATAGGCAGACCCCAGTAACATTTCTGTAGTAAAAGTATAGGCGGACCCCAGTAACATTTCTCTAACGGAAGTATGGGCAGACCCCTGTAACATTTATGTAGTAAAAGTGTAGACAGACCCCAGTAACATTTCTGTAGTAAAAGTCAAGTCAGACCCCAGTAACATTTCTGCAGTAAAAGTATAGGCAGACCCCAGTAACATTTCTGTAGCAGCAGTATAGGCAGACCCCTGAAAAATTTCTGTAGCAAAGGTATAGGCAGACCCCTGTAAAATTTCATGTAGTAGAAGTATAGGCAGACCCCTGTAACATTCCTGTAGCAAAGGTATAGGCAGACGCCTGTAAAATTCCCGTAGTAGAAGTATAGGCAGACCCCTGTAACATTCCTGTAGCAGAAGTATAGGCAGACCCCTGTAACATTTCTGTAGTAAAATTATAGGCAGATCCCTGTAACATTTCTGTAGCAAGAGTATAGGTGAACCCCTGAAACATTGGTGTACCATGAGTGTAGGCGAAGGCTGGAAAAATTTGTTAGATAACAGTATAGGCGAGGGCCAGAAAAATTGGTGCACCAAGAGTACAAGTGTACCCCTGAAAAATTGCTCAACCACGAAGGCAGGTGAAACCCAGAAACACTTTTTAAAGGTACAGCTCGCTGATAGTTAATTTGTAACAGAGCCTGGAGGCAGCCCTGTGAAAAAAATTGGTTTCTTTTAAAGTATCAATACTTTTGAAACTTTGAAAAATTGTAAAAAATTATAAGCAGCGGCTTTTGGGCCGCAAAAAATTGGCAGTTCAGCGTGATGACATGCTGTTTTAGGAGGAGGAGTAGTGAGAGGAGGAGTAATAATATCCGAGAGTGATTGACAGAGCTAATTCCCCCTTTTGTTCCGGTGATAGAGAATGCTTTTTTCTCCAGTTGCAGCAAAAAGAATCTTTAGGTTCCGCTGCTCTCTGCCGGTGGAGAAGAGAAGTCTGGGGAATCTAGCCTTTGTTCATCTTTATGAGTGTAAGCATGTCGGCACTGGCAGTTGACAGGCGGGTACGCTTATCCGTGATGATTCCCCCAGCTGCGCTGGCTATGCTGCCTGATCTCCGTGCCTCCCCTGCTGCTTGGCCCTCTGAACTGCGTCTTCTACTGCTAGCGCTGTCAGATGGGAACTTTAGCATCACTTTTTCCACCAGGGCCTTGTGGTATTGCATCACTCTCGTACCCCTTTCCTCTTCGGGAATGAGAGTGGAAAGGTTCTCCTTATACCGTGGGTCGAGAAGGGTGTACAGCCAGTAATCCATGTTGGCCAGAATGCGTCTAATGCGAAGGTCACCAGAAAGGCAGCCTAACACGAAGTCAGCCATGTGTGCCAGGGTACCAGTACGCAACACATCGCTGTCCTCACTTGGAAGATGATTTTCAGGATCCTCCTCCTCTTTAGCCCATACACGCTGAATAGATGAGAGGCAAGCAGCATGGGTACTCTCTGCAGTGTGCCCAGCTGTCTCTTCCCCCTCCTCCTCCTGCTCCTCCCCCTCCATCTTCCTCCTCCTCCAAAACGCGCTGACATATAGATATGAGGGTGGTCTGGCTATCAAGTGACATACTGTTATCCCCCGTCTCCTGTTCCAACCGCAAAGCGTCGGCCTTTATGCTTTGAAGCGCACTTCTCAGCAGACAAAGCAGTGGGATGGTAATGCTAATGATTGCCGCATCGCCGCTCACCATCTGGATTGACTCCTCAAAGTTTCTAAGGACCTGGCAGATATCTGCCATCCATGCCTACTCCTCAGTAAAGAATTGGGGAGGCTGACTACCACTCCGCCGCCCATGTTGCAGCTGGTATTCCACTATAGCTCCATGCTGCTTGTACAGCCTGGCCAACATGTGCAGCATAGAATTCCAGTGTGTGAGTACGTCGCACAGCAGTCAGTGCTCTGGCAGCTGAAATATATGTTGCAGGCTCCTCAGGGTGGCAGCGTCCGTTTTGGACTTGCGGAAATGTGCTCAGACGCGGCGCACCTTGCCAAGCAGGTCAGACAAATGGGGGTAGTTTTTCATAAATCACTGAACCACCAGATTGAAGATGTAGGCCAGGCATGGCACGTGTGTGAGGCTGCTGAGCTGCAGAGCCACCACCAGGTTACGGCCGTTGTCACACACGACCATGCCCAGTTGGAGGCTCAGTGGCGAAAGCCAGAGGTTGGTCTGCTCTTTCAGACCCTGCAACAGCTCGGGGGCCGTGTGCCTCTTGTCACCTAAGCTGTTTAGTTTCAGCAGGCCTGCTGACGCTTGCCCACCGCTGTGCTGCCGGCCTTATGATACCAACTGCTGGCAACATGCTCACACTTCTTAATTGAGAGGTGGAGGTGGCAGAGGAGGAGGAGGGGAAGGGTGTGGAGGAGGTGGCATAAAACGCCGCAGATAGCAGCACCGAGGTAGGACCCGCTATTCTGGGTGAGGGTAGGACATGAGCGGTCCCAGGCTCTGACTCTGTCCCAGCCTCCACCAAGTTCACCCAATGTGCCGTCAGGGAGATATAGTGGCCCTGCCCACCAGTACTAGTTCACGTGTCCGTGGTTAAGTGGACCTTCCCAGTAACCACAGTGGTGAGTGCACAATTTATGTTGCGGGAGATGTGCTGGTGTAGGGCTGGGACGGCATACCAGGAAAAATAGTGGCGACTAGGGACCGAGTAGTGCGGGACCCGCGCAGCCATCATGTTTTTGAAAGCCACCGTTTTCACAAGCCTGTATGGCAGCATCTCCAGGCTGATTAATTTGGCAATGTGCACGTTTAAAGCTTGTGCGTGCAGGTGCGTGGCGGCGCATTTGCTCTTTCGCTCCAATGCTTGTGTTAGCGACAGCTGAACGATCATATGCCTGTGCATGCTGGTGGTGGTGAGGCTGGTAGTGGTGGCTCCCTTTCTGATCTTGGTGCAACACAGGTTGCACACCACTGTTCGGCGGTCATCCGCACTCTCACTGAAAAACATCCACAGCTTTGAACACCTAGCCTTCTGCATGGAGGCTTGCTGAGAGGTGGATTCAGTTGGGGGATTCTTCGCTCTGGCCCTACCTCTCCCCCTGGCCACCCCACTGCCTCTTCCAACCTGTCCTGCTGCTGCACTTGACTCCCCCTCTGAAGCCCTGTCCTCAGTAGGTTTAGCAAACCAGGTGGGGTCAGTCACCTCATCGTCCAACTGCTCTTCCTCTGAATCCTCAGTGTGCTCCTCCCTCTGACTTACTGCCCTTACTATTACCTCACTGACAGACAACTGTGTCTCATCATCATCCTCCTCCTCACTGACTAAAAGCGCTTGAGACAGTTGCTGGAGGTCCCCAGCCTCATCACCCGGACTCCGGGAACTTTCCAAAGGTTGGGCATCGGTCATGACAAACTCCTCAGGTGAGAGAGGAACCATTTTTTCCCGAGAACAGTTCCTGGGAGTCTGCCTGCTCAGAATCTGTCATTTTCATGAAGTGAGGAGGCTGGGAGGAAGCAGGAGCAGCAGCCAAAGGATTCAGAGTTGCAGTCCCTAGGCCGGGAGTAGTGGACTGCGTAGAAGACTGGGTGGTCGATAAATTGCTGGACGTATTTTCTGCCACCCACGACAGGACCTGCTCACACTGCTCTGTTTGTAATAAAGATCTACCACGCGGACCCATAAATTGTGATATGAAGCTGGGGACCTCAGAAACTTGCCTTTCTCCTGATCCCGCAGCAGCCGACTTTGATTCACCTGGACCAGGAACTCAACCTGTGCCCACACCCTCACTTGGACATCCGCGTCCTCGACCCTTACCCCTAATCCTCATCATGGCAGATTAAGAATAGAGCAGGGCCCAAATAAATGACCCTACAAAAGTGGCTGTGGCCCTATGCTTTGTGTCTAATTCACTAAAGACACAGAACGGTATAAATGAAGTCATTTGTAGCAGGCTAGGAAATATTTGAGTGCAGTTTCACGGTGAGAGCGGGATTGTACGGCACTACAGCCTGAAAAAACTATTACTGAAAGGCTGCAAACAGGCCTAGATGCGTAATACAAAAATGAAAGCACTACAACTCCCAGCCAGCCACAAGTATAATGCACACGGTCAGATGCAGCCCAACGAAGGAGCTTTGGGGTTTTTGCACAGAGGATACAGACTGCATAGTGTATATAACTTCCCCTACAGAAGTGGCTGTGCCGCAACACTCTGTTATGCACTTCAGACACAGAACGGTATGAATGAAGTTGTTCGCAGCAGGCTAGGAAATATTAGAGTGCAGTTTCACAATGAGAGCTGATTGTACGGCACTGCAGCCTGAAAAGGCTATTACTGAAAGGTTGCAAACAGGCCTAGATACGTAATACAAAAATGGAAGCACTACAGCCAGCCACAAGTATAATGCACACGGTCAGATGTAGCCCTAAGAAGGACCGTTAGGGTTCTTGAATACAGGTTCCTGCTCTAACACTTTCCCTATATCAGCAGCAGCACTTTCGCTATACTCTGTATAATACACTGCAGACTGAGAACTCTATAGATGAAATGGTCTGCACAGCCAGAGATGAAAAATAAATAAATTGTGCACTACTGCTCCCAGCCAGCCACAACAGTAATGCACAGGGTCAGATGTAGCCCTAAGAAGGACCGTTGGGGTTCTTGAAGACATGACCTACGCTAACACTATCCCTGAATGAGCAGCAGCACTTTCCCTAACTTCTGCCAGTGTGTGTCTGAGACGAGCTGTGGGCGGGACCACTTAAAGTACTCGGCGGTCACCTGATATCACCAGCCACTCACTGCTGTGGGGTGGGATAGGGCTGGCACATCACAGGAGGAAGTGGTAATGCCTTCCCTGCATGTCTATTGGCTAGAAAATGGCGCTAAACACGCAAGGAAGGAAATGGAATTGACTCGAGAACCGCGTGGTGTTTGTCTCGAGTAACCTAATGCTCGAACGAGCATCAAGCGTGCTTGCTCATCTCTATTGTTTACATTTGTGCATAACTAGGCACAAATATGTACACCATACAGGCAGATTTTAATCCCCCTCATATTTGCTATAAAGCTAGCAGACATGAGAGCCCTCTCACTAATCATCTGCTTTCTGGGAGTGGATCTGAAAACTATAATACACTGTCGGCTCCAGAATCAGAAGCCAGCAGTCCATCCAACAGGTGATTACTGAGCTTTCTGCTTCTGCCCCGTCCCCAGCAATCAGCTATTGTATGGGCCGCCATGCTCTCCTGCTGCTCCCCTGCCCCCAGCTGTTGTGCTGGCCACTCTGCTCTCCTCCTGCTCCCCTTTCACCCCACCAATCAGCAAAAAGCTGCTCTGCTCTCCTGAGGTGCAGCTTTATATGTGAACGGCTGACAGCTGTAAGATTTTCAATCCTTTTTAGCTGCCGGCCAGGTCCAATTTTGGCATGTTCGCTCTATAGGGCGCATTGACGTTTTTCCTCCACTTTGGAGTGAAAAAAAGGGCATCTTGTAGGGTGAAAAATACTGTACTTACCGTCATGAATATTTCACTAAACTCACCAAAAGTTGTTGCCGAGTTATCCGATCGTTCTTTTTTTTGCTCTTGCTTTTACTTTCCCTCTTCTAAGGCCTCGGTCAGACGGGCGTTTTTTCGTGCGATTTGCGCATGCGATTCATGTATATATAGAACCAATGGTCCGCAATGGGATCGGTCCCATGTCCGCTTTTTATGCGGATATGCGATAAATTATAGGACACGACGAATCGCAGATCGCGCCTATCTGCGTTCTGCGTTTAATTGTGCGCACCAAAAAAGAATTTACTGCAGCTAGCTGCATTTTTTCGCTGGCGAGCACACCGCACTGAACTCCCGTCATCTGCCGAGTGCATAGTCTTCTAGGAAGTGAGAACTTGAATGAAATGGCAAAGGCTGACAAGGTGGTCGTAATATGGGGGCAACAGGTTATCTTATCAAATCTTTGCAATGTGTAATTAATAAAAGAACAAAATTTTCACACCGATACTTTAGCGCACAATCGAAGATAGCTAGTGTGGCAACCTTTTTCGAAGGGGGGGGGGGGGGCTGAGAGGGGTTTTTTTCTGAACTTGGGCCAAAACCTGGGTAGTTATAATGCTCGTCGTGCATGCAATAATGCTGCAGCGCACTACACGGTGTAATAAGTTGCTAGTGTGCTAATTACAAATGCTACTTAGTCCCTTTTGCCACAGCAAAAAGACATTTACCCCAAAGAAAAACACATATTTACGTTTTAAAACATACTTTGTTTTCAAAGGAGAATGGCACATTGCCTGCTGAATGCTGCACTCGTCTGTAATGATGTTGGAACGGTATTCCGGTGTTTCACACCTGATGATGATGCTTCCCTTTGACCATGATGTAAATGTAACCGATAGCATTCCCAACAGATCTGTCATTCAAAGTTTCCTTAACTGATTGCGATTAATTATAGTTCAATGTTCCCCGCCTCTAGACCTTATATAAATCTGCTTGTGGCGTGGGTGAAGTACGGCTGACATTTATTCCAGCATGGATAAACGTGCCCTCATTCATGCAGTTAAGCAATACCCCGCGCTGTGGGATCCGCACTGCAGCGTCTATAGGCGCCGATTAGGCAAAGAACATTTATGGCGTGCCGTTACGCGGGAAACCTTCGGCCACAGCTGGAGGACTTTGACCGAAGGAACTAAACAGAATAAGAGTGAGTATACTTTAGATTCCCGAATGATCATACAATGTGATGTGCTTGGGGCGCAAATTCGTATTTTAAAGAATATTCGCAACATTACTTTGTCGTTGGTTTATGGCATTCTGTGTCTTTAACCCTTTCCAATCCACTGTCTGACGTCTAAAGACATTAAGATTTACGGCTATACATCTCTGATGTTGGAGGATGTCCAGCGGGGTTCTCTTACTGTATATTGGCAGCCTCTCTGCTGTCGGAGCCTATCCAATGTGTCACCTCATGCAGTACTGAATTTAGGCAGCATATTGTGCGATTGTATAATAGCAGAAAAAGAGTAAGCTCCCTAGAAAAACCACAATACAAATTGGATTGGAAAGGGTTAATGTTTGGGGGCCTTTTGTGTGGCTTTTAAAATGTGCGTAGTGTTAATTAGTGGCCTGAATCACTTGCATGCAATAGCCTTATAAATTGTAAATGTGCCATAAACTTGTAAGTAATTTTGCCTTCTATTTCCTGTTTGCAGTAAGCTCCATCATGACAGCTTGGCGCTCTATTCGGGATGCCCACAGGAGGAGCCTCCAGAGAAGGCTGGAGGAGGGCTCACGGGCACATGCGTATAAGTACACATCAGTGCTAAGATTCCTACTGCGATCCATGCAGCTACCCCTGTAAGTAACGTGGAATTCACCCCCCCCCCCCCCCAATCGGTGATGTTGCCTACAGAAAAAAGCTTATTTAGAATCGTCGTAACATTATGGTTGGATGTGTTTATAAAGGCCCTTTGAAATTCTTGGTTTGTCCTACATGCCTTGTCTGCAGCAACAAAACTCCTGCTATAATGTAGCGCTATGTTTAGTAGGTGCAACATTAATCATGGAAATTGAGCTTTAACATAGTATGTAGCATTTGTTGTTAACTAGCTAAACCAAATTTGATTGCTTAGATGTTGTGGCAACTGTTCCTGCCGGATTCATACTAAATTGTATCCTCCCTTAGGTCCTTAGGAGAGCAAGCAATGTGGGTGGACGGGCGTCCGAGGATGATTCAGGAAGTGCCTCATCGGGCGAGACATCATCCTTATCTAGGGCGCGGCAGGACCCTTTGTCTGAGAGTCAGACTCAATGGCCGCCCGGTAATCTTGGATCTGATTCTCCACGATGGAGCCCCAGGAGGCATCCCCCACGGAGACGAAGCAGGACTCCCCGGTGGTTTTCTGTTTTGTCTCCCCGTGGGGATGACTCTGACAGGCCCCGTCGGCCTCCCCCAAGGAGTCCAAACAGGAGACCCCCCCCTTAGGTCTCCTGTTTTGAATCCCCCTCGGGATTCCTCTGGCCGTCCTCCTACGGCTCCGCCTAGGCGTCAATCCCGAAGTTCAAGTCAGGATCCTGTGATGTCACCACGTCGGGATTCTGGTCGTCGCTCACGACAGAATCCCCCTAGGCGGACCCCTAGAAGGGGCCAAAGGAATCCCCCTCCGGCTACCACTGAGCATCGGTGATCGCAACAGCCCCCTCCTTTTCTCCCTGGTGACATTGAGCGTGCTGCATTGCAGTATTTGAGATCCCGGGCAGATGAGGATGGGGCTGATGCATTTGGTCGTTCGATTGCCTGGCGCTTGCGCCAGGTGCCCACGCGGCTACAGGGCATGGTGAGGGCTGCCATGGAGACGGTGCTTGAGGCAGCTCTCTTGGAGAGTCCAGATATGATAGTTTTTTGGTTTTTGTACCACTGGCGTCTCCATGGTAGGGGGAGGCACCCAGAATGTGCTGTGTTTGAGCATTGGCTTCAACATACGAGAGGCATGTCCTGTGTTTTGCGGGCAGCGCAAGGTGACTATTTTATGCCACTACCAGTTGGAGACAGTAGGGAGGGCAGTTCCCCTGAGCAGGGGTCGCCTGCAAGGATGGGAGGGCAAAATTTGCAGCCTCCCCCAGAAGTCCCACCCGCTGATCCTGCCTCTCAGCCTCAGGGTTCTCCGCCCCTACCAGAGCCTGTTTTGCTCCATGAGGCTGATGCCTCACCTGGTGAGGGCCCATCCCGGCCACCTCCGTCCACCCCACCGCCTCAGGAAGTCGGGCCACCGCCTCAGGAAGTCGGGCCACCTGCTCCCCCCCCCCCCCAAGCCACAGCAGGACTCCACCAGCTTGCCCCTCTGAAGAGGAGTTGACTGTGTCGTCTGCCGGGACCCCCAGGCGGCGTGAACGGCCTCCACGTTCTGGGAGGGCATCCTACCGAGGCAGGCCGAAGAGAGGGCGTCATAAATAATTTTCTTGCTTATGTTATAAATTGGGTGAAGAAACCCTTTTTTTTTCTTTACAATAAAAAAAAAAGTGACATTGTGTTTTGTTTTTTCACTCCTTTTTTAATATAATAAGGCCTGATTCACACGTGCAAAAACGCATCGCAGAGAGAAAATCGCAGCGATACCGCAGCGCTGCACCGTATAATCTCGCTGAGATTTTCTTGCAGCAATACTGAGATCTAGGAGCGCTACTAAGTCGCATGTGACACCAAAAAATTAGGCAACTTTTTAGGATCTGCTACTGTCAAAGTTGCATCACATCGCATGCAAACCACGTTTTCGTGCAATGCGATGGCACAGAGAGGAAAGGTCAATAGAGAAACATGGGCTACAAGACCGGGCATGTCGCGGGCATATCGCCGGACCTGCGAGTTTTGTGTGTCGTTTTGTAACATGCTACAAAACATCTCATGTGTGGAGGAACCCATAGGAAACCATAGGCTTCTCATACAGGCGATTGTTAGCATCGTAGCAATGCCACAAAAGCGCGTGAGTTTGTACCCCGTGTGAAGGAGGCCTTAAAACAGTGAATTGAGGCATAAACTCCTGTGTTTAAATGGTAAATGGCAGTTCTCTAGTCACGCAAGCTCTCTGGTTGTAGGCATTTCTAAGGCGGAAAATAAAGGAGATAAGTGGCAGCAGAGGATGCTGCAAGTGACCAAACTTCTTTAGTGAAAGGAACATTTGTCTTGTTTCATAGTTACAAAGGCAACATTTCTACCTCCATGAGGTCTTTCTCAAGCCAAATAACTGACCAAACAAGGTGTGCTGTCCATGTTCTGCTGCTTGATAAAGACCTCATGGAGGTTGAAACGTTGCCTTTGTAACTATGAAACAAGACAAATGTTCCTTTCACTAAAGAAGTGTGGTCACTTGCATCATCCTCTGCTGCCACTTATTTCCTTTATTTTGCCAAATATATTTAAAGTGGCATCTGCCCATAGTCCCGAACTTGGCTCTGCATTTGTGTGGAGCTGTTGTGGTCCTTTTCTGTCTCCGCCCCCTTTAAGTAATATTTACTGCGGAGGTGTTTTTTCAGTGAGTCCCTTTTTTTTGGGGGGGGGGGGGGAGGGGTTCATATTGTTGACATTTATAAAGAAGCTTCAGGTCCGCTCATCTTATATTAATATCCATAGTTTAAGCATAGTACAATAAAGAGGTACCAGGTCTGCAGGAAAATTTATGTTACAACACTCTGAAAGCGCTTGGGAGCTCCAGCCTGGTTTGCATGCGATGCGGTGCAACTTTGACAGTAGCAGATGTTACAAAGTCACGTGATTTTGTAGCGTTACTTGCGACTTTGTAGCACTACAAAATCGCTGTATTGCTGCGAGAAAATCCCAGGAATATCATACAGTGCAGCGATGCAATATCGCTGCTATTATCTCGCAGCCATGCGGTGTTGCCCATGTGAAGGAGGCCTAATACTCAGACCAATGCCAAACATGGTACATTGGCGCGCTGGCTTTTCGTCTACCTCTTTGCTTGTTCCAAAAACATGTTCGCTATAGTAACCATCTGCAAAAAATAAGCTCATGCTCGGGCCAAACAATGTAGGCGCTACATTAAGTATTTACACAACACAAGGAGCCTTGCCCCCCCCCCCAAACACCCAACAAAAGGCAACAGAACAAGGGTTGGCAAAAAAAGGGCCAAATAAGGAAAAAATAGACGCCTGTATTACTGCTGTAAGATCGTGCAATTATTTCTAAGCCGTCAAAGCATTACTAAGATTTGAAGAATGGTGATAGATCCACCATCACTTTATGAGGAGCCCACCATGGAACACAGGTGAGACTAATTATTCTGCTGCATCAACGCTCCCTTGATACAAACTACTCAAGTGCTGTCAAACACACCGCAGCAAGATGAGGAAAAACAAAGGACTGCAATAATCAACAATGGATCAGGAAGGGGTGCGGACGATATACGTTGGCCTGGTCTGCAGGGAGAGGAGGATGAAAGAGCCAGGATGAGTAACTGAGCTCCTGCCCCTTGCCCACCCCTCCCCACTATTTGCTCTCAAAGTACCAGTGCTTAGCTGTGCCCCCATCCTGCCCTTCCCTTTGCTAGTAGTGGTGAGGGGCGTGGAATGGGCAGGAGCTCAGTGCTCCAGGGATGTCCACTATCCCTCTTCCATCATCCTCCACCTGCAGAGAAGGACAACGTATATCGGCTCGGCGTTAAAACATGAGGCAATATACGGTCGTCAGAATAAGCCCTAACATGTATAGACAAAGGTACAAAGGCTACACGGGGAAGGGATGAAAGATAACGACAGATGATGTGACCTAGAGACAGATGAGAACTTACTGCAGAGTGACCAGGAGTCTTTCCTCAGCAGAGATACTGTCACGCATGTTGGTATCTCTGTGCGTAATCCCGGCACGCACCACCTCCAGAAGTTTATCGAACATGGTGACCGACAAACGACAAAAGGCAGTGAACCTGTCCGGGTGACGCCTCAGGTCCGCGTACAGGGAGTGATACATCCCAATATGTTCCCGCAGTTCCACCAGCGGATGCACCCAGTACCTCCTAGTCCTCCTCCTCCTCCTGACCGGCCCAGGACTATCGCTAGCCCTAGGTTGGTCACTAGCAAGGTAGCCAAACACATCCTCTGGCAGCCAAGCAGAAAGCCTAGATAGACGCATCATCAACCAGGTAAAGAAAATATCATCTGGCGACGACATCTCTCCAACTCCAGTAATGTCACACACACCCCGGAGAAACCAGAAGGAGAATGAAGAACAAGCCTCATTAGCAGCTATGTATAACACCTGGTAGTGGGCTGCAGCATGATTACTTGCACGGCGAAAAAGGTGCGAAAAAGTTCCGAAAAAAGTTCCAGCGATTCTAAAATTCATGCGCATTTTAATGCACACTGCGAAAAAGGTGCGAAAAAGTATCAAAAAAAAGTTCCGGCCATTCTAAAATTCATGCGCATTTTGATGCGCACAGCGATTTTACTTAGGTCAGACGGCCGTTTTGCTGCGACGATAAACGCGGCTAGGTGCAGATTTTTGGTCACGAGATTTGCGGATGCACATCCATCATGCGATCCGCAAATCGCGGCAAAAAACGATTGTCTGACCGAGGCCTAACTAGTGTTTACAATGATAAGCTCACTTTGTAATTTTTAATTTTGAAAGCATGGATGCAAATTATCAGTTCCAAAGCATGTGTGTCTGTACGGAGCACAAAAAAAATCTGGGTGATTTTACCTAAAATTTAAAGCTGGATTTTTTCCCCAAACTTTTTATTATTCTTAATTTTAGGGTGGTGTCACACGGCTGTGTTTGCACAAAATCTGTGCCCACTAAGCATATAATCCATTGATTTCAATGAGTTAATTCTCATAAGCTCGTTTTGCGCGTGCATTCCGTTCACACGCTAAAAAATAGGTCCTACTCTATTTTCCTACATTTCACCCAGCAAAAGTTCCATAGAATTTTATGGCAGGTGCAAAAAAACGCAAGGGCAAGTGTGTTGTACTGTACAAAGCGCAGGAAAAAGAAGACAGCTGGAGTTTTAGTATTTAAGAGTCATTAAATTCCACTAAAACAGTGTGTCTCGTGTGCGTGTCAACTGGCCGTCAGTGCACAAAAATGACATGCGCACATATCTACCTCAAAAGTCTTATTAGTATGCAAATACATCACACAAAGGAGAGCATTTTTATGCAGCTGCTCGTTTAACGCTCCTCTTAGGCCTCCTGCACACTGGCGAGAGTGATATCGGGCTGTGATTCACAGCCCAATATTGCTCTTTCAAACCATGGGAGACCCCTGGATGCGAGGCGTTTTCATGTGAAAACAGCCTAGCATTCCTGCGGAGGTTCCCTTCTTTGCATTGCTTTCAATGGGGTGGCAGCAGCGCTGGTGACACTGTTCAGTATCACAGTGTTCAGTGATAAAGAGACTCCCCATGGGGATGAGGGAATCCCCTGAAACAGCTGTCACAGCAGTGGCAGAGGAGTGCAATATTCTCCCTATGTTTTCAATGGGGCCGTTGCTGCTGCAGTCGGCGCCATTGACAGCAAGGTGAAGTCCCTGGATGTGACAGCATCCAGGTGTTTCACATCCAAGGAATCTCCTGCTCCAGGAGGTAGCGATCCTCTCCCATTGCTTTCAATGGGGCTGGCGTTCCTCTCCCATTGCTTTCAATAGGCGATATCGCAAAAAGAATGGGCATGCAGCAATTTTTTTTTACGCAGCATCGTTGGAGGGAAAACATTGTAAATAAGAATGAAACCATTGGAATTCATTAGTTTCATAATCATGCATTCTCACTCACTCTCGCTTCGCACGAAAAATGTGTGATTTCTTCACCAGTGGAAAGGGGCCCTTAATCACAGTTATTCTTTTTCTGCGGAACAACAGAAGACTATTTTCCCATCTGCCTCAGAGATTCCATTCAGAGACTCCAGTACAAGTCTGGAATACAACCGGGAGAAAATAACTCAGCAGGCTACATATTCTCTGTCTAGCACAATGCTAGATAATGTGACGGAAACCAAAAGGACCCCACTATAGTGAACAAGGGTGGTGTGCACCGCTGATCATGTGCCAGCACTCGCTCAGAAGCTCTGCCTGCGGACTGAAGGCGAGAGCAGACACCGCGGGGACCACCATCCTGGCACAACAGGATGGGGCTCTTTCTGATCAGAGCTGCTGCTGCTGGACGGGACCCATTGCTTTCTCACCGGAGCGCAGTGAGTAGCTGGCCGCGATGGGGGTCCAGCTGACTGCCTGCGGGGCCCTCTTCGTGGGCTGTGCTCGGCGGCTGTTCCTGCCTCTCAGCACATCACCAGGGAAGAACTCCCCTTGCAGGCTTCTTACATTGGGGCACCCTGTCACCTGCCCGAGTGGAGAGCGGGGGTAGAGCTGCAGATTCCTGCTGGGGCTCCAGTACTGGATCCTGCGGTACTTAGTGACGCCATTTTGGGGTCACTGTGATCCTCTGTAGGGGCGCCGCCATCTTCCTGTCTCTGAGCACGGAGAGAGATCCCCCCTCACTGCAATTAACAAGGGTTGCTGAGAGGAAGAGCAGCAAGCAGAGGGCTGACAACAGCCACATGTGAACCCAGCAGGGGTAATTAGAGAGAAGCCCACCTGAGGGTTAATTCACTTCAGTAACTGCATAAACTGCACAAAATAAGCTGCAAGAAGCCTACCCTGTCTCCTACAAAGAGCCGCAGAAAAATTTTACAGCGTCATTCAGCCTTAGCGATTTTAGTGACTTGTCACTGCAGCACATATTTACCCCTTTCAGAAGAGGAACTGCATGTTGATCCGACTATCTGCATTCACATTATTAAGAAACCACTGATTTGTTCCAAACTAGTGGCAATTTTCCTACATTTTACATCATTTATATACTGTATCCAGCTGCTGGCCGCCATCTAGTGGTTTACATAAAAATCTACTACCCCAAAACTCCCTTCAACAATGACTGTTGAAATATTCTATTGATGATTCACCTATAATGGCCTGAGGCACATCTATCCAGTTATCACCATTCCTTTATACTAAACGAGAGGTTCATTCTCCTCAGACCGGTCAATTATAGCTCTTTCAAGCATGTCACATATTTTATCCACCACAGCCTCCAACAATATGACAAGAGGCAAGAAAAGAAATGTTAGCCCTCCCAAATTCACTTTCTTCTTTGCATCTGTGGCTTCGTCTCATCGTCAGAAGAATTCTAACGACTCTCCTTGTGAAGTAGGTGAGAGCCCTCCACGCAAACAAGCGCTAGAGGATATATCACCTCAACAAACCAATACAAGTCCAGAGCACATCACACCAGAAGTCCTGAGCGCCATGTTTCAGGATCTCAAAGAAATCATACTGAAGGACTTTAAAGAATCTGTTTCCTCGATCAATAAAGATACCAAAGCTATAGGGGAACGTACCTCTCAACTGGAAGAGAAAATGGAGGATTTTGTTGTGGCTCATAATACTCTGGTAGACGCCCACAATGAAGCAGAAGACTACATCACTGCAATTAAACTAAAGCTGGAGGACAGATCAAGGAGGAACAACATCCGGTTCAGAAAAGATTCTCAACTCATTGAATTTCTTACTGACCTCTTTGTTGCAATATTTCCCAAAGCTCCACAAGCCAACCTTTTGATTGACAGGGCTCATGAGGGTCCCTAAACCCAAAAACCTCCCAGCTTCTGTACCCATAGACGTTCTTGTGAGGTTGCACTTCTTTCATTTCAAAGATGCCCTCCTAAAAGCTTCTTCACAAATTAAAGACCTCCCAGATCACTTCCAGCAAATTTCATTGTTTGCAGACTTCTCTCCTGCTACAAGAGAATGCGCAAGATCTGCAAGAGTTTTAAGAAAGGAAAAAGTTCCATATAATTGGGGCTTTCCTGTGAAGCTTATAATTTCTCATGTGATCTCTTCTCCCAAACAAACGGAAGTGGTGTTCTCCAAATGGTCTCTCGCCCTCCCAGAAGGAGACGCTAAATCCTCTCCAAAAGAACCTCCTCCATTCCTAAAACAAGAATGGTCCAAAATCCCACCAAAGCATCCCTCCAAGTCTTTTCCATGAATATAAGAACACTTATTTCTATTCCAACTCTAAAAGGAGACTGCAGAGGTTTCCAGATCATTTTGAATACTCAGGCTAGCATATTTTGTGCTTTGGCCTATATGCATTATCCCTCTCACCATTCCACTTTTCCTTTCCAACGATAGAGAAATCCTCACCTCACTTTTTTCTGTCGTTTATTTCTCCCCCCCCCCCCCACTACAGATGTTCCCAGGTGTTTCTTTTAGGACACCCAGCTAGGTTCACGAAGAACCAGGACTATTTACTATTTGTTATACTTTTTTCTGATATTTGATGTTCATTTTCGTGGTCAACTTATTCTGCTCATTATCAAGCACTTGGCAATTTCTCAGATTTCTGATAACTCTAGGTGTTTACTCAAGTTGTTGTTTCTCATGATTCCTCATTGTGTGTCACAGATGCAGCATAGAGTACCCCAACCTATCCCATGGTTATAAAAAATACATCATTGAATGTAAAGAGACTTAACAGTCCCTTCAAATGATCCCTCCTCTGGAAATAAGCAAACAAATGTGTGACATTTTCTCTGCCCAGGAAACTCACCTAAATGAAAAAGACACATTTAGACTCCAAAACAAAAACTTTCCCTACATATTTTACTCCCATGCTATTAATAAGAAGAGAGGTGTCTTAATAGCTGTAAAGCAGTCGATAGCTTTCCAATGTTTAGATGTAGTTGCGGATGAGGAAGGAAGATTTGTTAAATTATCGTGTCTGATTAACAACATCCCATATACTATTCTCACAATATATTCACTCAATACCAAACAATCGGCTTTTAATCGGGGAGTTCTAGTGTCAAACAAGGAGCCGTGATTATTTGATATTGTCCCCAATAACTCTCTTGTTAAAAGCAGCTCAATACATGTTGGTGATACACAGGAGCTGCAGGACCATATTTTTCAAAGCGATCTATATGACGTTTGGAGAATTGTACATGCCAACGAGAGAGAGTATTCTTTTTTCTCATATCCCCACAAAATCTATTCACAAATCGACTATTTTCTAGTAGATAAGTGGGTGTTATAGAGATCCTACTCGTTAGATATTCTGTAGGTCTTATAACTTGCTCCGACCATGCTCCTCTTTCCTTGTCTATTACTGAAGTGTTTAATTTGGCTCCATCATCCCCCTGGAGACTTAACAACTCTCTTCTTAACGAATTTTCGGAGGAAATTGAAAAGCATTTAGAAGAATATTTTTCCTTTAACGATACAGGCGAGATTTCAATTCCATCTATCTGGTGTGCTCATAAAGCCATGATAAGAGGCCATTTTATTTTTTTTTAAAAAGCTGCATACGAGAAGAAAAACAGACTTAAAGGGGTTGTCCCACGGCAGCAAGTGGGGTTATACACTTCTGTATGGCCATATTAATGCACTTTGTAATATACATCGTGCATTAAATATGAGCCATACAGAAGTTATTCACTTACCTGCTCCGTTGCTAGCGTCCCCGTCGCCATGGTGCCGTCTAACTTCAGCGTCTAATCGCCCGATTAGACGCGCTTGCGCAGATGGGTCTTTTCCCTTCGGCTCGGTCCGGCAGCAGCAGCGTTCTGGCTCGGCCCCCTTGTACGCGTCATCGCATAGCTCCGCCCCGTCACATGTGCCGATTCCAGCCAATCAGGCTAGATAACCTCCTGTTACGCATTAAACATCTAGATATTTTGAATAAAAAACATTTCTCAGACAAAATCCTTATCAGAGTTGGAAATCTCATGTCTTTGCTTATACAACCTTATGCAAAACAAATACAAATTTCACCTCTGCAGAGCCAAGCTTATTAACTATAGTCGGGGAAACAAGACTTCTAAACTTCTAGCTAAAAGAGTAAAAACTAAAGAAACTAAAACCAGAATCTCATTATTACTAGACTCCTCTAATAACAAAATCATTAACCCTCGCAACACTGTAGAAGAATTTGCACGATACTATAGTTTGCTTTATAACTTAAAAGATGATAAGGACATCACACACCCTAACCCGCAGCTCATTCCGAATTTTTAAAATAATATCTCTCTCCCCTCCCTTTCAGAATCGCAATTCTCATTTCTTAATAAGGAGATTTCCATTTTAGAGATATTGGACCCCATTACTTCTTGAAAATTGAATAAGTGTCCTGGACCATACGGCCTATCCAATGAAGACTATAAAAGGTTTGCAAACACCCTGGCCCCATACCTACTAAAAATGTTTAATCATGCCATTTGTTCAGGGTCTTTTCCTCTGGAGATGTTGAGTGCCCTGATAGTCACGCTCCCTAAACCAGGCAAACAACTCACTACCCCTGCAGATTTCAGGCCCATATCGCTTCTTAATTCTGACCTGAAGATTTTTACTAAAATTTTGACCTCAAGGCTTAACAGCATTTTACCAAGTCTTATAAAAAATGACCAGGTGGGATTTATTAGGGATAGACAGACTTCAGATGCTACTAGAAGATTTATAAATCTCATTGAGCTGGCTGAATCTAGTCGTACCCCATCTCTGCTCCTATCCCTCAATGTGGAAAAGGACTTGAATAGGGTGCTCAGGGGCTATCTGAAAGCTGTCCTTGAGAAATTTGGGTTTGGGGACAGTTTCTATCTGCAAGAATGTCTTTATACACTTCCGCCAATGCCAGGGAAAACTCTTCTAGTTTTTTTGTCCCAAATCTTCTCAATCAGTAATGGTACTAGACAGGGTTGTCCTATGCTATGTCTCCACTGCTATTTGCCCTTCTAATGGAAAGTGTTCACAGAACATATCAGATCATCGCCAGATATCTCGGGAATACGAGCAGGCACTAGAGAGCATAAAATTGGGCTTTATGCTGATGATGTTGTCCTTGCTCTAACAAACCCTTCACGCTTTGATCAACAAATTCTCTGAAATCTCCTACTACAAAGTTAAACATAGGCATCAAAAAGTCTTTAATTTCGTCCCTTGCAAAGGAGTACAACTTTTGCTGGACTGAAAAAGCCCTTCCATACTGTGAGACACTAAAGAAGTTAATCCTGGACGGTCGCTATGTTTCGCCTGGATTCAGGAATTACGCCCGTCAAGTGAAGGGAGTTCGTGTCTCACTGTGTGAGACACAGGGAAAACAAGGGGTGATGTGATCTCCAGCAAAGTTAGTTGCTGGAGAAGCTTTTTATAAAACATGTTTGGGCCTGTTTTTTTAAAATCTGGAATGGATGGCAGGCTTGGTAGTGGGGCTGTCCACTCCACCCCCTTCACTCCAGGTCTTATTATGGGGGATTAGCTCCTCAGTTGCAGAGGCTGGGTAATTACCCAGTCCATAAAAGTCTGCAAAGCTGCAGATGGGAAGAGGCCGGGTGCAGCTAGGAATCTAAAATAATTATCTACAGTATTTGCTACTAAAATGCTACTAATATAAAACAAAAGTGACAACAAAAATGATCAATGCTCCTCACCTTCCAGTCCAGGCAAACGTTTATCATGTATTCTGGATAAAATAGATGCCCTATTAGAATGTCACTGTCCCAGGCCCACATCATACAGAATGGAGACTTTCCATCTATTCACTACAGGAAGCATTTTTAGCTTTAAATAGCAATTTAAAAAGTGCAAGGAAAATCCATACTACGCCCATTGGGGGGAAATTACCATGAAAGATTTTGGATGACACTTTTTGGGCATACTATTGTCATCCTCTCCAGCCAAAATCTATGAAATGTATCATATTGTTCTATGGTGTGGATTAGAGATGAGCGAGCATACTCATCCGAGCTTGATACTCGTTCGAGTATTAGGGTGTTCGAGATGCTCGTTACTCGTAACGAGTACCACGCGGTGTTCGGGTTACTTTCATTTTCTTCCCTGAGAAATTTGCGCGCTTTTCTGGCCAATAGAAAGACAGGGAAGGCATTACAACTTCCCCCTGCAACGTTCAAGCCCTATACCACCCCCTGCAGTGAGTGGCTGGCGAGATTAGGTGTCACCCGAGTATTAAAATCTGCCCTCCCGTGGCTCGCCACAGATGCCTTCTGACATAAATCAGGGAAAGTGCTGCTGCTATAGGGAGACCGTTAGGAGTTATTTTAGGCTTCAAGAACCTCAACGGTCCTTCTTAGGCCATAGAAATCGCAGATCGCACCTATGTGCGATCTGCGATTCCTGTTCTCTTCTCTATATGCACTCAATGGGGCCGGCGGCAGCAGCACCGACCCCATTGAGAACATATAGAAGACAAATCATTCTTCTCTGATGTAATTGAATGGCTGTGATTGGCTGAAGGCACGTCTGTTTCTGGAGGCGGGGATTTCAAGCCCTGCGTCCAGAAAGCAATGCTCTGCCGGGGACCAGGAGGGAGCGACAGCCTGCAGGAGCACCGCAGAACGCCAGGAGAAGTGAGTAATGATTTTTATTCTTTGCTCCGCTGTATTCCTGGCGTATAAGGTGACAGTTGGGGGGTCGTCTTATACGCCCCGTCGCCTTATACGCCGGTATATATTTTTATTGTAACACATTTCTGGATGAATTGCAGGGAAGGGCTTATATATTTAAGCCCTTCCCGACAATTCATCCTGCGATCGCCGGCAGCCCATTGCTTTCAGTGGAACCTGCTGTATTGCTGGCTCCATTGAATTCAATGGGCAAACATCGTTCTTTTCTGCCACAACTGTTACAGCTATGGCAGAGGAGAACGATCTTTATGCTGACAGTGCGGGGGCCCACTCTTGCCGCTATTGTGGCTTAATAGTGGGACCTGGGAACTTGAGATGCAGCCCAACATGTAGCCCCTCGCCTGCCCTATCCGTTGCTGTGTCGTTCCCATCACTTTCTTGAATTGCCCAGATTTTCACAAACGAAAACCTTAACGAGCATCGGCGATATACAAAAATGCTCGGGTCGCCCATTGACTTCAATGGGGTTCGTTACTCGAAACGAACCCTCGAGCATCGCGAAAAGTTCGTCCCGAGTAACGAGCACCCGAGCATTTTGGTGCTCGCTCATCTCTAGTGTGGATACATTTGTTACATTTTTGAATGTGCCTAAAGATGTTCCTACAAAATGTTATGTCATCCAGCTACTGCAGTGTGGTTACTCAAAATACATGGGACTTTTTAAAATGTCTCAGTTGATAAATGAGTCTTAAAATTTCATTACCCTCAAACTCTGCCCATATTTTTAGGCATTCTTGAAATGTATTTAATAAGGCAAAATAAGGCGCATTTATTGTAGTCTATTCACAGAGACAGAGGGGTCCCAAATTAACTCAAATAAGAAGGTGAACAAGAACTCTGCATAATTCAAAAGGCATTCTCTGTTCCTGTTTTAAAAGGCACTTTTCAATAAAGCAGTAATACACTTTTTCCCAAGTGTCATATCAAAGTT
The DNA here is from genome assembly GCF_035609145.1 of Eleutherodactylus coqui. Lineage (NCBI taxonomy): Eukaryota > Metazoa > Chordata > Amphibia > Anura > Eleutherodactylidae > Eleutherodactylus > Eleutherodactylus coqui. The sequence continues at coordinate 43,902,437 of NC_089843.1, read as the reverse complement.
TTTTTTACTGTGGATTTTCCTGCTGGAAGCCGACCAGGACTGGGTGGATGGATTTGACACAGGGAGTGTTTTCTGCAGCAGCAGTGTAGTGCGGGCTCCTAAGCACAGGTGAGCTTCTCTATTTTCCTTTTCCCTTTAACTCAAATAAGCCCTATCACTTATAAGGAGGAGAGTAGAGCAACTGCCAGCCTCGATGGTTGGCTGACAGTGAAGTTTTATCCAACTTTTCACTGTCAGCCCACCATCGTGGCTGGCATTTACCCTACGTTTCTCCTCACACGTTATTTGGTCGATTGTTGAAATTATCTTGTAAGTGAAATTTAGTTTGGTTCATGGAAATTGGCTCATTCTGATGATCCCTTTAAGACATTCATTGAGAACATCATGACCTGTTCATGAACCATGAACGACTTAGTAATCTTGTAATTTCCCAGAATGCGGAAACACAATTATTTGCCAATTTATCTTAGAAATGGTATCAGGATGCTGCTAGAATTGCTGAGTGTGTAGGAGTTATCCTTTAATTGTTCTGTTTACACAACATCTGCAAATTCCAAAGTGTTTATGCCAAAAATGATATCTAAGCCTGAGAAAATCATCTTGTAGCCAAAAATGTATAAAACTATACATCTTGCATATGTGACATTTATATAATCCATCCCATATCTATATGATGGTTACGCCTTTCCTTTCCTTTTAATAAAACTACGGTGTTGGGTGGTTGGAATCCAGAACCCCATGACCATTAACTGGATTCAGATCTCGTCTGAGTTTTTGGTTAACGGCCAAGTCACTTGTGACTCTTACTTATTGATTTTACCTGATTTAGGTGTACTTCTTTAAAAATTCTTTAACAATCTATTAGGGACTTTCCAGTGCTTCTAGAGGATTGCATCTAGTCCTTTTAAGCACTTTATTTGGCTGAAATTTGTTTTCCTATATATAGATTATTTTGCTTCTCCACATTTAGTGATCTTTGTAACGTAGTTCCTATATGGCTCAATAGTATTTTTGGAGCTTATAAATTAGCTCCTATACTAACCCTCATATTCTTGGAACTGCTTAATCTTCCTGTAGTCTTTATTAGGAGATATTCTTATATTTTGATATGGGTGTAGCCAATTATGACATCAAAAAATTAGGTTCCTGATCATTTAAAATGTTTCTAATGAATTGCGTAGAACCAGGAAAAAGATGTATATTGCTGTGGTGCTATATTATATAATCCACGAGCATAGATAGCATTTAAACATTTTTATGTAATAGATTTTTGGAGATGATCATAGGATTTTTATGACTGCAAAGTCAATGCAGTTATGTAACCAGAAAAAAATATTTCCTTCATGGTGGTATTATAGATCATAGACCACTAATGTGGAAGCATTTGCATTATCTTTTTTGACATAATTATGGTGTTCACCTCACTTTTATAACAAGATGAATATACAAGATTATGGTGACTATGATTGTGCACCACATTTTAGATTTTTTTTTTTGAGCTAGCATTCTGCCTCCCCTAATTAGGGATATTTCCAATACACTGAAAAGATTGAATAGTTGATGCACTCTTTAATAGAATTTATCCATTCGATACTCGAACCCGTGCCTGACCCTACTTGAACGTCCTATATTTGAACAAGGTAGAGTTTTTTTCTTTTTCGCTCTGGGGATCTGACTCTATTTTGTATGTGTTAGTTCTACATATCTGTCTTACAAGCCCACTATTTTATATTTTCCTAATAAAAATTGATTTTAGGGTTTGTCCACATCTGTAATTTAACATTTATTACTGGTGTAATAAATGTTTCATGCTGTGGAAGGGGACTGAGACTGAATTAGTGACATTTCATAGGTTCCTGGATAATATTTATCCAGAATAGAGATGAGCGAGCACCAAAATGCTCGGATGCTCGTTACTCGGGACGAAATTATCGTGATGCTCGAGGGTTCGTTTCGAGTAACGAACGCCATTGAAGTCAATGGGCGACCCGAGCATTTTTGTATATCGCCGATGCTCGCTAAGGTTTTCATTTGTGAAAATCTGGGCAATTCAAGAAAATGATGGGAACGACACAGAAACGGATAGGGCAGGCGAGGGGCTACATGTTGGGCTGCATCTCAAGTTCCCAGGTCCCACTATTAAGCCACAATAGCGGCAAGAGTGCCCCCCCCAACAACTTTTACTTCTGAAAAGCCCTCATTAGCAATGCATACCTTAGCTAAGCACCACACTACCTCCAACAAAGCACAATCACTGCCTGCATGACACTCCGCTGCCACTTCTCCTGGGTTACATGCTGCCCAAACCCCCCCTCCCCCGCATGACCCAGGGTCCACAGCGCACACCAAACTGTCCCTGCGCAGCCTTCAGCTGCCCTCATGCCACACCACCCTCATGTCTTTTTATAAGTGCGTCTGCCATGAGGAGGAACCGCTGGCACACACTGCAGAGGGTTGGCACGGCTAGGCAGCGACCCTCTTTAAAAGGGGTGGGGCGATAGCCCACAATGCTGTACAGAAGCAATGAGAAATCCAATCCTGTGCCACCTCCATCTGGAGCTGCACACGTGGGCATAGCAATGGGGAACCTATGTGCCACACACTATTCATTCTGTCAAGGTGTCTGCATGCCCCAGTCAGACCGCGTTTTTTTATAAATAGTCACAGGCAGGTACAACTCCGCAATGAAAATTCCGTGTGCACCCACAGCATGGGTGGCTCCCTGGAACCCACCGGCTGTACATAAACGTATCCCATTGCAGTGCCCATCACAGCTGAGGTAACGTCCGATTAAATGCAGGTGGACTTCGGCCCACACTGCATGCCCCAACCTGACCGGGGTTTTTAATTCATAGACACAGGCAGGTACAACTCCCTATTGTGAAGTCCCTGTGGACCGACAGCATGGGTGGGTGCCAGGAAGCCACCGGCGGTACATAAATATATCCCATTGCATTGCCCATCACAGCTGAGGTAATGTCGTGCTTAATGCAGGTGGGCTTCGGCCCACACTGCATGCCCCAGTCTGACTGGGGTTCTTTAGAAGTGGACACATGCAGTTACAACTCCCTGTGGACCGACAGCATAGGTGGGTGCCAGGAAGCCACCGGCGGTACATAAATATATCCCATTGCAGTGCCCAACACAGCTGAGGTAATGTCGTGCTTAATGCAGATGGGCTTCGGCCCACACTGCATGCCCCAGTCAGACTGGGGTTCTTTAGAAGTGGACACATGCAGTTACAACTCCCTGTGGAGCCACGGCATGGGTGGCTCCCTGTAACCAACCGGCGGTACATAAATATAGCCCATTGCAGTGCCCAACACAGCTGATGTAACGTCAGCTGTAATGCAGGTGGGCTAAATATTCATTTGATTACACTGTAGGCGAGGGCCCCCACAAATTGGTGTACCAACAGTACTAATGTACCTGAGAAAAATTGCCCATGCCCAACCAAGAGGGCAGGTGAAATCCATTAATCGCTTTGGTTAATGTGGCTTAATTGGTAACTAGGCCTGGAGGCAGCCCAGTTAAAATAAAAATTGGTGAAGGTGAAAGTTTCAACGCTTTAATGAGCATTGAAACGTATAAAAATTGTTTAGAAAAATTATATGACTGAGCCTTGTGGGCCTAAGAAAAATTGCCCGTTCGGCGTGATTATGTGAGGTTTCAGGAGGAGGAGCTGGAGGAGGAGGAGGAATATTATACACAGATTGATGAAGCAAAAAGGTCCCCGTTTTTGATGGGGATAGAGAACGATGCTTCCATCCGCTGGTGCAGCCTACGTATTGCTTAGGTATCGCTGCTGTCCGCTGGTGAAGAAGAGAAGTCTGGGGAAATCCAGGCTTTGTTCATCTTGATGAGTGTAAGCCTGTCGGCACTGTCGGTTGACAGGTGGGTACGCTTATCCGTGATGATTCCCTCAGCCACACTAAACACACTCTCTGACAAGACGCTAGCCGCAGGACAAGCAAGCACCTCCAGGGCATACAGCGCGAGTTCAGGCCACGTGTCCAGCTTCGACACCCAGTAGTTGTAGGGGGCAGAGGCGTCACCGAGGACGGTCGTGCGATCGGCTACGTACTCCCTCACCATCCTTTTACAGTGCTCCCGCCAACTCAGCCTTGACTGGGGACCGGTGACACAGTCTTGCTGGGGAGCCAGAAAGCTGGCAAAGGCCTTGGATAATGGTCCCCTGCCTGCGCTGCACATGCTGCCTGATCTCTGCGCCTCCCCTGCTACCTGGCCCTTGGAACTGCGCCTTCGGCCACTAGCGCTGTTGGATGGGACGTTTATCATCAGTTTGTCCACCAGCGCCCTGCGGTATAGCATCATTCTGGAACCCCTTTCCTCTTCGGGAATGAGAGTGGAAAGGTTCTTCTTATACCGTGGGTCGAGAAGTGTGTACACCCAGTAATCCGTAGTGGCCAGAATGCGTGTAACGCGAGGGTCACGAGAAAGGCATCCTAACATGAAGTCAGCCATGTGTGCCAGGGTACCTGTATGCAACACATGGCTGTCCTCACTAGGAAGTTCACTTTAAGGATCCTCCTCCTCACCCTCCTCCTCCTCCTCTGGCCATACACGCTGAAAGGATGACAGGCAAGCAGCATGTGTACCCTCAGCAGTGGGCCAAGCTGTCTCTTCCCCCTCCTCCTCATGCTCCTCCCCCTCCTCCTCCTCCTCAACGTGCTGACATATAGACATGAGGGTGCTCTGACTATCCAGCAACATAATGTCTTCCCCCGCCTCCGTTTCCGAGTGCAAAGCGTCTGCTTTTATGCTTTGCAGGGAACTTCTCAAGAGGCATAGCAGAGGAATGGTGACGCTAATGATTGCAGCATCCTCGCTCAGCATCTGGGTAGACTCCTCAAAGTTTCCAAGGACCTGGCAGATGTCTGCCAACCAGGCCCACTCTTCTGTAAAGAATTAAGGAGGCTGACTCCCACTACGCCGCCCATGTTGGAGTTGGTATTCCACAATAGCTCTACGCTGCTCATAGAGCCTGGCCAACATGTGGAGCGTAGAGTTCCACCGTGTGGGCACGTCGCACAGCAATCGGTGCACTGGCAGATTAAACCGATGTTGCAGGGTCCGCAGGGTGGCAGCGTCCGTCTTGGAGTTGTGGAAATGTGCGCTGACCCGGCACACCTTTCCGAGTAGGTCTGACAAGTGTGGGTAGCTTTTCAGAAAGCGCTGAACCACCAAATTAAAGACGTGGGCCAGGCATGGCCCGTGCGTGAGGCTGCCGAGCTGCAGAGCCGCCACCAGATTACGGCCGTTGTCACACACGACCATGCCCGGTTGGAGGCTCAGCGGCGCAAGCCAGCGGTCGGTCTGCTCTGTCAGACCCTGCAGCAGTTCGTGGGCCGTGTGCCTCTTCTCTCCTAAGCTGAGTAGTTTCAGCACGGCCTGCTGACGCTTGCCCACCGCTGTGCTGCCACACCGCGTGACACTGACTGCTGGCGACGTGCTGCTGCTGACACATCTTGATTGCGAGACAGAGGTTGCGTAGGAGGAGGAGGGTGCTTTAGTGGAGGAAGCATACACCGCCGCAGATACCACCACCGAGCTGGGGTACGCAATTCGGGGGGTGGGTAGGACGTGAGCAGTCCCAGGCTCTGACTCTGTCCCAGCCTCCACTAAATTCACCCAATGTGCCATCAGGGAGATATAGTGGCCCTGCCCGCCTGTGCTTGTCCACGTGTCTGTTGTTAAGTGGACCTTGGCAGTAACCGCGTTGGTGAGGGCGCGTACAATGTTGCGGGAGACGTGGTCGTGCAGAGCTGGGACGGCACATCGGAAAAGTAGTGGCGACTGGGAACCGAGTAGTGCGGGGCCGTCGCCGCCATCATGCTTTTGAAAGCCTCCGTTTCCACAAGCCTATACGGCAGCATCTCCAGGCTGATCAATTTGGCAATGTGCACGTTTAACGCTTGAGCGTGCGGGTGCGTGGCGGCGTACTTGCGCTTGCGCTCAAACAGTGGCGCTAGCGACGTCTGGACGCTGCGCTGAGAGACGTTGCTGGATGGGGCCAAGGACAGCGGAGGTGAGGGTGTGGGTGCAGGCCAGGAGACGGTAGTGCCTGTGTCCTCAGAGGGGGGTTGGATCTCAGTGGCAGGTTGGGGCACAGGGGGAGAGGCAGTGGTGCAAATCGGAGGCGGTGAACGGCCTTTGTCCCACCTTGTGGGGTGCTTGGCCATCATATGCCTGCGCATGCTGGTGGTGGTGGCTCCCCAGCTGATATTGGCGCGACAAAGGTTGCACACCACTGTTCGTCGGTCGTCAGGCGTCTCTGTGAAAAACTGCCACACCGTAGAGCACCTTGACCTCTGCAGGGTGGCATGGCACGAGGGGACGCTTTGGGAAACAGTTGGTGGATTATTCGGTCTGGCCCTGCCTCTATCCCTGGCCACCGCACTGGCTCGGCCTGTGCCCACACTCTGACTTGGGCCTCCGCGTCCTCGCCCGCGTCCACGTCCTATAGGCCTACCCCTACCCCTCAGCATGGTGTATTACCAGTAGTGCAGAAACAGAACGCTGTAATTAAATGTGCCGCTTATTGGCCTGTGGTTGGAGGCTGACTTCGCTTACGGAATGCCAGGAAATAATTTTGCGCAAGCCTGCTGTAACACTTAGCTGGCTGCGTATGAATTAGGAGGACAACTACACCCAGCACAGACCCAGAACACTGAGGACAGTCACAGGCAGCCCAAATAGATTTTTTTCCCCAAATGTTTTTGCAAAGGCCCACTGCCTATATTCAATAAATATATGTCTTCTCTCTCTGCGTCACCACTACTGGCCCTGGAGTATGTAAAATAACTGCAGACTGTTGCACTGTGGACTGGAATACAGCAATGATTTAACAGCCAACACAGAGCCAGGAAATAATTTTGCGCAAGCCTGCTGTCACACTTAGCTGGCTGCGTATGAATTAGGACAACTACACCCAGCACAGACCCAGAACACTGAGGACAGTCACATGCAGCCCAAATAGATTTTTTTCCCCAAATGTTTTTGCAAAGGCCCACTGCTGCCTATATTCAATAAATATGTCTTCTGTCCCTGCCTCACCGCTACTGGCCCTGGAGTATGTAAAATAACTGCAGACTGTTGCACTGTGGACTGGAATACAGCAGTGATTTAACAGCCAACACAGAGCCAGGAAATAATTTTGCGCAAGCCTGCTGTCACACTTAGCTGGCTGCGTATGAATTAGGAGGACAACTACACCCAGCACAGACCCAGTACACTGAGGACAGTCACAGGCAGCCCAAATAGATTTTTTTTCCCAAAATGTTTTTGCTAAGGCCCACTGCCTATATTCAATAAATATATGTCTTCTGTCCCTGCCTCACAATATATGTCTTCTGTCCCTGCCTAACCACCACTTCTGGCCCTGGAGTATGAATAATTACTGCAGGGCGCAATGCTCTGCACGGCCGATATACAAAAAAAAAAAAAAGTGCAACACTGCAAAAAGCAGCCTCCACAGTACAGCACACGGTTAGATGTGGCCCTAAGTAGGACCGTTGGGGTTCTTGAAGCCTAAAATACTCCTAACACTCTCCATATAGCAGCTCCGGCACCAACAGCACTTTCCCTCCTCTATGTCAGAACGCATCTGTGGCGAGCCGCGGGAGGGGCCGATTTTTATACTCGGGTGACACCTGATCTCGCCAGCCACTCACTGCAGGGGGGTGGTATAGGGCTTGAACGTTGCAGGGGGAAGTTGTAATGCCTTCCCTGTCTTTCGCTTGGCCAGAAAAGCGCGCTAACGTCTCAGAGATGTAAGTGAAAGTAACTCGAACATCGCGTGGTACTCGTCACGAGTAACGAGCATCTCGAACACGCTAATACTCGAACAAGTATCAAGCTCGGATGAGTATGTTCGCTCATCTCTAATAGCCAGACAATCCCAAAACAAATGATCACCTCTTTTGGTGTATAGTGATGATTCTGGGTAGACAGGTTCCTAAGCCTTCAGTCGGTAGCTCGAGGCACTGCAGCACTGCCGTGGGGAAGCGTCAACAGGCCGTGCTGAAACTCCTGAGATTAGTTGACAAGAGGCACACGGCCCAAGAGCTGTTACAGGGTTTGATGGAGCAGACAGATCTGTGGCTTTCGCCGCTTAACTTCCAACCAGGCATGGTCGTGTGTGACAATTGGTGTAACCTGGTGGCAGCTCAGCAGCTTGGCAGAATAACACACATGCCATGCCTGGCCCAAATGTTCAATCTGGTGGTTCAGCGCTTTCTGAAAAACTATCCCAATTTGGCTGAGCTTCTCAGCAAGGTGCGTCACGTGTGCGCACATTTCAGAAAGTACACCACAGATGCTGCCACCCTCAGTACACTTCAACAGCACTGACTGTTGTGCAACGTGGCCACATGCTGGAATTTAACATTGCACATGTTGGCCAGGGTTCACGAGCAGCATAGAGTCATTGTTGAATATCAGCTGCAACATTCCTTTCGGAGTGGTAGTCAGCCTCCGCACTTCACAGAGGAGTTGGCATGGATGTCTGACATCTTTCAGGTGTTAGGAAACGTTGAGGAGTCAATGCAAATGGTGAGCGGCAATGCGGCCATTATCAGAGTAACCATCCCACTGCTTTGCCTGCTGAGAAGATTGCTGCTAAGCATTAAGACTGATGCATTGTGTATAGAACAGGAGATGGAGGATGACAATATATCGCTTGATAGCCAGACCACCCTCACGTCTGTTTTTCAGCGTGCATTGGAGGAGGAGGAGGGAAAAGAGACCGCTGCCCACACTGCAGAAGGTACCCATCCTACTTCCCTCACATCGGTTCAGCATGTATGGGCTAAAGAGGGGGAGGAGGAAGCTGAGTCCTCCTAGTAAGGACAGCAATGTATTGCATACTGGGACTCTGGCACACATGGCTGACTTCATGACAAGCTGCCTTTCCCGTGACCCTCACTTTAGACGCATTCTGGCGAACACGGATTAATGGGTGTTCACTAGAGATGAGCGAGCCTACTCAGCCACGCCCCTTTTTCGCCTGAGTACTGCGATTTTTGAATACTTCCGTACTTGGGCGAAAAGATTCGGGGGGCGCCGTGGGTGAGTGGGGGGTTGCAACGGGGAGTGGGGGGAAAGGGAGAGAGAGAGGGCTCCCCCCTGTTCCCCGCTGCTACCCCCCGCGCCGCCATGCCTCCCCCACCCCCCGGCGCCCCCCGAATCTTTTCACCCGAGTACTGAAGTACTCGAAAATTGCGGTGCTCGATCGAGTAATTACTCAAAACGAGTAGGTTCGCTCATCTCTAGTGTTCACCCTTCTCTACCCATGGTATACGGAGAACCTTTCCACTCTCATTCCTAAAGAGGAAAGGAGTCCGAGACTGATGCAATACCACAAGGCCCTGGTAGAAAAGCTTGTACCTAAATTTCCTATATGACAACGCTAGCAGTAGAGCAAGTAGTTCAGTTGGCCAACTAACAGGGGAGATGAGAAGAGCAGGTAGCATGTCCAGCGCAGGCAGGGGAACACTCTCCAAGGCCTTTGCCTGTTTTATGGCTCCCCAGCCAGACTGTGTCACCACTGCCCAATCTGTAAAAAGATGGTGAGGGAGTACACAGCCGACCGTACCAACGTCCTCCGTGATCCCTCTGCTCCATACAACATGGCACGGACTTGCGCTGTATGCCTTGAAGGTGCTGGCCTGCTCTGCCGCTAGCATGTTATCAGAGAGGGTGTTTAGTGCTGCTGGGTGGATTATCACGGATAAGCGTACCTGCCTATCAAGTGACAGTGCCGACAGACTTACACTTATTAAGATGAACAAATGCTGGATTTTCCCAGACTTCTCTTTTCCACTGGTGGAAAGCAGCTTAAGATAAAGATTCTTTAAGCTGGTACAGGAAAACCATGTACCCTCTATCACCCGAAAAATGGAGAGAAGTAGCTTTGTCTATCCTTCTCTGATCTTCTTCCTCCTCCTCCTAATCCAGCATGTCAGCACGCGGAACAGCCAATTCTTCAGAGGGCCAAAATGCTGTGTTAGCAAAGTAAGCAGGTACGAGCTCTATGTAAAAAAAAATTCAGAGGTTCACCTGCACTTTGGGTAAACAAATTTTTCCGGGGTTCGCCTATATTTGTAGTAACATATTTTTCAGGGGTTCGCCTATACTCCTAGTAAACAAATATTTCAGGGGTTCACCTGCACTCTTAGTCAACAAATTTTTCAGTGGGTCGCCTAAACTCTTGGAAAACAGACTTTTCATGAGGTTCGCCTATACTCTTGGTAAAGCAATTGTTTCTGGGGGTTTGTCTATACTCTTGGTCAACAAATGTTTCAGGGGTTCGCCTGTATAGCCTTAGTATACAAATGTTTCAGGGGGTTTGCCGATACTCTTGGTACACAAATCTTTCGAGGGTTCGCCTATACTCTTTGTATACAAATTTTTTGGGGGTTCGCCTATACTCTTGGAACACAAATGTTTCTGAAGTTCGCCTATACTCTTGGTACACAAATCTTTCAAGGGTTCGCCTATACTCTTGAAACACAAATTTTTCATGGGGTTCACCTATACTCTAGAAACACTAACTTATTTGGGGTTCGCCTATACTCTTGGTAAACTAATTGTTTCTGGGATTCGCCTATACTCTTGGTCAACAAATGTTTCAGGGGTTCGCCTATATAGTCTTGATACACAAATGTTTTAGGAGTTTGCCTATACTCTTGGTACACAAATCTTACAGGGGTTCACCTGCACTCTTGGTAAACAAATTTTACAGGGGTTCACCTGCATTCTGGGTAAAAAAATGTTTTGTTGTAGAATGGGTTGTTGAATTGTGGAGAAGTGTATAAGTACTGGCATCTGAGTGGCCTTTACGTCCAAGTTTGTGCTCGGAGGTGGCATGGGATTGGAATAATTGGAACCCAACACTCCTTTTTAGGACTACAACTCCACGTTTGTGCATCAACAGTTTGGCTGCCTCGGATTAGTGGTGCGCACAAAGCATTCACAAGCATCCCGGCTGTATACTGCATACTGTTAACAGTTCAATACAGTATACTGCTACTGGTGTACACAGACTATATAAGAAATAACAAAACTCCTCTCAGTTTTCATTTTTTCTGGTTGATTTTGGCTAAAAGCATTTAAATAATAGGCCCAAGTATTATATAGTGCAGATCGAGAGGACACACAAGACTGTACACATTTTACACTGTCTATTTCTGGCTTAAAGCATACACAAAATACCTTGCAGTTTGTGTAGCATTTTGACGCAATGCATTACAAAACATGATGACTAGGGGTAAGGGTTGAGGACGTGGACATGGGCGTCCAAATGAGGGTGTGGGCAGAGCCCGAGGTCCTGGGTGGAGTGAAACAGTGCCTGGTTTGGCCACTCTAATTTCTTGATGGTTTATGCTGTTGTTCCCGGGGGCACTGGTTAACAAGCCCCTCGGGAGAGATTTTTTTCATTTTTTTCCTCTTTGCACGCTTCCTCAACCTGCAGAGGCGTTGTTGTGTGCCTGGCCGCTCGGAGGGGGTGCCGGGTCAGACAACCGGCCGCCAGCTGTCGAGGCCGGACAGGCAAAGTGGGGACTCGGGGACTCCATGGCTCTGTCCCAAAGGGAGGCGGCAGAGGGGCGGTTGCAGTGCGTTGACTCCAGTGTGCACGTCCCCATTCCTTCTCAGCACTTTGAGAAAATAGGGGAAAAACCGCCAGCTCTCCACCAGTACTGCTGGACAAAGGTGGGTTGACCTGAACCCATGGGATGAGAGGAGATTGCCGCTCCTCTTTCGCGTGCCACTCTGCTTGAGGGCAGCGTCAGTCCATGGGACGTCAGGAGCCGTAAGGACCAGGCTACGGTGTCGCGGAGCTACCATCAACGAAGTAGGTGAAGGGGTGTGCCTTACCCTGTCTGGGATGGGGACAGCTGGATGCTGTACTGGGAAAAAATTTCAGTATGCTGTGGATGCAGGCTCGTGTGGGGGATTGGTCAGCAATGCCAGCATGCAACACAGGATAAGAGCCAGTGGTGTCACCCGCAGGTGGTGATTGGCCTTTGTTGCACCTAGTGTGGTGCATAGCTAAGATGTGCAAGCACATGTGCCTTGCTGATTATGGTCTGTCCCAACTAAATTGTTAGGGGGGGAGCACCAGGCTCTTGCCCACAATTTGGCTTAATAGTGCGACCTGGGAGCCTCAGATGCATCCATGCATGCTGCTCCTGCTGTTCCCTATCCATTTCTGTGGTGTTTTCATGACTTTCTGATGTTTTCAGGTGATTCACACCCCCCCCCCCCCCCCCCCCCTATGCAGAGCATGGCTCACCTTGAAAAATGCTCGAGTCTCCTATCGACTTCAATGGGGTTCGTTACTCGAAACAAGCTCTCGAGCATTACAAAAAGCTTGGCTCGAGTAACGAGCACCCGAGCATTTTGGTGCTCGCTGATCTCTAGTTTCCACTTTCAGCTGGACATATTTGCACATGCAATACATGGAGAAAAAAAAACCACATTGACTTCAATGTGTCCGTGTATATCTCTGTATTAGATATGCAGATTTTGGTTGCACCAAAATACAGCATGCTCTACTTTTCTATGCATTTGCAAACCAAAGTTCCCCAAAGTCAATTGGGGGTGCACAAATACACACCCAATACACAAGGAGTTGTGTAATCTGCTGCATATTTACGCTAGAAAAAGAACACATCTGGAACGCATTATATGAATTAGCCATTTCAATCAGTACACCTTTGTTTGCCGCATACAAATAAACATGCCCTGACGGTGGAAAAATTGCACTGATCCTCATGCAAAAAAAGCATCATTCTTTCCACAAAAATCCATATACTTGTGTGAAGGAACACTTGATGTTCAGAAAAATGAACCCAAATAAAATGCACTCAAATGCAAAAAGAAATCCATGAACAGGAATGTCAGTGAAAAAGTAAAAAATAATGTGATTTGTGGGAATACAGTGGATAACAAAAATATACTGTGTCCTAAAGATGAGTCACTTCTTTAAGTGGTTAACTAGTGACCAAAAAAATCACTAACATACAGTAATTACGTGATCCATAGCATCCTGCTTACATCCTGCTAGTATGTCTGACATGTGAGGGCATATGACAAAATCACATCTGATGTATATAAGGGAGGGAACTGATGAAATTCTCTCTAAAAACTCGTTTTATTTTACCCACACTACTAATCTGTTAAGAAAACAGACACAACATGGACTGCAGCAGTAAGAAGATGTACGGTGTTCATGAACTTGATGCCAAGACTCAGTATAAGCTCTACTTCTCTGCATATTCTCCGTACGCAATTATTAAGGAAATAACTATAAATCCGATGCAATTAATTTACAGAGCATTCAGTACAGGTAAGTGCAGCAAGAAGCCATTATTGTAAATCATTACTCATGAAGCATATTATTCTGAAAATCCTTTGGCTTTAACCCTTTGAATTCTATAATCTGTATATGTAATTTTTAGTTTGATGGCAGATTAGTTTATATAAAGCACAGCAATCCTCCAGCTCTGGGTTTCCTGGCAAAAAGTTAACCTAATTCATATTTCAAAGAAGTAAAATAAATATGCATGTGATACTAAAATAAAAAGTTATGCCAAATATAAGTGTCAGGTTCCCAAAATGTAAAGAAACACTTCTATCCTTCCGATATAAACAAAAGAGCGTAAAATAGAATATAAATGACCAACACTCCTCACCTTACAGTGTGGGTATACTTTTATCATGTAATCTGGATAAAATAGATGCCCTCTCAGAATGTTACTGTTCCATGCCACAAGGTGCCCACATGCAGATTTAGGTTTCCTTCACATGACTGTATGCATTTTCACGTTCACCTGTATTTACTGTATAATAACATGAATGAATAATTGCTGTGATCGAGTACTGATCTTTAGCCATGTGTTTTCAGCCATTCACACGTACCACTGCTGTGTATTCAGAAAAAAATACGCAGAAGCAATGAAAGCCATTGATTACTGTAAAATGCTTAGAAGGACCAATAATAGTTAAATCGGGCCAGCTGTGTAACTCCTTCCCCCTACTTTTTTTCCAGTTTCCATTGAAGTCTATGAAAGCTTCCTGTGTATCTTAGGAAAAGAAAGGGCAAGTCTTATCTTTTCACGCCACATTTTTTCACGCCACATTGTACCATTTTTCCCGGCATAATTTTTTTGTGCACCCAAAAATCGTTCATCTGAATGAAAACATTGGAATCCGATGCTTCTGATGCTCACGAATTTGGGGTGATTTTTTACACGGCTAAATACATGTGTTAATAGCCTTAAGGTTTCCCAAACCAACAAAAAATGTTCTCCATATATAAACTTTAGCTGCCTTCTTCCTATCAGCTTGTAAAGTAAATTAAATACAATATTGTATCCAACTGCTTCACCACCATATACTGATGTCACATAGATACAAGGTTAGGGAGATAATCCTAAAACCTTATTGGAGGTCTGTTTTTAGCAGTACTGCCTCATCAGCCAACAACTAATGTGCATATAACTGCTATCTTTACACCTGCGAGAATTAGAGGGTTATTCTACATGGTATATCTCATTGGTTAGAGCATCTACATATAATCTCTTTCATGAGAAAATTAGCCGAATCAGGAAAAATCTAATCCGAAAAATAAATGCCATATGAATAAGGACTCTTACTCACTTGCGGTTTTTTAACACTGCGATATCGCTGCGTTTTTTTAACGTGATTGTCAATGGGACTTTCTAATGTTAAAAAACGCATCGCAAGTTTGTGCTTAACAATTTTTGTGTGATGCGTATTTAAGATTATATATAGAGATGAGCGAACGTACTCGGATAAGCACTACTCGTCCGAGTAATGTGCTTTATCCGAGTACCTCTCTGCTCGTCCTGAAAGATTCGGGACGCGCTGCGGAGCGGGGAGCTGCAGGGGAGAGCGGGGAGGAACGGATGGGAGATCTTTCTCTCCTTCTCTCCCGCCCGCTCTGCCCCGCTCCCCGCTGCGACTCACCTGTCAGCAGCGGAGCGCCCCGAATCTTTCAAGACGAGTACAGCGGTACTCGGATAAAGCACATTACTCGGACGAGTAGTGCTTATCCGAGTACGTTCGCTCATCTCTAATTATATACTCCCATTGACAACTGCGTTAAAAAAATGCAAGTGTGTGGGATCCCTAAGTCTTCGTTCATAACTTGACAACCACAATGCATTTGTATTCCAGTGGATGAAGCTTTTGGTGCTTCCAATACCATTAATAACTCTGCAATATTCAAGCATTTAAAAATAAGTGAAAGTCTGACAGAACTTGCTACTTATGAACTTAAATGGTAAATGTAACCGATTTTTTGGATTTTTCCCCCTTCACCCATAGGTATGGTTACTGGAAGAACTGTGATTGATTTCTGCAAAGCTCCCATTATTTCTCATCTTCTTGCGATGAAAGATTTCGTACAGGAGATTACAATTCTAGATATGAATAGTCCTGGTGTGAAGGAAATTGAAAAATGGAAGAATAAGGACCCAGATGCCTTTGATTGGTCTCATGTCGTAGGAATCTTAAAGGAGTTGAAAGGAAACAGGTTTAGTATTGTTCTGTACTTATACATCATGTGATAGAGTATAGCTATAAGGCCTCTTTCACTTGAGCTTGTATTTGTGTGTGTATTCATGAATTTATGAATGGGTGTGAGTGAGAGCTGTCTCTGATTGGCTCAGCGCTGAGCCAATCAGGGGCAGCTCTCACTCACACCCACTCACACCCACTGCAGGCCGGCCGCGCTGAACTCCGTCTGCCGGGACAAGGTAAGTATATATATTTTTTTTATTTTTACACATTTCTGGATGAATTGCCGGGAAGGGCTTATATATTTAAGCCCTTCCCGACAATTCATCCCGCGATCGCCCGCAGCGCATTGCTTTCAATGGAGCCGGCTGTATTGCCGGCTCCATTGAATTCAATGCGCTGGACAGCTCCGGCCCGTTTCTAATGAAACGCGGCTAGGAGCAGATTTTTGGGGCGATTTTTTTTTTGGCCCCAGTCACGCGATTTGCGGATGCGCATCCGTCATGTGATCCGCAAATCGCACGAAAAAACGCCCGTGTGACTAAGGCCTTTTGCTGCGTCTTGTTTCTATGGTGCACAAACTGCAATAAAAATGACATGACAACTTTCTACTATGTGTCAGTACGATTACTATGATATCAAACGTACATAGTTTTTTTTGCTGTATGAATTGTATTTTTTTAAAATATATTTAATTTTTTTAAATGATTTTTTATCTCAATTACTGTGCACAATAACTTTTTTATTTTTCCGTTTATGTGGTTGTGCAAGGGCTCATTTTGTATGGTACGTCCTGTAGTTTCTGTTGGTTCCATCTTTGAATACATTCGACTTTTTGATCGCTTTTTATTATGTTTTTTCTGGGAGACAGGGTTACCAAAAAAGTGGATCTCTGGTGTTCTTTTTTTTTTTTGGACCACGGTCACCGTGTGGGGTAAATATTGCATTTCTTTGATAGTTTGTGCTTTTACAGATGCAGCAATACCAAATATGTATTTTTGCTTTATAATTTAGATTCTTTTATTGCAAATTATTTTATTACAAGGTTTTTTTTAATAATTAGTAAACTTTATTGTTTTTATTTTTACATTTTCTTTTAGCCCCCCCTACCCTCAGGGAACCACAACTTGCAATACTTTGATTGTTCCTCATGTATGATATAATGCCACAGCATTACATTGCGATCTGACAAGCAGACTATGTAGCTACTCCATGGGAATGGCTTGATAGACATACTACTAAGACAACCCTGGGGCCTTTCAGAAGGCCCCGACTGTCATGACACCTGCACTGCTCCCTGCGATCTCCTGCGCGGCTTATTGGGGCTGTTGTCCGCGGGTGTCAGCTGTAAGAAACAGCTGACACCCGCGATGTATGGAGGGAGATAGCAGCGCGATCTCCCTCTATACACATTCTGCAACTGCAGGATGTAAAAACACTATGGGGCCATCATAAAGTAGAAAAATATTTTTTATTATATTGTCGTGGATGTCCTTTGGGGTTTTACGGTGTAATCAATAGGAATGTTTGCATGGTTCCAAATTAATGTTATGAGACTGTGCGCACAGTCTGAAGCAATCACACTGACACAAGTTCAGTATATGAAAACTTCCTCATTTCTGCTTTATTTGTGGGCGCGTAGCCTCTTTTATAAAGTTTAACATATCTGCCCCTTGTGGGCATGCCAAAGATTACACAGATACAATGTATTGATTGATTATTGGATGAGCGTCTTGAGATTTTTCCTTCATCCGGTCATCTGTTATTGCCTGTCACATGGTATCAGTCTGGAGATGGCAGGACGAGATGAGTGCGTTGTCTTGGGCACCATGTGTGGATGGTCCAGTATGATTGGAGGTTATAACTTGAACTATTATTAGTATAGATTTTCCATAACTGTTTACTTCGACTAGCACATCTACTAAAAAGCGGTAATGTTACAAACTGCGGTTTCGTGTGTCTGACTTATTTTTCCTAAGGTTTGCTAGGAATCGGGAAGCAGAGTGTTTTTGCTAAATGTCAGCTTCTGCTTATGTCTGCTATGGCCTGCTAAAGCCTGCTAGAAGATAGGGAAATAGAGAGTTTCATTGTGTATATGAGGAAGTGGATATATTTGTTATATAAAAAGATATTTGTGTTTAAGCAAACACAAGATGAAAAAATACTGTCATAGGTATACAGAAGATACAGAATGCATAATATACGTAAAACTGCCTACTACAGGTCCACTGTCCACTACATATGAAATGTATGTCCACTGTCCCAGAAATATAGATATTGCATATATCCACTACAGACCCACCTTGAAACTGTCTGTTTCACTAAACTATACGATGATACGGAGTCGGTATTGACAGTGGATTTCTTGGCGAACATCATAGTGGAGCAGGTAGTCATCAGGGTTGGAATACACTGTATGCAACAACAAGCAGAAATTAGGATAACTATAGAGGTGATAGATATAATTAATAACTTCTTTATCAGAGTAAACTCAAACCATGACCCCGCTAACTAATCGATCCACTCTTGATCCACTCCTTGTTTGATGCTAGTGGCTACAGGTTTTAGTTGGTTATATTTGTGATGGATGGATACGGAGTTATCAGTGAGGTTAAAACAACACATCCCTTTAAACTCTAAGGAGATAGTCTATGGGGGCTCTGTCCTGCAGGGTAGCTTTCCTAATATCTTGTATGTCTAAGAGGAGTAGCACTCAGACCCTTTATTACATCGCATGCTAAGCCATTAATCACTCTTGCGTTATACTGGGCCAATGCGGGGGTACCCACAATACTAAAGGCTATTGCAGAGTGTTCTGAAAAACTCAGTAGAGTGGGCTGTCCTTCCCAACTGTCGTTCAGGTCGTGAATGCCCCTCCGATACCTAAGAGTGGGTTCATGGCAATCGGGTCTTTAGTACATAAGGATACTTAACCGGGACAGTGCACACGGCCCTCCTGAAATATTGGCGTGGCTATATGTGTAGGTCAAATTGCCACAGGACCAGACCCATCTTGCTTTTACTAGATCTCTGGCTTTATATTCATCTGGTACCCTCATAGGTACCCCTACGGCATCTCTGTACACATGGAGGTCTTAGTTACCACCTGGGATCTTGATTTCCCTTTTTTTTTTTTTTTTGTTTGCTCGGTGTGGGATTATCTGCATTGTCGGGGCATTAGGTTAGAAGAGGTTCGACTTTTTCTACTTCATGTAAACACTACATAACTTGTATAGAACCTGCCTTTTTGACGATACCTTGATTCATCCACAAAGAGTGCAAAATTAGGGCTATCTAATGACTGATCAACATGACTGAATCCCTGTCTCATTAATAAGTGCATAATCATATCTATCATTCTGAAAGAAAAGAAACTATAAGGTGATTATTCCCACTTCCCTTTTTCAGAGGCGGCAAGGTAGCGGGACGGGGGGCCCTGTAATGCTGGCACTCTTGCGTGGCATGAGCGCGATGCAGATAAAATAAAGCAAAATTTTAGAGACAACCTATGACAGTGTTCCAAATACACAATGTTTTGAAACTTTTTTTTTTTTCTTTTCCTGTTAGGTATGTACCTAACTGAGGAAATAGGCTAATAAAAGGCACTTAGTCCGTTTTCCCCATTGCCTTTTGTATCTTAGATTTTAGGGTAACGTTCATCTTTTCTACTTTCCCACTACTCCGTGTATAGTAGGGTGTGTAAAAGGCCTGGGATGTACCCAGAGCAGACATGATGTTGCATCATTTCACCTGTGAAGTGTGTACCTTCGTTTAACTCATTCACTTCCGGTACCCTGTCTCTGCAGATTACCTCATTCATGAGCTTCTGTGTGGTTACCTGCTCATTTACCTTAGTATCAGGGTGGGCCTCCAACCTGAAAAGACACCAACAACAAGCACATATTCATACTTCCCAACAGGTGGGAACTGAATGTAGTCAATTTTCAATCCCTGAAATGTGTAGAGTGGTCTAGGCAAGTGTTATATGGCCGCTTTACTACTGTCCTGACTCGCATATGGCAAAGATCATGCAAAACTGGACAAATGATGCAGCAGCTACAGAGAACCCAGGTGTCACCCGTTCTCGTTCAGCGCCGACGTCATTGCTGCTTTTGATAGGTACGTCTTTCTGTGTACCAGTTGGGCTATCATGGGGCACAGGGACCGTTGTAGGCAAGTTCTGTTGACTGTTCGCCATACGCCGTCCTGTTCTGTTGCTCCCATCTTTAGCCTGGCTTTGCTTTCCTTCCTTGTTGGCTTGTAACTGTAAAGTCCTTAGCATATCAATGTCCAAAGTTTTTTGTCAATGTCCAAAGTTTTTGTCACTGACTTATGCTGTCAGTATCTTCTTTTCTTCTTCTTCTCGCTTCTCCAATTTGTAGCGCCGAAGTAGGGCCTCCATGAGACTCCATTCTTAATTGGCTGTCCTACTGAAATAAGAAACTGTCTGGCATTCCATATTGGGCCATAATCATGAGCTATGCCAAATGCATACCGGGAATCAGTGTAAATGTTTGCCGTCTTACCTTCCGCCACTCTACTCGCCTCAGTGAGGGCCTTCAGTTCCGCTTCTTGCACTGCGACATGCGGAGGCAGAGCTTCTGCGTTTAGGACATCTTGTTGTGTGACCTCTGCATATCCGGCTTGGAGTCCTCAATCCTCACCCTGGTACCATCTGCAAAAGAAAGCTCAAAATATGCAGTGTTAACAGTGGGTTCCAATAACTTCTAGACAATCATGCAATCTTGTTGCAAAATTTTTTTTAAGCAATAGCTGATCTGCAAGCCCCCTTGAGGGCTGAGAATGAGAGTGTAAAAGTTGTCTGTTGCTTCAGGTGTGAAAGAGAAAGGGATGATTGAAAGACAGTCACAGGGTGATTGCATAAGAAAGGAAGCAGAGTAGATCCATGGGCGGCAGTATGAAACAAGGCCCAGAAAGGTGCGGAGTTTGGCAACGGATGTAGGTACAGGTATGGCCTGAACAGCAGCCTTTTGTTCCTCTGTCAGATGTCTAGTTCCTTGGGCTAGGCAATGATCCAGGAGAACAACCTTTCTTGCAGAATTGGAGTTTGTCTTTGGAGGCTTTACAGCCATTTTCTGCATTGAAATTGCGGCCTGTTGCCAGGCTTCCAAAATCATCAGCACACAGCACCTATATGCGGTAGGTGGCTGGCTGACCCTTCAGTGTATTTTCTTGACTGCAAAAAGAGGGGTGTTTGCTGGAGAACATATCACGAGCAAAGCCCCCATTTGAACCAAGTCTCATACTTGTCCCTTTTTTATTCTTTTTTATTAACCTCTGGTGAAACTCAGGGGTGTGTATTCTGGTTTCAGATATTCCATCATAGGGGGTACATTCAATTTCCCTATGTCTGTCTTGTAGGTGGCCCACCCCTCTGACCTTGGCTGATCACTTGCTTCCTTATATTTTCATTCAAAGTTTGCAGTCCTCGGATACACATCACAAACAAGTAAAGTCTTATGCATCACACAATTTACATTTATCACAGGCCGAACACGGGTCAAGTCTGCCCGCCGGGCCTTATCGTTACTTGCTTGTTTCCCATTCTTTGGCTTCTCCACGTAACTTGGATCTATACCTAACTCCCACTATTTTGTTTAATTTTATTCTGTCTGCTAGTTTATCTACCCTGGGACTGCTGGAAGCTGTAGTACTAATGGTTCTCCCAGCAAGTTCCTCTTTTCAAATTCTCCCTGTACAGCACCTCTTTTCTCACCCGCAGACCACAATGCACATTAACTCTATAACACAACATGCAAGAGACAAAGAGACAGGAGTACTAGGGAGAACGTGGTTAATTTACTCTTACAACAGTTCTGTTAGTTAATTAGTTTCACATAGAATTTGCACTCAGATACAAAGGTATAAAGGTACAAAACATATAGCAATATATACACATGCCCTCACACACCCCTAAAGACTTAATATGAACATCCTGCATCCTGTCCCACACCTGTTCCTGGCTGTCCCTCTTGCGTCAGGGCTTCCCCAGCGCCCACAAGGCCCTACTCCTAGGGTGAGTGTAATCCCTACCTCACCTCAGAAGGAGTGCAAACCCACTGGGGAACTTGAACATGAGTTAACTTGATCACTCATATAATGTGATACATTGCCGTGCCTCGCATCTGCCTTAGATTTTGAGGGCTGTGCCACCTATCCAGGAGGCTTATGGTATTTTGAAACCCCCCAATACCTTCTTCTTTTTCTTCACTTTCCAACCTCAGCCAAAATATGGTAATTAATTTTCTTTTTTCATCCATTACACAGGGATTCTGCAGCCACCTAGCACTGCTCTGTACACTGGCTTCTTCCCCTGCTGCTCCAGACAAACGTGGCTCAGTAAGGAAGCAGTTCAGTGCCCTTTCACCATCATCCACACATCAGTTACATCTCTGTCTCTATTTGAGTTGGCCAGGAATGGGGACAATGGTGAGGGGGTTGATATACCGATCTCATGGTGCAGACTGTTTAACGTCTATGGTGGCCAATGGCAATGTTGTTTCTCAAACCAACTCCACAGTTGAAAAGTGAGATGATGATGTAGTACACTGGGCAGTAATGTTCCCCACTGTAAATTGAATAAGGCCGCACTACATCAATGTGGAAGCCTCTTCATATTCAGGATCAGATAATAAACTAAATGTATGACCTAGTGTTATGTAGAATGGGTTCTTGATGCAATTAATGACAGAATTTATCGATACAAATGAAAAGGTCCAAAACATTAGTTGAGATGCTTGATGCAGGTAATATATAACAGCCAGATGTTACAGAACTGTGCAAGAAATTGCATCACATTCTTCATTATTTCGTGATAGCTGTCTCCACGGACAATCTACGGTAAAATGCCGGCATTGAAAGGTATGGACTAATCATTTTGCACTCAAACTTGCAGATCACACAGCCGTGTGTGATGTGCATGTAGCAAAGCTGTGTGGCGCTTTGTGCATCCAGAAACACTGGTACTGTAATTTCCTAATAATTACTAGTATTATTATAAGAACTACAGGACAATGTGCAAAAAATGAATGCTTACACAACCCTTACATGTGCAAAAGCTGTGTCTGTAACCTGCACGTCATGTAGCAGAGCTGCGTTTGTACCATGCACATGTACTGTAAAACTACTGTGTCTGTCACGCGCATATAATACAGCAAGCTGTTCTTGAACCATGCACATGTACTGTGGTACAGCCGTGTCTTTCACTTTCATATAATGTAGCAGAGCTGCATTTGTACTATGTGCATGCCATGTCTGTCAGGCGCATGTCATGTGTCAAAGCTGTGTCTGTGATGCACATGTCATGTAGCAGAGCTGCTTTTGTATCGTGTGCATATACTATGACATAGCTGTGTCTGTCACACGCATATAATGTAGCAGAGCTGCGTTTGTACCATGCGCATGTACTGTGGCACAGCTGTGTCTGCAACATGCACATAATGTTGCAGAGCTGCATTTGTACCATGAGCATGTCTGTCAGGCGCATGTCATGTTCCATAGCTGTGTCTGTAACACACATGACATTTAGCAGAGCTGAGTATGTAACATGCACATGTACTGTAAAACTACTGTGTCTGCTATGCGCATATAATGTAGAAGAGCTGTGTTTGTACCATGTGCATGTTATATATGTCAGGCACATGTCATGTGCCAAAGCTGAGACTGATGCGCATGTTATGTAGCAGAGCTGAGTTTGTACCATGCACATGTACTGTGGCACAGCTGTGTCTGTCACACGCATATAATGTAGCAGACCTATGTATGTACCATGCGCATGTCATGTCTGTCAGCCTCATGTCATGGAACAAAGCTGTGTATGATGTGCATGACATGTAGCAGAGCTGTGTTTGTACCGTGCGCATCTACTGTGGCACAGCTGTGTCTGTTAAGCACATACAATATAGCAAAGGTATGTTTGTACCATTCACGTGTCATGTCTGTCAGGCGCCAAAGCTGCTAGTCATGTAGCAGAGCTGCGTTTGTACCATCTGCATGAAATGTGGCACAGCTGTATCTGTCACACACATATAATGTAGCAGATCTGCGTGTGTACCGTGCAAATATCATTTCTATGAGGTGCATGTCATGTGGCCAAAGCTGTGTCTGTGATGCACAAGTCAAGTAGCAGAGCTGAGTTTGTAAAATACGCATGTATTTTACTTCGGACAAACCTTCATTAGCAAGGCACACCTTAGCTAAGCACCACACTACCTCCAACCAAGCACAATCACTGCCTGCGGGACACACCGCTGCCTCTTCTCCTGGGTTACATGCTGCCCAACCCCTCCGCACGACACTGCGTCCGCAGCGCACACCAAAGTGTCCCTGCGCAGCCTTCAGCTGCCCTCATGCCACACGCTGGCTTCATAGCCACACCACCCTCATGTCTATTTATAAGTGCGTCTGCCATGAGGAGGAACCCGAGGCACACACTGCAGAGGGTTGGCAGGGCCAGGTAGCGACCCTCTTTAAAGGGGGGGGGGAGGGATAGCCCACAATGTTGTAGAGAATCTATGAGAAATTGACGTTCGATCTTCATTCCAATTCTGTGCCACCTCCGCCAGGAGCTGCAAATGTGGGCATAAAGGGGAGCCCACTGCCAGCCCAGCACTTCTACACATCTCTACAATGCAGCAATAGTCTGTGTGGGAAGTATGTGAGCGGGCCCTGGGTCAGCCTCTGTCCCAGCAAACACCTTGTGTGGCCCAAGGTGCTGCGAGTGACATAGCAATGGGGACTCCATGTGTCCACACACTACTCATTCTGTTTGGGTGTTGGATACCTCATCGACAATGCAAGGGGTAAAGCATCTGCACTCTGCACCCTACCCAAGTCTGTCAGTGTTTTGGGGACAGACAGGTAAAAAAACTCTATGAGAATCTGTGTGCACCCACAGCATGGGTGGCTCCCAGGAACCCACAGACGTTACATAAATAAATCCCATTGCAGTGCCCCGGATAGCTGTGGTAACGTGAGAGAAAATACATGTTGGCTTCGGCCCATACTCCATGCCCTAGTCAGTCTGTTTTTTTTTTTTTTTAAGTGCCAGGCAGGTACAACTCCGCTATGGGAAGGCTGTGTGCACCCACAGCATGGGTGGCTCCCAGGAACCCACAGACGGTACATAAAGAAATCCCATTGCAGTGCCCCGGATAGCTGAGGTAACGTGAGAGAAAATACATGTTGGCTTCGACCCACACTCCATGCCCTAGTCAGTCTGGGTTTTTTTCTTAGTGCCAGGCAGGTACAACTCCGCTATGGGAAGTCTGTGTGCACCCACAGCATGGGTGGCTCCCAGGAACCCACAGACGGTACATAAAGAAATCCCATTGCAGTGCCCCAGATAGCTGTGGTAACGTGAGAGAAAATACATGTTGGCTTCGGCTCACACTCCGTGCCCCAGTCAGTCTGGGTTTTTTTTAAAAAAGGGCCAGGCAGGTACAACTCCGCTATGGCAAGTCAGTGTGCACCCACAGCATGGGTGGCTCCCAGGAACCCACAGACGGTACATAAAGAAATCCCATTGCAGTGCCCCGGATAGCTGAGGTAACGTGAGAGAAAATACATGTTGACCTCCGCCCACACTCCATGCCCTAGTCAGTCAATGTTTTTTTTGGGGCCAGATAGGTAGAACACTGCGATGGGAAAAGTTAGTGCACCCATAGTATGCACAGACCCCTGTAATATTCCTGTAGCAAAGGTATAAGCTGACACCAGTGACAGTTATGTTGCAGTAGTCTAGGGAAACCTCAGTAACATTTCTGTAGTAACAGTATAGACAGACCCCAGTAACATTTCAGTAGCAGAAGTATAGGCAGACCCCTGTAACATTTACGTGGCAGAAGTATAGGCAGACCCCAGTAACATTTTAGTAGCAGAAGTATACGCAGACCCCAGTAACATTTATGTAGCAGCAGTATTGTCAGACCCCTGTAACATTTATGTAGCAGCAGTATACACAGACCCCTGTAACATTTCTGTAGCAGAAGTATAGGCAGACCCCTGTAACATTCCAGTAGCAGCAGTATAGGCAGAGCCCAGTATTAGTAACATTTCAGTAGTAACAGTATAGACAGACCCCAGTAACATTTCTGTAGTAACAGTATGGGCAGACCCCAGTAACATTTCTGTAGTAACAGTATAGGCAGACCCCAGTAACATTTATGTAGCAGCTGTATAGGCAGACCCCTGTAACATTTCTGCAGCTGAAGTATAGGCAGACCCCTGTAACATTAATGCAGTTACGCTCCTCTCCTTTGGCCCAAACAAGTTTATCAGATAACTGTGGTGACAGGAGAGAAAATGCATAATGCGCATTGCTGATCCGCTAACCCCAAGCAGGAGGTGGCCTTAAAAGGCCAAGAAACCATGACCAGGGCCCGCTGTAGCCTGTGTGGGAAGGATGTGAGCGGGCCCTTGGCCAGGCTCGGTCCCAGCAAACACCTTGTTAGACCCAAGGTGCCGCGACTGACATAGCAATGGGAAGTCCATGTGCCCACACAGTATTCATTCTTTCTAGGTGTTGGATAGATCTATCGACACCGCAAGGGGAAAGACATCTGCACTATGCACCCTACCCAAGTCAGTCAGTGACTTTGTACAGGACCGGTAAATCACCGCTATGGGAAGTCTTTGTGCACCCACAGCGTAGGCGAGCCGAAGGAACCCAAAGACAGTAATAAACATGAAGAAATGATAGTGCCTAAACATTCCAGACTTTCACTGTGCCGAGGACATAGGCCTCTGCACACACCCTCAGCAATCGTGGGCAGAGAGCGGACTCCGATGCTAGTACAGTTGTGAAGGTCTCATCAATGCAGTAACGCTCCTCTTCTTTGGCCCAAGCCAGTGTCTCAGATAACTGTGGTAACACGGGAGAAAATAGATGTTGCCCAGTGCTGATCCCCTGACCCCTAGCAGGAGGAGGAGGTGGCATTACAAGGCCAAGACACCATGACCAGGACCCGATATAGTCTGTGTGGGAAGCACGTTACCGGGCCCAGGGTCAGGCTCGGTTCCAAGCCTCCACCTTTGTGACCCAATGTGCCCTGAGTTACATAGCAATGGGAAATCCATGTGTTGCAACATAGATAGCTCAACACTGGAAGGGCCAATCTTTGGCCTAGCCTATGCTCAACACTGGAAGGGCCAGTTCCTTGGCCTAGCCTATGGTGCAAGAGCACAAAGATGGTATTACACAAAAAGAAATAGGAGTGCCCAACCATGGGAGAGTTTCGACCCGCCAAGCAACTTGGCCTCGGCCAGTAATTCTTGCCTAGTCAGTCAATGTATTATTTGTGCCACATAGGTAAAACACCGCGATGGGAAGACTTAGTGCACCCATAGTATAGACAGACCCCTGTAACATTCCTGCTGCCTACATCTTCTCTTTCTATGTGATGACCTTTGGTGGTGCAACTTGGATCCAGACCACAGTAGGCGCTGCAGACAAACCTGTTCAACCAGATGTGGATGCTTTTCTTTGCTGCTGACTCCTTCGTTGTTTCTATGTAGTAGAAGTATAGGCAGACCTCAGTAAAATTTCTGTAGCAGCAGTATAGGCAGACCCCTGGAACATTTACGTGGAAGACGTATAGGCAGACCCAAGTACCATTTTTGTAGCAGCAGTATAGGCTGTGAGGAAGGAGGAGCAGCAGCCAGAGGATTCAGAGTTTCAGCAGTGGACTGCGTAGAAGACTGGGTGCCCGATACATTGCTGGATGCATTTTCTGCCATCCACGACAGGACCTGCTCACACTGCTCTGTTTGCAATAAAGGTCTTCCACGTGGACCCATAAATTGTGATATGAAGCTGGGGACCCCAGAAACTTGCCTCTCTCCTAATCCCGTAGCAGCCGGCTTGTAATTCACCTGGACCAGGAACTCGGCCTGTGCCCACACCCTCACTTGGAACTCCGCTTCCTCACCCGCGTCCACGTCCTCGACCCCTACCCCTATCCATCAGCATAATGGATTACGACTAGAGCAGACACAGACCGCTGTAAATAATTATGGAATTATATGCGTACACTTTCACGCAGAAAAAAATGGAAGGAAGGCCGCAAACAGGCCTAGCAGTGCTAAAGTGATGCACCAAAACTCCCACCAGGCACTCAGTAAAATGCAGACGGTCAGAGGTAGCCCAACGAAGGAGCTTTTTTTTTTTTTTTAAAAAAAGACAGGCTATATACTGTGTATATCACTTATATTCTCTATAAATACCTGTGTCGGCCGTACGCTGAGCGTCAAATTCACTGCAGACACAGGCCGGTGTAAATGATTAAGTGCGTACACTTTCTCGCTGTGAGCGGTATAGTAAGGCAAACTCCAGGCAGAAAACAATAGTCAGGAAGGCCGCAAACAGGCCTAACTGTGCAATAGTGATGGACTTAGGCCTCATGTTCACGGGGAAAATTAGATCCGCTGCGGATTTTTAACGCGGATTTGGGCTGTGGATGCAGTGCCGATGCACTGTAATTGTCTTTTATTTTTCATGCGGGAGATCAATTGAACTATGTGCTCTATGGGCTCCCGCACACGTGATCCGCACTAAAATGGAGCATGTCCATTTATTTCATGCTCCAGAAATTTTTTAATTCACTTTTAAATACCATCCGCGGGTATTTATCTACCCGCGGGTGGTCAATGCATTCCTTTGGGGTGCGGATCCGCATGCGGGAAAAACGCTGTGGACTTTATTACTTATTTTCCCCGTGGACATGAGGCAACTCCCACCAGACACCCAGTAAAATTTAAACGGTCAAAGGTAGCCCAACCGAGGAACTTTTTTTTTTTTTTTTTAAAGAATACAGGCTGTATAGTGTATATATCACATTCCCTCTATAAGTGGCTGCATTAGCCATATGCTGTGCGTCTCTAATTCACTGCAGACACGGACCGGTGTAAATAATTATGGAATTGTTTGCGTACACTTTGTCGCTGAAAGCGGTATTGTAAAGCAAACTGCAGAGAGAAAAAAATTATACGGAAGGCTGCAAACATGCCTAGCTGTAGAATACTGTTGCACTGCAACTCCCAGCAGACACCCAGTAAATTTCAGACGGTCAGGGGTAGCCCAACGAAGGAGCTTTTATTTATTAATTTTTTTTTTTTTAAAGAATACAAGCTATATAGCGTGTATATGACTTTCCCTCCATCAGTGGCTGTCGCCGTACACTGTGTGTGAAGTTGACGGCAGACACATAGCGGTGTAAATAATTATGGAATTATTTGCGTACAGTTGGAGGCTGACAGCGGTATTGTAACGCTAACTCCAGGCAGAAACAAAGAATACGGAAGGCTCAAACAGGCCTAGCTGTCCAATAGTGATTCACTACAACTCCCACCAGACACCCAGTAAATTTCAGATGGTCAGAGCTAGCCGTAAGAAGGAGCTTCTATTTAAATTTTTTTGAAAAAGAATACAGGCTATATAGCGTGTATATGACTTTCCCTCTATCAGTGGCTGTCGCTGTACGTTGTGCGTCAAGTTCACGGCAGACACAGACCGGTGTAAAAAATTATGGAATTATTGGCGTACAGTTGAAAGCTGACAGCGGCAATGTAACGCAAACTGCAGCCAGAAAAAAATTATACGGAAGGCTGGAAAAAGGTCTGGCTCTGCAATGGTGATGCACTACAACTCCCAGCAGTCACGGAGTAAAATGCACACGGGTCACAGGTAGCCCAACGAAGGAGCTTTTTTAATACTTTTTTTGAAAAAGAATACAGGCTATATAGCGTGTATATGACTTTCCCTCTATCAGGGGCTGTCGCCGTACGCTGTTTGTGAAGTTCATGGCAGACACAGAGCTGTGTAAATAAAATATGGAATTATTGGCGTATAGTTGAAGGCTGACAGCGGTAATGTAACGCAAACTGCAGCCAGAAAAAAATTATACGGAAGGCTGGAAAAAGGTCTAGCTCTGCAATAGTGATGCACTACAACTTCCAGCAGCCACGGAGTAAAATGCACACGGTCACAGGTAGCCCTAAGAAGGAGCTTTTTAAAAATTTTTTGGAAAAAGAATACAGGCTATAAAGCGTGTATATGACTTTCCCTCTATCAGTGGCTCTCGCCGTACGCTGTGCGTGAAGTTGACAGCAGACACAGAGCGGTGTAAAAAACTATGGAATTATTGGCCTACAGTTGGAGGCTGACAGCGGTAATGTAACGCAAACTGCAGCCAGAAAAAAATTATACGGAAGGCTGGAAAAAAGTCTGGCTCTGCAATAGTGATGTACTACAACTCCCAGCAGCCATGCAGTAAAATGCACACGGTCACAGGTAGCCCTAAGGAGGACCGTTGGGGTTCTTATAGACAGGATTCTACACTACCACTGTCCCTGTCTCACCAGCACTGTCCCTATACTCCGTATAATAGACTGCAGACCGAGAACGCTATTGCTGTAATGGCCTGCACAGCCCGAGATGGAAAAAAAAAATTGTGCAGAACTGCTCCCAGCCAGCCACAACAGTAATGCACACGGTCAGATGTGGCCCTAAGAAGGACCGTTGGGGTTCTTGAAGACACTAACACTATCCCTGAATGAGTAACAGCACCTTACCTAATCTCTGCCAGCGTGTGTCTCAGGCGAGCCACAGGCGGGACCGCTATAAGTACTCGGCGGTTACTTGATCTCGCCAGCCACTCACTGCAGGGGGGTGGGATAGGGCTGGAACGTCACAGGAGGAAGTGGTAATGCCTTCCCTGCATATCTATTGGCTAAAAATGGGGCTAAACATGCAGGTAAGGAAATGGAATTGACTCGTGTACCGTGTGGTGTTCGTCTCGAGTAACGAGCATCTCGAGCACCCTAATACTCGAACGAGCATCAAGCTCGGACGAGTGTGCTCGCTCATCTCTATTACATAACTCAATTGGTAAAAAATTAATAGAAAGGTTATAGGGGTCGAAGGTGTTGACAGAAGACAATATTTCTGAAAAAGCAATTTTTTAAAGTTATATTACAATAAAGAATCTGTAAATTTGTTACAGCAATAATCATACTGACCCAAAAAATAAACATCCTCAAACAAACTCTCCCCACCAAGAAAAATTGGTACAATTTTTTTTCATTTCGCCCCAATTAAAAAATATGTAAACGTTTTACAGTACAAAAAGAAAGAGAGGAAGCCCAAAAAATAATACACATCTAAAAACTATGAGGGAAATTCACTAATACATTGCATTTACAATGCCAGATTAATGCAGTTCTCCCAGTCTGCTGTGCACTCAATATATGAAGAGGTTCACACCTCATTATCTATTCAGCGCATCCCTGGCACCTTCAGAAAAATATATGTCAAGTCTCACGCGGTGTATATTTCTGTTGCAATTTACAGCAGTTTTGAAGAAAATTATACATAAATCTGTTGAGTCGGGGTGGCCATGCCCCCTTCAAACTAGCCCTCCCCACTTTTCAAAATGTGGTGCGGCTGGAGCAGCATGAAGAAAACTTGCAAATTTTAGCATAATTCTATATATGGCAACTATTTCTGTTTATATAAGAGCATAAAACCAATACAATACAAAGTAAATCATAACAGTGCTCACATTTATAACCAGATAAAAACATGAAGTACTGTTCACTAGAGATGAGCGAGCACCAAAATGCTCGGGTGCTCGTTACTCGGGACGAACTTTTCGCGATGCTCGAGGGTTCGTTTCGAGTAACGAACCCCATTGAAGTCAATGGGCGACCCGAGCATTTTTGTATTTCGCCGATGCTCACTAAGGTTTCCTTGTGTGAAAATCTGGGCAATTCAAGAAAGTGATGGGAACGACACAGCAACGGATAGGGCAGGCGAGGGGCTACATGTTGGGCTGCATCTCAAGTTCACAGGTCCCACTATTAAGCCACAATAGCGGCAAGAGTGGGGCCCCCCCCTCCCAAAAACTTTTACTTCTGAAAAGCCCTCATTAGCATGGCATACCTTTGCTAAGCACCACACTACCTCCAACAAAGCACAATCACTGCCTGCATGACACTCCACTGCCACTTCTCCTGGGTTACATGCTGCCCAACCGCCCCCCCTCCCCCCCACAGCGCACACCAAAGTGTCCCTGCGCAGCCTTCAGCTGCCCTCATGCCACACCACCCTCATGTCTATTTAGAAGTGCGTCTGCCATGACGAGGAACCGCAGGCACACACTGCAGAGGGTTGGCACGGCTAGGCAGTGACCCTCTTTAAAAGGGGCGGGGCGATAGCCCACAATGCTGTACAGAAGCAATGAGAAATAGAATCCTGTGCCACCGCCATCAGGAGCTGCACACGTGGGCATAGCAATGGGGAACCTATGTGCCACACACTATTCATTCTGTCAAGGTGTCTCTGCATGCCCCAGTCAGACCGGGCTTTTTAATTCATAGACACAGGCAGGTACAACTCCCTATTGTGAAGTCCCTGTCGACCGACAGCATGGGTGGCTCCCTGGAACCCACCGGCGATACACAAAAATATCCCATTGCATTGCCCAACACAGCTGAGGTAGTAATGTCGTGCTTAATGCAGGTGGGCTTCAGCCCACACTGCATGCCCCAGTCAGACTGGTAATATGTACCTTAACAGTAACCGCGTTGGTGGTAATGTGTTGGTGACTGCGGACCTAGTAGCGCGGTTTTATTTTGTTGGTTTTCGGAATGTGGCCAGGATTAAGTGGGCTGTGGCGGGGGATGTTTTTGAGGCACTACGTGTCCTCTCCACGTGTCCGTGGTTATATGCACCTTAACAGTAACAGCGTTGGTGGGAAATGACCTCGCCGCCATCATGTCTTTGGGAAGCCTCTGTTTCCACACCCCAGAGACATACCATTAGCAGCGGTATAGGCAGAGCCCATAATTAGTAACATTTCAGCCGTAGCATTAGGACAGGCCCCACTAACATATCACTAGCAGCATTATAGGGGGAGCACAGTATGCGTTCCATTTCAGTTATAGTAGCACTCAAGACAGGCCCCAGTAACAATTCCGAAGCAGCAGTATAGTGGGAGCGCAGTCTTCGTTCCATTTCAGTAGCTGCAGTATAGACAAGGCACAAGTTACATTTATGTAGCTAAAGTGTAGGCCAACCCCACACACCTTTCTGTACCATGAGTGCAGGCGAAGAACATAGAAATTGCTATGATTACACTGTAGTCGAGGGGCCACAAAAATTGCTGTATCAACAGTACTAATGTACATCCAAAAAATTGGCCATGGCCAACCAAGAGTGCAGGTGAAACCTATTAATCGCTTTGGTTAATGTGGCTTAAGTGGTAACTAGGCCTGGAGGCAGCCCAGTTTAACGAAAAATTGGTTCAAGTTCAAGTTTCAACGCTTTTAAGAGCATTGAAACGTATAAAAATTGTTTAGAAAAATTATATGAGTGAGCCTTGTTGGCTCTAAGAAAATTGCCCGTTCGGCGTGATTACGTGAGGTTTCAGGAGGAGGAGCAGGAGGAGGAGGAGGAATATTATACACAGATTGATGAAGCAGAAATGTCCCCGTTTTGGATGGTGAGAGAGAACGATGCTTCCATCCGCGGGTGCAGCCTACGTATTGCTTAGGTATCGCTACTGTCCGCTGGTGGAGAAGAGAAGTTTGGGGAAATCCAGGCTTTGTTCATCTTGATGAGTGTAAGCCTGTCGGCACTGTCGGTTGACAGGTGGGCACGCTTATCCGTGATGATTCCCCCAGCCACACTAAACACACTCTCTGACAAGACGCTAGCCGCAGGACAAGCAAGCACCTCCAGGGCATACAGCGCGAGTTCAGGCCACGTGTCCAGCTTCGACACCCAGTAGTTGTAGGGGGCAGAGGCGTCACGGAGGACGGTCGTGCGATCGGCTACGTACTCCCTCACCATCCTTTTACAGTGCTCCCGCCGACTCAGCCGTGACTGGGGAGCGGTGACACAGTCTTGGTGGGGAGCCATAAAGCTGGCAAAGGCCTTGGAGAATGTTCCCCTGCCTGCGCTGTACATGCTGCATGACCTCTGCGCCTCCCCTGCTACCTGGCCCTCGGAACTGCGCCTTCTGCCACTAGCGCTGTCGGATGGGAAGTTTACCATCAGTTTGTCCACCAGCGCCCTGTGGTATAGCATCATTCTCGAACCCCTTTCCTCTTCGGGAATGAGAGTGCAAAGGCTCTCCTTATACCGTGGGTCGAGCAGTGTGTACACCCAGTAATCCGTAGTGGCCAAAATGCGTGTAACGCGAGGGTCACGAGAAAGGCATCCTAACATGAAGTCAGCCATGTGTGCCAGGGTACCTGTACGCAACACATGGCTGT
Organism: Eleutherodactylus coqui; assembly: GCF_035609145.1. Lineage (NCBI taxonomy): Eukaryota > Metazoa > Chordata > Amphibia > Anura > Eleutherodactylidae > Eleutherodactylus > Eleutherodactylus coqui. Next base: position 43,868,576 of record NC_089843.1, on the reverse strand, counting down.
CTTCACTAGGAAGATCACTTTCAGGATCCTCCTCCTCCTCCTCAGGCCATACACGCTGAAAGGATGACAGGCAAGCAGCATGGGTACCGTCAGCAGTGGGCCAAGCTGTCTCTTCCCCCTCCTCCTCATCCTCCTCATGCTCCTCCTCCTCCTCCTGAACGCGCTGAGATATAGACAGGAGGGTGCTCTGACTATCCAGCGACATACTGTCTTCCCCCGGCTCTGTTTCCGAGCGCAAAGCGTCTGCCTTTATGCTTTGCAGGGAACTTCTCAAGATGCATAGCAGAGGAATGGTGACGCTAATGATTGCAGCATCGCCGCTCACCACCTGGGTAGACTCCTCAAATTTTCTAAGGACCTGGCAGATGGCTGCCAACCAGGGCCACTCTTCTGTAAATAATTGAGGAGGCTGACTCACACTGCGCCGCGCAAGTTGGAGTTGGTATTCCACTATAGCTCTATGCTGCTCATAGAGTCTGGCCAACATGTGGAGCGTAGAGTTCCACTGTGTGGGCACGTCGCACAGCAGTCGGTGCACTGGCAGATTAAACCGATGTTGCAGTGTCCACAGGGTGGCAGCGTGCGTGTGGGATTTGCGGAAATGTGCGCAGAGCTGGCGCACCTTTCCGAGCAGGTATGACAAGTGGGGGTAGCTTTTCAGAAAGCGCTGAACCACCAAATTAAAGACATGGGCCAGGCATGGCACGTGCGTGAGGCTGCCGAGCTGCAGAGCCTCCACCAGCTTACGGCCGTTGTCACACACGACCATGCCCGGTTGGAGGCTCAGCGGCGCAAGCCAGCGGTTGGTCTGCTCTGTCAGACCCTGCAGCAGTTCGTGGGCCGTGTGCCTCTTCTCTCCTAAGCTGAGTAGTTTCAGCACGGCCTGCTGACGCTTGCCCACCACTGTGCTGCCACGCCGCGTGACACCGACTGCTGGCGACGTGCTGCTGACACATCTTGATTGCGAGACAGAGGTTGCGTTGGAGGAGGAGGAGGAAGGTGCTTTAGTCGAGGAAGCATACACCGCCGCAGATACCACCACCGAGCTGTGGCCCGCAATTCTGGGAGTGGGTAGGACCTGAGCGGTCCCAGGCTCTGACTCTGTCCCAGCCTCCACTAAATTCACCCAATGTGCTGTCAGGGAGATATAGTGGCCCTGCCCGCCTGTGCTTGTCCACGTGTCTGTTGTTAAGTGGACCTTGGCAGTAACCGCGTTGGTGAGGGCACGTACAATGTTGCGGGAGACGTGGTCGTGCAGGCCTGGGACGGCACATCGGGAAAAGTAGTGGCGACTGGGAACTGTGTAGCGCGGGGCCGCCGCCACCGTCATGCTTTTGAAAGCCTCCGTTTCCACAAGCCTATATGGCAGCATCTCTAGGCTGATCAATTTTGCAATGTGCACGTTTAACGCTTGAGCGTGCGGGTGCGTGGCGTCGTACTTACGCTTGCGCTCAAACTGTGGCGCTAGCGACGTCTGGACGCTACGCTGAGAGACATTGCTGGATGGGGCCGAGGACAGCGGAGGTGAGGGTGTGGGTGCAGGCCAGGAGACGGTAGTGCCTGTGTCCTCAGAGGGGGGTTGGATCTCAGTGGCAGGTTGGGGCACAGGGGGAGAGGCAGTGGTGCAAACCGGAGGCGGTGAACGGGCATCGTCCCACCTTGTGGGGTGCTTGGCCATCATATGCCTGCGCATGCTGTTGGTGGTGCCTCTCCAGCTGATCTTGGCGCGACAAAGGTTGCACACCACTCTTCGTCGGTCGTCAGGCGTCTCTGTGAAAAACTGCCACACCGTAGAGCACCTTGACCTGTGCAGGGTGGCATGGCGCGAGGGGGCGCTTTGGGAAACAGTTGGTGGATTATTCGGTCTGGCCCTGCCTCTACCCCTGGCCACCGCACTGGCTCGGCCTGTGCCCACACCCTGACTTGGGCCTCCGCGTCCTCGCCCGCGTCCACATCCTATAGGCCTACCCCTACCCCTCAGCATGGTGTATTACCAGTGATTTGATTTCCCAGGCAGGAAAGAAAGAGGCGCAAGCCTGCAGCCAAAATAGAATTTTTTCCCTTGTTTTTCAAAGGACAAGCCACACTGCGTGTATTCAATGAATACTACTAAGTTTAATAACTGTGTTGTGGCCCTGCAAATGTGTCAGAGAACTGCAGTGATGCAAAGTTATTCGCTACAGCAGATCAGGGATTTCCCATGCAGGAAAGAAATTGGCGCAAGCCTGCAGCCAAAATAGAATTTTTTCCCTTGTTTTTCAAAGGACAAGCCACACTGCGTGTATTCAATGAATACTACTAAGTTTAATAACTGTGTTGTGGCCCTGCAAATGTGTCAGAGAACTGCAGTGATGCAAAGTTATTCGCTACAGCAGATTAGGGATTTCCCATGCAGGAAAGAAATTGGCGCAAGCCTGCAGTAAAACGTAGCTGGCTGCGTCTGATTTTTTTTAACGTTCTGCACGCAGCACACACGTACCCAGAGCCCTGAGGACTGTCAGAGGCAGGCGAAATAGAATTTTTTCCCTTGTTTTTCAAAGGAAAAGCCACACTGCGTCTATTCAATGAATACTGTATGTCTTCTGGCCCTGCCTACACAATTCTATCCCTGTAGTATTAATGCCGGGTGCAATGGTCTGCACAGCCGGTTTTGAGAAAGAAAAAAAAATATGCAACACTGCTAACAGCAGCCTGGACAGTACTGCACACGGATAGATGTGGCCCTAGAAAGGACCGTTGGGGTTCTTGAAGCCTAACACTCACTGCTAACACTCTCCCTGCCTAACCACCACTTCTGTCCCTATTGCAGGGCACAATGCTCTGCAGATCCAATTTAAAAAAAAAAAAAAAATACAGTGCTAACACAGTACTGCACACTATTAGATGTGGCCCTGAGAAGGACCGTTGGGGTTCTTCAAGCCTACACTAACTCCTAACGCTCTCCCTACAGCAGCTCCAGCACGATACCACTGTCCCTCAGCTAACTCACAAGGCATCTGAGCCGAGCCGCGGGAGGGGCCGATTTTTATACTTGGGTGACATCAGATCTCCCCAGCCACTCACAGCAGGGGGGTGGTATAGGGCTTGAATGTCACAGGGGGAAGTTGTAATGCCTTCCCTGTCTTTCAATTGGCCAGAAAAGCGCGCTAACGTCTCAGAGAGGAAACTGAAAGTAACCGGAACACCGCGTGGTACTCGTTACGAGTAACGAGCATCCCGAACACCCTAATATTCACACGAATATCAAGCTCGGACGAATACGTTCGCTCATCTCTACTGTTCACCTATTGTCTGTATAGCCAGGAAACAAACAGAATTTGAACCACTACAATCAGTGTCCAAAGCCATATCAAATACCCCTTGCATCCATATAAATGCCAGGATTTGAGGTTCCCAGCAGAGCATTCCAAATTTCCGGATCCATGTATAAGTAACTAATGGTAATTCCTAGCAGCATGCCATCACTTACTATGGGCAAACAAGTTCTTAAAGAGATTGTACCAAGGTATAAAATTATATCTTATACATAGGTTAATGGATAACTATATAATTGATGGAGGTCAAACTAGTTCTGAGAATGAGGGTCCCAAAAGGTCCCTGCATGACTGGAGCAGAGGATGTGCATGCACACCATCACACCAGTTATTTCTATTCCGGCGCTGTTGTTGCATCTCTTCAAAGGAAGGAGACATTTTAAGCATAAATGGACGTTCTTTCAAGAGTATGGTTGCACATGGTTTCTACATACAAGGATTTAGGAATATCATCTAGAACTACACATTGATTAAGTAGGTGCTAATCATTATGTCTTAAAATGTTCATATTTTTCAGAAATGAGATGGAAGATGAAGAAGAAGACCTAAGAGGAAAATTGAAGAATATTTTACATCTGGAGCATTGCAAAGGCATAGATTCATTACTCCTGCCAAAAGCTGATATTACCACAAGTATGTGGTTTCTGGATGTTATCAGCAAGGATCATGATGAGTACAGGGAAAACCTAAGGAAACTTTGCAATATAATCCAACTTGGCGGTTATCTCTTAATATGTACATCTTCTAATTGCTCCTATTTTAAAGTTGGAGAACATATTTATCACGTCTTAAGCTCTGATGAGAGTTTCTTTAGGAAGGTTATAAGTGAGGAAGGCTTTGACATCAAGCATTTTGAGACATTTGATAAAGTAATGAGCTGTGATTCTGCAGACCATGAGGGAATGGTTTTTATCATTGCCCATAAAGTGAAGGAGCCGCAGGAAGCTTCATGGACATGATTACATCTCTGTGCAGGTTATCTGCTATTACTTGCTCCTTTTGCTATTGGCTGTGATTGAGCTATAATTTAATTATGCAAAATATGATTCATGCAAGTAATAATACACAATTGGATATTTACATAATCTGTATCGCTAGTTCCAGGTACTTAATTCCAAGAATGCTTGCTTCATTGCAAAGCAAAGAACTGCAAGACATACCGATGCTAATGCTTAACCAGTTAAATTTATAGCAATAGCTGAAAAGTGTTCTTAAGGTCGCTTTCACACAACAGTTTTTATGTTCAGTTTTTTTATGAGCCAAAACCAGGAGTAGAGAGAAAGTATAATGAAAAGATTTGCATGTCTTCCGTATTTTGGACCCACTCCAGGTTTTGGCTCACGAAAAACTGAACATAAAACCTGTCATGTGAAAGCACCCTAAAGGTTAAGTCAGCTGAGCGTTTTATTCACAAATGAATAGGTGAAAAAAACACAGCAGAACGCATGTATAAAAACAAGTGACTGAAGCTTCAGACATGTTTTTAATTCACACTTTTTGTATGGTCATATGATAGTAAAATTTGCACATAAATAGTGCAGCCCCATTGAAATCAATCGGGGAGGATTGCTATCCCCTATTGCGGCTGTGGACAATGTAGTTAGGTGGCTTTGGAATATTTGATTAACTTGTGGGTGGAAGTGTTAAAGTGATGTGTTTTAACTTTGATTGATATAACAATGAGTTTGCTGAGATTATTCACAAACCTAGAAAAAATGTAATTATTATCAATTAACTACCAATTTGTTTTGACATAACCGCAAGTGTGTACCATGTGAGTAAAACAGACACTCTAACAATTGCCTGTTAACTGTTTGAATTAAAGTTGCACTGGAAATATCTGTAACCTTGTGTCTACATCTGTGCAATACAAAATAACTTGGAGCCTGTGTACCATTCTAGCTCAATTTCGTCAATTGTTGCATATTGACAAAGGATTGCGTGATACCTAAACTACCACAATGTGTAATAATGAGTGTATAATGATATCTGTTACATCAACTGAGGTCTATTCTCTGGCTTAAGGTGACTCAAAGATAGTTATAAAGCCCAGTCACAAATATCATCATTATTATTAGAGATGAGCGAGTATCAAAATGCTCGGGTGCTCAGTACTCGAGTTTAACCTTTCGTAATGTTCAAGAGCTTGTTTCAAGTAACGAACCCCATTGAAGTCAATGGGGGACTCGAGCATTTTTGTATGGGACTGATGCTCCGCATAGCAGACGATTTGTGAAGCACCGGTAAAACCTCAGAAAGTCATGGAAACACCACAAAAAATGATAGGGAATGGCAGGGGCAGCATGCATGGCTGCATCTGAGGCTTCCAGGTCCCACTATTAAGCCAAAATGGGGGCAAGAGCCTGGCGGTCACCCCCTAACAATTGACTTTTGACAGACCATAAGCATCAAGGCACACGAATTGCCACATACTAGCTAAGCACCAGACTAACTGCAACGAAGGACAATCACCGCCTGCGGGTGACACCATTGCCTCTTCTCCTGAGTTACATGCTGGCATTGCTGTTCAACCCCCCCGCAAGAGCCTGCGTCCACGGCGCACACAAAAGTTTCCCTGCGCAGTGTTCAGCTTGCCTCATGTCACACACTCGCTTAATAGCCACACCACTCTCATGTCTATTTATAAGTGCGTACTGGATGATGAGGAATCGGAGGCACACACTGCATAGGGTTTGCAGGGCCAAGCAGCGACCCTCTTTGAAAGTCTGGACGGTAGCCCACAATGCTGATGAGAATTGATGATAAATTGACGTACGATCATCATTCCAATCCTGTGCCACCTCTGTCACAAAATTGTCAGGAGCACTTCTACACATCTCCACAATGCAGCAATACTCTGTGTGGGAAGCACGTGAGCGGGCCCAGGGTCAGGCTCGGTCCCAGTCTCCACCTTGCATGACCCAAGGTGCTGTGAGTTACATAGCAATGGGAAATCCATGTGTCCCCACACAATTTATTCTGTGTAGGTGTCAGATAGCTGAACACTGCAATGGGAAGTCTTTGTGCACCCACAGTAATCATGGGCAGAAAGTGGACTCGGATGCTAGTACAGCTGTGAACGTCTCATTAAATCAGTTACGGTTGCTTTCTTCACTCCAAGACTGGATGAACCACAAAGAATTTCCACAGGCCAAACCTGGCGCAGTTGACTCTTCTCCCCCAGGACCTCGGCCTCTGCCCACACCCTCAATAATTGTGGGCATAAAGCAGGCTCGGATGCTAGTACAGCTGTGAACGTCTCATTAATTCAGTAACGCTTCTTTTGTTTTGCCCAAACCTTTTTCTCACATAACTGTGGTAACGTGAGAAAAAATACATGTTGCCCAGCACTGATCTCCAGACCCCAAGCAGGAGGAGGAGGTGGCATAATAAGGCTGAGAAACCATGACCGAGGTAGGACCCGCAATACTCTGTGTGGGAAGCACGTGAGCGGGCCATGGGTCAGGCTCGCTCCCAGCCTCCACCTTGTGTGACCCAAGGTGCCGTGAGTTTCATAGCTATGGGAAATCCATGTGTCCCCCACACTATTCTTTCTGCATATGTGTCAGGCAGCTGAACACCGCTATGGGAAACTTTTGTGCACCCACAGTATAGACGACCCCAGAAACATTTCTGTAGCAAGAGTATAGGCTGACCCAAGTAACATTTCTGTAGCAAAAGTATACGTAAACCCTTGTAACATTTCTGTAGCAAGAGTATAGGCGGACCCCAGTAACATTGCTGTAGCAAGAGTATAGGCGGACCCTAGTAACATTTCTGTAGCAAGAGCATAGGCGGACTCCAGTAGCATTTCTGAAGCAAGAGGATAGGCAAACCCCAGTAACATTTATGTAGCAAAAGTATACGTGAACCCTTGTAACATTTCTGTAGCAAGAGTATAGACAAACCCCTCAAACCTTTCAGTAGCAAGTGTATAGGCGAACACCTCAAACCTTTCAGTAGCAAGTGTATAGGCAAACCACTTAAACCTTTCAGTAGCAAGTGTTTAGGCAGACCCCAGTAACATTTCTGCAGCAAGAGTAAAGGCGAACCCCTCAAACCTTTCAGTAGCAAGTGTATAGGCAGACCCCAGTAACATTTCTGTAGCAAGTGTATAGGCGAGCCATTCAAACCTTTCAGTAGCAACAGTATAGGTGGACCCCTCTAACGTTTCTGTAGCAAGAGTATAGACAAACCCCTCAAACCTTTTAGTAGCAAGTATATAGGCGGACCCCAGTAACATTTCTGTAGCAAGAGTATAGATGGACCCCAGAAACAATGCTGTAGCATGTGTATAGGCGAACTCCAGTAACATTTCTGTAGCAAGAGCATGGGTGAATCTCAATAACATTTCTGTAGCAAGAGTATCAGCAGACCCCAGAAACATTGCTGCAGCAAGAGTATCGGCGGACCCCAGTAACATGTTTGTAGCAAGAGTATAGGCGGACCCCAATAACATTTCTGTAGCAAGAGTATCGGCGGACTCCAGTAACATTTATGTAGCAAAAGTATAAGTGAACCCTTGTAACTTTTCTGTAGCAAGAGTATAGACGAACCCCTCAAACTTTTCAGTAGCAAGTATATAGGCAAACCACTCAAACCTTTCAGTAGCAAGAGTGTAGGAGGACCCCAGTAACATTTCTGTAGCAAGAGTGTAGGCGAACCCCTCAAACCTTTCAGTAGCAAGAGTATAGGTGGATCACAGTAACATTTCTGTAACAGGAGTTTAGGTGGACCCCTCAAACCTTTCAGTAGCGAGAGCAGGCGGACACCTGTAACATTTATGTAGCAAGAGTAAAGGTGGACCCCTGTAACATTTCTGTAGCAAGTGTATCGGCGGACACCTCATACCTTTCAGTAGCAAGTGTATAGGCAGACCCTGTAACATTTCTGTAGCAAGAATTTAGGCGAAGCCCTCAAACCTTTCAGTAGGAAGTGTATAGGCGAACCCTAGTAACATTTCTGTAACAACAGTATAGGCGGACCCCAATAACATTTCTGTAGCAAGTGTATAGGCGGACCCCTCAAACCTTTCAGTAGCAAATGTATAGGCGGACGCCCGTTACATTTCTGTAGCAAGAGTATAGGCGGACCACAGTAACATTTCTGTAGCAATGTATAAGCGTATCCCTCAAACCTTTCAGCAGCAAGTGTATAGGTGGACTCCAGTTACATTTCTGTAGCAAGAGTATAGGCGAACCCCTCAAACCTTTCAGTAGCAAGTGTATAGGCGGACCCCAGTAACATTTCTGCAGCAAGAGTATAGGCGGACCCCTGTAACATTTCAGTAGCGAGTAGAAATGAGCGAGCACCAAAATGCTCGGGTGCTCGTTGCTCGAGTCCAGCTTTCCGCGATGCTTGAGAGTTCGTTTCGAGTAACAAACCCCATTGAAGTCAATGGGTGACTCGAGCATTTCTGTATATGACCGATACTCGCTAAGGTTTTCATTTGTGCAAATCTGCAAAACCTACGAAAGTGATGGAAACGACACAGAAACGGATAGGGCAGGCGAGTGGCAACATGCAGGGCTGCATCTCAGGTTCCCAGGTTTCACTATTAAGCCACAATAGCGGCAAGGGAGCCCCCCCCCTACCAATTTTTACTTCTGACAAACAATCATTAGCAAGGCACACCTTAGCTAAGCACCACACTACCTCCAACCAAGCACAATCACTGCCTGCGGGACACACCGCTGCCTCTTCTCCCGGGTTACATGCTGCCCAACCCCCCCCCCCCCCGCATGACCCTGCATCCACAGCGCACACAAAAGTGTCCCTGCACAGCCCTCAGCTGCCCTCATGCCACACTCTGGCCTCATAGCCACACCACCCTCATGTCTATTTATAAGTGCGTCTGCCATGAGGAGGAACCGTAGGCACACACTGCAGAGGGTTGGCAGGGTCAGGCAGCGACCCTCTTTAAAAGTGTGGGCGATAGCCCACAATGCTATTGAGAATTGATAATAGATTGACGTTCCATCTTCATTCCAATCCTTTGCCACCTCAGTCAGGAGCTGCAAACGTGGGCATATAGGGAGTCTGCTGCCAGCCCAGCACTTCTACACATCTCCACAATGCAGCAATAATCGGTGTGGGAAGTATGTGAGCGGGCCCTGGGTTAGCCTCTGTCCCAGCAAATACCTTGTGTGGCCCAAGGTGCTACGAGTGACATAGCAATGTGGACTCCATGTGTCCACACACTACTCATTCTGTTTGGGTGTCGGATACCTCATCGACAACGCAAGGGGTTAAACATCTGCACTCTGCACCCTACCCAAGTCTGTCAGTGTTTTGGGGACAGACAGGTACAACTCCGCTATAGCAAGTCTGTGTGCAACCGCAGCATGGGTGGCTAGCAGGTGCACACAGACGGTACAGAAAAAAAATCCCATTGCATGCCCTAGTCAGTCCGGGTTTTTTTGGGGGCCAGATAGGTAGAACACCGCGATGGGAAGACTTAGTGCACCCATAGTATACACAGACCCCTGTAATATTCCTGTAGAAAAGGTATAAGCTGACCCCAGTAACAGTTATGTTGCAGAAGTCTAGGGAGACCCCAGTGACATTTCTGTAGTAACAGTATAGATAGACCCCAGTAACATTTCTGTAGTAACAGTATAGGCAGACCCCTGTAACATTTATGTAGCAGCAGTATAGGCAGACCCCTGTAACATTTCAGTAGCAGCAGTACAGGCAGAGCCCAGTATAAGTAACATTTCAGTAGTAACAGTATAGACAGACTGCAGTAACATTTCTGTAATAACAGTATAGACAGAGCCGAGTAACATTTCTGTAGTAACAGTATAGGCAGACCCAAGTAACATTTATGTAACAGCAGTATAGGCAGACTCCTGTAACATTTCTGTAGCAGCAATACAGGCAGAGCCCAGTATTAGTAACATTTCAGTAGTAACAGTATGGACAGAACCCAGTAACATTTCTGTAGTAACAGAATAGACAGAGCCGAGTAACATTTCTGTATTAACAGTATAGGCAGACC